>NC_064631.1:634964386-635583493 GCF_023864275.1 Schistocerca cancellata | reverse complement strand
TGTGACAGGCTGTCTCTTCGTTTGCCCGTAGTTGGATTTCATATGGTTCCTATACCTTTCCTAACTATTTTATTTGTTCTTTTCATTTCTAGCCGACAGAAACCTCATCGTACTCGAGCAGTGTTTCTGATACTGACTTCCGTATTACAATCATTTGAAAGGAGCAAAATCGACGATATTTCGGGTTGAAATGTGATTACTATTCCGCCTTGCTCCATTGCTTTAATTTGCTGTCATAGGTGAGTTCCGAAGTTGCACGCATGAGTCGAACTATAGTACACAATATACGACTCTCATCGCAGCGATACGCGTCAGGGTAACAGTAATATCGCGCGGAGTTCCTTGTATCGGCGATTAGGTACATCTAGAGGGTGGAAGGCTCCTAAACAGCCGGATAACACCTTACGACAAATGGTAACCCTCACGGCTGAGTGGATGCAGATTTAGGCGGAGCATCAGGTTGCATCAATTGATGACATCGTACAGTGTGCTTTGGCATATAGAACGCATTGTTCTTATAATTATCTTCATTAACTTCACTGTGCGTACTATGTTAGTTTAAAGTATTCCGCAGTTTCTTTACGACTCGCCACAACCGGACCTGATAATGACTGAGCGTTGTGTGCTCATGAACGAGGATGCCCTGTCAGTACTTCCGTTCTCATGTAGTGCTTACGTAACCTTCCTCATAGCTAGTTGGAAATTTAGTAGCTTTCTGTCGAGCCTTATTTGCGAGTATTGAGAAATACGTGTTGTATAACTGTCCTTCTTTGTGAAACGGAAACTCGCGTGTAAGAATATTACGCATTCTAATTTTATTCCCCTGTGAGCAAATGTTAATACACTCTTACCTCAAAACGTAGGCTACGTTAATTCAAATTGGAATACACAATATTACTTTTCAGCAACAATATTCATTTAAAAGTTCGTTACGAACCGGCTTCGTGATTCCAGGGCCTCGTGAGATAATACTAAACACATAATCCACAAAACTTCTGCGAGAATTCATAGCGTACAAAGCTAGTTTCCCAAATGTAAGTGACATCTTACGACTATATCGGTATAAAGACGCAGACATAAAGCAATAGTCAACGATCCTCTGAAGAAATTAATCTTACGTTACTGTAGGCTATACTCAAAGTGTGTAAGTATAGGAGTGTATAGGCCAAATATGTTATACAAGTAGGTAATGGCAGAGTCTGCAATGTTATACCGAAAAACTGGGGCCCGCATCTCGTGGTCGTGCGGTAGCGTTCTCGCTTCCCACGCCCGGGTTCCCGGGTTCGATTCCCGGCGGGGTCAGGGATTTTCTCTGCCTCGTGATGGCTGGGTGTTGTGTGCTGTCCTTAGGTTAATTAGGTTTCAGTAGTTCTAAGTTCTAGGGGACTTATGACCACAGCAGTTGAGTCCCATAGTGCTCAGAGCCATTTGAACCATTTTTGAAAAACTGGTAATGCAATAAAAGGGCCGAAAAAGGAGGGCGCGGGGAGAGTGGCCAGAGGAGATAACGGATTCAGTACAATGTGGCAGTAGTACAGGTATAATAGGCATATTACCTTAATGATGAGAGTAACGTTGACTGTCAGTTGCTGCTTTAATATTAGTGATTATAGGAATATTGGTCATTAAATATCAGTCAGGATTCTTAGACTGGTATTTAATAATATTTCGAGTAATGTTATTTTTCTGCTTTAAGTTTCATTCACAGCATGTTCAGCAAAGGTGGACTCCATCGTTTACAGGCTTTAAGATCCTTCGTTCACAATCGGTCGAGTTGTTACAACCCTACCTGATATAATTACGTACAGTTTGCCACAGAGACTGGAGGTACCCTATAATTTCCACTCTTTTGTAAATGTGAAATTTTACCTTTACCGTTGGACAAAAGGTGGGCAACAGTATCTACTGTGTAAAAAGTTGTAGTACATTTCCTGGATTTCAGTTTCCTAGCATACACCTGTGTTTAAGCGGTATCCAAGAAGTACTGTTGCCGCTGTTTTTATCCTGACTTAGGGGCATAAAATGTGCAGTCCTAAAGCATCGACTGTACACCTACCAGCGCAGCGCTGCGAAACGGCATGGAGAAGACTCTGACCCGCGCGCCACGGCAAAGAGCGGACAGCGCCACACCTTCAGGAAGTCATAGTTGAGCGCCCCCTGTTAACGCCTACTTAACCATCCGCCCATTTCTGGTTGGCCCCAGTTCGCTAGCAGTCATCGAGAGCAACAGTACTGAGTAATAGTAAGCCGATACTTAGACTGCATTCTACGAGTAGTAATAATGTGTAAAACTAACAGCACATAGCAGACGCAGGAGAACGTCAGACAACCTCATAAGGAGAAGTTATGCTTCTTTCCTTTTTAAAAAAGTATTCTATTAATTTGAAAGTGTTACGTTCAGACCGTTTTGGATTCCTACCACCAGCCGCCGCAACTTTTCTCCTACCTTGGTTGTGTCCGTGCAGACTCCCATAGTAGCTGACACAATACAATAAAATAAGAGTGAATTAGTATTTGTTCTGTTTTGAGAGAATTCGCGTTACCAAGATTGTTTGGGTAGGTTCTTAAACGTTTATAACTCGAATAATTTAGACCCAAATTGAGTCTATCCGACTATCAAATAATACGAAATTTGTTCATTAATACTATTAAACAAAGTCTCTTTACATTTTGTGACGAGAGAAGATACAAATGAAACTAGTAGCTATCATGTTTTCAAGAAACTGAACGTGTGAAGAAAATTTAAACTGAATTTCCAATGTATATTACTCAAAATTTCGACCTATGTCGCGGCTATAGCGATTTCAAATAACAGGAGTCGTTTTTAAGGGAAAGCACCATGTGAACGCTAATATTCACTTGTTTAACAAAAAATATATACTACAACAAGCATAAAAAACAAAACAAAAAATTTAACTGAAACAGTATTTACTCTTAAATAAGTGCTTTTTGCGCACGAAATATATCTGTGTATCACACATGGCTGTCATTGGGATTCTATGCTTCCAATTGGCAGTCAGCTGCGCACTTACGTATACTTGTTGCGCGCGCACGCGCGCGCGCGCGCGCGCGTGTGTGTTTGTATCTATCTATGTATATGTGTTTTCATTTTCAGTATGTATTCCTATAGGTTTGTAAGTTAGACAGCTGCACTTATAAGTGATCCCTACAATGAAGAACCCATGTACTTTAAAGTCATCGGTTACTTGTAGCGTTAGAACGACTGCACATACAGTATATTTTCACTACGTTGACGAATTTCATCGGGAAGAATCCAGTTAGCCTTTATCCGGCCGTCAACCTCTTTCTCTCGGAGTAGTACTTCCAACTTACGTCCTCAATTATTTGCTGGAAGTATTCCACTCTCTGTCTACCTCTACAATTTTTACCTTCTACAGCTCCCTCTGATACCACGGAAGTCGTGCCCTGATGTCGTAACTGATGTCCTACCGTCCTGTCCCTTCTTCTTCTCAGTGTTTTTGATATGTCCTTTCCTCAGCGATTCCGTGGGGAGCCTCCTCATTTGTTACCTTATCAGCCAAGCTGCTTTTCAACATTTTAGTTTAGCACCGCATCTCAAATGATTCCATTTCTTCTTTTCCGGTCTTCCCACAGTCCACCTTCACGACCACACATTGCTGTGCTCCGAACAGACATTCTCAGAAATTTCTTCCTCAAATTAAGGTCTATGTTTGATACTAGCAGAATCCTGTTAGCCAGGAATGTACTGGTAGTCTGCTTTTTATGTCTTCTTTGCTCCATCAGTCGAGCGTTATTTTACTGCCTAGGTAGCAGAATGTACCACGTGATCACCGATCCTGACATTTAGTTGCTTACTGTTCTCACTTCTGCTACTTCTCATTACTTTGATTTTCCTACGATTTGCTCTCATTCCAAAATTTTTAGACTATTCATTCCCTTCAGCATATCCTTTAATTCTTCCTCACTTTCACTAACGATATCAATGTCATCAGCAAATCGTATCAGTGATAACCTGTCACCATGAATTTTAATTCCAGTCTTGAACATTTCTTCGATGCATAGATTGAACAGTAGGCACGAAAGGCTTCTATCTGTTCACTAAGACCTTTATCTTTACAGTTGTCCAGAAGCATAATTTTTATTTTGTTTATTTATTACTTAATAACTGATTGTAGTCTTTTTTAATGGGATCATTTTAATTTAAATGGTTCTATGTTTTACACGCTTTTTAAGACGAGCACTTCGTACCTGGTGTTCTTCTCATTATTCCCTCTTCTTTCTAGTACATATTATACATTCCCCGTCTTTGCCTATAGCTCACCCTTATTTTTATCAGGACTTCGAACCTCTTGCCCCATTTTAAATTGCCGAACGCTTTTCGCAGGTCGACGAATCCTATAAACGTCTCTTGATTCATCGTTAGATGTGTGATCCATTAACAACCGCAACGTCAGAATTGCCTTTCTCGTGCATTTTCCTTTCCTAAAGCCAAACCGACCGTCATCTAACACTTCCTCAGTTCTGTGTGGTGTATATTATTCTTTTGAGAAACGTGGATGCATGATCTGTTAAGCTGATTGTGCGATAATTCTCGCACTTGTCACCTCTTGCAATTTTAGGAATTGTGTGGATGATGTTTTTCCGAACGTCTGATGGTATGTCGCTAGTTTCATACATTCTACACACCAACGTGAATATTCGTTTTCTTTGCCACTTCCAGCAACGATTTTAGGATTTATTACAGAATGTTATCTGCCCCTTCTGCCTTTTTTGATTTTAATTCTTCTTGATTTTAAAGTCTTCTTTTAAACTCTGATTGTAATACGGGACCCCTGTTTCTTCTACATCTACTCTTCCTTCTTCTTTTACTATGTCATCACACAACTCTTCCCCCTCATAAAATCCTTCAACATATTCTTTCCACGAACGCACTCTCTCTTCTGCATTTAACAGTGGTATTCCGACTGCACTTTTAATGATAACACCCTTGCAATTTTTAGTTTCAGCGAAGGCTGTTTTGACTTTCTTATGTAGTGAGTCATTCCTTGCGACGATCATCATTGTCTTGATGTTTAACCATACTTGGCATACCCCACAAGGATATTTAAACTAAGATTCAATAGCATTTGAAGGCAGCTAACTTACAGGGTGTATTATTGCAAACATCTCTAAGACAACTAAGACTAAATCCCAAGACTAAAGTTGTCATAGTCGTAGAAATCTTACTGTCATAAATAAGGGGTGACATAATTGGCTTCGAAATGATACTGTCGCTTATTTAGCAACGGCTGCCTAGCAAGAGGCTGTTTGTTCCAGCGGAAGGAAGTGGGTGCAAGTTCTGTGCGGAAGTGTGAGGACTGTGGGCAGGGGCACAGGAAGGGAGGGAGAGGCACTGATTGCTGCCGCCTTATCGATCCAATTACGGGCCTAACGAGTAGCTCGCGCCAGTCGGCGGCGCCCAAGACAGATAGCGGAGGCAGGGCGCTGGGCGGCGCTCGCCCGTGCCCAGCTGCTGCCTCAGGGCACACAGTCCGAAGGGCTGAATTCACAACCATTTATTGCTATTTCCTGTAGCAGTCTGACTGTACAGAGAAGCAGAAATATTGGTAAATGTAGGTAAACTTCCGTGGCACATGTTACTTACTTTAATTTCATGTCTGTGGTCACAAAGTTGTAACTCCTCAGACTACTGGTTTCGGTCAGCAATGACCATCTTCAGATCAGCAGCTAAATATGGGAAAACCACAACAAATTTAACTAGTGGGTTGTCTACAGCTTAAATCAATAGAAAAGACCATGGTGAAAGGTATCACTGACGTACGTGTGAAAACTATGAGCTGTAAATAAGAAAAGGCATACCTGTTCCTTTTTTTTTAAAAAAAAAAAAAAAGGAAAACCTTGTCCTAATATAATGGAGTCATAGTGCCATCATCAAATGCTAAACACAAAATCAGCGTCAGCAATTATAATATTCACAAGAGTTATTTTCTTAGCTGCAGCGCCGGCCGGTGAGGCCGAGCGGTTCTAGGCACTACAGTCTGGAACCGCGCGACCGCTACGGTCGCAGGTTCGAATCCTGCTTCGGGCAAGGATGTTTATGATGTTCTTAGGTTAATTAGGTTTAAGTAGTTCTAAGTTCTAGAGGACTGATTACCTCAGGAGTTAAGTCCCATAGTGATCAGAGCCATCTGAGCCTGAGCAGCAGCGTTATTGTTCAAAACAGACTGCCTTACAGTAGCCACAAAATGTTTGTCTTGCAAGCTCGCCTGATGTCGCTAATGTAGGCGTTCACATGTTCTTCAATGATAATAGCACGATGTAATATAGGACACCATCAGTTAAGTCTATTGTGTGCTTAAAAGGTGTAAAAGTCATTAACGTAATAAATGGATTAAATGGCTTGTAACGTGCGCGTGGGGCACACAATACTCGTTAAAGCCTGTGCTCTGGTAATTGAGCGGGGTTCACCTTATGAGAAAGAATTTTCTTTCAGATATTGACCGCGTGTACCTGAATGGTGGCAAATCAGACTTACACACACTCTGTAATAACAATGATCCGTCAAGCTAATCCGAAATGCAACTACACGTCAGGATGGACCAGATGCAACACTGAAGATGCTACCAATTTGATAATAATACGGTCGCCAGCCTAATTAGGCATTAACTGAGTTTCTTCCCTGTACAAGTTGGTGTATATTCATGCAAAATAACACGTAGTAACACCGCATAATGTAGTAGAATTTTAGAACCAGAAAATCTATTGAACTGATAGTTTCACGTTCTGTACTGATATGGAAAAACCATGAATACATAACATCACACTACAATGTATACTATAAAACTTTATACTGTCTATTAATCTGATTAAAATCGGGCATAAGTTACCCTAGAGATATCACTTTCGAGCCACACACCAAATGTCAATTTTTATAAAGATAAAACACTGATGAATTTTGGCTTTTATATTGACTTTAACAATGTGGAACATTTCAGAATTCAAATGAATGAAGGGGGTGGGGGGACCCTGAAACTTTTATGATCACTATATTAAAAAAAATTGATTTCTGAAATTATTATGCGTTCAAGATTTCCTGTATATGAGTTACTACACTTTTTATCTTATTTACTGCTCATTTAAATACCTTTATATCTGTCTCGAAATAATTAAACTTCATTACTATATCAATATTGAAGTTATCATTCAACTTTGTTAGACCTTCGTTATTCATTTACTGGTTCATTAACAAAACAGTTCTTTAAACGCCATTCTAACATAGCTAGGTCTGCAAGTAATTATTATTAACTCAAAGTTTAATTCTTCATTTCGGGTCACTCGGATTGCACAACATTTGGAAAGGACCCTGTCTAGGTTAGTTGTGAGAATAATTAAATGATGGGAAAGTTCTGGTAAAATTTAGGTTATTATTGAACAGTTCACTCTATGGTCCATACGAATACAGTACTAAAAGTTTCAACCTGCTTGTATCGATGCCACGGTTGGCGGGCGGCGAGATGGCGAGGCACAGAGCACACATACACTGCTGGAAATGGAAAAAAGAACACATTGACACCGGTGTGTCAGACCCACCATACATGCTCCGGACACTGCGAGAGGGCTGTACAAGCAATGATCACACGCACGGCACAGCGGACACACCAAGAACCGCGGTGTTGGCCGTCGAATGGCGCTAGCTGCACAGCATTTGTGCACCACCACCGTCAGTGTCAGCCAGTTTGCCGTGGCATACGGAGCTCCATCGCAGTCTTTAACACTGGTAGCATGCCGCGACAGCGTGGACGTGAACCGTATGTGCAGTTGACGGACTTTGAGCGAGGGCGTATAGTGGGCATGCGGGAGGCCGGGTGGACGTACCGCCGAATTGCTCAACACGTGGGGCGTGAGGTCTCCACAGTACATCGATGTTGTCGCCAGTGGTCGGCGGAAGGTGCACGTGCCCGTCGACCTGGGACCGGACCGCAGCGACGCACGGATGCACGCCAAGACCGTAGGATCCTACGCAGTGCCGTAGGGGACCGCACCGCCACTTCCCAGCAAATTAGGGACACTGTTGCTCCTGGGGTATCGGGGAGGACCATTCGCAACCGTCTCCATGAAGCTGGGCTACGGTCCCGCACACCGTTAGGCCGTCTTCCGCTCACGCCCCAACATCGTGCAGCCCGACTCCAGTGGTGTCGCGACAGGCGTGAATGGAGGGACGAATGGAGACGTGTCGTCTTCAGTGATGAGAGTCGCTTCTGCCTTGGTGCCAATGATGGTCGTATGCGTGTTTGGCGCCGTGCAGGTGAGCGCTACAATCAGGACTGCATACGACCGAGGCACACAGGGCCAACACCCGGCATCATGGTGTGGGGAGCGATCTCCTACACTGGCCGTACACCACTGGTGATCGTCGAGGGGACACTGAATAGTGCACGGTACATCCAAACCGTCATCGAACCCATCGTTCTACCATTCCTAGACCGGCAAGGGAACTTGCTGTTCCAACAGGACAATGCACGTCCGCATGTATCCCGTGCCACCCAACGTGCTCTAGAAGGTGTAAGTCAACTACCCTGGCCAGAAAAATCTCCGGATCTGTCCCCCATTGAGCATGTTTGGGACTGGATGAAGCGTCGTCTCACGCGGTCTGCACGTCCAGCACGAACGCTGGTCCAACTGAGGCGCCAGGTGGAAATGGCATGGCAAGCCGTTCCACAGGACTACATCCAGCATCTCTACGATCGTCTCCATGGGAGAATAGCAGCCTGCATTGCTGCGAAAGGTGGATATACACTGTACTAGTGCCGACATTGTGCATGCTCTGTTGCCTGTGTCAATGTGCCTGTGGTTCTGTCAGTGTGATCATGTGATGTATCTGACCCCAGGAATGTGTCAATAAAGTTTCCCCTTCCTGGGACAATGAATTCACGGTGTTCTTATTTCAATTTCCAGGAGTGTACAACCACAGCTATGGCTCTTGACGAATCGGCACTTTAATTCTTCTTTGCGTCGCAATACTTTTCCATTTAGTGCCTATGGGATTTTGCCACGCTGTGTGGGCGTTGGAACGGCATACCCGAGGCTCAGTGAAGCTACGTCTTGCAGGAGAGCCTCCTCGCTCCAGTAGGTGTTGTCCAAACCGGTGCCAAACTCCAATTACTTTCTGAGCTCGTTGTGCCATGCAGTGCCCGTGCGCATTTTCCCGCGCTCGCCTGCCATCCACCTTTTACCGCTCCCTTACAGACAGGGTATTCACCCGAGGTTTTGCGTTCTACATATCCTGACACATTGCCTACGTATGGACCAGACGCACAGTTACAATTTTAAACATCTTACAACAGTGTCAACATTTGTTACATTTCAATTCTATCACAATATTACTTGACATTTGACATAAACATTAATCTTCACATTGAAACTTGTTTACAGTTCTCTTAACACAATGGCATGAAAAAAAAAAAAAAAAAAAGAAAAAAAAAAAAAAAAAAAAGAAAAAGGAAGAAGAAAAAGAAATGAAATCAGAACATCAATTACACAAGTTTAACGAAAAATCAGATGGAAAAAATATTATTTATATTACAATAGTACAACGTCGTTGTTGTTACAGGCTCTAAGCACCATAAGACTTAACAACTGAGGTCATCAGTCCCCTAAACCTAACTAACCTAAGGACATAACACACATCCATGTTCGGGGCAGGATTAGAACCTGCAACCGTAGCCACAGCTCGGTTCTGGACTGTAGCGCCTAGAACCGCTCGGCCACAATGACCGGCGCATTATCGTAATAAAATGCAACAAATAAAAACACGACAAATGTTAGACTGTTAAGTGACAGTAATTATGATACGCTCTAATGGCGATATCTTAGATAATGCCATAAATAATAAACAGCTTTCGGGGTACACAGAATAATACAAAAATTACGAAACAAGTAGCTAAAGAATCCTGATGAATGAAAACAGACTTAACAAATAATCAGCACCGTGTGTTGTCGCTACCGCCAGAATACCGCAAAGGAAATAGAAGGCACTCATGTCGTAGGTATGCTGAGAAAGTACCAGAGTTCCAAGCGCTAATAGAAAACACTGATTCTCAAATCGTTATAGGCACTAAAAGCTGGCTAAAGCCGGATATAAGCTGTGACTGAATTTTTGTGAAGAACCCAACCGTGTTCCGAAAGGATTGGCTAAACACGGTGGGGGTGGCGTGTTTGTTCATCAACATCTACATCTACATCTACATATACATGATTACTCTGCAATTCACATTTAAGTGCTTGGCAGAGGGTTCATCGAACCACAATCGTACTATCTCTCTACCATTCCACTCCGGAACAGCGCGCGGGAAATACGAGCACCTAAACCTTTCTGTTCGAGCTCTGATTTCTCTTATTTTATTTTGATGATCATTCCTACCTATGTAGGCTGGGCTCAACAAAATATGTTCGCCTTCGGAAGAGGAAGTTGGTGAATGAAATTTCGTAAATAGATCTCGCCGCGAAGGAAAACGTCTTTGCTTTAATGACTTCCATCCCTACTCGCGTATCATGTCTGCCACACTCTCACCTATTACGTGATAATACAAAACGAGCTTCCCTTTTTAGCACCCTTTCGATGTCCACCGTCAATCCCACCTGGTAAGGATCCCACACCGCGCAGCAATATTCTCACACATAACGAACGAGTGTAGTGTAAGCTGTCTCTTTAGTGGACTTGTTGCATCTTCTAAGTGTCCTGCCAATGAAACGCAACCTTTGGCTCGCCTTCCCCACAATATTATCTATGTGGTCTTTCCAACTGGAGTTGTTCGTCATTTTAACACCCAGGTACTTCGTTGAATTGAAAGCCTTGAGAATTGCACTATTTATCGAGTAATCGAATTCCAGCGGATTTCATTTGGAACTCTTGTGTTGCTGTTAGAACTAGTTTATCTTGTGGTGAAATTTAAATGGATACTTCCTGTGAGTTAGTATGGGTAGAGATCATTATTAGCAACCGGAAGAAAATAGTAATTGAACCCTTTTGCTGACCTCCCAATTCAGGTGAGACAGTTGCTCAGAGGTTCAAAGAAAACTTGAGTTTGATTTCAAACGCGTATCCGACTTACACGATTATAGTCAAAAATGGTTCAAATGGCTCTGAGCACTATGGGACTTAACATCTTAGGTCATCAGTCCCCTAGAACTTAGAACTACTTGAACCTAACTAACCTAAGGACATAACACACATCCATGCCCGAGGCAGGATTCGTACCTGCGACCGTAGCAGTCCCGCGGTTCCCGACTGCAGCGCCTAGAACCGAACGGCCACCACGGCCGGCATGATTGTAGTCGGTGGTGATTTTGATTTACCTTCGATATTTTGGCGAGAAACATTTTAACTCCGGAGGTACACATAAAACATCATCCGAAATTGTGGTAACAACATTTCCTGGAAATTATTTCGAGCAGTACGATCATGAGCCCAAGCGAATAGTTGTGAAAATACTCTTGTTCTCCTAGCAAAAACTAATTCTAAGTTAATAACGAGCATCAAAACCGAAACAGGGCTTAGAGAACACAGTGCTGTCGTAGCGAGACTGAATATTCTAACCCACAAATCGGCCAAAAATAAACGAAAAATATACCTGTTCAAAAAGCAGTTAAAAATTCACTTGACGCCTTCCTGTCAGACAATCACCATTTAACATTTTTTAAATGTTGGGATAATAAGTTGCCGTCTCTTTATCTAAGAATAGATGATGAATGCAGCTAGCCGCTATCTCTGTGTAATGTCTTGTCTGTATAGACGTGTATCTGTTGCCTTTAAGATACCTTCACCTTCACACATAAATCTATACAGTAAAGTAAAGCCTCTTGGCTGATCTGTGATAAGGGAGGCGAAAAATTAGACTAATGGAGGATTATTAGTATTATCTCTATTTTCATTCGCTCTCTCTCTCTTTCTCTCCTTTATCTATGTACAGTTTTTAATATAATATTTCTCCTTACGTGAAATCAGCCAAATAGGATCTTTGGTGGAGTCCTTCGTCTTGGTAATCAGCGGCTGGCTTCATGTAAGAGATCTTTACATTTATTATTACTGTTAAACACTGCAGTCAGTCGGGAGAATCAATCGTTTGGACAATTTGTTCCTTTTACGAAAGATTGCGAATTCCAGATGTGTACGAAGCCTTTTTGGACGATTTAACACAGACTCAGTGATTGCAGCTCTCTTCGACACAGCTGAAACATACCCACTAATTACTGGGCCAACGTGATCATCAAATGATTCAGAAAAAACTCATTCGTTCATTCACTCCAGAACAAAAAAGTCACAAACCTTATTTACGGAGGAAATTGTGTATTAAATCCATCTCCATTACATATCCAGATCTCCGGTGATTCCAAGCCCTAATTACTTTCCTTTTACAGTTTCTTTCTCCTCAAATAAACCGCTAGCGGCACAAATGTTAATTGGCTCGCTTTAGCGAGAAGAAAAGCAGAATATGTATCTCTCAGAAACACGTCAATCCCTCAACAGATACTCCAGAAGCTGTCCTAGTTACCACTCTAACAACTATGGAGAATGCATATATGCATCTCTGTAATTTCAAAGAATAAACGCACTAGAAAATACTTTGGCGTCGTCGAGCTGTTGCCGCATATATTACGAGAAAATCAGATCAGATAACTCTTCCAAAGTGAATGAATGTGGATGGTTTGATTGAAAATGATTAATTGGTGCGTGGTAGAGGGTATTTTCTGTGCGGACATTACAACCACTCCTTAAAATTTTATAAAACAAGTGTAGACCAAATGTGGCTTGGATTCACAGAAATAGCATAGGCAGCAATTGAGGGATTTTTACCGAATAAATTAACAAGCGACGGAGCCGATTCACCTTGGTACACAAAACGCGTCAGAACACTGCTGCAGAAACAACGAAACAAACATGCCAATTTCAAGCAGAGGCATAGTCCCCAAGATTAGAGGTCTTTTAAAAGAGCTGGAAATTTAGCGTGGAATTCAATACGAGATGCTTATAACAGTTTCCACAACGAAATTTTTTCTTGAAACCTGCTAGAAAACACAGATTCTGGTCGTTTGTGAATAATGTTTGCGACAAGAACTAATCAATGCCTTCTCAGCGCGACAGCAACGGAGATGCTATCGAAGACAGTGCTGCCAAAGCAGAGCTACTAAACACAGCCTTTCGAAATGCCTTCACAAACATTATGAATTACCTCGAAGAAAACGGTCTATTGACACACAGTCAACATGGGTTTAGAAAACATCGTTCTTGTGAAACACAAGTAGCTCTTTATCCGCATGAAGTGTTGAGTGCTATTCAGAAGGCATTTCAGATCGATCCCGTATTTCTGGATTTCCAGAAGGCTTTTGACACTGTACCACACAAGCGTCTTGTAGTGAAATTTCATCCTTATGGAATATGGTCTCAGTTATGTGACTGGATTTGGGATTTCTTTTCAGAGATGTCACAGTTCGTAGTAACTGACGGAAGTCACCGAATAAAGCAGAAGTGATTTTTGGCGTTCCCCAAGGTTGTGTTACAGGCCTCTTGCTGTTAATTATCTATATAAACGATGTAGGAGACAATCTGAGCAGCCGTCTCAGGTTGTTTGCATTTGACGCTGTCGTTTATCGAGTACAATAGCCATCAGAAGGTCGAAGAAAATTGAAAAACGATTTAGAAATGTTATCTGAATGGTGCGGAAGTTGCCAGTTGACCCTAAATAACGAAATGTTTGAGGTCATCCGCATGAGTGTTAACAGGAATTCGATAAACTTCGGTTACATGATAAATGAATCAAATGTTAAGGCCTTAAATTCAACTAAATATCTAGGAATTACAATTACGAACAACTTAAAATGGAAGGGAGACATAGAAAATGTTGTGGGGAAGGCTAACCAAAGTCTGCGTTTTATTGGCATGAAAATATAACAGATCCAACAAGGATACTGCCTACACTACAGTTGTCCGTTCTCTTTTAGAATACTGCTGCGTGGTATGGGAGACTTATCAGATACGACTGAGGGAGTACATAGAAAAAATTCAAAGAAGGCAGCACGTTTTGTATTATCGCGAAATATGGGAGAAAGTGTCACAGAAATTATAAAGGATTTGGGCGGGACATCATTAAAAGAAAGGCGTTTTCTATTAAAAAAAACTAGAAACCCGCCTCGATTACGAAAATGGCACCTAGTGTTAACTAGGTGGTATTTTCGCAATCGAGGCGGGTTTCTAGTTTTTTAATATATTAACCAACGATTGGTGACGCACTGCGATGCTGAAGGTTCTTAAAGGCGTTTTCCGTTGCGATGGAACCCTCTCACGAAATTCCAATCAACCACTTTCTTCTCCGAATGCGAAAATATTTTGTTGACGCCGACCTACACAGGGAGAAACGATCACCACAATAAAATAAGGGAAATCAGATCTCGTACGGAAACATACAGGTTTTCGTTCTTTCCGCGCGCAATACGAGATAGGAATATTACAGAATTGTGAAGGTGCTTCGATGAAACCTCTGCCACGCACTTAATTCTGATTTGCAGAGTATCCATGTAGATGTAGATGTAGAAGGAAAGAAGTGATTACAGTAAATTAGCCGCCAGAGGTCCCTCGTACATTTCAGCACACCGTTCCTAGAGAAAAATGATAAAACACCTTACCAGTCCATTAACAAGATTGTCTAGTCAGTGAAACGTTTTAATTTATTGCATTTTATAGGTGTAAAGACTTTTGCACCTTATCAGCCCACTACTGACTTCGCTGATTGTATCCGTCTTTCTATTTTACATCGCACAATTAAGACTGAAGAATATGTTACGCCGTAGTAGCGACATCTCTCTAGCTTGCGACACAAACGTTTTGTGGCTACTGCATGGCATTTTGTTTTCAACAGTAGCGCTGCTGACAAGATGACACTTCTATGTACTATAATTTATATATTAGTGACGATGCTGTAGCTGATTTCGTGTTTAGAATTTGACGATGCCACTGTAGCTCCAGTATATTAGGACATGCTTTTTCTAAAACAGTTATGCCTTATCATATTGAAAGAGTAGAATTTTCAATGTATGTCAGTAATAATTGTCATCATTGACTGTTTTATTGATTTACGCTGTAGACTATCCAGCAGCTGTATTTGTGTTTCCCCCTCGGTTTTCTGCTGAGGAGCCTGTAGTCTGAGGAGCTTAGACGTGAAATCAGAGAAATTTATTCTACATTTTGTGGTCACTGTTCCAGACCGCGGCCCGTGAAACATGTTGATTATCTGCACTCCTAGGTGTTCGGTTTGAAGTGCAAAGATATTTCGAGGTAACAAAAAGAAAAAACAGCAGACCATCAGATGAGAAGACGGAGCAAAAGTTCTTGGACAACGTAGGGGATATTGAAAATAACTGACTGATATAGAGAAAAAAAAACAGGCAGTTTGTGTGTGTGGGGAGGGCGGGGGGTGTAGGGATGGGTGGTAGAAAAGATCTAGGAAGTGAGACACTATAAAAAGTGGATGAGTCTTTTTTTTTTGGTTACTTGGGCAGCAAAGTAATTGGCATTGAAATACAGTAGCAGGGAAAACGTTTTTGATAAGATAAATTTTCAACGTATGGAAAGGAGACTGGACGGAAACGTCTTCCGAGATATTTGTCATGAGCGTCAACAAAATGGTTCAAATGGCTCTGAGCTTTATGGGATTTAACGTCTGGGGTCATCAGTCCCCTACACTTAGCACTATTTAAACCTAACTAACCTAAGGACATCATATACATCCATGTCCGAGGCAGGATTCGAACCTGCGACCGTAGCAGCAGCGCGGTTCCGGACTGAAGCTCCTAGAACCGCTCGACCACAGCGGCCGGCTCTTGAGTGTCACCTAATACTGAAACATGGGCAGTCAAAGACACAGTCAAAGCCGTATAAGCATCTCAAATTTTGTAATAAAGAAGCAAGGTGAAACGATTTAAATAATGAAACAGTGCATCCATTACACAGTTTTCATGCTGGGTACGACGTTTTCCGAGAAATTATGCAAATTATAATCTGCAAATATTTACATAGGTATATTATGCGATATTTTCAAGTGTGTTGTTCTGTCTCTCTTGTTCTGCGTCAGACCTACACACATGGAAACTTCACATAAAATACCAAAGTAAATATTTGCATTTGATAATGGAAATAAAGTCACAAAACGTGTCATACTAAGCTTCAAAAATACTTAACAGATGGGGTGTTTAATTATTCAAATCATGAATAACACAGATGAAGGCTTTCCGCAAAACATCGATAATAATGGATGAAATTACGTTCTAAGAATGCCGAAGACTGTATGTGTAGATACGATAACTAATGAAGAGGGACGACATCGATCTCAAGAAATATGAAATTTATTCCATAACTTGACCAAAATAAGGGATCAATCGACAGGACACATACTGAGAATGAATCTTGAAGTTTGCTAAAGGTGGGAAATTTGTGGAGCAAAACTTCCATGCGTATCTCAAAGAAGGACACTACTGACGATCCCTAGCTGTAAGAAATACTTTGATATCCATTCGCAGACTCCGAATTTATTGATTTTAGCTGTGTTGGGTCTAGATATTCCATGCAACGGTGGCATATGAAAATTTGTGGAGGTTCAATATCGCTCCAGAACAAATTATCATATGTCACTAGCGTGTATGAGCCATACCTAATATACTGAATTGAAGAGTTCTGGAGCCAGCGAATTAATATCGAAATAAGGAGTAGAAGTTATAGAGGAAATCAAAAGCCTAACTACAGGAGTTGAACGGTTCAGTTTATGGGACAGAAAACATGGTTATTTTTAACATTAGTGGGCATATGGTTTTTCAGTCCTACTCCTGCAGATACACTCAACATTTGTTTCTCTTTATCGGCTAACAGTTTCGTCTGTGGAATGGAATATTCAGTTACTTGTATAACTGGATGTTCCATAGATCACTTGAACTACATATTTTAACGAAATGATGTGGAGTATTTAATTTTATAGGATGTGTGTAGACGATTATTTTTAACGTTAATGAATATACTGCTTTTCGGTTCCATACATGCAAGAACAATTGAAATTAGTTTCCTTTGTAAATATAAATAGAAGAAGTGGTCC
Source organism: Schistocerca cancellata (assembly GCF_023864275.1). NCBI lineage: Eukaryota > Metazoa > Arthropoda > Insecta > Orthoptera > Acrididae > Schistocerca > Schistocerca cancellata. The sequence goes on along the minus strand of NC_064631.1, from coordinate 635,566,376 downwards.
AGAGGAAATGATTTTAGGTTACATTTAAGGATTACCGTACTATTTGTCAGACATGTTATGTTACTTGGCAAATGAATGAAATTTCTAATAAGAATATTAAATTCGTTTGTGAGCCACTGACAACATTAATATGGATTAATAAAGATCATTTTTCATTTACTGTAGGGATGTGGATATTCACTGTTCTTCTAAAACTGTAATAAATTATTTGTGGAAGTAGACATAGGGGACACAGTACCATTCAGAGTTTAATGTAGCTTTGTAGACCCAATGACAAAATTAGACAAAAGGGACAGACATCAATGTTTCGGATTTTCTGAAATCATTGAAAAGACTGCAACACAATGACTATTCAGGTTGGTAGGAAGTATGTAAAATTCTTGAAACATGCTTTCAAACTTTTGGAAAAGTATCATCCATACACTGCTGAAGATTGTTAGGATAGATATGTTTGAGAAATGGTGACAATCACCCTAAGGCTCATGCATCGAGGTTGGTGACAAGAATATACATGAGAATGGAAAACGAAACTGGGAATTCGTTATGTTAGGATCCGTTTGACTTTGGAAAGGTAAGTGCACCAGAGAGGCAGTCCAAATGTGGCGACTAGTAATAGAAGCAACTTAAGAAAAAACACATTAATCGGATTTGCTGACCTCGAAAATGAATGAGACCGTAAATAATAATGCGAGACATTCGAAATTCTGAAAAAAAAATTATGAGTGAGCTACAGGATAGTATTAAATATGTACAAGAATCATGAGAGAAAAATAAGAATGGCTGACAAAGAACGAAGTGCTCCGATTAGAAAAGTGAAAGAAAGGGATGTATTCTTTTACCCCTTCCGTTCTGCCTCTAAGTTGAAGAAAGAACGACGGGAATACGAGGAAGTGCTGAAAAGTAATGCCTTCGAATTTTTTATGAGATGTCTTAAAGCTTTTAAATAAAACAAACGTTATTAACGTTTTACAACCATCTTCTTCATACTTCACATTTATTTCTCAAGATAGTGCCCTGGACAACGAAGACATTTCTCCCGAAGAGAGATCAGTTTTTTAATACAGTCACTGTAAATGTTTTACTTTTTTACGCAGCCACTACCCCATCTCTGCTTGCACTGCTTCATAACTGTCAAAGTGAAGTTCTCGAATGAGTTCTATAAGTTATCAAATCAGGTGAAAATTGAATGAAGCTAAGTCGAGATGGCATGGAGGATGATTCATGACTGTCAGCTAAAGGCAGTGTTTTGTTGCAGATGTCGCAGCGTTCGTGTCTGGTGTGGGATTGTCACACTGAAGGAGAAGGTTCTCCGTGTGTTGATGAACTGTTCGAGTTCGAAACTCGACTACAACATGCCTTTTCTCATGCGCTGACATTGTTACGTTACACACGGCCATGTTTCGTTACAGTTCTGAGCAGTCTAGTTGCACTGGGCTGCAAATAATGCAGGCATGGAGAAAAAAAGATCTAGAATGGTAATACCGTTTGTTTCGTTTAAAAGAAGAGTTTTCTTATTGGAAATTGTGGGCATGTTATCTTTCAGCATGCTCTCGTTATAGAAAGTTTGAATAGTCAGATTACAATCCAGAGTCGCTGCACTAAGAGTGAAGAAGAAAAACCAGCCGTAATGAATGGTATTGAAACGTCCCCTTAGGAAAATTATACATGACTGTGCTAAAACTGACACACAATATTTTTAGTGCAACGCAATCTGACTTCCAAAAATCCCTACAAAAGAATGGCCCTGACTAACATTAACCTATACGTTTCACAAATCACTTACCTCACCAAAAATCTTCGTTACTCGAACTACTGCAATACAGCGCGCGCCACTACTGCCAGCTAAATAAAAGATTCAAACTACGGAAGGCACTAACTACTGATAGGCATAGTTAGCAAATGAAAGATTTTAATAGAGAACAAACAATGTATTTACCTCAATAGTGTTCAAAAGTCATAATGTATATAGCAGTTCATGATATCCAGTATTACAAATTTCAAAACTGCGCCATCTCTCTCCTCACATCCACCACTGCTGGTGGCTCACCTCCAACTGCGCAACGCTACGCGCTGTTAACATCCAGCTGCCCAACACTACAATAGCCAACAACAATGCAAACCAGCTACAGACTGCACACAGCACAGACAGTGATTTTCATACAGAGCGCTATGTGGCGTTACCAATAAAAAACCTATACAGTCTACTTACAGTATGAACAGTCTGAGTCCAGAATATTGATTAGAGACCGCGGAAAGACCAAGGTGCTCAATAACTGAAATGAGATAATCAATGAACTTAAGAAAAAAATTTGGGACTAGGAAGAAGGCGTAGTGAACTCAGATACTTTACAGTAAGTAATACATGATGCACGACGCAATGATGACATAAAAGCAGGTTTCCATAAGCAAAGAGCTCATTCACGGCTTAGCGAATTCTGCTAGTATCAAACATCGGCCTTAATCTAAGAAAGAAAGTTTTAAGAATGTGCGTTTGGAGAAAGGAATCGTGGAATGAGGAAAACCGGAAAAGAAGAAAAATCGAAGTGTTTGAGATGTGTTGCTAAGGGCGAATGTTTAAAATTAGTTGGAACGATTACAAATGGCCGGCCGCTGTGGCCAAGAGCCCTAGGGGCTTCAGTCTGGAACCGCGCGACCACTACGGTTGCAGGTTCGAATCCTGCCTCGCGCATGGATGTGTGTGATGTCCTTAGGTTAGATAGGTATAAGTAATTCTAAGTTCTAGGGGGCTGATGACCTCAGATGTCAAGTCCCATAGTGCTCAGAGCCATTTGAACCATTTTTTTTTTTTTTTTGTTAGAAATGAGGAGGTTCTCAGAGAATCGACGAAGAAAGAAACATACGAAAACACAGACAAGAAGAAGAAACGAGATGACAGGACACATTGTCCACGGTAGTAGAGGGAGCTGCAGGGGGTAAAAACTGTAGGGGAAAGCAGGGATTTAAATCCATCCGACAAATAACGGAGGAATTAGGACGGAAGTGATACTCTGAGATGAACGGATCACACATATGAAGAGGTACATACAAGACGACCACGAGTGAACGCCGGATATTATTAATGCTGCTCGCTTTTGTGCAGTGGCTTTCCCTAATCATTACTTAACGCAATCATTCCTCTGATCGAGCAGCAGTCAACCTCTCTTCGTTGTATGCCCCAAGTATGTGATGTATCTCGTATAGTAAATAGTCACTTCAAAAGGAAACTGTAACTTACCAAAAGCTTTTTTTAAAATTATTACATTGCATTATTGGTGCAGAATCTCCAAATTAAACCAACGTCTGGCGTCTTTGACAAAAGCAACTAACAGTAGAATCTGTACAATGATATCACGTTTAACCAGTCATTGACCTATGATTGATCATTGTCTACGTCTCCATCTGTAGGGTTGATGCATAGGAACGTATAGTTTTTGCATAAGTTTACAACAAATAGAACAGAAACTTGAGCCAGCAATAATATACTCTCTTTCACTATTTACAACTGTCTGCTAACGGTAGGACAACTTTCCGAATCACTAACGGTAGAAACCACGTGAGGCCAACAACACGTCGAGTCATATTAGGAGAGCATTTTCATCCGGAAAGGACGTTCCTTCAAGGTTTTTCGATAGAGCGAGCTAAAATTGAAAATATGAGAGCACAAGACCAGGTGAATAAAGTAGGTGCGGAATGATTTTACAACCCGACTACTGAATAGTCTTCTATCATTCTAGCAGAAGGAATGGCATCACTTCGGGCAGTCTTGCTGGTCTTTGTTCTTGGATTGCGCCTGCATGACGTCTCAGTTGCTGACAATAAATGTCAGCAGTGATGGTTTTGCCGTACGGAGTGGCCGCCCGGTTTAAGGTGGAATGTCACGGATTGCGCGGCCTCTCCCGCCGGAGGTTCGAGTCCTCCCTCTAGCGTGGGTGTCTGTGCTGTTCTTATCAAAATTTAGTTTAAGTAGTGTGTAAGTCTAGGGACCGATGACCTCAGCAGTTTGGTCCTTTAGCAATTCACACACAGTGATGGTTATGCCTCAGGAAAGGGAGTCTCAGTACACCACACCGTCGCTATACAGCATGTGAATGACATTATCTTTTGTGGATGCGCGCAGTACTTTCTATCGGAAGTTACTGCTTCGTTTGGTATCAACAGTCCTTACTTTTCATTACATTAGGATGAAGAAACCTTTGATCTCGTCACTAGTAGCGATAGAAGATAGGAACGGTCGCTGTTGTTCACGAGCCGGTTGATGAAGAGCAAGCAAAGATGCACATAGGGCCATCCGCTGACTTTTCTGACTTCGGCTTACTGTATGCGGAGCCCGAACACACGAACTTTGAACCTTCCCCATTGCATGTAAGTGTTGCACGATGGTGGAAGCATCACAGCCCATCATATTCGCCAGTTATCGAGCACAACGACGTGGAACATTGTGGATTAATGCGTTTAAAATACCTTCGTAAAACCTCGAAAGTCTTCCTGAAAGTCTAGAATCACCAAAGCCCAAAAGGATCCTGCTTCCATCGAAAAAACCATTTTGTTGCCGAGCTTTGTCCAGTGGTATTAGACCGCACACATCGCAAACGTTTGTGGCTGTCTCTGCTGCTGTCATCACTCTGCTGAACTCAAACAGAAGAATATGTCGAAAATGTTCCGAGTCCTCTACTTCGCACTCCATTTTGTAGTGTCCATATCTCCACTGAGTGTCTCTAGATGACAAAATGACAACATGAAAGGTCAAATAGCAACAATGAAATATACATAAAACATGGCAATCCGTAAATAAACCGATAAAAATGGAATACTGGAATACCAACGTGCAAACAAAAAAGGCCATGAACTTAAGTACCAAAACAATACTCCTGATTGGTTCAAATGGCTCTGAGCACTATGGGACTCAACATCTTAGGTCATAAGTCCCCTAGAACTTAGAACTACTTAAACCTAACTAACCTAAGGACATCACAAACACCCATGCCCGAGGCAGAATTCGAACCTGCGACCGTAGCAGTCCCGCGGTACCGGACTGCAGCGCCAAAACCGCACGGCCACCGCGGCCGGCAATACTCCTGAGTACGTACTTTGTAAATCAGTGTTGGGGGCATCGTAAAAGGTACTTCCCATTCCACCAATTATCCAGTCACGTATGGAATGCGGGATCAATGATTGCTTGGATACCTCTGTTCGCACTCAAGTTAGTGTAATCTTGTTTATGCGAAGGCTGTGAGAGCGATACATCGAAGGCTGAAGTTTATCCTTTGATGCTTCATGTAAAACTAGTCCTAGAAAAGTTCTATCTTGGCTTTCATGTTGTAGTTTGCGTCTGGTAATAAGAGTTACCACTACGGATCTTTCGGCACGTTCGTGACACACGCTCGCCGATAAACCAAACCTCTTACCATGAGTGTTACTCTTATTTGTTTTCGTTGAATATCACCAGATAGTCCTATACGGTGCTGTTCTAGTACAGTTGAACCATACTCTAGGATATATCGCCTAGCAAGAGTCACAAGACATTTGCCTGGGGCACACCTTAAGTCACTTCTTTATTTTTAGATGTCTCTTCATTCAAGATAACATGATGTGTGCTCCCCACCACGTTATCGTTAATCCAGTCACAAGTATCGCTTGATTCCTCACACATTCATACTTCCATCAATAAGCGTTTGTATGGTACTGAGTCAAAACTCTTTCGGAGGGCGAGAGAGACTTCATTTGACTACCTGGATCCATTGCTTTCAGGATATCATGCGAGAAAAAATGCGAGCTGTATTTCCCAAGATCGGATTTTTCGGAATTCATGCTGATTCGCTTGGAGGAGGTCATTCTGTTGAAGATACCCCACTACAACTCAACCCATAATATGTCATAAGAGAAATAAAGGGATCGCAAGGCTACTAGTCGTTAGTTTTGTGGATCACTTCAGCTGTCTTTCTTGCAGATGGGAGTGACCTGTACTTTTCTCCAGTCAGTGCACACAGATGTTCTTCGATGTATTTTGGTTACATAGGGGCTAACTCCGCCTCAAATTCGTCATGGAATCTGATCGGTATTCCTTCAGGTACTGGAGACATCTTAAGTATTAGTGATTTGATGTGTATCTCAACCCCACTGAGAGTAATATCTGTTTGACTCGTCTTGCGGTGGTGTGAGAATAAAATTGGTGCAACCGTCCTGGGTTTTCCATTTTAAAGAACACTGGTATGCTACCCTCAATTTGAGTTCTTCTCGCTCCCATGAGTGTCTACACACTCAACTCAGATGTGCTCTTATTCTTTACACACGACCAGAAATCCTTTTGATTTTTTGACAAGTGTCCTTAATATTTTGCTACGACGATCGAAGATTCCATGGATTGTGCTCTTGTCCAATAATCGCGTTTCGTTCAGAAAGCACATCTCTGTGGCCCTACTCCTTATTTCACTCCTATCATGCGGTTTCTTTTCAGTAACAGTATACCACGAAGGGCTTCTCTCATCATAAACTTGCAGAGAAGTAGCTGTACAGTCCTTGATGAACCATTCTTTTTAAGTGTAGCTACAGTCCGTCTACGTCCTCTCGTCATGCGTTAAAAATTTCAGTTCCACACAGAAATGTGACAACACTGAGTCTTTCACTCAGGTTTACTGGACGTATATATTTTTCTGCTTGTTTTAGTCGTGCATTCTTCTGGGTGGTTGTAATTAAAGTGTAGACACTCACAGAGGTAAGTGTGGTCTGTGGCTACCTTATGGTAGCGAAACTAGATAGATATTAAATTGCGTTGAAGCGGAACCGATTTACGATGGAAAAATAGTTCCAGTTTAGCCACCAGGTGCTAATTTGTTGATATGAATGCAAGATAGATATACAGAATTGTTTCCATATGTAATAAATTAGAAACAGGACATGGCAGAAATCGCCAAACAAGTGGGAGCAGCATACTGTCGATCTTATTATTAACCAACGCTTAAACAACTCGTTCAGCATGAGCACTGGAGACAATATGCTGTACAGTGTCAGATTTGCCACTGTTGGTCAAAATTGGAACTAATTTACTCCGGCGGGTGCTAGTTATCTATTCCAGGTGGTTTTCAGAGAAAGTTTTTATAACGTTTCGCAGAAAGTATTATCACGCCAACCCCCTAACAAATCTGTAATTATTTTATTTGATTGTCGGATGATGAAAGTTTGTCGTGATAACTGAAATTGGGTTGGTTCAAATGGCTCTCAGCACTATGGGACTTAGCATCTGAGGTCATCAGTCCCTAGATCTTAGAACTACTTAAACCTAACTAACCTAAGGACGTCACACACATCCATGCCCGAGGCAGGATTCCAACCTGCGACCGTAGCGGTCGCGCGGTTCCAGATTGTAGCGCCTAGAACCGCTCGGCCACTCCGGCCGGCGACTAAAATTGGGGACACAAGTACTAGTGAACTGGGGCTTCTGCTAAAGTTTTCGGATACATCAATTACTGAATCACGTGGACGACTGAAAAATTAAATTGTAAGACCATGCCCATTCCCGACAATGAGTCTTGCACAAATAGCCTGACATACAGCTTCCACCTGGTGGATTTGAGTTTCGTGTCTACTAAATGAAATGCCCCATGTCCATTTCCCATTACCCTAGCGTTTCGACAAATGTCTACATTTTCGCAAAATATCTCCCTAATCTCAGTTGCGGGTCTTAACCAGTTTCTGTACGTATGACCAGCCTTCCTGAAATGCTTCACACCTCAGGCACTATGTTGCGAATGTTTCGGTAGTTAACCACTAGTGTATAAACAGTCTCGTCGAGGGAGCATTTCTTGGGATCTTAGACATATACTTTTGGGTCTCTTATACTAAAACGATACGTTCTGTGTATGGCCTTATGGTGAAACGGAGCTACACGCTTCACGAATTCTTGAATGAATGCAGGGAAAGATATAGTTTACGCTCGAAATAGAGCAGAATGTCGCAGTTCTGTTCTTGGACGTGGAAGTATACATGACAACGAGTGGCACATTAGGACATTGAGTGTATGGAAAGTCTACATATCCGGACAGGTACTTGCACGCCGAGTTAAACCACCATCCAGTGCAGAAGAACTGTAGCCATCTCTCCGCAGTGCCTAAGCGATGCTCAGAGCACAATTCATGAGCTCAAAAGGCTGAGTACAACGTCCGTGGCCACTGGCTACAGCCACAAATCAACCCATACAGCCATGGCAACAAACAAAAGGAAGCGAGATAGGCAAGAATCCAACAAACTGCAGCCAGCAGCTCGCTTACCTTACGTGGAAAATGTCTCTGACCGGATTGGTGTCTGTGCTGTTCTTAGCATAAAGCCGGTAGAAATGGGCAGACGAGAACATGAGAGCTACGAGGTGCATTCAAGTTCTAAGGCTTCCGATTTTTTCTCTGGTCTGGAAAGGGATATAAACATGCGCATTGTTTTAAAATGAGGCCGCGTTCATTGTCAATACGTCACAGAGATGGCAGCACTGTACGGCAGATGGAATTTTACCGCCAGCGGCGAGAATGAGAACTGTTTTAAATACTTAAAATGGCGTCGATTTCCTTACTTGAACAGCGTGCAATCATTCGTTTTCTGAATTTGCGTGGTGTGAAACCAATTGAAATTCATCGACAGTTGAAGGAGACATGTGGTGGTGGAGTTATGGATGTGTCGAAAGTGCCTTCGTGGGTGCGACAGCTTAATGAAGGCAGTAAATCGTGTGACAACAAACCGAAACAACCTCAGGCTCGCACAAGCCGGTCTGACGACATGATCGAGAAAGTGGAGAGAATTGTTTTGGGGGATCGCCGAATGACTCTTGAACAGATCGCCTCCAGAGTTGGCATTTCTGTGGGTTCTGTGCACACAATCTTGCATGACGACCTGAAAATGCGAAAAAAGTCATCCAGGTGGGTGCCACGAATGCTGATGGACGACCACATGGCTGCCCGTGTGGCATGTTGGCAAGCAATGTTGACGCGCAACGACAGCATGAATGGGACTTTCTTTTCGTCGGTTGTGACAATGGATGAGACGTGGATGCCATTTTTCAATCCAGAAACAAAGCGCCAGTCAGCTCAATGGAAGCACACAGATTCACCGCCACCAAAAAAATTTCGGGTAACCGCCAGTTTTGAAAAAATGATGGTGTCCATGTTCTGGGACAGCGAGGGCGTGATCCTTACCCATTGCGTTCCAAAGGACACTACGGTAACAGGTGCATCCTACGAAAATGTTTTGAAGAACAAATTCCTCCCTGCACTGCAACAAAAACGTCCGGGAAGGGCTGCGCGTGTGCTGTTTCACCAAGACAACGCACCCGCACATCGAGCTAATCTTACGCAACAGTTTCTTCGTGATAACAACTTTGAAGTGATTCCTCCTGCTCCCTACTCACCTGACCTGGCTCCTAGTGACTTTTGGCTTTTTCCAACAATGAAAGACACACTCCGTGGCCGCACATTCACCAGCCGTGCTGCTATTGCCTCAGCGATTTTCCAGTGGTCAAAACTGACTCCTAAAGAAGCCTTCGCCGCTGACATGGAATCATGGCGTCAGCGTTGTGAAATATGTGTACGTCTGCAGGGCGATTACGTCGAGAAGTAACGCCAGTTTCATCGATTTCGGGTGAGTAGTTAATTAGAAAAAAAATCGGAGGCCTTAGAACTTGAATTCACCTCGTACATTCGTCGGGGGCAGCACAGAATGTCTGCGATGGCCAAACACCGGCACGAGTGCGGCAAGGAAACCAGATTAACGAGACCTGCGTACTTGTTAGGCTGACTAGCTTTGACGAAATGCAAGATCCGGTTATCCATAGAGATAATAAAACAACTTAGCAACATGGGCAGAGTGATGGATACGAACTTGCCCCATCCTGGCTGCCAGGCCTCACAGTCCAACAGGCCGCACCAACAACACGTGAGGCGAGCCTTGCGGACGAGCATCTCCTGCCGCTCGGCCTGCGTCCTGCAGGAGGAACACAGGAGCCTACGTCTGATTCGCCAGTGAGTACCAGCCACAGCAAACAGTGCATGAAGCAATATAAAACATCAGGTCCCCACAACCCCACCATGGCTACTTTTTATAAAAACGTTCCCCTTCTTAGGCTACAAGTGTCCGATCACCACAACATTTTAAAATTATGTCATGCTCAGTGAATGGCAATAACAATATAAGCGACTCATCACAGTTAAAGCAAATCAGTAGACAATTGGAAGGCCAATGTAACCGTGGCCGAAGCGTTGGCTTCTCCAGTAAGGTCATTTACATTACGGTGCGGTACGATACAGAGAAAACTGTTACATCAACTGACCCTGGCCGCAGAAGCCTACGCAATTATCCATGAAACTACATATTCACACCACTGAAATGTTCACTCATTCGACTGAGACATCTTCCTACGCATAACCAAAGCACTAAACGAAATAACTTCATTCACGTCTATTCGCACCTCTGAACTAACTAAAAATTTAACACTTGCCTGTCTCTCATTTAGCAGAATCTCACCCTCCTCTCTACCCTCCACCCTCTACCAAACTGAACATCTTAAATTAATCGTAGTTATTGTCTGTCCTATTTGCAGTGTCTGAACTGGCCGTTAACGGTTGTTACCAACTACCTAACTAACTAACATACCAGTGTCACAGCTGCTGGCTCTCCTCTCATAGCTTCTTTCTTGGGTCAGGTAACTGTACCTCCAAAACGCGGGATCCCGAATTGCTCTATCCCCTTCTACCGCACCCACTACTTTTATGTCTCGTAAAATTGATCCTTCATTTAGTCAGGGCACTCATTTGACTACCTCCAAGCTATCATTGCCATTCCTATCTTAGCACGAATCATGTCGGCCAAGATCATAATTCCTATTTTTCTGTGGCCTCGAAAAACGATATGAAGACTAATGGTCACTGCTGCTACATTCATTATGTTCACCACTCTCATAACTCTTGTAGTAGATTCCTGGAAGCCTTCTAAATGATCTTTACAACGATCACTAATAACCTAATGTAAAAGAAAATGAAATTCCATAAGGAAAATATGAATCAGTTTAGCAGGACTGTACATATTATACAAAAATTCATTTTTCAACAGTATATGCTAAACAAAATGAGCAGGAGTGCTGAAAACAAAACGATGAAAGATTTGCACTACAACCATATCCCGTGTGTTTTGAGCTGCCTCAGATCAACAAGCGGACAAGAACTAATGACGAAGTTCATCATATGTCTTACAATTTCTAGCTAACGTACACATGCAAATAGTTGTTCACCTTGTATATTGCCACATTCAAATCTTAATGTAGGAAGAGGAGAAAAACATATTGAATCTTTTGCACAGATAAAAATTTATTATAATGAAAATTAGGTCCTAAGAGTACTTATTTCACAATGTAACGTATAATATAGCTGTCCTCGTGACCAGAATCCATATATTATTAGCCACATGACTTCTACCATAGCGGTACCTCTTCCGCTAATCATTCTTCAATTTCGGAAACCATTTCTTTCAAATTCTGGCCTATTTCTCTCCTCGTATTACGTCTCATCTGTCATTCCTTAGACCTCAATTACAGTCTCGTTTCTTCAGAGCCACCAACACCAGCAGGCACAGTACCACATGAGCTGTGTTCTGCATTAGCAGATAACTGTGGACAGCAGCAATTAAATCACCCATCCCTTAAACGTCTTTTGCCCTACCTCTCAGTTTTTCGAATTCTCTTTCTCTGAGCTAACCTATATCTCTTCAGGACACTTTCGTGATCCTTGTAACAACGAAGAATGATATGGATTTTGTTCCAAAATTTGTGTGACAGATACCTGATGTGTCAGCCTTTAACCTCAATGACAAATCTGTTTTACTTTTTCCACACTCTTCTCTTAAAATCTGTGAAACCGCTTGCAGTCGTTCATTTCGCTCACCCACATCTTCTTCTACAGTAACAGAACGTACCATAACCCATTGTTAGTACCGAATTTTTCTCAGCAATGACATTTGGTTCGTATGCGCTCCGTAACGTGGAAGCCAGGTGTTCATACCTCTGTCTGGGCTGGTTAGTATAGCGGCACGCAATGGCAGCCTGACTGAGAAAGCCGGTTCTTGCATGTTCTTGTGTCAGAAACAAACGCGATGAGCAAGAGATCAGTTTTCATCATGCATAAACGGGAGATTTATACTTTTCTCATTTCCACACCTGCTTCACAAATTATTATAGAAGCAGGAAAGCACAATATATCAGACTGTAGAGCGAATAAATACAATTATTTTCTTATACATATATGGTTTTGAGACAATGTGTGTGAATAATTACTGCATTGTACTTTTACAGTTTTTATGGTACCAAAGAAATCGAATTACCAATTTGAAGAGCTTGTAGAGAAAACGGTTCTTATGGGTGTAATTCGTAAGATTATAGATTGTTAGAAATAATCTAACTGCGTTGATGTGCTATTATTTCGTCCCAGAAGATCTCGTTTTGCTTCCTGGATGTGCAGGATGTGATTCAGCCTGGTCACTAAATCACACACAATTCACTTACTAACCCAGTAAACAGTGCAGGATCAGACTATACATCCATCCACATATTCCTGTAATAATCAACAATTTAGTCATTACTCTAAGTACGTTGTAAACATAACCTGTGTGGCTGGACGGCTGTCACATTCACTTTGCCCTCGTCGCAACGCGTACACAAATAGCTAATAAGCAGCTTTAATTCCGTTGGTCAGAGGCCAGGAGATAATCACTGACGCTGTGGTTTAAGTGGGCAACCATATCAAACATTGAAGTATTGCAGCTCAGTTTGAAAACAAAACTGTACACGCGTTTTAACACCTCCATCCAAAAGACACACAAAATGCATGCAGTAGAAGCAGCATAATTTGAAAAGAAAGAGCGGGATTACGTAAAAGAAAAATGCTTATAACTAATAGCGACTCCGCAGTTTTTTTTCTGTAGCAAAAATAAAGAAAAGGAAAGCACACGATATAGTTTTATAATGAAACAAACAGTTTACAATCTTAAATGCTGATTACCGTTACTATTTAACTGGGGAGAGTGCACAGCAGTGCAGCTTATCTCTTCGTTATAGGAGAGGCTGGTTGCGTGTTGAGATGGCGGCAGCAGCTCTTGATGTTGCAAACAAAATTATTATAGCAACTCCGTTTGTCATATTTCCACAGTAGAGAATACTGGTGTTGGTTAGGTTACAAAGTCATTAGCAGTGGCCATTGGTTCAATAGACCTATTTGTTGGAGACAATCCACAGGTTTAGCATGTGGATGTTCGTTGTTCATGATACACGCGTAGTTCTCGTTTTAATACTTTATGCACTGTTTGTGACAATTTCGGTCGGCAACATAACTGCTCGTCACATTTGGACAGACTACTGTGATCAATCTTCACGTTAGGAAGACAAATGGAAGACAAATACATTACAGAATTTTATGGGTCTTGGCTCTCCATGAGTTTCACTGTGAAGGCAGTTTCGCTCACACAGTATCAATAATTATAATGTCTACCGGCGAAAGCATTGTCACTAGCACTTGAGACACAGTTCATTTTGTAACACTCAAACTGCACGTTATATCTGTGCGTAATGATTACTTCAGCTTTCATAACGCACTGCGACAATAATCACAGTCGTCAGTCGGTAAATTCCACGATTCACTGTCTCGGCAAGTTATCGCTTCTAAAATCAACAACGCAAGTCTCGCCATACTGCCACACATGCACTCACTAACACTCCCTATTTCTCTAAATCACCGCTCAGTTCTGCTTTCGATCACGCTCTCTGTGCTTTCTAATCTACGATTTACATACCAGCAATTGACATCACAGTTAATACTACAAATGCAGATAAAAAAGGCAAAAGAATACAATGTATTTTTATATTCATGTGCTACTAAGAAAACAGACTTATTCATCAGAGAAAAAAAATTTCAGTTACGTTTTAACATTATTACCAAACACAGCTACGTAACACCATCAAAGTTACGAACACGTAGTCAAAGAAAGCGAAAGAAATGGCTCAAAAATGAAAATATTAACTATCACTAATGGTTATATTTTTACAAGCACATCAATGCACAAAACCTATTCTCATAATGTAATTAACTGACTTGTGAGACACCATATAATAGAACTTTAAATTAAAATGACAGGTAATTTAATCCAAGACAGCTACAGAGTTAAAAAGGCAATATTTCGTAACAGGTATGATTACACACCACTTACAACATATAATCTGTAGGATTTAACTTTTTTATTGTAACTTTCAATTACTTGTTTATTATTTTTCATGGTTTTACGCGTTATTTTAAAATTAATAAAGCTACGGCAAATGAAGGAGCATGAAAATTTATGTAAGAAAGAGGTGTCATATTCGTTTGTATTGTAGTAATTAATGGTACAGGGACGATAAGGTATTTACTCTACTGTTGCTAAAATTTAAGTTGTTTAACTAATTTTGGGGCAAGCTACTGCATATATAAGAAACAGTGAAACATCGGTTATTTAGTGCGCACTAATGCCCCATATATGTTTTTAATAACACTTGTATGTAATAAGTTGTAAGTGCGCCTGTTGATAGCATTAATTCATTAACTGACACAGATGCATCGTTTTTCCATGGAGAGGGTGTAAAAGCATGGTGGCTATCTTGCTCATTCATACTGTTCCGGGGGGAATTGTAACGAATAAACTAACGCTAGTCTGAGCGGTGATCCAGCTACATGATTTTAGCTGGCAGAAGGTTTTCACGCAGTTGCTAGCTACACTTTGAAATACTTCACACCAATGTAGTAGGGACTTAGAGCTACTCTGTAAGAGTTGAGACTGTGTTTCATTTCTGCTGGTTTTTCAGTTCAATGTGTATGATACACGTAAAGCTGATTTGGCATTTAAATTATCTGCACTTAGTCTTATTTTTACCTCAGTTCGTAAGTGGGGACACACATTTGTCTGATGCTTTGGGTGTTGATTAGATTTCGCCTATTTGAGTTAGTGTAGGGTTTGTTTCAATTAATATTTAGCTGTAAACCAGTTCCTTTGTTTTACGTCCTTTCTTATAGACTTTATTTTATAAAGGGGGCTTATTAGCCAATATACTAAGGGCTCAAGCTAATTTCAGTTCCGTTAATGATGTAGTAGCTTACTTCCAGCGTATGGGTATTTAAACGGCTTTTATTTGTCAATCAGAAGCAACTGTAGTTGGTGTATAGTATTTAAACTGAATGCATCTATGATGACGATGATTTCTTTTCCTTATTAACACATTGGAAGAAAGTTTCTTATGTACTAAAAGTGTACCAATCATCGTCATAATAAACAATGAGAACATGCTGAAGTCTTTCATTTCTATTGTCATAGGTATTAGAGAACCATTCATCTAAATCTGAATTCAGCTCTTTTGTTAAGTGAGTACTAAGTACCCCAAATCTCTCACATACATCTTCTCCCGTTGATTCATTTTTCTGCTCTAAATTTTGTAGTGTGTTTCTACTACAGAGACATTAGTCTCTTGTTCGCTGGATATGACCTTCACCTTTCCAATTAACCTGTCTCTACTACCATTTTGTTCCTGATTGAGGGCTTTCTTTTCTGTAGCACTAACCTATATTCTCTTCTCTAACTTCTCAAGTGATCAAAGGCGTTAACTTCGGTTTCCTTCGCACTTGACTATTTTCTCTCGTAATCTGTCAGATAATTCTTGATTAGTAGCCTCAAATATTTTTCCTACTGATGCCACCAACATTTTCAGAAAATCTTGGGTAAGAGCCCTATGAAACACGTATGTAACATAGCAGCGATGGCGAGGCATTGTAGCATCTGTGACCAGAGAGCCTATTTTCGTGGTTAGTCTGCGCTTGACCGCGCGAGTGTTGCAAGTACTCAGTCAGTAGTCGTTGAGAGCAGTTCAGTGGTAGTCGTCGTGGAGTACGCTAGTAGTCGTCATGCAGAGCAGTCTGTGGGCAACACTGGTCAAGATGCTGAATGAGGTATATTGTTAATTAAGGTAATCATCAGATAATGTAAAGTTTATTTATTGTAATTAATTTCCAACAAGTGCCCCAATAATAATTTTGATTTCAAAAGCAATTTTACAAAAAAAAAATTTATTTAATTGAAGTTCCACTTCCCTTAAACAAAAGTCTCAGTTAAATTAAAAAAAAAAGGAATATTATTATTTGCAATGCAGTTCCTCCAAGCTGTGCGCAAGAATAAGAGCAGAAATGTGACTAGCAGTTACAATGAGGTAAGAATTTAATTCTGATTTTTGTACAGGGCCAAAGACCGATATTTCGGTTTAATTGAAATTTCATTATCACTGATATTTTCTTATCACTGAATTGACTTTCATTTTGTTTTGTGAGGAATTTATACTTGGGTCAGATTGCTAGTTTTTGTCTAATGGTCATTGTCATTGAATTGATTTGCTGGGAGATTACGTTAGGTTGTATTCTTGTTAACATTCAAATTATAGTCTTTCAACATTTTTGTGGGAAAGTTTCACTTGGCTCCATTTATATTAAATAATTGTCTTTAAAAAAATTTTGTGGGAAGGTTACACTAGAGTCAGATTGCGAATTTCACATTTTTGTTGCCTTTGTCAGTACATTTCATTGCAGGGAGATTACTCTTGGGTCCCATTTATACTAAATAATAATCCTACGAAATTTTTGTGGGGAGGTTACACTTAGCGCAATGTCCATTAGCATTTCTATATAATATTCTCATTTAAAATTTTTCTGGGGAGGTTACACTTGGCGACACCCAGTCCAGGATCGTATTTCGTTGAGAATCTTTTGAAAAACAGTCAGATATCTGCTCTTATTTTCTTAGATATAATTAGGATTTGGTGCAACGCTTTTACTAATCTTGTGACTTTCTTTCTACAGGTCAACGGCAATTCGTTGCTCTGTTGTATTTGTGTGTTGTTTTTGCATTTGTGTTTATTGTTTTGTGAATAATTGTGACTACTGTAAAAATGCCGCGAAAGACTATGAATAGTGTATCGCGAGGTATTACGAACGAAATTACCGGCTCAAACGACTTTACCGATAGGACATGTGACACGCAGTGTAATGATGACAATCCTGCGTTCACTAACAATCAGTGCATTACAACCACTAATGATGACTTTTACCTTAATGATGAACAAATGAACTCAATTGTCTCGTCTGTTAATTTGACGACAATTGATGACGCGGGACGCTCTATTGTAATGAGCGCTGCGCATCTTAACATACCAGATTTGGAAAATTCAAGTAACGTACAGACAAATTTGTCTAATGAAAATGAACAGGATACACAAGGTACGACGGATTTATTTCATTCCGAAATAGTGAGTGACAGTGTAGGTCCGAATGATAATCCTTTTTGTAAATTGCAGAATGACCAAATGGTCACACAAAGCGCGACAATTCCAGGTACACAATCAAACAGCACAGAGAATGGAGTAGGTAATGTTACTTTGGAACAATTTATGGCAATAATGCTACAGTTTAGGAACGAACAGAACGAAAAACAAGACAAACTTAGTGTGGATATCAGACAACAGAGCGAAAAATTAGAGAACCTTGATGAAAAACAAGACAAACTTAGTGTGGATATCAGACAACAGAGCGAAAAATTAGAGAACCTTTATGAAAAACAAGACAAACTTAATAAAAAATTAGACGACAATTCCAGACAGCTTAGTGAACAAATTAGAGCCGTTGCCGCGCAGTGTCATGACACTAAGGAACAGTTGCGCGTGGAAATTGAGGCTTGTTCAAAAAAAAGTAGCGAAGAAATTAAGTCTGTTGCTCAGGAATTAAGGGAATTGCAAACAGCTGCAACAGAAACACTCAGAGACGAAATTAGCGGAGTCGCTAAACAATGCTCTGAAAAGGCTACACAATTACGCGACGAGTTTAAAGCAATGACAGCAGAACTTTCGCGCACAATGGATGAAAAGATTGACGCGAAATTCGACCAACAGAACACTCAAATTGACGAGCGTTTTAATCAGCACATAGAAAACAGTAATACGCGTTTCCGCAAATTTATTCAGGATCAAAATAAAGTAAAACGTCAGGTAATGGAAACAATCACTGCACAGAGACAGGAAGACAAACGTAAATTGTTCGCGAAAGCGAAGACATACGTAGACAACAATATTGCTACAGTGTCCGACAAAATTAATACCATAGAACAGTTGAACGCGGAATTACGGGATGAAATTTCTGATCTTAAATCAAAAACAGATACACACACAGTAAATATTCAAACAGTGACAGACAGATTCGAACAATTAGAACTAACACAGGATTGCGATGTCATCAAAGCTGATGTTAAAAAACTGAGTGAAACTACACGTAAGTTGCAAAAACAGATTAATGCGTCCGATTCTAAAACCGATGATCAGGCAAAAATACTGACTGAAAAATATGAAGAATTGGCCAGTCGTATTGATGCTATTGAAAGTAGTAATGATAATAAATCAGACGATACTGCACCGGTTTCATTTAACCAAACACCTGAATTTCAAAATTTGCAGCAGACAATTAATGAGATCGACTCGTCTAACAACACGTTGCGTAGAAAACTGTCGAGTTTACAGCAAGAAGTAACAGAGATTAAAAATATTTCAGTTAATAACACATCACAGCAGGCGCCACTTTTCGAACATTTGCCAGACTCACGCAACGCGTATAATTTGAGTAATCTACAGAGAGTCCGGGACTTAGATTCCGAACAACCACAGTTCAATAGATACTCTTACAATCCTGAACCTGTTGCCTCACACAGAGACGATAATTTCGATTACAAACATTTTCTGTCAGTGAGAAAGTTTAAAGTTTTTAAAAACGATAGAACGCAGATTCACCCGCTGGATTGGATTCAACAATTTAGCTTTGCTCTTCCACCGACTTGGCCTGTAACGCATAAACTTGAATTTATTTGCAGTTTTTTGGAAAGCGAACCGGCAACTCGTATGAGACCGATCGCGAGACAGTGTTACTCGGTAGAGGAATTTCAGAATGCTTTTCTATCAGCGTACTGGTCGAAGACGACACAGCGCGGAATTAAAGACCAACTAATTAGTTTGCCAAACTATGAAAACTCCAATTTTCCCAGTGTGACGCAATTTTTTGAGCACATGGTACAACAAAACCAGTACCTGAGTGAACCGTATAGTGAATCTGCACTTATACAATTATGCATTTCCAAATTACCACGGTCATTACGAGTGTCACTGCTAACGGGCCAGCAAAAAGAAAACATTTCAGCATTCAGGGATCTTTTGCAGCTTTTAGAAGTACAACAATCCGATTATTCTTTTGTAAACAAAAATTTTTCTAATAATAACCAAGGTCAACAAAAGTACAGCAATTATGATCAGACACGTAATTTCAATAGGAAAGATAACAGACGCTTTAGGATCGACAACTACCAAAACTCTAATAACAGCCAAAATTCTAATTATCAATATCGTCAAAATTTTCAGCAACAGGAACCATACTTTAGTAACAATAGAGGTGTTTCACAACAACAACATCAAAACCAGCCTGTTAGCATACCTAACCAACAATGGAATGCACAAGGTCAACCAGGCTTTAATGTTTCGCCGCGTGCACGTATAGTCCCTGATACAAGAAATAGTAACGTACGACAGCAAGGAAACAATTATGTACAGAGAAGACAGTATTACAATTCCTATCGCAATGCACCGTATAGGAATGACTATTACGACAGGCGTAAGAATAATGAGAACAATTTTCAGCGTACATCTAACAACAGTCGGACATACCAACAGCAAAATTTTACACAAGAACCTATTCTCATGAACGAACCCGACAGTAGGTATCATCCAGAGCGTAACACGTCTGGAAGAAGTAATAGAACTGTTCAAATAGTAGAAATGCCACAGAATCCTCCTAATAATAATAACACGTCAGATAGAATCTGACTAGATAATGTACAGATCGCATCTTCCAATAATACAAGCACGACTTCAGACACGCAAAATGTTGTTCACGAAAATGTAATTACTTTTGACGATATCAGAGACACTCTCTTGCAGGAAAGACCATTTGTTCAGAAAACTATTTCACATCCTGTTATCGCAATTAAAATTGGTTCATCAAAATTCTCAGCAGTAATTGATTCCGGATCACCTATATCAGTAATAAATGAGGAGACTTTTAACGAGTGCAACAAAGAGAATACTTATCCGATATTACCTTTAGGCAAAACAAAAGTGAAAGGAGCAGTATCGAGTAAAGGAGTAGACGTTAAATTGCAGACACATTTATCATTTTGTATTGGAGGTCATACTTTCCACTCTAATTTTTGGATTGTTCCTTTACTGACAACAGACGTAATTTTAGGTAATAATTTTCTGGTACAACACGACGCTATTATTGATTTTCAAAATTCCTTTTTAATGTTAAAGGATGAGGATGCACAATTGGCTTTAGAATTTCAGTACTCACTATCTGCGGAAGAACAAACAATTAATCGCACAGAGGTCATTTCCGTATCACGTGGCATAGACTGTAATCCCACATTGTTCACAGATACGTACGTACACAACTATAATACTCCAGACGAAGTTGACTACGACGTAATGCAAATGATTTCCGATAAAGTTAGACAAAGCAATGCAACTACAGACGATGAACGAACGCACTTACACAAAATTCTTTTACAGCAAGCTCCAGTTTTTGACAACATTCCTGGTACTATGTCCGGTTTTATGTATGAATTTCAAGTGAAACAGCACGACACATTTAAAGCAAAGCATTATCCCATTCCATATATTCACAGAGAACAAGTTAAAAAAGAATTGCAGGATATGCTTGATCAAGGAATTATAGAACCAGCAGTTAGTCCGTACATAAACCCGTTGCATATTGTTAAGAAAAAAGGTGGCTCACTTCGCCTCGTACTTGATTCGCGTCACATTAATGAAATAATTGTTAATGAAACAGATCGACCACAGACACTAGAGGAACTACTACAGAAATTTCACGGTACTGCAATTTATTCTACATTAGATCTGAAATCGGGATTTTGGCAAATTCAACTTCATCCGAATTGCAGAAAGTATACAGCTTTTCTTTGTTTTGGCGACTGTTATCAATTTTGTAAATTACCATTCGGCTTAACTATTTCTTCTGCAGCTTTTATTCGCGGTTTGAACACAATACTTCCGACAGAACTTAAGGACAGAATTACGACGTACGTAGACGACATTCTTATCGCAGAAGCTAACTGGTCGGAACACAATATGATTCTTGAACAACTGTTACAAACTTTTCATGCGCAAGGACTCACAGTTAACCTCAGTAAATCGCATTTTGGCAAAACTTCTATAAAATTTCTTGGACACGTAATTTCAGCAGAAGGCATTGCGCCTGATCCGGAAAAACTTCAAGCTCTACGTGACATTATGGTTCCTACGACAAAGAAACAATTACGCAGCTTTTTGGGCTTAATTAACTTTTTTCGTAAATTTATTCATCACTCTGCTTTAGACACACCTAGATTATGTCAACTGACAGGTAAAAACAGTATTTGGTCTTGGGATAAGCAAGCACATTCTGAATTTGTGAACCTGAAACATGCTTTGTTGAATGCTCCACTTTTATCGCACCCAGATCTTACCAGAAATTTTTCCATTGCCACCGACAGTTCCAACACAGCTTTAGGCGTACATATTTTTCAGGAAATTGAAGAAGATGGTTCAATAGTAATTAAAAACATCGCATTTGCAAGCCGCATTTTGTCACCTGCTGAACGAAATTATTCCGTTACAGAACTGGAAACATTATGTGTTGTATGGGCTTTTACGAGATTTCGGCACTTTCTTTATGGCAGACATACCACAGTCTACACAGACCACAGAGCGATACAATTTTTACTTTCGGCCAAATTCACGCACTACAGATTAAGTAGATGGAAACTATATTTACAGGAATTTAATTTTACAATAGTTCACATTCCCGGTACGCAAAATGTTATAGCAGACGCACTATCGCGTTCTCTCGGCAACAATCAGCAAGACGTAGCAACCAACTTCTGCAAAACAAATTTCAGTGTCATGTACATTCAGCAAGTTGCATTTGAAAATTTTATTTCGTCGTCATTACAGGACATAGCAAAGAGCAAAGTAAAGACAACGTGTGGAAAGAAATTAAACGCCTTTGGCAAGATAAGAATAATGTTACGATTAGAAACCATTACACTGTACGCAATGACATTCTGTTTCGCCGCTCTCATCCTGACAGCAACAATTGGTTATTATGCATCCCTGACGAACTTGTTAACAAATTAATCTGGTACACTCATTTAAGTTACGCACATTACGGAGCACGAAAATGTTTTCTTATACTGAGACAGAACTGTTATTTTAACAACATGGAGAAACGTGTACGACGAGTTTTAGCGTCTTGTAAAATTTGCCAGAAAGCTAAATCAGACACCACTTCACATATTCCTCCTTTATATCCCATTGTACCTGTTAAATTATGACACATGGCCGCAGTAGATATTTTTGGTCCGATTCCGAGAACTAACAGAGGTTTTTGCTACATCTTTGTCGCTGTTGAGCTCACTTCAAAATTTGTTACTTTCACTCCGTTACGCAAAGCTACTGCTAAAACTGTTTCGAAAGCATTCGTAAAACATTTTCTATTTCATGTAGGGCATGTGATGAAAGTAATTTCTGACAATGGATCTCAATTTCGTAGTAGCATATGGACACGCATGTTACGAGCCAGAAGCATTTCTCCGATCTATATATCCAAGTACCACGCTTCTTCGAACCCCTGTGAAAGATTAATGAAAGAAATTGGTAAACTGTGTAGAATATACTGCCACAAAAGACATATTGATTGGGATACACACATACTCTCATTCCAAGATGTAATTAATTCCATTCCAAATGAATCCACTATGCTATCTCCGTCTGTTATACTGAAAAACGTTGAACCACCTAACAAGATTAAAGAATTAATAAATTTTCCGAGACATCGTCGAATAAGACACCACGAAATAATTGACATTGCACTGAACAACATCAAACGTGCCGCAGAGCGCCGGAGAAGACAGCAAAAACAGGTTTGTACACGTCGAGACTTTCACGTTGGACAGAAGATATTAGTACGTACACACCATTTATCCAGCAGAATAAAAGGTAAGTGCAGTAAATTCGAACTTCTATACGCAGGTCCATATCGGATTCGCAGCATCCCTCACCCCAATGTTGTACACGTCGAAACTTTGAGAACAAAAAAAAGTAAAGGCAATCACCACGTCTCCAACATCAAACCCTTTATTCAATAAACATACTTTATGATTTATCGCACAGTAATGCCATTTCCTAATTTTTTTATGATTACGTATGCAATTATACTCACATGAACACTTACTGACGATTACCGTATTTTGTCTTGGCAAGTGCCTGGCAAGGTAAGGTTAGCAGGTCGCTCCTCTTGTCGATTACACATAAGACCGTGCATATTTTTTCCAGACGAACTTACACATTTTATAACCACTTATGCAATTATATGATTACCTACTGATGACTGTCGTATTTTTTCTTGGCAAGTGCTCGGCAAGGTAAGGTTAGCAGGTCGCTTTTCTTGTCGTTACACGTCAGACCGTGCACATTTTCCATTTTTTATGTATATATGATTATTTTCCTGTTTTGTTTGTATGCACTGTGAATTAGTTAAGATATAGCAAACCCTAGTTGACTTTGACATTTTTGCCCTATGATGTCTCAACATCGTGACTATTTTACGTTTTTCTTTTTGGCTGCTGCATTGTGATATTCCGTGTATATTTTTTGCCTTTGAACACTGTCTATGCTTTTGACATATTTCGTTTTCTGTCATGTTATGCTGTATGCTTGATTCTGTTACCGTTAATCAGTAATTATTTAGTGGGTATATGATTTGAATGCAAGACATTAATCTTTGTTCATCATTTTCAGAAAGAAATAACGTGTAAAGGAAATAAATTAAATAGAAATGAGAATTTCACCTACGGAATAAACGATAGAAGATGCAATAACTTTATGAGGAAGAGTAAATGGATCAGGATTAACAAGCATTAACAAGAATATACTATACTCATCGTAGAATAGCAGTCTTAACTAATTTTTTCTTTCAGAAGACAAGGTGATTGATGCAGGCTGTCAGAGAGAACTACACATCTTAGTTTTAGTGATGAAATATGCTAGAGATAAGGAATAGTTGTATAATGAGTAATGAAGTGATATTTTTGCAGATGATAATGAATACTGATGAATAATGATGAAGAATATGCTATTATGAATAATGAAATTTTTCTTTACAGGTGATGATAATAATAAAGTTATGATAATATGGATAATGAAGTGATTGATAATGAAGTTTTTTCTTTACAGATGAGGATAATGTTGAAGTTATGTATTTATGCTACGTAGTTATTTAAGTATTTGTTGCAGTTTGTTTTGACAGCAGGTGTTATATTGCATAGTAGGATGACGGAAAGTTTTGGAAAGGACAGCTATGGAACACATGTTTATACACATTTCACTACTTGTTAATTCGAAGTTCACTACTTTTCAGCATAGTGTGCGTTTCTTCTTTCAAGTCAATAATCCATTTTGTATTTTTTCCAGGAGAAGTTTTTCATGATACATACTAAACCTGTTACTTATTATACCTGTTCTAGTACTTGCATTTTTTTTAACCCATTTGTGTCTATCATTTATACATGTGATCACATTACTGCCTTGTTTCACAATCTTGCTACAGCTGACTTATGACGAATGACGTTACACATTTTTCATTTACAGGAACAACCCACTACCAATTATTTTTTTCTCTCTTTTTCTCTTCTGGCTTTCTCTTATAATTACCAAACGCAATGCATTGCTAACAAAAAAATGTATTACCAGTCCCAAATAGTGATACCAGTTGGAGAAAGTTCTGAATAATACTGATCAACTCTGAATAGTATGTCACTTCAGTAATGACTTCGTAAAGATACAAAAAAAATATATGTATAAAATAATGCTTTGTAACTGGCTAATAACTGCCACTGTTTATTGTAATGAGACTACTTATAATGTGTATGATTATTAATGCTATGACTGTAATTAGCTGATTTTTAATAATGACTTCATAAGGATCTGAATGTCACTCAATGAATTGTTATTACTTCTTAATGATCTGAATAACACTGAATGAGGAACAATGTTTTATACTATTCGATACTTGATGGCCACTGAGTGCCAATAATTAATGTCACTCAATGAATTAGGTTATTAATTATGCCATTAATTAGCTTCTGTTTTCAATTATGACTTTTCATGTTTTAATAGCTGGCCACTGAGTGCCAATGATGAGTGTAATGTTTTGTACTACTCAGTACTTGCTGGCCACTGAGTGCCAAGAATTAGTGTAATGTTCTGTACTATTCAATACTTGCTGGCCACTGAGTGCCAGTAATTAACATTATTCTGTCATACTAAATATGCTTTGTAACCGGCCAAGGACTGCCACTGTTTATTGTAATACGATTACCCATGATGCCAATAATTTAATTTTGTGAACATTTTTCTGTAATACTACATTCATGGTACAGAAATGTTCAACACTGGGCTATGAATGCCCCAAATGAAAACTGTAATTGTCAATATTATGTGACTTAATGTCCTTCACCTCATGAGCTAACTACCCTGAATTACTGCAATGTCCATTTGTCCTGTCTATCCTAGTGATCATGGAGCACTACCTTTGGGTTTGCACTACTTCTACGTTGGTGTGCCTTGTAAAAGCGTGGTGTTGACATGCTGTCCACCACCATGAGCGATGAAGACATTATTATGGTCCCACTGTTTGGTGTACCTAATGTACTGCCAAAATGAGAACATGAAATATTACTACGAGAGTTCAGTGTCTTGGCTACACTGATGAATTCTGATGGGAAAAGAACTGCAAATTGTGTCACTTGGTGTTGTACTTCTGTGGAAAGATATGGACTTTCAGAACAGCTGTGTGCAATCTAAAGTGCTACAACCATGATGCAATCCTTCCCTTTCCTATCCTAATTCTTGTCACATAGTGAAAATAATTTTTTGCTAACATTATTTATGTTCATGACTATACATTTTTTTTGATTCGCTGAACTCCAGTGCGAGTACAGTTATGTCACTTGTCGATATGATTTTTGCCATTATGTTTATTTATTGCAAAAATACCTAAGACATTTTTTCGATTTGTTCTCAAGTACAGTGTGTGCACTCTTGTCTTTTATATTGTATATACATTTTTTTTAGTATTTTATTTTAATGATATGTTCTGAACTACAGTGCATGTGCACTTATGTTGTGTGTTAATATGTTTTCTACTGAACTCCAGTGCCTGTGCACTTTTCTCATTTTTCAATATGATTTGTACTATTCTGTATATTCAATACTTCAATGCGTATGCACTTATGTCATTTGTTACTAATTGTATATACATTTCATCATTTACTGACATGTTCTCAACTGCAGTGCATGTGCACTCATGTCACTTGTCAACATAATTTTTTTCTGCCATTCTGTTTATTTGTTCTGAATATGCTAAAGAATTTTTTCAGTGCCTGTGCACTTTGTTATCTGTCAAATAATTTGTATATACATTTTTCTGATTTGCTACTATGTTTTGTACTCACATTTTGTCTTTGTCTGATATATTTTGTACTTAGTGCGTGTGCACAACATTTAATTCATGTACTACATCTAAATATTCTGTAAGTTGTAGAAGTTTGTTAATTAAAGAAAAATTTTGCCGCACTTGGCAAGTCCAAATGACTCACCATCGCTGCCAAATTTTTGCCCCCCCAGTGGAGGGTTATGAAACACGTATGTAACATAGCAGCGATGGCGAGGCATTGTAGCATCTGTGACCAGAGAGCCTATTTTCGTGGTTAGTCTGCGCTTGACCGCGCGAGTGTTGCAAGTACTCAGTCAGTAGTCGTTGAGAGCAGTTCAGTGGTAGTCGTCGTGGAGTACGCTAGTAGTCGTCATGCAGAGCAGTCTGTGGGCAACACTGGTCAAGATGCTGAATGAGGTATATTGTCAATTAAGGTAATCATCAGATAATGTAAAGTTTATTTATTGTAATTAATTTCCAACAAGTGCCCCAATAATAATTTTGATTTCAAAAGCAATTTTACAAAAAAAAATTTATTTAATTGAAGTTCCACTTCCCTTAAACAAAAGTCTCAGTTAAATTAAAAAAAAAAGGAATATTATTATTTGCAATGCAGTTCCTCCAAGCTGTGCGCAAGAATAAGAGCAGAAATGTGACTAGCAGTTACAATGAGGTAAGAATTTAATTCTGATTTTTGTACAGGGCCAAAGACCGATATTTCGGTTTAATTGAAATTTCATTATCACTGATATTTTCTTATCACTGAATTGACTTTCATTTTGTTTTGTGAGGAATTTATACTTGGGTCAGATTGCTAGTTTTTGTCTAATGGTCATTGTCATTGAATTGATTTGCTGGGAGATTACGTTAGGTTGTAGTTATATCTATCAAAACCGCTCTTTAACTATTGCTCTATTTAGAATTAAGAATATGTAAAGAAAACCGGATTTGACAAGTTATACCGAAAGTGACAATTTTCATTAGGCACTCCAGAACTACCAGAAATGATAACTACGAGAACTTTATTATCAGATAAAATTGTAATCATCAGTATATATAGCATTTTCAGGAATCGTCAAAATTTTCATTAACAGGAACCACATTTTTGGTAACAATCCACGTTTTTCACCACAACAGCATGAAAGTCAACCGCTTTGCATACCTAACCAACAATGCAGTCTACAAGGTCAACCAAGCTTTAATGTTTCGCCGCGTGCACGTATAGTCCCAGCTACAACAAATAGTAACGCACGGCAGCAATGAAATAACTACGTACAGAAAACACAGTATTTTAATTCCTATAGCAATGCGCCGTATAGAAGTGACTATCACGACAGACGTAAAATTAATGAGCACAATTTTCAGCGTACGTTTAATAACAGTCAGTCCTACAAGCAACAAAATGATCAGCAACAACATATTCTCATGAATGAACCAGACAATAGGTGTCATACATAGCGTAATACGTCAGGAAGAAATAACAGAATAGTTCAAATAGTCAAAATTCCACAGCGTCCTCCTGAAAATAATAACACGTCAGATAGAATTTAACCAGATATAGTACAGGTTGCATATTCCAATAATGTAAGCAATACTTTTGAATCACAGAATCTTTTTCACGAAAATGTTATTTGAAATACGCCTTGTTGAATGCTCCACTTTTATCGCACCCAGATCTTACCAGAAATTTTTCCTTTGCCACTGACAGTTCCAACACAGCTTTAGGCGTACACATTTTCCAGGAAATTGAAGAAGATGGTTCTACAGTAATTAAAAACATCGCATTTGCAAGCCGCATTTTGTCACCCGCTGAACGAAATTATTCCGTTACAGAACTGGAAACATTATGTGTTGTATGGGCTTTTACGAGATTTCGGCACTTTCTTTATGACAGACATACCACAGTTTACACAGACCACAGAGCGATTCAATTTTTACTTTCAGCTAAATTCACTCACGACAGGTTAAGCAGATGGAAACTTTACTTGCAGGAATTTAATTTCACAATTGTTCACATTCCCGGCACACAAAATGTTGTAGCAGACGCATTATCCCGTTCTCTTTGCAACAATCAGCAAGACATCGCAACCAACTTCTGCAAAACAAATTTCAGTGTCATGTACATTCAGCAAGTAGCATTTGAAAATTTTATTTCATCGTCATTACAGGACATAGCACAAGAACAAAATAAAGACAATGTGTGGAAAGAAATTAAACAGCTTTGGCAAGATACGAATAATGTTACGATTAGGAACCACTACACTGTACGCAATGACATTCTGTTTCGCCGCTCTCATCCTGACAGCAACAATTGGTTATTATGCATCCCTGACGAACTTGTTAACAAATTAATCTGGTACACTCATTTAAGTTACGCACATTACGGAGCACGAAAATGTTTTCTTATACCAGTATATTCAGTGGGAGGAACGACTTCAGAATCAGTTGCACCCTAACTCATAGCAACGGCACTAATATCTTGAGTCACAATCTCAACACCACTAACTCCAAAACCCTCTGCTTGACTAAATGACATACCATTTGAATTACTATAAGACATACAACCGTTTCCGTAGGTACCAAACGTAGACAGAACGTAACCAGAATAAACAGTCCATCATTATAGACATCTCATCCCTATTCTAACTCCTTCCAGTTCTACCCGTTTTGGTCATCATGAATACCAATGAATATTCGATTACCTCTAAGTAACACACAAGGCCACATAAGTTCGCAAAATAAAGTCTCCAGAGACCCTCTAAAAGCATCACAATACAACAACATATATCAAAAGCTAAGCAAAGTGACATAAAAAATACGTTCTCTGTAAATACATGTTGCAAGTTAAATAACCACGCTACAAATGTTAAACATTCGCCAGAAAAAGTAATCTACGTATTTCAGAGGCCTCAAATGTCTCAGTTCACATGTTAAGTGCTACAGTAAGTCAGCTCCTGACACATAAACTTTAAAAGTCAAAGGAATTTGCCCTACTGAGCACATTATGTCTTAGTCCGAGTGACTGTTGATGCTGTAAAATATGGAGATATGTCTTTGGAAGGAGATTTTCGAAAGTTTATATTCAATCTCTCGTAGCTTATTACACTCTCTAGTGTAGCTCCTGATCTCAAACAACTATTGTTCGAAGTATGAGACGAAAGCGCTATAACTGACGGAAAACTCCTCTGCCATTCAATGATCGTATTAATACCATATAAACGTACGTAAAAGAAATAGTTGTCACTCTGATTGCATAAATCCCATCCAAGGGCTTCAGCCTGAAATTCTAATCTTCAAGGAAATTCCCGAAACTTTTGTTTGCGAATATCAGTTTAATGTAGCCGACGAACTGTTGTGTGAATTACACACAACTTTAAATACATCATTTCGAAATCATTGGCCTTAACCATTAATCTATTGTCAGACACTGTGGTAAATATAGATGTCCGAAAACAAGTACACTTTCTGTGATGTTGAGCAACAGTCATACAAAATTTGGACTGTTTAATAGTTTAAATACATCCCAGATTTCGGCCTTTTATACCATTTTCAAGTACTTGCTGTGTATTATATATGGTGACATTTAGAATTTCCGTTGTGTGATAGGTCTGGCACATCTCTAGCTATCGTCCAACAATAATCAGCATACATAAACTTGCTCCAGTGACTAAGATATCATCTTACATTGTGGATATCACTTGGTGGAAATGTTCCTACTGTTCATCGCTTACTGCTCCTCAGTTTTCTGTGAAGAATCTGTGAGAAGGCGCCAGTCTTTTTTCATGTAGTATGTAGTATGTAGTATGTAGTACGTTGGTTATGCCATTCGCACAGAAAACTGAAATGTCTTGTATAGCTAAGCTGCAGGCCACGACGTATGGCTAGAACTTCAAAGTATTCGAATAGTATTCACTTTAATATATAGTTCTCAATTATAGTGAATACGATTCGAATATTTCAAAGTCATAGCCATATTTCTTGGTCTGCAGCTCAGTTGTACAAGGTATTACTGTTTTCTGTGTGAATGTCTTCCTGTTACGTAGAAAAAGACTGGCCACTTCACTTAGATTTCTTTCTAGAAAACTGCAGAGCAGTAAGCGATGGACAAGAGGACATTTCTACCAACTTAAAAACATTATCAGAGCCACAGGAGCAAGTTAATGTTTATTGATTATGGTTTGACAATCGCTAGAGATATTCCAAACCTACAATAAAAGCGAAAGGCAAAAAGGCACCGTTTATAATATCCAGAAAATACCAGAAAATGACAAAAACGGCCGAAACCTGGATTGAACTTAAATAATAAATGGCGATGCGTTCGTTTAAAGAAAGTTCACTTTCCAAAAGTGGAAGCCGTTTATGAAATAAAATGTAACTCCAGGTTATCTATAGAAATCAGTATTTTTCCATTAGATGTAAGACATTCCGCTACCTCAGGTAACTGCTAACGCAATATTTCATGTGTGAAAGCTTGTCGCGTCTAGTGAGCTGTCGAGATGCTCAGTGATACGAGATACTGGAGGAGGTCCTTCCAGTCAGCTAATGTGGAGATGGCTAGCTGGAAGTTTGAAAGAGTTATGAAACTCTGTCAGGAAATATTCGAACAAAGGCAAGACTTCAATAACTGCAATCTTTAATTGCTTGTCTCAGCCAGAATTGGACTATGACTTGAATGAAAGTCCACTATTTATGATTGTAAAATCCTATAGATAGGGAGGTAAGCGGCTATGTATGAGCACGAGCAGAGCCAGAACGAATTCTAAAAGACCAGCCCCCAGGCCTGACCTACACAAATGTCTCTCCTGGAATGCTGTCTGTACTGAACTCCCCCCAATGGGCTACGCCGCCGACGCCTTTATACTGTGCCGCAGGCCACACCGCTCTTCCACGTTGGTGCATCCGAACCCCGCCCTATTGGGTCTCGAGTACGACCATATAAAGGGCTCATTTCAACAGTGTTGAAAGTCCATTTTTGTTCATTGGGAGATACAGAATACTAAAGTTAAATGGGCGCTGAAAAATATGCAGTTGAGATACCAGAAATATTGAAGCATATGGCGTCTTGCTACAGATGAACATTTCTTTATGTTTGTTTGGATCATTAATTTCAGAAACATTATAGGCATAAAAGTGGAGGTAATGGACTTGTACCGCTGTTGAAATAAGCCATTCATTTGTGGTCACCGCCAAGGGACTGCAGCCCTCGCGGCTCGACTCGTGAGCTAACTTGATACCAAGTGAGTCTATGTAACACTTCCGGGCAATTCCCAAACCAACGCCCTCCCAATAGTGTCTGTTTTGTACTCAGTATACTTTCTGGAAAATTTACCCATTATCGCTACCGTTCTGTTGCTATTCAGGTGTTAATTTTTTTAAATATGCAACAAGCTGTGTTATGATGTTTTCGTCATTTATGGCCTTTCGAGTGATGATGCCTTAATGTGCACTTACCGTAAAGGATTAGCCAAGTGGGGTTAGAATGGAGTGGCGTCTTTACTATGGCATTACTTGAAAACATTTGGAAAGAGATTTAGTTTTTCCAGGCGGAGGCGCTGGTCAGTACACGTATTTATTCATGGGGTACTTTCTATAAATACTGCGTAACAGCCTGAACATTTTTAAAGGAATATGTTGCTTATTTTCCATGAAAGATCACACTTTTTTGACCAGGGATTAGGATTTTGCCTTCATTTTATGATTAATATCATAGCTCATTACGACTGCAACACAGTCTTATCTTAATTTCGATACAGTCCAGCATATTTTAATACCTGTAAGTCGCACCAACTATTGGTACACAAAATGAAGTAGCTAATAGTCACTATTTAAAATTACCCGCAAAACATTATTTAAACTGACTACAAAAGTAATACTCTGAGACATTCAAGACCTACATTTCATTACAAGGAACAGTTATATTTCACTTTGACGTACGGTTGCACTTCAAACCAATGTGAAGATTCATCATGAGTTGATTTTCGGTCTGCTTTACAACGATTCCTTCTAGATTAGGGTATGTACAGCTCAACATCTAATTTTTTATTTCCCTAATTTTGTTCCACGATACATGATTTGGAGCTTATTCGTGAGGATGTTGTTGTTGTGGTCTTCAGTCCTGAGACTGGTTTGATGCAGCTCTCCATGCTACTCTATCGTGTGCAAGCTGCTTCATCTCCCAGTTCGTATTGCAGCCTACATCCTTCTGAACCTCCTTATTGTATTCATCTTTTGGCCTTCCTCTACGATTTTTACCCTCCACGCTGCCCTCCAATACTAAATTGGTGATCCCTTGCTGCCTCAGAACATGTCCTACCAATCGATCCCTTCTTCTAGTCAAGTTGTGCCACAAACTCCTCTCTCTCCAATCCTAATCAGTACCTCCTCATTAGTTATGTAATCTACCCATCTAATCTTCAGCATATTCGTGAGGATATGTCATAGAAAATATTTTTTTAAAACTTCGATCTTTACCGTGCCACTGCTATTCTCAACCAGTTTCTGAATCTATAACCGATAACACAGTGATTAATACACGTAAATCACCACAGCCACAGTTCAAGAGTCGACACACCCTTACGAGGAGGGCACACATTATCCGCGAAAACTCAGATTTATCGCAGCACAAGGATGCTGTCCCGAAAACTTCCTTCTCAGTTATGCATACGTTTCGATTCTTGTAACCAAACAATTAACCTTTTAATATAAATTATAATATGGAAAAGAGTGTATAACTGCAACGCAATGTAAAGCTTTATATTCTTCTCATAGCTAAGAATCGGGTTTGATAGTATGAAACATCTAGAAAAAGTAATGCACCATTAAGGGCTGAGTCCTGTTACAGTCCAGATGGAGTTACAAGAGAGAATGTAGTAACAGCGAATCAGGAGTGTAATTATAAACATGTTACATACGCCGGTGCATTCTTCAGTCCAGTTTTCTTTATATAACTTTGTAACCTTCCCGCAAAAAATAAAAAAAAATATGAATAATATTCACATTTTAGTGTGACCTCCCAACAAATAATTCATGAACCTCCCAACACTAAAAATTCAATTAGTTATATCATTGACATTTAGCGTAACCTCCCAACAGAAAACTTCCATAACCTACCAATAATACAATGTGACTAATCTCTCAATAAAAAATTGTCGCTCACTTATAACCTTTCAATAATGACTGTGAACTTAAACTGGTAAATTTAGAACGTCAGCAGTGCTGCGTCGTGGCCCTGAAAATTCATTCTGAATAAACTGAAATATCTTACCTCAATTACGTCGCCGGATAACGCATATATATCTGCTCCTATAAGAAATTATTCTGGCACAGCCTTGTGCAATGCTGGCCAATAGATTTGTCATTTCTAAAAGGAAACAACTTATTTTTCTTTTCAATATTCGGGATGACCAAGGATTGGAGAAATTACTAAATTCTTTAAATTGAAATGAATGATCGTCAAAAGTTACTTTTTATGAGAAAGATTATTATTAAGAGATTTTTTTAAAACGTTTACATAGGACTTGAGATAACAATACCACATATGCGCGAGGCTGCTTTTACCTTAATACCGCTCAGGCACCGCCATTGCTGCACACGACCGGCCCAGCCAACACGATACACCCGACTGCTCGCTAGCAACAACTTACTGCTACTAACACACAGTTCCTACTGCCGTCAACACTGCTCTTTGGTCTCAGATTCTCTTATAGCTTACATATCGCAGGCAGCGCGTGAGCAATCCATCGAAATTACATCTGCTCGAGTGCTCTAGCAACAAATTCCTTAATCGTGGACCTCTTACAACTTCTGCCAGAGCTGCTTTTACCGAAAAAAGAGAATAGATGAACGCAAACAACAAAGAACAGGAAATTCTGAGAAATCAGAATAAGGCAAGGAATTGTTTTGGGAAGGTAAATGCTACCTGGATATTCTTCAGTAAAACAACTGGTCAAAGTTTGCAACAATGTTAATCTAAGTTAGAGGGAAGAAATGCCGGAGAGAAGGAACCGACATTTTTATGAACTCGTGAACTCCAGAATGATGAGGAAGTGTCGTAGATGTTCAATGACTGAGTAACTGGACAAAAATATTCGCCCATTCCCCCAACTCTGAAAGAGACGAGAAACTGCTTTGAAGAAGCTGAAGAACAATGGGTCAACAGGAACAGAATACATTCCAGCGGAAGTGTTCAAGCATGATTGTAGTCAGAACACATTACACAAAGACTGGTCATTTCAGTGTGGAATGGGAAGAAAATGTTGAAGCAGTGGAGTTATACCCCTGTTTACAAGAAAGGAGATATGTGGCAACTATTTGGGAATTATGCAGTAAATTTGGGATATAATGCATTCTTTAGCATTCTATTTGACAGTCTCCTCCCAGTTGTTCAGACTGATTTATTTTTACCCAAGTGGGTTTCTAACAGGGAAATCAACAACAGAAAAAAAATTTCACCGTGGGGCAAATTTTAGAAAAGATAATTGATTTCGGGATTGGCAATCGTTATCTTTTCATCGAGTAGCAACCAGCACATATTAGCATAGACGGAAGCATTAAGACCTGTGACAATGGTGGTGAATGAGGTACAGAGTGGTATTAACTTCAGTTTCTCGATAGGGTAACTGATGTCTTCATCGATGACACTGTTCAGGCATTTGTGAAAAAAAAACAGCCAACAGTGTTTCACAACTGTTTTCAAGGAAATATAAGAATTAGTACAAATATTAAGCACAGAGTTGGTCAGATTCAGTGAACTTTTATGTGTTCTTACAGTTTAATAGACAGGTGGTGTTAGGTGATGAGCACTACTTCGCTGCATTTCATTCGGCGCATCCTTCAACTAGTACTGGTAGAGGAACAGTAGCTTCTCTTACCGCGAGGCTCCGCCTGAAAAGCGGCGTATATTTTCTTTTCTCGGCCACTACTGCGGAGCCCGGAGGACGCCCGCCGCATCGCAAGTTCTGCCGCAGTTCGTGCGCTCCCACCGATTCCAGCGTCCGCCTGCAAAGTTCGGTTAGCGTTCACTCTTTTCATGGGGCTCCCTAAGCCCCAAGTTCCTCACAAAAGGCCGTTCCGAGACAAAAGGTTCTTTCCGCTCAGGAAGTCCGGTTGCGTCCCAGCTCGCTCTCTCCGTAGTTATTGCTGGGCCGCTTTCTGTGTACTGTTGGCGGATGAAGCAACAAACTATACACAGTATGACAGAACCAAGTTACAATGGAACGTCTGGAGGTGCCTCAGAGCCTGCTCTTCAGTGACCACATTGCGAGCCTTTGTAGGCAACACACACTACTTTGACGAACCGGAGATACTGCCAACTGCACCCATTCTAGGAAGTCAGTTACTATTATTTATTTAACAAGTTTCTTGTTCTGGCCATGTTTCTGAACTACTGCTGTTTTTATTTATTTCTTTATTTTAATTGTGATAAGAGACACGGGCAAAGCAAACTGCTGGACTGAGAACAATTTGTTGCACGGTCGGCTGCAAGTGGTATTAAAATACCCTTTCCTTTAGGATTCTCCACTACAGAGCAATTTCGGCAGGGCAGCCAGTTTCAAGTGTACAGTATTACCAGTAAAACGTACATGTTACGGTTACAGTCAGGCCTTTCGTTTGGTCATATATTGCTAAAATGATAACGGTTTGCCGCATTTTGAGATTAACATTACTCCGATTGTTTACTTAGCCGCTCCGACATAATGCCCCGTTGAATGTTGGAATTGTAACACTTATATCAGGTTTATATTATGTAACTGTAAATCTGCAATTCTGAAGTGCGTATTCTGTATTAGTTAAACTCCTTGGCCTGCGACAAGGCAATTAGAGTTTTGTAATGTATATATGAAAAAAGCAAAAGGATATGTTAAAAAGGCAAATTATTACAATATGTGCATGTTCATAAAAAGAAAATGTTTACTGAGAGCTGATCCATGCTTAGGGTACTTGTACGAGTATTTGTAACATGTAAAAGCTGTAGGGAAGTCCCTCCATAACGGAAGTGGCATGGCGCGATGTAAAAGGTGGTTTTGGCGGTCGAACTGAGCGACTCCTTTGTGTGAACGGCACACAGTATGTGGCTAGCCGTAGCACGGTACACTTCGACGGTGCTAAGCGAGGAAATTATTAGCTTCTCCACAAAGGGTTTGCCTCGGACGTGGATCTGACTATCATTTGGTATTCTCGGCATAAAGGAATGGCTCTAATATGTTGAAAATCCGACGCCAAGGAGAGATTTTATAGAGCATTGGAACATCAAAAGCCCTGAGTACAGCTAGCCGCCATGTCGCTTGCCATCAGTCTTCGTCACTGCTTCACTAACTTCGTACTTTCAGTAATGTATATAGGCATGGACCAGTTACTTTGTGCGTTGCTTTAATAATAATCACCAAAACACAAATTAGTGTCGGGAACCATATTTTCTATCCTTACCACGAACCTATGCAGGGTCCTCACCTAAGTGGTACTAAAACTGAGTATCGTGACTTAAATGAGCAGTGCTTCCATTTAAAAGTTATTTTTTGTCTAATGTAAAATGAGTAGTAAAATTTAAAGCTGAAACCGCAAATTGAAGTTTGCATAGGTTTTTTCTAAAATATCCTTAGTAAATTAAACTACTGGCCATTGAAATTGCTACACCAAGAAAAAATGCAGATGATAAACTGGTATTGATTGGACAAATATATTATACTAGAACTGACATGTGATTACATTTTCACGATATTTGGGTGCATAGATCCTGAGATATCACTACCCAGAACAACCACCTTTGGCCGTAACAACGGCCTTGATACGCCTGGGCATTGAGTCAAACAGAGCTTGGACGGCGTGCACAGGCTGCCCATGCAGCTTCAACACGATAACTCAGTTCATCAAGAGTGGAGACTGGCTTATTGTGACGAACCAGTTGCTCGGCCACCATTGACCAGTGGTTTTCAATTGGTGAGAGATCTGGAGAATGTGCTGGCCAGGGCATCAGTCGAACATTTTCTGTATCCATAAAGGCCCGTACAGGACCTGCAACATGCGATCGCGCATTTTCCTGCTGAAATTTAGGGTTTCGCAGGCATAGAATGGAGGGTAGAGCCATGGGTCGTAACAGATCTGAAATGTAACGTCCACAGTTCAAAGTGCCGTCAATGCGAACAAGAGGTGACCGAGACGTGTAACCAATGGCACCCCATACCATCACGCCGGGTGATACGGCCAGTATGGCGATGACGAATACAGGCTTCCAATGTGCGTTCACCGCGATGTCGCCAATCACAGATGCGACCGTTCATGATGCTGTAAACAGAACCTGGATTCACCCGTAAAAATGACGTTTTGCCATTCTTGCACCTATGTTTGTCGTTGAGTACACCATCGCAGGCGTCAAGGGTAACCGCAGCCATGGTCTCCAAGCTGATAGTCCATCTGCTGCAAAAGTCGTCGAACAGTTTATGCAGATGGTTGTTGTCCTGCAACGTCCCCATCTGTTGACTTAGGTATCGAGACGTGGTTGCACGATCCGTTACAGACATGCGGATAAGATGCCTCTCATCTCGACTGATAGTGACACGAGGCCGTTGGGATCCAGCACAGCGTTCCTTATTACCCTCCTGAACCCACAGATTCCATATTCTGCTAACAGTCATTGGATCTTTACCAAAGCGAGCAGCAATGTCGCAATACGATAAACCGCAATAGCGGTAGGCTACAATCCGACCTTTATCAAAGTCGGAAACATGATGATACGCATTTCTTCTTCTTACACGGGGCATCATAACAACGTTTCACCTGGCAATGCCGGTCAAATACTGTTTGTGTATGAGAAATCGGTTGGAAACTTTCCTCATGTCAGCACGTTGTATGTGTCGCCACCGACGCCAACCTTGTGTGAATGCTCTGAAAAGCTAATCATTTGCATATCAGAGCATCTTCTTCCTGTCGGGTAATTGTGCGTCTGTAGTACGTCATCTTTGTGGTGTAGCAGTTTTAATGACCAGTAGTGTACAAAATATAGTTTTGTAGGATTACAGTGCAAGACTGTGTAAATATTATTGTCTAAAATATCCGCTTCACAGGTAATAAAAAGGTAATCATTTATGGACATTTTAAAATTAGTATAGTTATGGTTTTGATTTCTATCTTCAGTGGTTCATTTTTTGAAGTTAATTAAGTTCGGTGTTGTATTTTATTGTCTTGCAAACTAAATTACCAACTACTCTAAGTGAAGTGAATGATTAGTTTTTTGAATTAGTCTTTTCTACTGAATTAATCAAAGACCGTTGACTAGTGAAACTATGCTAGTTTGTGCCCCCATCATATTCGCCACCTACTAGAAAATAAGTTTGAAATATCACTGTTGCTAAAGAAAACTGATATATGTCTAGGAGTTTAAGCAGTATATTTATGATACTATTCATCTTTATTTGTGTTTTTTTCTTCATGTTAGTTAAGATAATAGACCCTAATGTCCAAATTTAGTTCAGCACTACATGCAGTAACATTTCAGTACGTGAGTAAGTAATTCTATTGAGTATAGCTGTCATAATTATGAGCTTGGTGCAAATTACTTCCTATTATTTACTGGTGTGTGCGTTATTGGTAACTGCTGCCAAACACAGTTCAGAGTGCACTGTGTCAGTTTGTATCCTGTTTGCTATTGAAAGAGAAATCTCCACGAAAGTAACTTCAATAACCAATGTTCAATTTTGTTAAACATATATTTCCAAATTAATGTACCTAATTGGGCTGGCGACCATTCTTTTTTTCATTCATTTATGATTTTACCACTTTCATTAACTCCCAATGTTGAAGTCCGTTTAGTTTGTCTCTTAATTATAAAAAATTCAAAATTATAGTCCCATACCTTTGTCCATTAGACACACACGTGGTCAGTCTTCTAAATCCTCACATAGGGTAACATTAGCTTGTTTCACGTTAGAGTGATACACGTTAGTGCTAAGGATTCATCTGCCTCAAAGATTTGACTTTTACCCAGATACATCCGATTTGTGGCTTACCCAATACCAGCGAAAATGTTTACACAACTGAAATTAAGCAGCGGTACAGAATACAACGTGAGAAAGTGTACATATCCACGAAATGACACCTAGTGCGGCAGCCTGTTTTCAAGCAAACAGGCGACCGTAGATCTTAACAGCGACTTATATTGGAACTGGATCGGTTAATCATCTGTTTCCGAGAAAAAGGGGTCGTAACAGATAACTACAAAGGCACTCGGATAAAGGACAACTATTTTTTTGTGTGTGATGTAATGACAGATTAATAATTTTAGGACTTTTTACTATACTTATACTGTGATACCTTCCTTCTTGCCAAATTCCATGATTCTGTTGTTGCTGTCCTGAGTCCTGACACTGGTTTGATGCAGCTCTCCATGCAAGTCTATCCCCTGCAAGCTCCTTCATCTCCCAGTACTTACTGCACCCTACATGCTTCTGAATCTGCTTATTGTATTCATCTCTTGGTCTCCCTCTACGATTTTAACCACCCACGCAGCCCTCCAATGCTAAATTTGTGATCCCTTGATGCCTCAGAACATGTCCTACCAACCGGTCCCATCTTCTTGTGAAGTTGTGCCACAAACTCTTGTTCTCCCCAATTCTATTCAATACCTCCTCATTATTTATGTGATCTACCCATCTAATCTTCAGCATTCATCTTTAGCACCACATTTCGAAAGCTTCTATTCTCTTCTTGCCCAAACTATTTATCATCCATGTTTCACTTCCATACATAGCTACACTCCATTCAAATACTTTCAGAATCGACTTCCTGACACTTAAATCTATACACGATGTTAACAAATATCTCTTCTTCAGAAACGCTTTCCTTGCCATTGCCAGTCTACATTTTATATCCTCTGTACTTCGACCATCATCAGTTATTTTGCTCCCCAAATAGCAAAACTCTTTTACTACTTTGAGTTTCTCATTTCCTAATCTAATTCCCTCAGCATAACCCGACTTAATTCGACTACATTCCATTATCCTCGTTTTGCTTTTGTTGATGTTCATCTTATATCCTCCTTTCAAGACACTGTCCACTCCGTTCAACTGCTCTTCCAAGTCGTTTGCTGTCCCTGACAGAATTACAATGTCATCGGCAAACCTCAACGTTTTTATTTCTTCTCCATGGACTACTCCGAATTTTTATTTTGTTTCCTTTACCGCTTGCTCAATTTACAAATTGAATAACATCGAGGACAGGCTACAACCCTGTCTTACTCCCTTCCCAACCGCTGCTTCCCTTTCATATCCCTCGACTCTTGTAACTGCCATCTGGTTTCAGTACAAATTGTAAATGGTCTTTCGCTCCCTGTATTTTACCCCTGTCACCTTTTGAATTTGAAAGAGACTATTCCAGTCCACTTTGTCAAAGGCCTTCTGTAAGTCTACAAATGCTAGAAACGTAGGTTTGCCTTTCCTTAATCTATTTTCTAAGATAAGTCATAGGGTCAGTATTGCCTCACGTGTTCCAACATTTCTGCGGAATCCAAACTGATCTTCGCCGAGGTCGGCTTCCACCTGTTTTCCCATTCGTCTTTTAAGAATTCGCGCTGTATTTTTCAGCTGTGACTTATGAAACTGGTAGTTCGGAAATTTTCACATCTGTCAACACCTGCTTTCTTTGGGATTGGAATTATTATATTCTTCTTGAAGTCTGAGGGTATTTCACCTGTCTCATACATCTTGCTCACCAGATGGTAGAGCTTTGTCGGTTCTGGCTCTCCCAAGGCCGTCAGTAGTTCCAATGGAATGTTAGCTACTCCCTGGGCCTTGTTTCGACTCAGGTCTTTCAGTGCTCTGTCAAACTCTTCACGCAGTATCGTATCTCCCATTTCATCTTCATCTACATCCTCTTCCATTTCCATAATATTGTCGTCAAGTACACCGCCCTTGTATAGACCCTCTATATACTCCTTCCACCTTTCTGCTTTCCCTTCTTTGCTTAGAACTGGGTTTCTATCTGAGCTCTTGATATTCATACAAGTGGCTCTCTTTTCTCCAAAGGTCTCTTTAATTTTCCTGTAGGCAGTATCTATCTTACCCCTAGTGAGATAAGCCTCTACATCCTTACATTTGTCCTCTATCCATCCTTGTTTAGCCATTTTGCACTTCCTGTCGATCCCATTTTTGAGACGTTTGTATTCCTTTTTGCCTGCTTCATTTACTGCATTTTTGTAATTTCTCCTTTCATCAATTAGATTTAATATTTCTTCTGGTACCCAGGGATTTCTACTAGCCCTCGTCTTTTTACCTACTTGATCCTCTGCTGCCTTCACTACTTCATCGCTCAAAGCTATCCAATCGTCTTCTACTGTATTTCTTTCCCGAATTCCTGTCAATTGTTCCCTTATGCTCTCCCTGAAACTCTGTACAACCTCTGGTTCTTTCAGTTTATCCAGGTACCATCTCCTTACATTCCCACCTCTTTGTAGTTTCTTCAGTTTTAATCTACAGGTCATAACCAATAGATGGTGGTCAGAGTCCACATCTGCCCCTGGAAATGTCTTACAATTTAAAACCTGGTTCCTAAATCTCTGTCTTACCATTACATAATCTATCTGATACCATTTAGTATCTCCAGGGTTCTTCCATGTATACAACCTTCTATCATGATTCTTAAACCAAGTGTTAGCTATGATTAAGCTGTGCTCTGAGCAAAATTCTACCAGGCGGCTTCCTCTTTCATTTCTTAGCCCCAATGCATATTCACCTACTACGTTTCCTTCTCTCCCTTTTCCTACACTCGAATTCCAGTCACCCATGACTATTAAATTTTCGTCTCCCTTCACTATCTGAATAATTTCTTTTATATCATCATACATTTCTTCAATTTCTTCGTCATCTGCAGAGCTAGTTGGCATATAAACTTGTACTACTGTAGTAGGCGTGGGCTTCGTATCTATCTTGGCCTCAATAATGCGTTCACTATGCTGTTTGTAGTAGCTTACCCGCATTCCTATTTTCCTATTCATTATTAAACCTACTCCTGCATTACCCCTATTTGACTTTGTGTTTATAACCCTGTAGTCACCTGACCAGAAGTCTTGTTCCTCCTGCCACCGAACTTCACTAATTCCCACTATATCTAACTTCAACCTATCCATATCCCTTTTTAAATTTTCTAACCTACCTGCCCGAATATGGGATATGACATTCCACGGTCCGATCCGTAGAATGCCAGTTTTCTTTCTCCTGATAACGACGTCCTCTTGAGTAGTCCCGGCCCGGAGATCCGTATGGGGGACTATTTTACCTCTGGAATATTTTACCCAAGAGGACGCCATCATCATTTAACCATACAGTAAAGCAGCATACCCTCGGGAAAAATTACGGCTGTAGTTTCCCCTAGCCTTCAGCCGTTCGCAGTATCAGCACAGTAAGGCCATTTTGGTTAGTGTTGCAAGGCCAGATCAGTAAATCATCCAGACTGTTGCCCCTGCAACTACTGCAAAGGCTGCTGCCCCTATTCAGGAACCACACTTTTGTCTGGCCTCTCAACAGATACCCCTCCGTTGTGGTTGCACCTACGGTGCGGCCATCTGTATCGCTGAGGCACGCAAGCCTCCCCACCAACGGCAAAGTCCATGGTTCATGATTCTACATCGATGGAAGTAGCTCATAGATTTTGATAAGCGAGTACGCGAGTAACGGAGTGTGTGGTATAAATGACCGTATCACTTGATTACTTTAACTTAGAAGCTTAAATGTCTTACATGGCGAGTGGGCCGTTGATCTTAGTATTTTAAATAAATTTTAGCTTCATACGCCTACCTGTTACCAAGAAAACGGTGTCTAAGTAGACGGACCAACTGACAGACTGTTAACAAAACGACAAAACAAGCTTTTTGCGTGTGCTATAACTACAAATTAACGACGTTAGGATTTTGCCTTTATTTACATTGTGAAACCCTGCTCGTTTCCTATTTTCGTGATTCTAGGTCTACGAGAAGTATTTTGTAACTTTTGATGGGTAACTTTGGCAGTATCAAAACTTGTGACATTAGTGGCCTTATCTATTGACTTCTTTAACTTAGGAATTTAACTTTTCTCTCTGACAAGGTCCACTAACGTTTGTATGTGAGATAAATTTCAACTAGATACATAAGCTGGTTCCTGTGAAATATGCTTCTTAACAATCGGACAGACAGAAAAACGGACGGACGGACAACATAGCGATTCTATAATGCTTCAGTTATTACCGACCTAAGTACCTACCTTAAAAATGACTGCGTAATAAAAATTCTGATCGTAACAGCAGTCGGGACAATATTTTCGTGATAATAACAAGTGGTGAATTACTTTATAGCAGCTGTAATAATGTATCCTATGAGTTTACCGACCTCCTCTTTACAACTAAATGAAAGTTTGGTGTAAAGCAAATATATGAAAATAATCTATGTTACATAGGAATCGTGGCCGTTGGTGCCAGGTCTACTAATGCTGCGGCTCTCAGAATGTATACTAAACTATTCGAAGCAATGCTGGCTTCATTAGTACAGTGCGACATTTTCCTATACCGCTATTTCATGTTTCGGTATCCATTGTATTGGAGCTGTTTCAGTCCGTGGTTTCATGGTATCTGGCCGGAATAAAACTTCTCCAACCAGAAGATAATACTTCTTTCATAATAAGAGGTCGCTCTCCTGCCGATGACGTAGTTAACCAAAAAATCGCGAGACTGTTGTCATCCTCAGTATGTGACGTGGCCACTGTACGCACACAAAAATTTTATGTCGGTGGTGTGACGCACTCACGTGGTGTGAAATATTTTAGATCTGGTAGACACGAACAGACCAGACCTCCTCGACGGTGTCAATGTTGAGACCGGGATGAGTAATCATGATGTTGTCATTACGACTATGGTTACGAAAGTTAAAAAGTCGGTCTGGAAGGCTAGGAGAGTATTCTTACTAGCAAGAGCAGATAATCAGTTGCTAGCATCCCACTTAGTAAATGAATCGACTTCGTTTACTTCCGGTACGATGGACGTGGAAGAATTATGGGCAAATTTTAAACACGTTTAAATGACGCATTGGAGAAGTATGTGC
Source organism: Schistocerca cancellata (assembly GCF_023864275.1). Taxonomy (NCBI): domain Eukaryota; kingdom Metazoa; phylum Arthropoda; class Insecta; order Orthoptera; family Acrididae; genus Schistocerca; species Schistocerca cancellata. The sequence goes on along the minus strand of NC_064631.1, from coordinate 635,521,646 downwards.
CGAAAAAGTGGGCTACGGACGGAAAAGACCCACCGTGGCTTAACAGCGCAATTCGGAGAATGCTCAAGAAGCAAAGACAGTTGCACTCGCGGTACAAGAATGATCGGGAGAATGAGGACAGGCAAAAGTTAGTGAGATTAGTGCTCCTGTAAAAATTGATGCGCGAAGCATACAACCACTACGACCGTCATACCTTAGCAAAAGATCTTGTGAAAACCCAAGGAAATTCTGGTCTTACGTAAAATAGGTAAGCGGGTCGAAGGCTTCCATCCTGTCACTCACTGATCGGTCTGGCCTGGAAACGGAAGTGAGCAAAACGAAAGCTGAAATTTTAAATTTAGTATTTGAGAAATCTTTCACGCAGGAGGATCGTACAAACATACCGTCGTTTGAGTCTCGTACAGATTCCCGTATGCAAGACATAGTGATAGAGATCCCTGGGGTTGTGAAGCAGCTGAATGGTTTGAAAATAAATAAATTGCCAGGTCCTGATGGGATTATAATTCGGTTTTACAGAGAGTGCTCTACTGCATTGGCTCCTTACTTAGGTTGCATTTATCACGAATCTCTTGCCCAACGTTAAGTCTCGAGCGACTGGAAAAAAGCGCAGGTGATGCCTGTATATAAGAAGGGTAGAAGGACGGATCCTCAAAATTACAGACCAATATCCTTTGTTGCAGGATTCTCGAACATATTCTTAGTTCGAATATAATGAATTTCCTTGAGACAGAGAAGTTGCTGTCCATGCATCAGCACGGCTTTAGAAAGCATCGCTCCTGCGAAATGCAAATCGCCCTTTTCTCACATGATATCTTGCGAACCATGGATGAAGGGTATCAGACGGATGCCATATTCCTTGACTTCCGGAAAGCGCTTGACTCGGTGCCCCACAGCAGACTCCTAACTAAGGTACGAGCATATGGGATTGGTTCCCAAATATGTGAGTGGCTCGAAGACATCTTAAGTAATAGAACCCAGTACGTTGTCCTCGGTGGTGAGTGTTCATTGGAGTTGAGGGTATCATCTGGAGTGCCCCAGGGAAGTGTGGTAGGTCCGCCATTGTTTTCTGTCTACATAAACGATCTTTTGGATAGGGTGGATAGCAATGTGCGGCTGTTTGCTGATGATGCTGTGGTGTACGGGAAGGTGTCGTGGTTGAGTGACTGTAGAAGGATGCAAGATGACTTGCACAGGATTTGCGATTGGTGTAAAGAATAGCAGCTAACTCTAAATATAGATAAATGTAAATCAATGCAGATGAATAGGAAAAAGACTCCAGTAATATTTGAATGCTCCATTAGTAGTGTAGCGGTTGGCACAGTCACGTCAATTAAATATTTGGGCGTAACATTGCAGAGCGATATGAAGTGGGACAAGCATGTAATGGCAGTTGTGGGGAAGGCGGATAGTCTTCTTCGGTTCATTGGTAGAATTTTGGGACGATGTGTTTCATCTGTAAAGGAGACCGCTTATGAAACACTAATACGACCTATTCTTGAGTACTGCTCGAGCGTTTGGGATCCCTATCAGATCGGATTGAGGGAGGACATAGAAGCAATTCAGAGGCAGGCTACTAGATTTGTTACTGGTAGGTTCGATCATCACGCGAGTGTTACGGAAATGCTTCAGGAACTCGGGTGGGAGTCTCTAGAGGAAAGGAGGCGTTCTTTTCGTGAGTCGCTAATGAGGAAATTTTGAGAACCAGCATCTGAGGCTGACTGCAGCACAATTTTACTGCCGCCAACTTATATTTCGCGGAAAGACGACAAAGATTAGATAAGAGAGATTAAGGCTCGTACAGAGGCATATAGGCAGTCATTTTTCCCTCGTTCTGTTAGGAAGTGGAACAGGGAGAGAAGATGCTAGTTGTTGTACGAGGTACCCTCCATCACGCACCGTATGTATGTAGATGTTGATGTCCAAGTCTCTCAATCGTATGGTGCTAGCTTAGTGACCCGACCTGCAGTCAGCTACTATACTGTGTTACACTTTCACCAGTTACTGAAATAAAACTAAGACCACATAACAAATATATGACAATTGTATCCACCTGAACCAAAGTTATGTTGTTCGGACTTGGAAAAGATACAGAGAGACAGGAAATGTCGATGACATGCCTCGCTCAGGCCGCCCAAGGGCTACTACTGCAGTGGATGACCGCTGCTTATGCATTATGATTAGGAGGAACCCTGAAAGCCACGCCACCGTGTTGAATAATGCTTTTCGTGCAGTCGCCGGCCGGAGTGGCCGTGCGGTTCTAGGCGCTGCAGTCTGAAGCCAAGCGACCGCTACGGTCGCAGGTTCGAATCCTGCCTCGGGCATGGATGTGCGTGACGTCGTTAGGTTAGTTAGGTTTCATTAGTTCTAAGTTCTAGGCGACTGATGACCTCAGAAGTTAAGTCGCATAGTGCTCAGAGCCATTTGAACCATAGGCTCTGCAATTGGCTCTGCAACCACGACACCATGCAGCGCGGTACAGATAGGCCCAACAACAAGTCGAAGAACCGCTCAGGATTGGCATCACGTTCTCTTCCCCGATGAGTGTCTGATGTGCCTTTAACCAGACAACAGTCGGAGACGTGTATGGAGACAACCTGGTCAGGCTGAACGCCTTAGACACACTGTCCAGCGAGTGCAACAAGGTGGAGGTTCCCTGCTGTTTTGGGGTGGCATTATGTGGGGCCGACGTACTCCACTGGTGCTCATGGAAGGCGCCGTAACAGCTGTACGGTAAGTGAATGTCATCCTCCAACTGACAGTACAACCATGTCGGCAGCAAATTGGCGAGGCATTCGTCTTCATGGACGACAATTCTCGCCCCCATCATGCACGTCTTTTTAATGACTTCCTTCAGGATAACGACATCGCTCGACTACAGTGGCCCGCATGTTCAATAGAACCCTATAGAACGCGCCTGAGATAGATTGGAAAGTGCTGTTTATGGACGGCGTGACCCACCAACCAGTCTGAGGGATCTACGCCGAATCGCCGTTGAGGAGAGGGACAATCTGGACCAACAGTGCCTTGATGAACTTGTGTATAGTATGCCACGACGAATACAGGGATGCATCAATGCAAGAGGACGTGCTACTAGGTATTAGAGATACCGGTGTCTACCGCTATCTGGACTATAACATCTGAAGGCTCGCTGTATGTTGGTACAACATGGAATGTGTGGTTTTCATGAGCAGTGAAAAGGGCAGAAATAATTTTTTTGATCTCTATTGCAATTTTCTGTACAGGTTCCGGAACTCTCGGAAGCGAAGAGATGAAAAACTTCGTTTGATGTGCATACAGGGTGTTACAAAAAGGTACGGCCAAACTTTCTGGAAACATTCGTCACACACATAGAAAGAAAATGTGTTATGTGGACATGTGTCTTGAAACGCTTACTTTCCATGTTAGAGCTCATTTTCTTACTTCTCTTCCAATCACATTAATCATGGAATGGAAACACACAGCAACAGAACGTACCAGCGTTACTTCAAACACTTTGTTACAGGAAATGTTCAAAATGTCCTCCGTTAGCGAGGATACATGCATCCACCCTCCGTCGCATGGAATCCCTGATGCGCTGATGTTGCCCTGGACAATGGCGTATTGTATCACAGCCTTCCACAATACGAGCACAAAGAGTCTCTACATTTGGTACCAGGATTGCGTAGACAAGAGCTTTTAAATGCTCCCATAAATGAAAGTCAAGAGGGTTCAGTTCAGGAGAGCGTGGAGGCCAAGGAATTGGTCCGCCTCTACCAATCCATCGGTCACCAAATCTGTTGTTGAGAAGCGTACGAACACTTCGACTGAAATGTGCAGGAGCTCCATCGTGCATGAACCACATGTTGTGTCGTTCTTGTAAAGGAAAATGTTCTAGCAGCACAGGTAGAGTATCCCGTATGAAATCATGATAACGTGCTCCATTGAGCGTAGGTGGAAGAACATGGGGCCCAATCAAGACATCACCAACAATGGCTGCCCAAACGATCACAGAAAAATTGTGTTCATGACGTGATTGCACAATTGCGTGAGGATTCTCGTTAGCCCACACATGTTTATTGTGAAAATTTACAATATTATCATGTTGGAATGAAGCCTCATCCGTAAAGAGAACATTTGCACTGAAATGAGGATTGACACGTTGTTGGATGAACCATTCGCAGAAGTGTACCCGTGGAGGCCTATCAGCTGCTGATAGTGCCTGCACAAGCTGTACATGGTACGGAAACAACTGGTTCTCCCGTTGCACTCTCCATACAGTGACGTGGCCAACGTTACCTTGTACAGCAGCAACTTCTCTGACGCTGACATTAGGGTTATCGTCAACTGCACGAAGAATTGCCTCGTCCATTGCAGGGGTCCTCGTCGTTCTATGTGTTCCCCAGTCGCGAGTCATAGGCTGGAATGTTCCGTGCTCCCTAAGACGCCGATCAATTGCTTCGAACGTCTTCCTGTCGTGACACCTTCGTTCTGGAAATCTGTATCGATACAAACGTACCGCGCGACGGCTATTGCCCCGTGCTAATCTATACATCAGATGGGCATCTGCCAACTCCGCATTTGTAAACATTGCACTGACTCCAAAACCATGTTCGTGATGAACACTAACCTGTTGATGCTACGTACTGATGTGCTTGATGCTAGTAGTGTAGAGCAATGAGAAGCATGTCAAACAAGCACCGAGGTCCACATTACCTTCCTTCAATTGGGCCAACTGGCGGTGAATCGAGGAAGTACAGTACATACTGACGAAACTAAAATGAGCTCTAACATGGGAATTAAGCGTTTCCGGACACATGTCCACATAATATTTTCTTTATTTGTGTGTGAGGAATGTTTCCTGAAAGTTTGGCCCTACCTTTTTGTAACACCCTGTATAAGCCGAAATATCTCGGCAGGAAGTCAGTGATAACCATCAGTTACTTCGTGGTTCACCAAAACATTCGTATCTTTGTGCCATACTTGTTGTTTTAATATAATTCCCTGATCAATATCTACATATCATCTGCCATTCGACCTCCACTGCAGGATAATGGCCACTTCAAGGCTTTTCCCCACAAAATTGTCTCAGCTATATTATGATAGATAGGTACTCACTCCCTTGACATTTCCTGTGTCTTGGAATTCAGAATAAAATATCATTGATACCGTGTAACGCCTAGACACATGACTAGTTGTTGGTTACAACTCTATTTCATTTTCATTATAGTCAGTATTTCATCATTCAGTCCACTTATTTGTTCCTATGTCTCACCCAGTGATTCCACTTACGCATCTCTCTACTGTTCTCTGACGGATACTCAGGTTTTAAACGGTTTTCGGAATTGAAATGCACGACTCACTGCCACGGATCAAAAATTGTAATATTTATTAACTGTAAACCCTCTTCCTCACACAAATCTAAAATTCTGTTTAGTTCCCTGTCATTTTTAAAACTCTACTCTCCAGTTCTATTCTTTGGTTTATTTATCTTTCTGTAGACATTGTTAGCTGATTCTATGACTTTATTTTTAATATTTTCCGATTTCTTCCGTTGCTTACGTACTTTACCTTCTGTGTCCTGGCAAGATCATTTAACACCATTCTTCCTCAACTCTGCAGCTTTAATAACCTTGTCATTTCACAAAAATTCAGTTTCCACTTTGCAAGCAAATTCCGTCCTTCGGCAAGTCAGCAAATATTCAAACGTCTGCGTTTCTCCGTCAGGTGGCTTGCTGAGTATGGATGTAGATGTAGATTTTCAGTGTATCCTCACGTAGCCATGTTTCTTTTAAATTTTACCACTACTATCCTTAGTCTGTTTAGTGCTCCCCTTGTATCAGACTGTAGTTGCCACAGTGTGATTTCCTCGTTGACGTCGAGGATTGTATTTTCCAGAGAGTACAATCATAAAGAAGTACGGCTGATATCAGTTAGCCCTTCCTGTGGCACTGAACATTGGATGAAACCCTTCCTTAAGACGATTTGAAACTGTTTGGTGGCTTACATCAAATCCCACGCGTCAGTTTGCTGTTTTGTCCTCTCTTCCTCGCTGGCGACTTTGGATCTGATATGCGGTGATGCTATCGTCAAGAGCGCGTAAATTTCGTAGATAGGTGTGGCAGACCTCAGGCATTCGTTGACACTCTTGACAGTCTCCTTCGAAACGACGTCGATTCGTTAGGTGTGGCAAGACATGTCCCATTCTGGTGCCGCATTTTCGTCGTCAATGAAACGGAGTCCCACTGCAGATGATAGAAGAACATCCGGCTGCGTACTTTTAAATTTAGTACAGTGTTTCTTAAATGATACCATAATGTATGTGCTAACTTCCAAATATTTTCTGTTGGTGCAATGATTTAGTCAAAACGCTCTCTATTCTACACTGCTTAAAAGAAGTGGTTGAACATGAGTTTGGGCGTTTCCTTTGTCCATTGAGCAATAATAGAGGATTGGGTACGTTCCCAAGTTGCACAAATTAAGTTAACAATATACTTCATTACCCTCTCGTTAACTTACATAACAACAACTGAAATGCCCGACCCATGTCATTCATCCCGTCATCCTGGGTGCTTTCCATTGCACTTTTGTTTGGGAGCATCGATTACGTGTATGCCCTCTGTGAGTGTTTCTCACTGCCAGGCAGCTACGTGGCATGCTTCACAAACGTCTATGGTTGTCATCATGTGGTAATTTTTCCCTTTCTTCACAAAGAGTTCTTGAGAGCACTTGGACAGGCTGCGGAAGAACACGTCGACAAGGAACACATCTGTCAAGCATGTCAAGCACATGGTTGATGGTGTTTACGCTTCTATTACTGCAATGTACAGGCTTTGCAAGACATACTTGGTGACGCCTGCAACATGGGCCCTTGAATTGTCGTGTATGAGAAGAAATACAGGTCCACCATCGTATACAGCAGCCACCACATGGTCCAACATTATCTTTTCGATATACTGTAGGGCGATAAGGACCACGGACAATGACAAGAGGTATGTGGCTGTCGACACCGATTCCTCCCCACACCATCACAGAACTTTGACCAAATTTTTCGACTTACTGGACAACATTTGGCACGTATCCTTCATTACAGCTTCGTCAGACATGAGCCAGACCATCACCTTACGTTAGAGAAGTCTGAATTCGTCAGTAAATGACACGTTCCGCAGCACGAAGATGGGACTTGACGTGGGAACGGCTGAACTGAAGGTGAGCTTCTAGCCGTTGTTGTGTCAAGCGGGCTAACAGAACAGGACATCGGGGTCATAAGGTCCTTCTCGTAATCTGTTGCCTTCAATCTGATCAGACACAGCGGCCCCAGTGGCCTTTCTGTGATAGTCTTGCAGTGCCCTGACGGTGTCCGGACAATGCCGCAACCCAGAGACGTCCAGATATCGGTCTTCACGCGGGGTTGTACTTCGTCGGTGACATTGCCCAATTTGATTTGTGTAATGGTCTGTCTCTCTGTAGCATGTCAACAACCTAATGAAGACAGACTGAGAGTCATTGCCATCTGCGGCAACATGACAGAAAGTCCACCCTTCTTTCAAATTCCATTGTATTTAGATGTCGCACTGCATATACTGCTTGAATACACAGTTCACAAATGACGACTGCCGTCTGCGAACTTTACTAGAGAACACTAGGACACCGGTACTCAACCGCTTTTGAGGAGTCACCTAATACTGTAATGCATAACACAGCCGGCAGACGCAGAAAGACTTCAGTTGTACACGTTGAAAGGGAAGACCTCAGGATATGCAGTAAGACCACAATTACCGCCGGTATTAAAACAGATTTAACATACCGGACATTGACACAAGTGTTTCTCCAATCCTTGTGAGCATTGAATTTCCAACTGACTTATGGCTTCTCGATTACACAGGTGAGATGCGCATATTTGAGTCTTCCCTGTATTTTGTCGCAGATAAGTTTCCTCATAGTAATTCTCCAAGGTTTCCCAATCCTCTGTCTGTTTTCTTTCAACGTCTTCAAAGATTCTTCCTTGAGCTTTCGTAGCGGTGTCGTCTCCATATGTGTATCATTTTATTTCCGCTGGTGTGATTGGTCATTTCCGCTGTGTTGTACAGAAAAGGAGAAAAAACGCTCCCTTGGGGTTAGCCCATAATGTGATTTCTCCATCCAACTTGGTTCCTCTGGAGGGTGTGTTCTAAAAACATAATAAAAAGCAAGTGAATACATAAAAAGCGATAATACAGTTGCATTATTAGAAATGTTCTGTGCTTGTTGGTTGTGCAAATTTTTAGGCTATCGGCCTTCTTCTCTTACATTTCAATTGTAGATGCAGGCAGCGGACTTCAAGTACACCACTGGGTATCATAGTTAAGAAAATACTCCTAACTTGTTTTCACTCCATTTGAATAAAAAATAATTAATATCGGTATAAATATTGGTATCACGACACTTCTTAACAGCACTTCTACATCCAAGAGAGTGTGAATACCAAAATCATGCACAAAACAAATGAATGATGGTTTTTTCATTTGTCTGCACCTTACCGCGCATTCATTAAGAACGTTTTTGCCAACGCTTATGGTCGATCCGTGTTTCATTCTTTTAAAATAAATTTTAGCTTTACTATATCCTGGGGTTCTTTCATCATATACCTACACAATTGCCCCCACACTGTACATTGACATGGTATGTAGACGTACAGCGTTTTTTGCTTGTACATGTTCCCATTTGCCAATAGGGGTCGATGCCCTTTATTTGTCGCGTCTCTTTTATTTAATAGAAGGGTTATGTCAGCTTATCCTATGTATATTAGAGTTGTAAAAGAAATTAAAAGATTATGCATGTAATATGATAGTTCATTACATATTTGAATTTACCGCGCTGACAATAATTTTCAGTTTGCTCCATTCTCACTGCTGGGTTTCGCACTTGCGCAACGGCAGATTTGGCAGCAAGGTACTAGTCGTCAACGGTTAACATGTCAGCTGCTACCATCGCACGTACGTATACTTATTATCTTAGTGTTGATTTCCCACTGAGTGTCACACTTTCACCTGAGTGTAACGCATTAAAGAATTGTCGTGGCGTTTGTTTTCATTCCGGATGCAGTCGGTGTTTGCTTATTGTTCAAAATCCGACGATGTGGCAGATATCTCCTCTCAGTTACAGCGGAGAGAACCCCGATCAACAGTATCCGTGGATGCGGTAAGCACCAGCTCGAACAAGTATATTGCACTTGTAAATGTGCCAAGCATTGTGAGAGACAATACTCAGAAATTATTTCGTTGCACTCGCATGTTCATTTCATCCCACTTGACCATCCACTTATGAAAGACACATATAGCCGTCCAAAACATAGTATAAATTGATTGTTTTGAAGTGCATTTCCTCATATGGAGTTTGGTTTCCAACTAAACATCAATATACATAACATAATAGCTTATACCTATGACTGACATTCCATCCATCGCTTATTACCAACATAAATTTATTAAGTTTTAAAAGGTCAGAAAATTTTCAGTAACTGTGTTCTGTTACTACAGTTTGTTTGTTAGCTTCAACTTATCTTCGTTCACATTAATTATACACATTAATTAAATACACATTATCATGCTATAATACAAGCACATGTTACATTTATTCTTCATTTTATAAACAGACTTTTATCACTTATGTGAACTTATTTCTTACTTAGGAAAAGGGGGGAGAAAAACATTGGAAAGAGGATTAAAGCATTTCACATTGCTGAAATAACTACACTTGGCGCTGCCCCCTTTGTTTGGGAGGAAGAAAGGAGATACTAATCTACTGGTTCAAGGATTAATGAGGAAATATTACTCGTACAGCCATGGAATAGTTGCCAAGGAAACTTTCGTTTCGTGGAAATAATGTGTACTGACTAATCAGTTATGTAGTATCATGTGTGTTCTTCATGTGCTAACGCTAATTACTTCAAATCACATGTCGCTTAGTGTGAAATATGACGTTCTAATCATCGTAGACTTATCTTTTACAAATTCCTGGAAATGTCATTATTCAAGCTTTCATTTGACATGATAAAAATTAACTGGTTTTTGTAAAATCCCATGCATAAATGTTTATGTGTACTCTGCAGCAAATAGGTACTGATAAATATCACGGAGATATACCGCGACGATGCATATTTTTATTTTTCATTGCCTTATGACCTTTATATATATATACCTATCACTAAATGGTTTACTCATGGTGCAAACCGTTTCTTTGTTTGGTACCTGCTATTCCTGACGTAATTTTCTTCTGCACCTTGACGATAGACTGGTCGTTGAAAGAAAAATAAACTTAAAACTATCTTAAAACTAATTGCGTTATGCAACTCACTGATACAGTTGGTCATTACACACGTCCGCATATATTTCCATACTTAGTTTATATTATTAGTTATTCGATTATTCTATTACGCTTTTGATTATTTACACTGCAAAGAAAATTATTTGACATTTCTTACGGTATTTTGCCGTTTTTCCTTAGCTTATACGTCTCTTATTATTTTTTATAATGCTTCTTTTTGCTTATAAATATCTTGTATATAGCTTAGTACTTAATTAAATCTCTTTGTATATATATCAATAGGTTCCTTGGTTCTTAGGCAGTGGATGTAATTGCTTAGTATTCCTGACTACTCTGTATGTAAGTTAAGTACTTGAATGTATTGGATTCCTATTTGGTTGCACCTTCCTCCACTCTTTTGCGCATGTGCACATCTCAATGACTCCTCTCTTGCTACTGATGTCAGCATTTATTGTTGAGCGCAGACAGCTGAGCCATAAGCTAATTTTGTTAATGCTTTCATTTCACATTAAGCGGTTATTACTTCTTATTGCATACAAATACGTGTACAAATCAAAAGAATTACTTATGAATATACACATTACTTTATTTAAAAAATAAACTCCAGAAGAAAAATTACACTTACAACTAGGTACATTATGTATAATTATCTTGTGATAGAAAGAAAAAAATGCTACCTAGCTTCATCAGTCTATAAAAGCTTTCATTTCTTTGTTAGGGTGGAGACCCTTGTCTCTCCCCGTTTTCTCATAGATTTTGGAAATTACATATGGTCCTTCATAGAGTAATAGTCAAATCTGTAAATTTTCTTTCTATACCCTGTTTTCTAGAGTAACCATGGCCTGTTTGATTTTGTCTTGTAGTGTCACATTTGTAGTGGGTACCTTTGGGTTGGGCAGCTCCAACTCATTCGTTTGTTTTGTCTGGAACATCAGTCCGTTAGGTGTGAAACCTGTTGAAGAATGTAGAAGGTAATTGACAACTTGCATGAAAGTAGTTCTGTGTTCCACCCATCTGATGTGTTTGTGAGTGGTGTATGTCCTAATACACTGATTAAAGACACAAAGTACTTTTCCGGTTCAGTATTATGTAAAAATCAACATCTATTTCTGTCAGGCAGTGTTTTACAGTTTTTTTGTTGACATCAGGTAATGCAGCAAACTTTCTAAACAAATTACAAGTATTTTGAATATTTTTGAACCTGCTTACGGTTATTAAAAATTGCAAAGAAATTGATCCAATTTTTTTTCCAAAATGCTTCCTCAAATTGAGGTTCCATTAAATCCAATGTTATAAATTTGAAGCAGACCAAATTTTTACCAGATATGCATGACATGATGGCTGACGTACTAGACCTATTTAATTCCACCTATTGTGTATAACACAAGGATAAAAAGATGTGACATCTTACCTCCTATTTTTTATAATTTTTTCCTAAAAAATGTAATTATTTATATAATTTAGTTGCTTCTGAAATAAAGCTTGCGTCTACTATTTAAGTATGGATTATTGCAAATTACAGAAAAATTAGAGCAAATGCTTTATAAAGTTTAGGAATTGTTTGTACCTGAATTCTGAAAAATACAGCTTGCGTCAAATTGCGAATGAACATAAGATTCGGATTAATCTGTGCTTCATAACATTCCTTAAGCAAAGTGTTTATCCTGCAGAATTTCTTCATCTTCAAGCATCGTCTTCGCATTTCTTTTAGCACTTCTTTCTTCTTTGGTCACTTGAAGAGCGAATCTTTCTGCTTCATGCACCAGTTGTCTGTCACATGCAAGCAACAGATCCTCCATAGTAGAGCCACATATCACGCCTCAGTCTATCAGGAGTTCTAACATTCCAATCACTCAGTCAATGAAACAGATCACTGCATCCACTACACCAACTTTTAATGTATTTAGTCCTACAAAGACATTCTTTGGTAATCTTTCCCATATGCAGTGTTTGAAACTCTCATTTGTATTCTGAGAGACCCCATGAAGACATTTTCTATGCCAAACAGGGTCACTCAGGTCTCTAAAAATTGGGTTTATTTCGTTCATAACAGACTCAGGAAGAGAATGCTTAAGATGGAATGTTTCACCACTTTCTTTTGCTTTTTGGTAAACTCACCAAAGATCTGCTCCTTTAGGGCAAAGTCTGTGAACAGGGTGGACATCTGTGGACAACTTTTGAAAGTAGGTGGCCTATACAGCGTTTCACATTGCTGTAACATCATGTGGACGTGCAGTTCGTCTAATGGAAAGTCCATAATAACTCTGAAGACTCTGAAGACGGTCTGCTTCAGTTTCTGTCAATCTGCTTCGGCCAGACAGAGATTTTTCCATCAGATAACAACTTTTCTTTAATTTCTCTTCGTGGCTTCCGCTATCTAGCACCCATCCTCTTTTGCACATGTACACAACACTCCAGTTTTGTTACCATGGTATCACGTAACATAAAACTCATTAATTCTATTGAAAGCCTTAGAGTCCGCATCGTCTAGGTACTTCGTATATCAAACATTATAAACGGGCACCGACTTCTAAAATACTTTTAGAGCTCCATCACACTACAAACCTCTACTGGAAGCATCATAATACTTAGAACACTGATGCTCAATATGTTCTTGAGTGTTACCATCGCAGGTGTGGCAGTACTTAGATAAGCACTCAACACCAACAACTTTTCCATTCTTCAGAGAAGTAGCACTTACAACACCATTCAAGGTACGATCTCCTCGACGTTGCATTGTCCCATCAAGTGCAACAGCAATGTCCGTGATTCCACTAACATCTACAGGTTCGTCTACTGCACGTTTCAGTGATGCTTTAGACACAATCATCAAGACATCTAATAGTGTTTTCATGTACTTGCAGAACCTACTGGGAGGAGGAGGAAAGTCCTTCATACCACAAAACTTACGAACGTTCAGCATCGCAGCGCGTCAGCAATCGTTGGTTAATATATTAAAAAACAGCCTCGATTGCAAAAAAAGCACCTAGTGTTAAGTGTTAACCAAGGTTTCGGCGTAGATAACTACACCTTCTTCAGAACAACAATAAAACCCACAACTGCCTAAGAAGACCTTTGTCAATGATTAAAAGAACACGATAGCTATACATTTATAAATGAAAAAGAAAAGGAAAACACAAACAGTACATATGTACCAAGTCAAAACAACTACTTAACTTAATGGTGTACGCTCCACCTCACACCGGCCTATGCTCGATGGGCCATCACCCGCCATAAACCGAACAACTAACTTTGACGCTAAACCCTTCCTGCTACTTTGTTGTTCACTTATTTCCAGACAGCCTACAACATCACATTGTTTACATTTCGCCACTTCCATTACGAAAGAAGATAAGATGCCCACATTAACAACAAGAAATCCACTACAAACAGCGTCATTGTTAACAGAAAAATTTGAATCACCAGGAGGTGTGGGGTGTGGGAGTTTCTTCCCTGAAGAACTGATACATAGCCTACTTTCAACAGTGTGGCTTCCTTTGTTTGTGTATTAGTTACCACAGAATTTCCTTTTATTTAATATATTGATGCGTGGCATAGTTCTTATTTATTGTACACTAAAGGATATGTACTTTCACAAATATATGTAGCACTTGGGCTCGGCTCTGAGCACTATGGGACTTAACATCTGAGGTCATCAGTCCCATAGCACTTGGGTAACAAACATTTAGTAACAACTGACCAAACTGCTTCAGCGAAACAAAAGTAAATACTAGCAAAGATAATCATTTACAGAAACCTGCACTGTTACCAACATGTACAATGTACCATAAGTGAAACAGGAAGTTCACAGTTCTTTTCGAAATAATACTGGTTTCTGTAACAGAAATAAAGGGGGTGTGGTGGCATAATAACTGTAACTTTACAATTTGGTATATATAGGTCATTTTCCATTTCAAACCCTATAATGTATTTGTCAATATAGTCAGGAAAGGCTATATAATTTAATAAAGTCATAAAAAATTTTCGATTTTTCCACCATTTATAAGTACTCTGTATCCTTCAAATCTTTATAGTCTCTTTCTACTATTCTTAATTCAGGGTAAAAAAGCTGACTAATATGTGTTTTATGCCCATGGAGGTCCTAAATTGCTTCCACTTTTGCTCAACGAAATATGAAGCATTACCAGTTAGTAGCACCTTAGGATTACCTGCTGTTACAAATAGTCTCCCTCAATTCTTATTCTGATATTTGTGGCCGCTGCATTTTAATGGCATACATTTTGATATGTTTGGAGAAAATATTGTATAGTGCTACTAAGTATCTTACTCCTGCTCTACTTCTTGGACATGGACCTGCTGTTTCCAGGGATACTATATCTAGAGGATTTTATGTAAATATTGGGTGTAGCTCGATTTATTTTGACACAGTGGACTGTTTTGATTTTTCCATATTGCACACTTTCTTAATATCTCTATGACTCCCCTTATCAAATTTGGAAAATGTCAAACTGTAGCAATTTTTTCAATACGTTTTCCTACTCCATAACGTCCCCATACTTCATGTATGTCTTATAAATTCGTCGACATAATTGTCAGGAATACATACACACCATTAATCAGATTTTTTATGTTTCCTATGAAACAAAACGCCCATGTATCTCTCATACCATTTACTTACCTTGCCGACTTCATCCTGTTTAAGGTTTTGCATGACTTTACTCCATCTGCGATCTTGCTATTGTATAATTTTCATTTGCTTACAAGATTTATCATAATTGGGCTGTTTTGTTGTAACTTGTATTAATAACGTCCTGAGTTCAGCAACTAGCTCTGTTAATTCACCAAATTCCTCTAAACCACGTGGTAACCTAGACAAGGCATCTCCAATAACATTCTGATTTCATTTAATATAAATAATCTCGAAAGTCAGTTCTTGTAAATAGAAATTGAATTCTTGTAAATATAAACATTACCTAGCTAATCCACGGTGCAATAGTTTACACGTTAAAAGAAATGACAATGACTGATGGTCACAATAAACTTTGGTATTCTTACCCCCCAAAAAATATTAACTTTTAAATGTACATTACAGCTAAACTCTTCAATTGTGACCCAGAGTAAGATCCTTCTGGTCCTGATAATGTGCGACTAGCAAAACTGATATCCTTGGGTATTTCCTTATATTCTTCCTCTTGTAAGTGGAACAAGCATGACCCCAGCCCCTGAGAGGAGGCACATGTGCCTAGACAAAAGTCCTTGGACATATCAGGGTGGCTAAGAATGTTTGCATTGACTAATGCCTGCTCAATGTTATTAAATTCCTCTTGACACTTATCATCCCACAAACAAGGCCTATTTTTTTGTAGCAAGTAGAGCAATGCATCAAAGTTCATCATCTGCTGTGGTACGAATTTAAGAAAAAAAAGATGCTAGTCCTTAAAAAAACTTTTAATTGTATTTTATTTCTTGGAGCTGGACAATTGTGTATGGCATCAAGTTTTCTCGGATCAGGTAATATACCTTATTCAGACTCACATGTCTTAAAAATTGGACTTGCTCCCTACCAGACCTAGACATTTTAAATTGGCCGTTACTCCATAATCTGCAAATCGTTGAAGCACCTGCTCAATGAGCTTGATACGTTCTAACCAAGAGGGCGTGGCTATTAGCAGGTCGTCTACATAGACAGTGACTTTACTAAGCAATTCTGGCCCTAAAACTTTGTCCAATCCTCATACCATCACGCCTGTGCTGGTTTCAGTCCAAAATTCGTAACTTCTGCCACCACAAACAAATGCGGTATATTTTTGACTCTCTTCATGTATCTTTATTTGGCAGCAAGACATCTTCAGATCGAGTATTTTGAAATATTTATTATCGGAAAACCTTAGAAGCTGTTTGTCCAAGTAGTCTAACCTTATGCATACCGGTACGATAATGTTATTGATACGACTAACATCGAAAACTAATCTTACGGAACCATTTGGTGTACTTAATACAGGACTAAAACAGGGTGAAGGTGAAGGTTATATAATTTTCCATTTATTCATGTGATTGATCTCTTCGGTTACTGCCTCTCGTTTTGCCGATGAAATAGTATATGGCCTTATACAAAATGTTTAATGTGGATAGTCTTCAGATTTATGTTCATAGTCTTCGATTAATCCTGGCTCCCTCCTGAAAACATTTGCATACTTAAATAATAAGTTAGAAACTTCTTGTCGTTGCATATAATTTAGTGTCTGTTAATCACTTAGTTTCTACTCTACCATCTCGTAATTAATCTCAGTGTTTGCATCTGGTTCAATAACAAATTTGTTTGTGAAATATACAGCTGGAGATGAATATTGCACTATTATATTTAACTGATTTGTTGTTGTTAGTTTCATTTGGTGTTTGACTAAATCAATAGAATAAATATGATTCCATACATAAAAGTGGCATTTACCATTACCTATGTAAATCTGAGTCTTGTATGTCTAAACGTATCCATGCCAATAATACAATCAACTATAAGTTTGTCAGTTTCAAGAAAATTTCACTACACTGTAAACTGTTCAATTTGTAGTGTTATCGCCTGTAGCAGTTTTAACATTGCAATTTTGGACAGGAGATGTTGGGAATTTGCCTCTCTTCTACAATTCACAGAAAAGTGCATTTGACATTAGGTTGCTAGTTGAACCTGTATCTAAAATTAACTGTGTGTCAATATTAAATATTTTCACCATAATGAATGTGAGCCTTACTGCGCCTCACTTTGGTGCTGTTTGTAGGTTTCCGACCTCTGTTGGAGGCCAGATGGTATCGTTTAGTTGGCATGGTTGCGGTTGTTTGTCTTCTTTTCGTGTTTACCGGCGCCGCTCGGCAGCCTATCGGCTAGTGGCAGCAGTGGCGATTATCGATATGTACTAACTGTTTCCGTACCTTTGGGCGACGTCGTTGTTTTTCCGGGTCGTGTGAGTGTACCAGTTCTGTTGGGGACTCAGTAGGAGCCAGATCTGCACAGTGTGGAAACACGCCAGGACCGCTGGTGACACGTGTAGACTGCCGGATGGAAGGGCTGTGGACACGAGAAACATCCACCACTGTGATACCTACGATTCTCCAGTGAATTCGGTTTCGTGTTGCTGCTCGTAGTGTCGCTAAGGGAAGACCAATGAGTGGAGTGCTTCGGGAAGGCCAATCTGATACGGTTTCCTCGACTTCTTATTGCTATTTGTTACGTTCAACCAGCGGTAATTTGTCTTGCCTGGTGGCGGCTAACACCCCAGTATCTGCCCTGGGAGCCGGATTGTTATTCTTCCACTCTGGTTGTAGTGATTCGTTTCTCGTTCGGGCGCTTTAAGCACAGTATTCTGGGGACGTAGTGCTGACCGCCGGTTTCGGCTTTGGGGTATTGCTCCATCGTTGCATTTGGTTTATCGGACGTCAGGTAGCTACAGAAAAATTATAATTAGTGATTCGTTACACTGCCACTAGTCTGAGTCACCATCCTGTGAAGTGAATGCAACCCTTGACTACCTATCTCATCGCTTGCGGAAGTGGTTGTTATTTGACCTTCTCAGAGGTCGATTCCTGGAGCACCGTCTGTGGCCTCTTGGTTCTTTTAAGGCACGTGTGTTCTAAAAGGAGGTCCGATAGCCAGTAGTTCAGTGTAACGCTCCTTCTGTCCACGCCTTCTGCGGGTATAATCTGCCTCAGTACCGTTTAAGAAACTGGGGTACTGATACTTGTGTTTTATTATTGTACCATTTATTGCAATACTTTGTAATGCCTACATTAAAGGTTATATATGTCTAGTTACTAGGTCTGGTCGCCTTCTGCAGTAAATCTAGCAGTGTAGTGTTCAGTGGATGTGAAAGGTTGTGTTACAAATTTTACAATCATCTTATTTCACCCGTTCGGTGATCAGTTGCTTGTTGTTTTAGTTAACCTTTGGTATTATGTTTGCTGTTTTACAGCAGGTTTCTAATTTTTTTGTATTATTGCTATTGTTTGCGTGTAAGGCCTTCAGCCGTGTTTGTGGTTACTTGCATAAAAGTTTAATTTGGTATCTATGTTTACGCAGTAAGCCTTTAAACCCTTGCCTTTAATATTTCAGTACCTGTAATTTGTAAGTTGCAGAGAATTTAAACAGTTTTTAATTTATTGTCATTCCTGGCGTGTAAGGCCTTCTGCCCAGATCACAGTGTCTTTCTTTTAAAACATTATCTGCTCTACCTGTATTTAATAGTGATTTGCTAAATCGTAACTCACTGAAAACACTATTATTTACACAGTTGTTTATTCGTTCATTAATAACGTGTGGTATTTTTATTTATTGTTGAGCCTGGAATTACAGGTTTAAAATAAATTGTGTGTAACTCTAAAAGTCAACCAGTAGTAACTGATTTCGGCCCCCTTCAACAATCCTAACTGAATTCTGCCTTCCCTTGACTACCAGATTTTAGATTGCTTATGTTTGTTCTTCCGGGATATTACCTGTTGCATCTATCTCACGCTGATACAAATCATCCTTGGTGTCACTTTGTTTGTCAAACCATATAAAACATGTTTGTAGTTTTGCTTTGCCCCACTCTCAAAAAAGTCAGTAGTCTGGGGCTTAACTAAGACCGGTCAGTGTTTTCCGACAGGGTAGTGTGACTTAATTAATTACCTGGAGTAATTTCAGTTAGTTGCACTGTGTGGATACTTCTCCAATTTGTCTCGTTAGCTGCTGTGCCGTTATTTTGCTGCCATAAGGTCGGCAGCGGTACAGCATAAGGCATGGCATTGTCGCCGCGCGTCGGCCACTCATGCGGCTGACTGTGTTTATGTCCGGCATAGGACCTTGTGATGATGGATTGTAATTCGCTCGTGCGTTGAAATTACTCGTGTTGGTTTGAAAATTTCTTTTAAATCGTTTGTTTTTTCAGTTCCCGTTACCGTACTCGTTACCTCTATGTATGTAACCTAGTTGCGTGTACCATACTTTCTGTGTATCTAGATCACGTTTTCTTGGCTGATTCACATAACTATGTTGTTGTGCCTGATTTTCTGTTTTTCTAGTGGTTACAGTTCTTTCCTCATAGATTAAGTCGATAGAATCAAACACTAACAGAAGATGTTCAGTGTCGTGCTCCGGAGTTGTGACTAATTTTTCTCTAATCAGCGATGGTAAACCACTTTTCAAAATTTTTAACACTTCTGCCAGTTATATTGGGTTCGTCCAGTAGCGTGTCTTGTTGAAGTATTTTTCAAAGTATCCACGTAGACTGCTGTATTTGGCATTGAATATTGCGGCGTTGAAAACATTGCGTCTGAGTCTTTCTTGAACAGCCTCAAACCAGTATTTGTCGAGGAAAGCTCGTTCATATTGGATATAAGTGGTGCAACGTTCGGCCACTTCAGTTGCCCGTAAATGAACGTCACCTAGCTTACATCCCACGACAAATCTGGTTTTCGGTGCTTCCGTCCAGTTGCGTGGAAACACATGACGAAAAGCACTGATAAATACTACTGGATTCATTAGTTTACCTTAGGTAGTGAATGTCTCAGCAAACATTTGTCTGCAAAAGTAGTTGATGGACAAATGGCATTTTCGGTCGTATTTATGTTGTTATTGTAGTTACCTGTAATTCCGGTTGTTAATCGTTTAGGTATTGGAGTTGTGGGTATGTTTACATTTTGCGCTCCACAACTGTTAGTGGTACCTGCTGTGCTACTCGTGACAATTTGTCGATACATACCGACAGGTTGTGGTTTGTTCACTGTAGTCTGTGTATTATTTACATGCATATTTCGATATCGGGTAATATTTTCTTCTAAAAGTTTGCGGATCCTATTTTCCACTTGTTGTAGGTTAATCTGTACCTTGTTCACTATTTCATTTTCTTTTTTCTGAATAGCCTTTTCTACTACATCTGTGTATAACTTACAGTCGGTTACTAACTTCTCTGCAATGGTATCACACTTATCTTACGTACCTGCTTCAGCTTGAGGAATGATATTACTCGGATTTTCATTGATCTTCTCACTGTCCTTCATAGCACATGCTGAATCAACTTCTAATGTGGCAACTCTAAAAGTAAGCTCTTCTGCAGCTAAAGGTACACCTTCATAGTATTTATTTAGTTTCACGACAGTGGTTACCTTTTTTACTGTTGAACATAACTGGTTTTGTGTGGCTTCAATATTTGTGTTTGCGTCTGTGATTTTCTTTCTGTTGCTTAACTAGATCATGATGGTCGTTAAAAATATCTATATTCTGTCTTCGTAATCTTATCGTACTTCATGCTTGACTTGTTTTTTCATATCATTAAATTTTTCGCCGATTTCAGTGCGAAAAGTTTTGCCTAAGTCATCGAACTTCCCCGTGCTTTGCAAATCCTTGAATACTTGTTTTTGTTCTTGTTTCATTGTATTTAGATCGTGTGTAACAGTGTTTTGTAGCTGTTTTACCATGTTCATATCTTGTTTCATATTACTGATATTTGTGCTGATACTATCAAATTTCGTGTTTACGTTTGATACTAACTACCATAGCAGTGCGTCAGTTGTACTACTGTGGTTACTGTCAGCTGTACTTTCCAAGTTAATGTTTATGTTGTGACTAAGTGGTGTCCGTAACGTGTTGTCAAAAATCATATTGGAATCGCTCTCCAATGTTTCACTCATGAATGGTATGTCGCTTTGGGAGGTGCGAGACATGGGCTCGTGAATAGTAAATATTGTGTCGTCAAGGTTATTCTGCTGTGGAGCGTCGTTAGCATTTATGACACCTGCCACACTCACCTCTGACCCACTTACACTTTCTGCAGTGCCCATGCATGGCGCCTGAACTTCAGTTCTTCGGTCACGGAATTCCACGCCATCTTGGCGGACTGCGATTTGTCTATCGCTATAAACAATAGGCATATATTTTTCGTTTGTGTTATATGAATGTGCAAAAAATAAAATCTTAGAAAAATGTTAAAAATTTCATAAGTTAATTATTACACTTGGCAATTGTAATTTATGCGATGTCAACACCTGTTTTACGTCTATTATGATTCGCAAACTATTGAATTGCAACTTTTTATGTTTTCTTGACAGTATGCATCACACGGAAAAATCTCTGTACATTTTTCGCAAAGAAAGTTCAAAGAAAGGAATAATGAGAAAACTGTTTCTATCTACATCAAAAGAGGGGCTAGGAAGCGTAACCATGCAAGGAACGTACGTAGCCGTCCTATCTTTGCTGCGCCAAACCAAATAGCTTACTATGGAAAATTTTACTCAGTCTGCCTCCCATTCTTATTAGTTTCCTAACTTTCTCCTCAATTTTCGCCTTTTTGCTTTACTTACTCCCCCTCGTATTCATGTAGACAAAAAATACCGACAATTAGCTTTCATGAGTAATAACAATGTCATAGAAATTTCTTACTATAGGAATAGTTAAAAAACCGTGCTCACAATTAGTGCCCTGAAGTCCTAGCACACTGGTCAACAGGTGTGTTGTAAAAAGAAATTATAATAAATAAATGAATTAAATAGATATATATGCATATATACGTACGAAAAACATTTAAAAATTAATGATACAGCTGCGTTGTTAGAAATATTCTGTGCTCGTACGAATTTTTAGGCTGTTGGACTTTATCTCTTACATTTCAATTGTAGATGCAGGCAACGGACTCCAAGTACACCAGTGATTGTCATAATTAAAAAATCCTCCTCTCTTGGTTCCACTTCACTTGAATACAAAATAGGAAATTTTTTCTTATTTCAAAACACTCGTAGCCCGTCATCCTCCGCACGGCACTTCTTAACAGCACATCTACACCCAAGAGGGTGTGAATAACAAAATCATGTACAAAACATACGAATGATGGTTTTTTTCATTTGAAGGCGCATTCATAATTAACGCCTTTGCCAACGCTTGTGGTCGATCGGTGTTTTATTTTTAGCTTTACTATATCCTGTGGTTCTTTCGTCGTGTACGTACAAAAGGGTTACGTAGAATCTTCGAAGACAGTATTGGCTAGGAACTAAACATCTATGGTCCGTAGCACGCTAACACGACAGTACTGGCGAGCCCCTGCAACACAGCTACTACTGGTAACCCCAGATGCTCGACCCGCCGAAAAACAGGCAACCGCAGGGAAACCGTACTGTACACAGCACGCAAACCAGCCACACTCACCCCCTACACTGCCTGTGAGCCGATCTATGACCGATCACCCACTAATGTACAACGACCTTGAACTGTTGCAGGGACGGAGCAACTGCAACAAGCCCCGCAACGAGCTCCAGCAACGACAAAGGTAACGATGCACGATACCTCTCACTAACATAACCACTCCTTGCAGGCACTGTCGCAGATGGCAGGCCGCTACTGACCTTACTACCCGTCCTACTGTCGCAGAAGTTTTCTCCCCTTGGCGCTTGCCTCGGCACTTTTTTCCCTCTGCCCTTACAACCGCTACCCTTCGATCGCTTTCGTCCACTTTCTATCTCCTGATGGACCATGTTAATGAGTAATCTTACCCAGACGCACGGATAACATCACAGCCCACATCCTGTGACTCCTGATTAAAAAACTAACATGTTATACGGAGGCCACAGTAGAACTTTTGGTTTGGTCACCCCGTTGGTGTGGGCGTGGAGGGGCCCCATCCTTTAGGAAGGCTGCATACGCCTTAACATGTAAGTCACTCTGATGTCCTCTGTTGTTTCATAAACTTTCGTGAGGAGCCTTTGGTGATTTTCTGTTGTCATAGACTGCAGGGAGGTCAACGAAGACAGCTGCACTTATTAATTCCCTTTGGAAACCAACTCCACTCTGTTGAATCAGGTTTCGTATTTCACTACAACACGATTTCCATGCACTGCTGTTTGTTGATTTTCGTTTTGATACGTAGCATGTACAACACAGTTGTTCCTTCATTCGTTTTCCAAGACTTCTTCCCAAATTTTGATGTGAGTTTTTGCATTAACTGTTCAAGGCGACCTACTCTAGATGGAGACAGTCATTAACAAAAGGTAGGTGACTCATGTTCGTTCCATTAACAAGTATTTCTCCTTCATTTTCTTGTTTTGAGAACCTGAAGACTTCTTCTACGTCTGCTGAAAAAGTTTTCGATGATGTGTTAGGCAGAAACTTCTCTGGAGAGTAAATCTTTGTGCCAGACGAAGCCTAAAAACTTACCTTTAGCAGCAACGCTCTTAGCCACTGCGCTATCCTGGCATGAGTAACGACCCACATTGAAAGATTTACTTGCGACAGTTTCTTTCTTATGCGACCTAAACTTCAGAGATTTCCAGCGCATCCTGCGGCCTCCAGTAAAACTTCAACCTAATGTTTTGGTCGGCCACTGAGACATCGAGATTACCGTGTTTATGAGCCTGGTAACATGCCTGCCAGTAAAGGCGTGTTCAGACGTAGGGCTAAGATCTTTCAAAATAATCACTAAAGGATTTTTGTATTTTAACCAAATTTCAACCAACAATAAAGTTTGTTTGCATTGCCGCCGGCCGTTATGCAGTGATGTAGCATTTGTTTTAAGCCTGAAATTCTGTCGTGTTAAGATTGGTCATTGCTGTCGTAAGCTGTTCTCTATGTACGAGGCATCGTGTTCCTTAAAGGAATCTGTATGTAAAATGGTATTACATGAAATGGCTTCACCGCGGTAACATTTATCACCTGGCCTCTAACCACTTCTTAACAGTACTTCTACATCCAAGATAATGTGAATAAGAAAAATCATGTACAAAACAAATGAATGGTGGTTTTCTCATTTGTCTGTGACTTACAGCGCATTCATAATTAAGATCTTTGCCAACGCTTGTGGCCAATCTGCGTTTCATTTTTAGTTTTTAATAAGTTTTAGCTTCACTATATCCTGGAGTTCTTTCATCATGAACCCACACAAGGGTTACGTAGAACCTCCGATTCTGCTGCATACGTCTTAACATGTAAGTACTAAGTATAATTATTGGCCTAATAAATTGGCTTCCTTGACCTGTAATTGTTTGGTAATAAACTTTTGTTGGAACTCCTTAATACTTCAAGTTATTTTGGCGTCGCTGTGCTAGACATTTATCATTTGGCATGTCCGCGTGCTTAGCCGAGTGGTAGCGTGCTTGCTTCCCATGCAGCGGGCCCTGGTTCGATTCCCGGCCGGGTTGGGGATTTTCTCCACTCGTGAACTGGGTGTTAAGCTGTCCTCATCATCATTTCATCCTAATCACCGGCACGCAGGTCACCCAAAGTGGTGTCTTCGCTCGGCGGCCGAACTTCCCCTGCCAACAATGCCATACGATCATTTCATTTGCCGTCTGTGTAGTTGCTACGTATATTCACGAGTTTGATCAAATGTTGTTCCTGGTCTGTAAATATCTGCTATCAAGCAACGCTGCAAGGCAGTTGACAGTCTGGGTGAATGGCTTGATAATATTAGATTATCCCGCCAGCATGGGGCGATCTTAATTGTTTATTTCTATGATTGTCTTACTCCCATGCCTTTTTGTTGTGGATTTACTGATTGTAAGTAGTTTATTTCTTTCTGGAACTAAATTTCTGTTCAAGTATACTTTATTTTGTAGTCCTGTGGCCTTACCATTCCTAAAGCGGATTCCTACGACTTCATTAAGGAATTTTACTACCTTGGAAGCAAATTAAACATCGACGGACGAAGCAAAGAGATAACAGAAATCAGGCAAAGAAGGTATTCCTCACAAAGAGAAGTCTACTCATAGCCAACATAGACCTTAATGTGAGGAATAAATTTCTCAAACTGTACATTTTAAGCTCATCGTTGCGTGGTAGTGAAACATGGACTGCCGCAAAATTGGAGCAGACGAGAATCAAAGCATTTGAGATGCAGTGCTACAGAAGAATATCGAAAATGAGGTGGTCTGATAAGACAAGGTTTCATGAGGCGGAGAAAGAATCATATGGAAAACACCGGCAAAAGGAAGGGACAGGATGACAGGAGATGTGTCAAGAAATCAGGGCATAATCCCGATGATACTATAGGGATCGGAAGAGGATAAAAACTGTAGGGTGATACAGAGACTGAAATACGTATCACAAATAACTTAGGATGTAACGTACCATTACTACTCTGACTGAAGAGTTTAAAAGAAGAGAGGAAGTCGTTGGTGGGCGCATCAAACCACTCTGTGGAAGGCAGATGACTCAAAACTTTTCTGTAAGTAAAACAGAACATCAGAGTGCTGTCAGGATTGTTGTCTTCGAAAGCACATTAACAGAAGCTGTTTTCTGACGTAATGTTGCTTCCATCTTATTAGTTACACTGCCAGTATTGTTAATGTGCTGATGCCTCATCCTTTTGATTCTACTGTACGTAGTACGCCTTTAGTGCCTCCCTCTCGAAGACAAGCAATGCTTTTCAGGCGAAACCTGTGGTTATTTTTAGAAAGTTTTCCTCTAATACGACTGTCCTGCAGTTGTACTGCATCGGTCGAACCCTCGTTTATGGAGAAAGGGAACACATTAGACAGGTTAGGAAGTGAGTCAAGTTGTACCAGCAGTAATTTTTCTGCCCCTCCATACAGGAAGCTAGTAAAACATGCTTCTTGGAATATGAAATGGCTTGCAAGAAACAGCACACAGAAGCAGAAGCAATGCCTATTTTCGGCTTACGTGAGTGTACCCTTTGTCTCACGCATATTTCCACGGCTACAAAATATCATCTGAGTAATGACAGCCAACCACGTGTGCCCCTGCGACCTTCGTTCATGCCTTTCGAATCATAAATCGCCGCAACGTCCTCCTTAAATTCTTCTCCCGAGAAGAATGCTCTCGAGAATATGATAGACGATTTTTTCTTTGATTTATCTCCACACAGCATTCAGCGCCCCGAGAAATATATCCTCACCGCAGCAACAGCGTCGCCGTTGCCCTTCAGCTTTGTCTTAAAAGAATTTTTCGAGTGAAATAATTCACAGGAGAACGCCTCACCGCTCTCCAGTAGGCATCCAAGAGAGAAAACGGCGATCCTGTAGAAACGAGAGGGACAAAATTCTTATTCATTGTTCCTCGATTTCAAAAAGTTAACTGCTGCAATATGAAGTTAAGCGACGGTGATTGCGAAAGTAGGAAATCTTCTTCCTTTCTCTAGCAAAGATAACTGCGGAAGCCAAGTCGTGATGTTACACTGGTAACTTGTAACGTCTCGAATGCTCATATTATTAAGGTCATGATCTTATTCAAACGAACAATGAGGCAATGAAAAACCATATAATGGATGTCTCTTTGGAGTATGATTCATCACAATTTGATCTTCACTGTAGATATTTAATACAAAAAATGGTAATTATGGTTTGATCAAGGGCCTGCGAGTTTGAAGCAGCCATACTGCGTGCCGTGTCGCCCCTTAGGAGTTACCTGAAATCAAAAATGGATAACATCAGTCGATACTACATTAAATGAATGGGAGCCTGTGCGTAACCACAATGAAATGACCTTAAATTTAACGCTGTGGTGCTAACTGAAATCTGAGTTCGATTTTTGGGGTTTTTGTTCGCTCTTTAAGGTTTTACAAAAAAAATATTTAACATTAACAAGCTTTATATGCTATAGGCATAAGCTCCAAAGTAAAGCGTTTATTTTTCGGGGTTAAAGGTAGAAATTAATAGGTTAAACCGTTTTATTTTATGTATTATACAGTTTTCACAAATCGTTTCTCCATAAAGACCTGTTTAAAGTTTAGGAAAATCCTTATTACGTATTATTAGTCAAATTTTATAACATGTTTTTGATGTCGCCAAGCACAGATCTGAAATTAGATTTTCAAAATTCAAAGTGGCTGATCCAATATGAAGAACTAAAAATTAGGTTTTGACCAGTTTTAACAAAAATTTGACCAAGAAAAACTCTTTTTCTTACTGACCTTTGGTCTTCAGTTCCCGGACCCTTTCTCTAACACGAATTTTTGTTGGAAAGAAATTCTCTCTGTGTCCTCGGCGAGAAAACCCGATCTGGCTGAGCTGAATACACGGTTTCTGGCAGCCTGCATACGTCATTCATCAGCTTTTCTAGCGAATCTGTTTGGCCGGCCACTTGTGGCCGAGCGTATCTAGGCGCTAGAGTCTGGAACCGCGCGACCGCTACGGTCTCAGATTCGAATCCTGCCTCGGGCATGGATGTGTGTGTTGTCCTTAGGTTAGTTAGGTTTAAGTAGTTCTAAGTTCTAGGGGACATATAACCTCAGCAGTTGAGTCCCATAGTGCTCAGAGCCATTTGAACCATTTGAATCTGTTTGCGTATATATTACAATATAATTGATTTTGTGAACAAGCGTGAAGGAATGACAAGTTTTCTACCGGAGCAGGACATCGCTGGTTCAGAGTGCCTCACGGTGGCCGTGATACTGCTTCGAACGACGTGCTGCTGAAAGTTTTGTGACGCAGGAATTTGTTAAGCGTAAGCTAACTAATATCCGGTTTGCGAGAGTTGTGTCACAGTGATTAAATTCCTGTTCTCGTATTAAAAGAATCGGCAGTTCAAATCTCTATCCAACAGTCGACTTCTATGTGGGTACTAATGGCGCCTTTGTTTTGTTTCCGAAGGTTTCGTAAACTACGCACATCAGAAAAAGTTTTGCATCACCTCGGTTCCGAGACTCCCGGAAGCTGGACACAGACCTGATGTGGAGATCAACATAAACATCATTTCCGCGCTTTTTATTGCTCTTGAGAATCACACATTGCATGATGTACCAACACACAGCGAGAACTTCAAAGGTGATGGTCCAGATTGCTCTACAAACCGGTACCTCTAATACTCAGTAGCACGTCCTCTTGCATTGATGCATGCCTGAGTTAGTCGTGGCATATTATTCATCAAAGCACTGTTGGTCCACATTGTCTCACTCCTCAACCGATTCGGCGTATATCCCTGAGAGTGGTTGATGGGTCACGTCGTCCATTAACAGCACTTTCCAATCCATTGTAAGTTGGCTGTTTAGGTTTTTATGTTGCTAACGCCACGTAGCGCTCTGTATGAAAATCACTGACTGTACTGCGTGCAGTCTGTGGCTGGTTGGCGTTGTTGAAATATTCTCCATTATAGTGTTGGGCAGTTGGATGTGAACAGCGCATAGCGTTGCGCAGTATGAGGCGAGCTGCCAGCAGTGGTGGATGCGGGAAGAGAAATGGCAGAATTTTGAGAGCGGAAGATCTGGACGTGTGTCCACCAGAAAGAGTAAATTTGTAATATTGGATATCACGAACTGATATATATGATACGATGACTTTGGAACATTATTAAGGTAAATACATTCTTTGTTCTCTATCAAAATCTTTCATTTGCTGACTGTGCCTATCAGTAGTTAGTGCCTTCAGTAGTTAGAATCTTTTATTTAGCTCGCAGTAGTGGCGCTCGCTGTATTGCAGTAGTTCGAGTAACGAAAGTCAGGGCCATTCTTTTGTAGGTATTATTGAAAGTCAGATTGCGTTGCGCTAAAAATATTGTGTGTCAGTTTAGTGTTGATCAACATAAATAAAGAGAGTAATGTCTGAGTATCTTAAATTTTGTTCAGCTGTTTGAAAATCAAATAACGTAAGAGGTTTATCAGCAGAGTCATTCATAAATTTTTCTAAGGGGACGTTTCACTGTCCCAGGTGCGTTCGATAGGGTTCATGTCTGGAGAACATGCTGGCCACTCTAGACGAAAGATGTCATTATTCTGAAGGAAGTCACAAGATGAGCACGATGGGGGAGCGAATTGCCTTCCATGCAGACGAATGCCTCGCCAATATGCTGCCGATATGGTTGCACTATCGATCGGATAGCCGTTACGGTGTCTTCCATGACCACCAGCGGCGTACGGCGGCCCCACATAATGCCACCCCAAATCAGCAGGGAACCTTCACCTTGCTGCACTCGCTGGACAGTATGTCTAAGGCGTTCAGGCTGACCGGGTTATCTCCAAACACGTCTCCCATGATTGTCCGGTTGAAAGCATACATGACACACATCAGTGAAGAGAACGTGATGCCAAATCTGAGCGGTTCATTCGGCATGTTGTTGGGCCTATCTGTACCACGCTGCATGGTGTCGTGGTTGCAAAGCCTATTGCGCAGAGTTTGAGTCGTAACACGACGTCCTGTGGCTACACGAAAAGCATTATTCATCATAGTGGCGTTGCTATCAGGGTTCCTCTGAGACATAATCCGTAGGAAACGGTCATCCACTGCGGTAGTAACCCATGGGCAACCTGAATGAGGCATGTCATCGATAGATCCTGTCCCTCTGTATTACCTCCATGTCATAACAACGTCGCTTTGATTCACTCCGAGACACCTCGACACTTCCATTGTTGAGAGCCCTTCCTGGCAGAAATTAACAATGCGGGCGCGATCCAACCGCTGTATTGACCGTCTTGGCATGCATGAACTACAGACAACCCGAGGCATATACCTCCTTCCTGGTTGAATGACTGGAACTGATTGGCTGTCGGACACCCTCTGCCTAATAGGCGCTGCCCATGAGTGGTTGTTTACATCTTTGGGTGGGTTTACTGACATCTCTAGACAGTGAAAGGGTCTCTGCCTTTGATAAAACATCCACAGTCAACGTCTATCTTCAAGCGTTCTGGGAATTGGGGTGACAAAAAACTTTTTTGATGTATGAACTAGAGCAATAAGTCACAATGGTTTTCATAAACTGCGACATGACTGCGAATTCTACAGTGGTCCATACATAGAATTAATTTCCTTTATTTCACATCTATGGTCAGTAATATTTTGAAATCGGATCCGCAGCAAGTATGGGCAAAACACAAAGACATTAGTAGACTGTTTACAACTTAAAACAATAAACCAGACCGTAATGAACAGTATTACTGATATACATGTGCACTGGTGAGCTTTAAATACGAAGAGGCATACTTTTTTTATACAAACCTGTCCTAATATATTGGTTCCACAGTGGCACCGTCAAATGCTAAACACAAAATCAGCGCCAGCTACGTCAGATATATATATATATATATATATATATATATATATATATATATATATATATATATATATATATATATATATATAAAAGATTTACCTTGTCAGCCGCACTACTGTTCAAAATAAATTACCTTACAGTAGCCAAAAAACGTTTGTGTTGCAAGTTCGCCAGATATCGCTACTGTAGGCGTACACATATTCTTCAATAATTAATTGTACAATGTAAAACACAGGGGAATGAAATCAGTCATTTTTTTCCCTGATTGAATTTCGATTCCCGCCGAAGGGGGCGGGCTGTCAGCAGCTTACTACGCTGCTCTTCAGCCTACAGAATTTTTATAACAGAAGAAGAAGATAAGAAACAATAAAAGCAGACGATAAAACGGTGACTTAAATTGTAAAACGGCAGAAAATTGTGGAAAGTTAAAACATAAAACAAAGGGTTGGCGATGCTAGTAAAATACACAGGAAGCAGACAGGTAAAATAGTTGATAGCGAATTAAAAAAACACGGCGCCAGTCTGCCTTCTGTTCGCAAGAGATATGAAAATGACACCCAGTGACAGTATGATTTCCTTTCGCAACACTTCAGAAAAGACGCATCACACTTAGCACTCAGTAGAAACACTGCACTAAAAAGTCGCCATGAAGATGACACACGACAGCCAAGGGCAGATCGGGGCGTCGGGACAGATGAGGGGGAAGAAAGGGGGGAGGAGAGGAAAAACGAACGGAGGGAACCGACAGAGAGAGAGGACACCTAGGGGGGGGGGGGGGCAGGGCAGACACGAGAGGGAATGGGGAAAGGCAGAAGAGTGAAATGCAAAAGGACTCAGGGGAGAGAAGGGATTCAGAGAGAGGGTAGGTGGCGAAAAAAACAGGATGGAAGGGGGGGAATGGAACCCCTGGAAAAGGACAGAAGAAGGGAGAGGGAGGTGAGGATCAGAGTTGATTGGAGGGATAAATGGAGAGAGAGAGAGAGGGCATCATCCAGAAGTGGGAGTCGATGGAAGCCACCTTGGGAAAGGAGATGGTGTGCAATGGAGGGTAGTGGGGGACGGGGGACACAAGGGTGAAAGCAAAGCAGAGGGTGGGTGTTGAAGAGGAGAGGGGCAACCAGCGGATGAGGGGGATCAGGGCAGTGGGAGGTATAGCATATGCGGATGTGTTTGTGGAACAGAAGCAGATGGGGAATGGTATCAGGTCATAGAGGATCTGAATGGAGGATGGGAGGTGTATACGAAAGACGAGGTGCAGTGAATGGGTCTTGAGGATCTGAAGGGATTTATAGAATTTCGGGGGGGGGGGGGGCATATATCCAGGCAGGACTGGCATAACGGAGGATGGGATGGATTAAGGATTTGTAGGTGTGGAGGATGGTAGAGGAGTTCACCCCCATGTCTGGCCAGAGAGGAGTTTGAGGAGTCAGAGGTGGTTGTGGGCTTTTCATTGGATTGAGCGGAGATGAGCGATCCAGGTGAGGTGACAGTCAATGGTGAGGCCAAGGTAGGTGAGGGTGGGGGAGAGGCAAACAGGGTGGTCGGAAAAGGTAAGGGAGAAATCAAGGAGCTGGAAGAAGCGAGTAGTTCGAACTGCGATGGTTGCCTGGTTCTTTAAAGGATTGAATTTCAGCCACTGTTTACAGCATGCGACAAAAAGGTCAAGGCGATTCTGCTAATGGTGTTGGGACTGGTGAAGGGTAGGAGCGAGGGAGAGGAATGTGGTGTCATCGGCATACAGCAGGAGGTGTACTTCTGGGGGGTATTGGGGAATATCTGCCGTGTAAAGGAGGTAGAGGAGAGAGGAGAGGACAGAGCCCTGGGGCTCACCTGCAGAGGGGTAGAAGGAGTGAGAATCATTATTATGGATGGTAACGAAGGGGGGGGGAGGGATGGGAAAGAAAGGAGGCAATCAGACGGACATAGTTGACAGGAAGGGCACAGGTCTGTTTCGAGACCATGATTCCAGACACAGTCGTAGCCTTTTTTGAGGTCGAGGGAGGCAAAAATGGCGGAGTGATGGGAATTAAGCTGGAGGGAAAGGAGATGTGTGAGGTGTAGGAGTTGGTCTTTGGAAGAGAAGGAATGTCGAAAGCCACTTTGGCTGTTGGGGAGGAGGTAATGTCGATGCAGGTGGTGATGGATGAGCCAGGTAAAAATGGATTCCAAGAGCTTGCTGAATATTGAGGTGAGACATATAGGGCGATAGGAAAAGGCATGAGATGGAGGCTTGTTGGGTTTGGAGAACATCAGGATACAGGAGATTTGGAGGTTTCCCACAGGTCAGGGTAGAACCTGGTGGCAAGGATTACGTTGTAGAGGGTGGCAAGGACTCCAAGGAACAAGCGAGGCCAGTGTCTGAAGTGGCAGCAGGTAACGCGATCATGGCTGGGAGCAGTGTTGCTTTAAATGTGGAGTGTGAGGCTGATGTCCTGTGTACTGATGGTAGTGTTAAGTTGAGATGGTGGTGTCTGGCCCAAGTACTGGAAGCTAGGAGCAATGGGAGGAAGAGTGTTATCCATATGGTCGATGACGTCAGGGATAAGGGAATAATCAAGTTGGGGATCATCTGGGGTGGAAAAAACATCAGACAAGTGGGAGGCAAAGTGGTTAGCCTTACTGAGGTTGTCAGGAAAGGGACGGTCGTCAAGGAGGAGAGGGTGCTGGGGGGAGGGGGTGGGGTTAGTGGTTCCCAGTAAGATGGTGGAAAGCAGACCAATAAATGGAAAAGTGTTTTGGGAGCGTGGTGTTGAGTTATGTACATGTCTGTCGCCATGTGCGGCGTTTTTTTGCAGTAAGCATATTGCGGATATGTCGTTGTAATTATCGGTGGCACGTGAGTGTGTCAAAGTCACAAGTGCAGAGAAAAGAGCGGTACAGCAGCGGGTTTCGTGAACGAGAATTACAGCCTGTGAGGGCAGGGCTAGGCAGTGAGCATGGTGTCAGACAAGGTCTGGGGCAGGAAGGCAGTGGTGTAGGAAATGTCATCAGGAGATTGGAGGGTAAGGTCATGGCCTTCGACCTGGGTGTGAATGGAGTCCCAGTAGGCATCCCTGTTGGCAAGGGAGTAATCATGGACAAGTTTAGGAGGTATATCAGGGTGAGGAGCGGGGTGGGGATGGGACCATCAGAGCTAATGAGGGGAACAGGAGGATGGTCACTGCCGATGAGGTCATGGACATCTGGAATGATGCGCCCAAAGAGGTTGGAAGAGGTGAGGATCACATCGGGAGTGGTGTTGGATTCAGGTCGGGTGTGTTGGGGAGGGGAACCAGGTCTCAGTGGGAAAATCAGTAGAGTTTGTAATTGGCTTATAAAGTGTAAGAGGCATTGTAGTAACAAGAAGCAATGAAATAAAATACGACACAATTTAGATTGTTAAAAAAGAAGAAGTGAAGAGACAGTTACTGACATATGTTCAAATGGCGATATTATAATGAGATAAATAATAAACAACTTTCAGAGTACACAGAATATTACAAAAATTACAAAACAAGTAGCTAAAG
This sequence comes from Schistocerca cancellata, assembly GCF_023864275.1. Taxonomy (NCBI): domain Eukaryota; kingdom Metazoa; phylum Arthropoda; class Insecta; order Orthoptera; family Acrididae; genus Schistocerca; species Schistocerca cancellata. Next base: position 635,487,950 of record NC_064631.1, on the reverse strand, counting down.
AAACCTAATGAATGAAAACATACTGTTACACATAATCAGTGCCCTCTGTTAGTGCTAATGCCAGAACGCCACGCAGGCGAGAAGTGGTTAGCGGAACGTGACAGTTAGAGGTCCCATCATACACTGTGGCACGCCGTTCCAAGAAAAGAATGATAAAACCCCATACCGCTGCGTGAGCAAGATTGTCTAGTTATTGAAGTACATTATATAAACAGAGATGAAGCAAGAAAGCACTACAGTTATGAGCACATTGTAAGAAAACAAAGTTCATAAGGCACTCTGTACTAGGTGAAACTATTAGCAAGATATATAAAGAAGAGGCGTTCAGTATAACATACAGGCCATCATCGTAGATCGTATCACTCACTCGTTCGAGCTCATTGAATTCTCCCTTACCATCTGCTCCTGTCCTGTCCACATCTCCCCCACCCTCACCCACCTTGGCCTCACCATTGACCGTCACCTCACCTGGGTCCCTCATCTCCACTCTATCCAAACCACAGCCCACAAGTGCCTTTGACTCCTCAAACTCCTCTGTGGCCAGACATGGGTGTTGAACCCCTCTACCATCCTCCACACCTACAATCCTTAATCTGTCCCATCCACTGTTATGCCAGTCCTACCTGGATATCCGCCCTCCCCCCCGAAATTCTATAAGTCCCTCAAGATCCTCGTGCACCATGCACTCCACCTCACCTTCTGTACACGCCTCCCATCCCCCTTCTGGATCCTCTACGACCTGATTCCTTTCCCCCACCTTCTCCTATTCCTCGAACATATTCACATACGCTACACCTCCCACCACCTTGATCCCCCTCGTCCCCTGGTTGCTCCTCCAATGAACGCCCTCGGCTGTGCCTTAATTGTTGTGTCCTCCGTACCCTCCATCTCTACACCCTTCATCTCAAGGTGGCTTCCATCTCCATCCAGGATGATGCCCTCTCTCCCTCCACTTATCCCTCCAATCAACTCTGATCCTCACCTCCCCCTCCTTTCCTCTGTCCTCTTCCTGGGCTCCCATTCCCCCCCTTCCATCCTGTTTTTTCCCCACCTACCCTCTCTCTGCCTCCCTTCTCTCCCCTGAGTCCTTTTGCAATTCCTTCCTCCGCCTTTCCCCATTCCCTCTCGCATCTGCCCTGCTCTCCCCTTCTGAGGTATCTCCCTCCATCGGTCCCCCCCTTTTCGTTTTGCCTCTCGTCCCCCTTTTCCCCCTCATCTGTCCAGCGGCCCCCCCCCCCCCCATCAGCCCTAATCTGTGGTGTGTCATCTTCGTCCAGACTTTTTAGTGCAGTGTTTCCAGTGATTGTTAAGTGTTGTGCGTCTTTTTCGAAGTGTTGCAAACGGACATCATATTGTCGCTGGGGGTGATTTATATATATCTTGCGAACAGAAACCACACTGTCGCCGTGTTTTTTTAATTGGCTGTCTACTATTTTCCCTGTCTGCTTCCTGTGTATTTTTTATCATCGCTTAACATTTGTGTTATGCTTTATCTTTCCACAATTTTCCTCCGTCTTGCAATTTACGTCACCGTTTTATCGCCTGCTTTTATTCTTTTTATCTTTGTCTTTAGGATATGTAAAGGGACGAGAGAGGCAATTCTGACGTTACGGCTAATAATGGAAGCAAGGCTAAAGAAAAATGAAAACACTTTCATAGGATTTGTCGACCTGGAAAAAGCGTTCGACAATATAAAATGGTGCAAGCTGTTCGAGATTCTGAAAAGAGTGGGGGTAAGCAATAGGGAGAGTGACGGGTCATATACAATACGTACAACAACCCAGAGGGAATAATAAGAGTGGACGATCAAGAACGAAGTGCTCGTATTAAGAAGGGTGTAAGACAAGGCTGTAGCCTTTCGCCCCTACTCTTCAATCTGTACATCGAGGAAGCAATGATGGAAATAAAAGAAAGGTTCAGGAGTGGAATTAAAATACAAGGTGAATGTATATCAATGATACGATTCGCTGATGACATTGCTATCCTGAGTGAAAGGGAAGAAGAATTAAATGATATGCTGAACGGAATGGACAGTCTAATGAGTACACAGTATGGTTTGAGAGTACACCGGAGAAAGACGAAGGTAATGAGAAGTAGTAGAAATGATAACAGCGAGAAACTTAACATCAGGATTGATGGTCACGAAGTAAATGAAGTTAAGGAATTCTGCTACCTAGGTAGTAAAATAACCAATGACGGACGGAGCAAGGAGGACATCAAAAGCAGACTCGCTATGGCAAAAAAGGCATTTCTGGCCAAGAAAAGTCTACTAATATCAAATACCGGCCTTAATTTGAGGAAGAAATTTCTGAGCATGTACGTCTGGAGTACAGCAATGTATGGTAGTGAAACATGGACTGTGGGAAAACTGGAACAGAAGAGAATCGAAGCATTTGAGGTGTGGTGCTATAGACGCATGTTGAAAATTAGGTGAACTGATAAGGTAAGGAATGAGGAGGTTCTACGCAGAATCGGAGAGGAAAGGAATATGTGGAAAACACTGATAAGGGGAAGGGACAGGATGATAGGACATCTGCTAAGACATGAGGGAATGACTTCCATGGTACTAGAGGGAGCTGTAGAGGGCAAAAACTGTAGAGGATGACAGAGATTGGAATACGTCAAGCAAATAATTGAGGACGTAGGTTGCAAGTGCTACTCTGAGATGAAGAAGTTAGCACAGGAAAGGAATTCGTGGCGGGCCGCATCAAACCAGTCAGTAGACTGATGACAAAAAAAAAAAATCTCCCTATGTTTTATAAATTCTGTAGGCTGAAGAGCAGCGTACTAAGCTGCTGCCAGCCCGACCCCCTTTGTGGGCAATCGAAATCCATTAAAAGAAAAAAAATGAATAATTAACTTCAAAATTTGTCAAACAAAGAAAAGATATGGACGATCAGCTAGTGTATTTTTTCCTTTTTCTATATTTTATTGGAGATCTGACGAAACCAATAGTCTGACGACAAAAGACTTGTGACAATGGACGTGAAGTAAAGGAAGTTTACACAATGGTTTTGTCTACAAAGGCATAGATGATATTCTTTATCTTGCACAAATGACGTTACGAACTGCATCCATGATCTCTTTAAAACTTAAAGTTTTTCCATCTAACCATTAAGATTTCCAACAGCGCGTAGTTAAGACCAGTTAGAGCGAATGAATAACAGCTTTTTGGCCCAGGAACTACTGTTTGTCTGTAGTATAACACTAATAATAAATATGGAATTGTAAAAAACCTGCAGTGTCAGAGTGTAAGTGGCCACTGCAATGAGTAGTGGAACTGAGTTGGTTGCGTCAGGAGCCGGTAGTTCTCCTATCTGGGCAGGATAGTAGTGGCGCGGCGAGCAGATGTCCACTAGCAGGCTGACGTGGTATCAAGGTAACATCACACATTTTGTTCGTGGACACACTGCAAGAGTCGTCATAATTTTATGCGGCGGCGACGTCCTACAGTGCGTCTGCTGAAGGAATCTGCTTTGGAAGGAATGACGTAAGCTGACGTCTTGTTGCCACTGACAGCCCGCTTTGTCAATCGCCCGAAAAATGCGACTCATGAGGAGTACTGACGCGAGGCGCATGTATCGCCTGTGCCGACTGGCTGCAGCTTCACAACTCAGGGTAGAATGCTGTGGAAGGCGCAGAATTCCTCTGTGGACCCCGTAGAGGAGAGGCTCCTGCTTCTGTTCCTATGACGGAATCCTTGTACTTTGATCGAACACCATTGTTGTTAAATGTGATTTGAGACTTTCTCGGCGTATTCCATTCGTGAAATCTTCTCGGGTGATCAGCCGAGTAAAGGCGTCGTCTTCTCGCAACGTTTCGAAGGGTTTCGTACCCATCATCTTCGTTTGAAGATGATGGGTACGAAACCCTTCGAAACGTTGCGAGAAGACGACGCCTTTACTCGGCTGATCACCCGAGAAGATTTCACGGACCATTGTTGTTGTTGTTGTGGTCTTCAGTCCTGAGACTGGTTTGATGCAGCTCTCCATGCTACTCTATCCTGTGCAAGCTTCTTCATCTCCCAGTACCTACTGCAACCTACATCCTTCTAATCTGCTTAGTGTATTCATCTCTTGGTCTCCCTCTACGATTTTTACCCTCCACGCTGCCCTCCAATGCTAAATTTGTGATCCCTCGATGCCTCAGAACATGTCCTACCAACCGATCCCTTCTTCTGGTCAAGTTGTGCCACAAACTTCTCTTCTCCCCAATCCTATTCAATACCTCCTCATTAGTTACGTGATCTACCCACCTTATCTTCAGCATTCTTCTGTAGCACCACATTTCGAAAGCTTCTATTCTCTTCTTGTCCAAACAAGTTATCGTCCATGTCTCACTTCCATACATGGCTACACTCCATACAAATACTTTCAGAAATGACTTCCTGACACCTAAATCTATATTTGATGTTAACAAATTTCTCTTCTTGAGAAACACTTTCCTTGCCATTGCCAGTCTACATTTTATATCCTCTCTACTTCGACCATCATCGGTTATTTGACTCCCTAAATAGCAAAACGTTTTTACTACTTTAAGTGTCTCATTTCCTAATCTAATTCCCTCAGCATCACCCGACTTAATTTGACTTCTTTTAAAAAAACAAAATAATCAGTATTGTTTCATAGACATTCATGAAACACGTATTCACTTCCCATGGAACACAGTTTGGAGAACCGGACAGCTCTTAGCAAGCAGAGGCAAACAGAGGCAGACAGCGACAGCCGGTCCTTACAGGCGGATGTGGCTAGGTAGCTGCACAACCCTACTCTCAAGCAGTAGCCCTCTTGGGTAGGGGGCTGGCAGCGACTGGGAGTAAGCCTCAGAGCCAGCAGCAGGCGTGGATTTAGTGGAAGCCAGTTAGGATGCTGGCAGGTTGTAGATTCAGATCATCTCATAGACTGGTGCGGACCTCTCATTGTAGCTTGGAGCTCCAGGATTCTATGGTTTTTTTCTTTTTTTTCGGAAAACGAGGCCATTAGTAAGAGCCTTAGGCTTTCCTCTCATGTAGCCCCAACAGAACCTAAGTCGCGGGCGTGGTGTAATCCGGCCACCATGCCGAAGTGGCTGTGCCTTTGTGCTGTATCGCTATTACGACGCAGGTCCATCGGCCAGCCAGCAATCTGGTAATCACCCGATGTCATGGTGGCACCTTCTGTCACATTACCGTTTAAACCCTGATGTAATTTTGTTTGGTCGGTGCCAGACTCTCAGTTCGATTACTCTTTGCTTTAGCTGTGCCAGTATCATTTCCCATACCCACTCTCACTGTAAGCAGGAAAAGTCAATAGCTTAGTTGAATTTCTGTGCATCGTGAGACCTGTAGGGGACCGAGCGAGGTGGCGCAGTCATTAGCTCAAAAATGGCTCTGAGCACTACAGGACTTAACTTCTGAGGTCATCAGTCACTTAGAACTTAGAACTACTTAAATCTAATTAACCTAAGGACATCACACACGTCCATGCCCGAGACAGGATTCGAACCTGCGACCGCAACGGTCTCGTGGTTCCAGACTGTAGCGCCTAGAACCGCTCAGCCACCCAGGCCGGCAGTCATTAGCTCACTGGTCTCGAATTCGGGAGGATGACGTTTCAAACACGTCTCCAGCCATCCTGACGTAGGTTTTCCGCGATTTCCCTAAATCTTTTCAGGCAAATGCCCGGATGGTTCCTTTGAAAGGGAATGGCTGATTTCCTTCCCCATCCTAACCCAATACGAGCTTGTGCTCCGCCTCTAATGATCTCGTCGTCGACGAGACGTTAATCACAAATATCCTCCTCCACCTGTATCAGAACTATGGTCTATTAAGTATTTTCTCCTGGAAGAGACCAGTCCAGAGATTATACAGAGGTATTCGATGCGTGCTTATAATAAAACTGACATTGCACACCAGAGAGAAACTGGAAGGTGCGGTCGGGATATGTATCCCGCCAAGCTGAATGTTGGAGACATTTCCTTTATATCTACATCTACATTTGCATATATACTCTTCTAGCCACCAAGCGGTGTGTGTCGGAGGGCACAATTCGCGCCTAAGTGATACCCCCCCCCCACCCCCACCCTCAATTCCATTCGCGGATCGCACGAGGGAAAAACGACTATCTGAACGCCTCAGTACGAGCTCTAATTTCCCTTATCTTGGAATGATGAACTTTGCGCGATTTCAAAGTTGGTAGTAATAATATATGCTCTACATCCTCGGCGAAGATCGGATTTCGGAATTTAGTGAGCAGCCCCTTCCGTTTAGCGCGTCGTCTATCTGCAAGCGTATCCAATTTGAAACTTTCTATGAGATTTGTAACGCTCTCGCGATGGCTAAATGTACCAGTCACGAATCTTGCCGTTCTTCTTTGGACGTTTTCGATCACTTGAATGAGACCCAACTGGTAACGGTCGCATACAGACGAACAGTACTCTAAGACTGGCCAAACTAACGTATTGTAAGCGATTTCCTTTGTTGAAGGACGCGTCGCTTCAGGATTCTACCAATAAACCGCAATCTAGAATTCACCTTCCCCGTTACGTGTGTAATCTGAACATTCCATTTGAGATCATTTTGAATAGTGACACCCAGACACTTGACGGATGTTACCGCTTCCAAAGACTGGGCCTTTATTTTTTACTCGTACATTAATGGGGATATTCGCCTTGTCATACGCAGTAGATCACACTAACTAATATTGAGAGATAACTGCCACGCATTTATTTTGTGCAAATCCTCATTGATTAGTTCACAACCTTCGTGTGATACCACTTTCCTGAAGACCACAGTATCATCTGCAAACAGTCAAATGCCGCTGTCAATACCATCAACCAGATCATTTATGTAAATCGTAAAAAGCAGTGGACCTGTTACGCTGCCCTGCGCCGTACCTGAAGTTACGCCGGTGATTATGTGCAACCGATTTTCTACCCTTTTTATAGATTGCTATGACCTGGGCATTCTTCCATTCAAGTGGAACTTTCCGCTGTTCCAGTGATCTGTGATAGATGGTGGATAATAATGGCGCTATATTTGTAGTGTAGTCAACATATGATCTAATGGGGATACCGTCTGGGCCAGATGCCTTCCTGGCGTCTAAGGATTTTAACTGTTTTACAATCGCAGATACAATAACACTATGTCAGCCATCCTTGAGTCTGTTCGATAATTGAAAGGGGGAATTGTGCTGCAGTCCTCTACCGTAAACGAGTTTTTGAAAGCTAGGTAAGAATTTCTGCCTTCTGTTTATCATCATCCGTTGCATTACCCCTACTGTCAGCAAGAGAAGGTATTGAATTATTTGTAGCGTTCATAGATTTTAGGAACTACCAAAACTTTTTAGGATTATTTGTAGAATCTGCAGATAATATTGCTTATAATTCGTGAACAGAATCTCTCATTGAACTTTTGACAGCTGCTTTCATTTCGCATAGTTTATGTTTGTCAGCGGGGCAATGACTACGTTAGAAACGACTGTCCCAAATTCTCTGCTTTCTCAGCAACGTCCTAATATGTTTGTTGCGCCAAGGTGGATCCTTTCCCTCCCCTATATTTTTCCTAGCCACATACTACTCTAGCTCATGGTGGACAATACCCTCAAATTCCAACCAAAGATAATCAATATCTTTGTGTCCCGCGGTGAATTCTTGGAGCAGACTATGAAGATATTCATTAATGACACTTTTATTTGCTTTCCCGAACAAGGAAACTCCAGGCAGTTTTTTCTATTACTTTTTTTTTTTCAACTTTCACTGACATAGAGGCCACAACGACATTATGGTCGCTAATACCTTGTTCTAGATTAACTTCCTCAAAAAGATCAGGTCTGTTTGTCGCCAAGATATCTAAAATGTTCTCATCTCGAGTTTGTTTTCTAACCTATTGCTCTAGGTTGTATGTCGAGAGCGCTCCTAGAATAACTTCACACGAGGCTTTGCTTCTGCCCCTGTGAAAAACGTGTAATTATCCTAGTCAATGGATGCCAGATTAAAATCTCCATCTATAACTAATGGATAATATCGATATTTAATTCGTATGTACTCAATACTTTCTCTGAAACGTTCTGCGACGTTTCTTGCGGATGCTGGTGGTCTATAAAAACATCCTAATACAATGGTCAATCCTTGTCTGATTGACAGTTTTATCCAGAATGTTTCACAGTCATACCCAGTGTCGACCTGAACTGCGTTTAAACAGCTTTTAACTGCAATGAACACACCACCTGCCTTATCATCAGTCCTATCCTTCCTAAACATTGTCCAATCCGAGTTCAAAATTTCACTGCTATTTATGTCAGGTTTCAACCAGCTTTCGGTATGTAATGCAACATTGGCATTGCTACTGTTTATTTCGGAGAGTAACTCGATCTTGCTACTGAAACTTTGAGAATTTACTAACATGAAATTTAGCATATTTAAATCCTTTGGAAAGACCTGTTTAGGCGAACTAACAAGTTTTACAGTTGGCACACCCACATCAGTGTCATGAACTGGTAATTTTTCAGGCCAACGGTTTGTTTCCCTAGTGGAGGAACCTAATCTAAAAAAACACCCATGTGCACCCCACAAGTACTGTGCTACCCATGTAGCTGCTTCCTGTATGTAGTGGACCACTGATCTATTGAATGGCGTCTACAACCTTAGACCCCATAGCGGAGGTCGAGGAACCTACAACCATTTTAGTCACAGAGTCGATGTAGTCTCTGGTTTAGATTCTCGACTCCAAACCAGAGGACACCGGTACACACTGAGTACGATGTTTTGGACCAAATTTCAAGGAATAAAAAAATTTCTAGTAAGGTACTGCCACAATTTTTTGGACCTTTGAGGGTTGATGTTGTAACGTCCCTTAGCAAAAGACATATTTTGCAGTAAAGAGAAAATATTGTACATCGTATTCAGTTATTGTATGTAATTATGTATTTTTCTTATTATTATTTATTTTAGATATTATCTGTGTCGGCGAGTACTGAAACCGCACAGACGATAAATATCATACAGAGATGAAAAATATCCCTAGTATAAATAATACAGAACGAACAGTAATTTCTTTGTCTTCCTCTTGGAGTTACGGGAGTAAGACAGCCTGTGTCGCAGTTGTACATGCTAACGTGGTCTTCTTTTTTCATGGTTAATCGATGTACGCCATTACGTACTCATTTTTAAAAAAGGTGTGTATTGTAGATAAGTTAACATATTTGAATGTTTTGAATAGAGTTATTTAATGGAACCTTGCATTATTATTTGTAGTAGCTTGCTTAAATTATTATCCCATCCTTTTAAGACATTTTCAGTTATTTAAATATTATCCGTGGTGCAGAGCTGCGCTACGAACGAACAAGCCGCTCCCGCGGCGCATTCAAACTGCATTAAAAGAAATCGATCATACCGCAAAGAAGCGGGAAGGTAATAGTGAAATAAAATCATCTTTTTCAGCTTCCGGACTTGCAGAGCAGAGCTGCAGATTTTATGATGTGTTTTGCAGGTTGACGCGGGCTGCTGATAATATATTGCTAACAGTACAAAAGAGATAATTTACCTTCGTAACAAAATAGGTATTTTGTTGTGCTTAGTTCTGGTCTGGCAAACCTTATAGTGAAAACGTATTTTTCTCCGACAATAGTCTCATGTTCTTGTGCTAGTCGTGGTAATTATTGGTGTTTTACGCTTAACAAAAATCCACTGCAAAATGTTGAACAATCTTTGCGAACTGTAACATCAGTATTTCATAACAAAGTAATTTTCATTTTTCAATAACTTTAAAGTAGGGAAGATATGTTGATTTTTTATAGTGAGTTACAGTAACCAAAAAATGTTCCTTTAATAGAAAGCCAGATACAGAACAATAAGAACCCAATATATTCTGTTTTGTTGAAATTAATGATTGTAAAGAAATTCTTGGCACAGCATTACTAAAAGGTATTTCGCGGCTCTTTTCGTATATGCGTTGTTACGCAAATAATAATAATCACAATAATAATAAAACAAAAACAAAATAAATAGAAAAGAGTAATTTACGCGTTACGCGAAAATGTGATTTTGATCCCAGTTGGCCACTTGATTAAAAATTAATTACCAATAACACTAGGCGATTTACTGATACTGTACACAATTATTATAAGCTTACTATCTTAATGCGTTGGTTTAAGGACTGGGTACTGAGCCATGTGTGAGCTCGTATTGGTAGAGATCGACCCCCTATCTGCGACTACAACGTAGCAGAAAATGCGATTGAATTTCAGTAGAGAGCACGATTGCTCAGCCAGCACGCTTTGTGCAGTCTCGCTCTAAGCGTTTTTGTAATTTTCGTGCTGCAGCTGACTAGTACCGGGGTGCCTGCAGAACCGTAACAGTCTCGCAGCTGTTCACAGTAACCCGTTAAAGGGGACGCACTCGCTGGACTGCATTTGAAGAGACGTGCTGCAGTCCGAAGGCTTCAGGAAGGCACCCATGTATCGCCGGCGTATAACTGAGGACAATTAAGTTGTGGCATACGGGGTGTGATGTCTAGCTCTACAGGTGTCTATTATTATTTGTAAAATTATAAACCACTACCATTCCATTGGATTGTGTTGCACCGAGTATGTTAGTATCGGCTTTGATCGTGGCATGTACTACGTTTAGTATCTACTTATTTAATATTATCCTTTAAACATACATACACACACACACACACACACACACACATATATATATATATATGAGAGCTCTCAAATTTAATGTTTATGATATTGTTTGACATAGTTAATGTTTGACTTCATTATTGTGCAACGTTATTTATTGCCCCATTTCCAGTCGTACTGACGGAGGCTGGTCAATGAGTGCATTTTGATTGCATTGCTCAATGTATTAATTTTCTGGTCTTATTATGACGTGTTGTTACTTCATTGCTTTAATAAAGCCCGATGGTCGTAAAATTGTGCAGTTTTTTTATTTTGCAGTACTTACTGTTAAATATAAAATAGTTATTCATTTAGCTTAAATATTTGTTGGTTTAACCCTTCCACTCCCAGCCATTAGCTTTCCTACCATTCAGCATCTTCTTCCTTCTCATTCTTTTCGGCCTCCTCCCTTCCTTCAACACCCACTACATCTATCTTATCTTCTTGAGCTTCTATCACCTCCCAGAACTCGTCGTCATCTCATTGTTCTTCTGCCTCGGCATCATCATCCTCTCATAACTGTTGATTGACTTTTCGCCCTCTCTCATTTCCGTTCCCTTATCATTAGCTTCTGCCCCTACAATTACTTCATAGCTGTGTAGGGACTAAATTAACACTCTTCGGGTCTCTTCGTTTACCATGATGTTACTGGCACCGTGCTTTCCACTGCCCTTATTGTTTTGTATTGCTGTGAACATTTGTGAACAGATTGTACTTTGGTCTTACTGTCCGTTGTGCACGAGTCACTCTCTTTAGCTATAATACTTGTTTATGGTGTTGCCCCCTAGCTGCTCTGGGCATCAACCAGCTTGTGTACTGACGTTGCCATATGCATTATTTAGTTTCCTGATGATAGGTGTTTTATTCTCTTGTACTCTCTTCTCCTCCTCGCATTCTTTCGTGGCCTCTACCATTTTCTCCGCCTCTTCATTTATGAAAGTTAAGGAGTGAGTGATCCGTTCAATCGTGGTTCAGATTTTCTATTGCTTGTAAAGTGCAAGTCTACACACTCTACTCTCCTCAGAAAACTGTCTAGAAGAGAGGTGTCCTTGAGCTGATGCATGAGAAATCCCACACAAGAAAGCACGCGAACGCAGTAGCCACCATGCTCTATCACCAGCTTACTGTGATCACTACCCACACCTGTATCCGACGACATTACCAATGATGTAACACGAACTTGATTGTCGGCACTGTGTGTCGCACACGCGGCACCCCTAAACAGCATTCAAGTCACACGATCAGAGTAAACAAGGAAAGAGGTCTAATGAGGTCTCTTGCCATGATTGTAACGAGCTTTTGTGAACTGTGAGGTAGACTGAACTCCCACACTTTTGCATAGTAAACAAAGGACTAGTAAATTTCGCTACAACCTAAAACAAAAAACAGTTAAGAAAATTAATGTAAGAAGCCATCCCCACAACAATAAATATAATAATAATAATAATAATGTATTTAGTAATTATTTATGTATTTGTCATATGATCTATGAACTGCACTGAAAACCTTGCATTTTGTATTAATAACGAGCTACTACTATATGTTCAAAGGCGTTTATGATCCCATTGCAGAACTATCCGTAAAACCTTGCCCACAGTGGACACCTGATGGCTGCAAGAGTGACAACCCGACTGATTCATGATGCTTGTCGCAGTTCAACAACCATGCAACTCATCGCCTGGGTTCTAGCCTTCTGACTGATGCAATCAGACAACCACAGACGTCACCTGCTACCTGTCCATGGGTTCAGTTAGCTGTATGTTGAAAATGTGTTAACCAATTTATTTCTAGTTCTTTTGTAAATGAATAGTACCCCAATATTCAGCATTCATCAAGTAAAAAATCAGGCAATGGTTTCTCCGTGTCACCTAAATAAGCGCTACACTCATAGTGAAAAACAGAGAAATCTACAAAGCACACGGGAAATAATTTACTTACGTTTATTAAATAAATCTATTAGTATGTACACATAGAACGTAATTTGCAATTACTGAATTAAAACTAAAATTAAGTAAGAATGCTGCTTATAAGTACGAATAAACTGTAACAATAATGAACAACAAAAATCACTGAAGTCCGCTACATGAGTGATATTGAATGCCGTCGTCGACAAAAAGAACAGTGCCAACGCCGTTCAGGGAGGCTCTATAATGTAACAATGTAAAAGAGTGACCACAGCTCCCCAATCCCTTACATAATGTTATAAATATCTGTAGTATAAGAAAATCTATGTACTCTTTCAGTTAGCAATTCGCTTTAAATAACGGTTGCTGGGTGTTGCTCAGCATCACGCACATTTTTCCGTCTGACGCCTGTCCTATCTACATGGACAACAGAAGGTGGTTTTCTTCTATCTCTGTATAATTCAGATTAATTACGTATGATTTAATGCTACAGCGTTCTTATCTAATACTATTATTGTTCCTTGCGTTAACCTGATTTTAAATGTGTTAGCAGCTTTGTAACGGTGAGCGAAGAACCGAGTTGGGAGTTACTGATATGACTGAATTTCCTTATATTGACAAATCAGAAGGAAATATCTATTTTACTTAGTGAAAACATTATTAAGCTAAGAGACCAAGAGCCCAAAAATTTTTTTTTTATTTACAACAGTTTTGACAGACATTGCTGTCATCTTCAGGTCTTCAAAATTTTTGTTATAAGATTTGTTTAGTTTGAGTTGGAGCCTCACGCCATGTTATTAAGTTAGTGGATAAAATGTAGCACTTTATACAAATATTTGTCATAAAAAGACCACTTAAAATCAAAAAGCATCTTGTGAACATGACCATGTCTCTATATGTAGCGGTCAAAGATGATTGTCATGTCATAAAAATCACAGTAGAAAATAAAATGCAAAGCAGCACATCTGCTGTGTTATAATCATTGAAGCTCCACCTTAGACGGCGTATAAGGTTGTATGTTGTACCTTATATGCCGCCTACGGTGGATCTCCAATAATTATAACATGTCCAGCTATGTAAACAGACCTTTTGTTTTGCATTTTATTGTGTACTGTGATTGCTATGACGTAACAATCATCTTTGAGCGCTTCATATGTGGACATGACCATGTTCACAAGGTGATTTTTTGTTTTGAATGATTTACAAATATATGGCAGACTTTCGTATAATGTGCTACCATTTATCGACTAAAACGACAACTTGGCTTGAGGTTCCAAATCAACATGAATGTGTTTTATAAGAAAAATTTTCGAAGACTTGAAAAAAACTGCAAAGTCTGTCGCTGTAAATAAAAAACTGATTATGTGATTTTGGCTTTCGAAATTGTTTTCAAAGTTACTGGTATGTGATGCTATTGATCGTCTTCCATTGATGCAGTACTGAATGCATACTGCAACGTCAATAAATGAATTTACATCTGTTCTCGATTAATTTTATAAAGTCCGATTCCCCTTAAGGAACTGTTGAAGCGCAACACAGACATTGGCATCGAAATTCTAATATTTATTCTCACGGTCACGCGTCTCGCTGTTAGCAACGATCCAACAATTACTGATTACGCTGATTCCCGTCTCGGCTCGCAACATTAAAACAATCAGACACCTTTCAGTGTTGCATAAAAAGTTGTCGGTTTCCTTGCCGGGTCAAATTCCGATAAAATCCCGAGCTTTCGATGACTATATCCGTCATCTTCGTCAGGGGTAAAAGTGACTGTCGCGGACCGGTGAGGATTCCGCTTTTATAGGCAGTGGACGGTTTGTCATTGGCTGGATGACGTCACGGTGAAAGCGGCAGGTACGGAGGTGGCGGCCCTTATGTCCATAGATTTTGTTTGCGCGCTTTATCTTGCGTTGCTTGCAGCTCCGTCCATCGCAACAGGCGGATTAAATGAAATGATCGTATGGCATTATTGGCCGGGAGGCCCCATGCGGGGAAGTCCTTTTTCGTTGACGCCACTTCGGCGCCTTGCGAGACAATGATGATGAAAATATGATGAAGAACACACAACACCCAGTCATCACGAAACGCAGAAAATCTTTGACCCCGCCGGGAATCGAACCCGGGACCTCGTGTTCGGGAAGCGAGAACGCTACCGCAAGAGCACGAGCTGCCGACTGCAACAGGCGGACAACTGCGAAGAATGTAAGAAGTCTCCCATTGCGCTCTTTTTTTACCAACTGCGCGCTTCCACGCGTTGCTGTGTGCATATCCGGAGTCTGTGTTGAAATTATTTCCACATATTCTAATTTCAACTGCTTCCCCTGATGACAGAGTCAAAATAGTTTGAAGCGTGAGCAAGTATTTTTTTATGGTGGAAAACAATATGAAATGACTGACAGAACAGCCATGGGTTCGCCACTGTCACCAGCCATAGCTAACTTTTTCATGGAGGATTTCGAAGAACGAGAGTTGGACAGTGCTCCCTTACGTCCATCCTGCTTCTTCAGATATGTTGACGATACATTTTTAATCTGGCCACATGGCAATGAGGCACTGCAACAGTTTGTTGATCATTTGAATGGTATACACCAGAACGTAAGATTTACGGTGGTGGCGGAGAAGGATGGGGAGTTACCCTTCTTAGATGTGCTGGTGGAGCGAAAATCAGATGGACGTCTCAGACAGTCTGTGTACAGAAAACCGTCCCATACAGATATATATCTGAACGCAAATAGTTATCACCACCCAGCTAAGAAGAGAGCTATGCTGAATACCTTGGTACACTGAGCAAGGACTATTTCGAACAAGGATCATCTCGGCTCCGAGATAAACCATCTGACGACGGTATTCAGAAAAAAAATGGATATTCTGATCGTGATATCAGATGTACTCTAGCGGATAAACCTAGGAAGGATGCTGTTCGAACAGATCAAGAGGACCAACACATCGCGCGGCTACCAGTCTGCGGTGCAACGACCTGATGACGGAGGTAGTCATCGAAAGCTCGGGATTTAATCCAACTTTGACGCGGCAAGTAAACCGAGGAATTTTTATGCAAGGACTCCGTCGCGAAAGTCTTCCTAGTCACCTTCCTGTACTTCACTAAAGAGAAGGACGAATTATAATTGGCAGACGAGTGATTTTAAGTTCATTGCTTCTGCCTAATACGGCAGTTACGGTGAGTAACATCGCTTATAGAGTGTTGGTAATTCGAGAGGCAACACTTTCTTCCAGTTCAGTAACTTCTGAGTGCCCTACGTTATTTTAATAAGAAACTCATTCAGCTCGTTCTACTGCCCATTGGAAAAAAACAGGAATCCATCACATAACGACATTTATTTTTACTTAGTTTAAGTAAGGGATCTGTTGGTCTGTCGTATGTTGAGATTTATCTTTATTATTTTCAAGAATTTCGCTTCTGCAGGGTCTTTCAAGCAGACGTAGGAACACTTCCGTGTTGTATAGCCGCATGGTAGAAACTGAGTTGGTTAGACTGCCATTAGCAAGTTTTGCCAATTTGAGACGCCTTGAAGGAAGGCGTGCAGATGCAGCGCTTCAGTTGTCATCTTTTTCACAATAGTGTAGGTAATTTGTAGTAAGACACAAGGTTTTTTGAATGATTTTTATTGCCTGCTGACTTACACACTTCTTCATTTGCGCAAAACTTGCAGGGTTTTGTTTAATACATGCTTTCGGAACCATTTTAAAATTTCTGATTTCTCCGTCACCAAAATCTTGTCACATTGGACGGTTGTGAGCCGTGACGTAGAGCACGCCAAGAATATGTGGTACCCTGATCGTGATTGTGCAGTATAAATCATTCTAGCGTTTGTGCGATGAAAGTCTTACTGTGGACATGTGCAAATTGTCTTTTATTTCTTACTGCGATGTTTAAGTGCTCTGACCGCACTTCATACGCCTTCACACAATACCGAATTTTCATGGTCAATAATTCGATAATTATTTGTATTGTCGTTTATTGACTTGATGTATCAAATACATTTGAGGTTTGTTGGTGTAGTATTAATCACACAGATCTGTGTAAGTATTCGTTCTTCAGATCCCAGCCCATTCTAAAACAGATTTTGTAGTATATTTTTAATCTCTCGTCATATGTCAAGCTCTTTGGATGATCAGTACCAGGCCTTAAAGGTATGAATTACAATGCGATTAGCGGATGTTTTTAATGTTTGTCAGTAACTTACATCGCTTTGGTCTCCACTATAAATGTGCATGTAAATCCGAAGTTGATATTCAGAACTGCGTGTAAATGCAAGTTGCATGAAATGGATGAGTTAGGATATTTCATACATTTATCGTAAATTTCGCACGGTTAACAAATTAAATCGTTCACATTCCACAAAAGGCGCTAGTGAAGAGCTTACGGAATTTATTAAATCGATGTAAACTATTGATATCACTCCCACATTTTTGTAAAATTCTTTGTCTAAGCTGTTTTAACAACTTTTAATGTCGTTACTGTAATTCAGCAGGCGTTTCTCCTCCTAAATTTCAAATTACGTGGAAAGTTGCGACCTTTTATTGTGTGACTGCTTGCTACTTTGTGTCTTCATAATAAACACGGAGACAGATTGAAGCAAAAATTGTCTTGATTCGGTTCCCAATTAAATGACTGTCTATAGTCTAAGACGTCTATCGCCCATATAGCAACAGGTATA
The DNA here is from genome assembly GCF_023864275.1 of Schistocerca cancellata. NCBI lineage: Eukaryota > Metazoa > Arthropoda > Insecta > Orthoptera > Acrididae > Schistocerca > Schistocerca cancellata. Next base: position 635,470,724 of record NC_064631.1, on the reverse strand, counting down.
CGTCGGAATCAATACTCAACCTCAACACAATCCACAAAGATATCGCGCTAATCAGTGAACACAAAAATCTCATCATTACTCATTTACTTGCGCATATAAATCAGTTATCTCTAAATAAATGGACTGAATTTAGCGTGAAACAATTACAGGATTCCTTCAATCACTGAATTCAGGTTTACCTCCCTGAAAGTATCACACAATACTCAATGAGCATTTTCTAACACTACTCGTTTCCACTTTCCACTTGTCGATGGCGGCATTACTGTAACATCGCACGGGCTTACCGTCCGCAATGAATTAAATTATGTTACATTTGGTGTCATTATACAGCTTATGCGCTCATCTGAAATACTTGGGTAATTGCTGCCGTTTGTACTCCATTGGCTGGTCGCTGTTCATTCAAGAGGGGCCCTCACTGTGATAAAAGCTTCATTAGCGACAGTATTATGATTAGCACTAGCGTTTTTGTTTTATTACACACATAAACCGATAAAATCAGCCTCCTCATTAGGCCGGAGCAGCATCGAATGCACCCATTTAATTTAAACCGTTGTTTGATGAGACCAAAACAGTCGGTGAACAATTAATTATTGTTTAATCTCTTTTTATGTTTGGCGTTTCAGGTGATTATCTAACCGGATTGCAATGTAAAACGTGCTTCCAAAAGAAACGTCGGGTGTGTTGTCTGCTGGTAGCATAGCGCTTAACGTTAAATAACAGATGTAATTTTTTCCGTTGATGGAGGTTATTGATATCGCTGCGAATAATTAAATGTTCAGTAAAGAGTATTTTCGTTGAAGGGAGGGGCAATACCGCCGTAAATTGCGTAAACGCGCATTGCCTTCTGACTTGGCACCATTCTGTACTGTCTGTGTTGAGAGGTGTATTCGATCAAGCTAAAATCACTCACACACTATGAGAACATTGTTAACGGCACGTCAGAGTCTGCTTACTATTTATAATTACTCCGTCATCATTTTCGGTCTATTTTTACGAAACAAAAACACTCTTGATCTGAAGTACTGCACATCGTATTGCCCGATAACTGCAGTACTGCGTACATCTGTCGGTGAACATGTAATTTTTTATGAGTTCCGAAGTACGGAGCATGGCAGTCCATCACGCATAACATATATTATTATTACTCGTTCTTAGAAACGAACCAAATTTTCTTCAGCAATGACCTGAACTTTTACAAAGGAAAAGCTCTGATTATAAGTGTAAGGCCATCAGTATGCTAGGAGGATATTAGCTAATTCAGTCATTATTTGGCAGAGAATCATTCAGTAGCGTTTTTCGAGCAGAGCCACTAAGATCGTCATAGCACATATTTAAAATATTCATGTCGAACCTCCCTCTGAACACAGTGATCCGAGAGTCAAGTCTTCCTGCGTTTCAACGACACATTTAACACTTGATTTTCGTTCATACTCCTTCTTCAAGTTGTCGTGATTGCTCAGCCAAGATATTTTGACGTATTCCATTGCGGTGTCTGAAACGTATGTGGATACAAGTGATGTATCAGTCCAAACTAAAAACTCTTGATGACGCTGAGGAACAATTTCCGTGAAGTTTTATATACACTGTTCCTGATATGAACGTACTTCTTACCCTCACTGGAAGTTATTACATCAATCATTTGTTTCAGAATATTCCATTTAATGAATTTCTTTCCTCTAAAACTCCAGTTTGGAAAGGACAAACGGTTAAACTGAATAACACACCAGCTGTTTGAGACTGTAATGAAGAAAATAAACTGTTTTTACATTTGAGATTCCTAAACGGTTGGTATTTATATATCTTTTTAAGTGCTCTGTAGTTCATAAAACTTTACGCACATGAGCTGTTTGGATAGCAGGTGATCTAAACATTGTGTGTGAGTGGCATCTGGACAAATAAACATGCAGCGACGATGGGGACAAAAACTCTCGTGGAGTAATGAAGCGCCGTTGTAAGATTTATAATTGTAAGTAAAGTGTAAGAGCAGACTTTGAGACATAATTGCAATTAACACATTTATTTTTGTGGGAATAATAACTAAAATCTGTGGGACACTAAACTTTTAGCCTGCATGTTAGGATCGTACTACCGACAGACGATGCTGATGATAATGTTCGATTCCACCTCACGTATAAAAGTTCTGGAAATCTTGTTGTAACGCGTATTCTGCAGGATACGTTTGGGCAGGAGTCTCTGCTGGAAGTAGGAGATGAAATGGGCGAAGAACGCAGCCAGGCAGTTAATAGAACACTTGCTGACGGGCACGAACAGACATGTTTCAGCACATTTCAAACAGACTGCCAACGACGGAGTTTTATGCTCGGAGCCCAGCATGCCGATGCGATAATACCGACGCAGCCGTGTCCCGTGGTTGGTAGTGGCTGCCCGGGCACCAGAGCATAATGACGGTTGCTGGGTGATGGTTGCTGGCTGGTAGCGTTGCAGCGTGGAGACGTCCGTGAGCCCCGGTTAGACACTCAGGCAGCTGACCACGGTTCACAGCCGGGTGGAGCCAATGTCACAGATGCGGCGACGACTGAGGCAGACTGTGCATCGTCGAACGATACAGCAATGTCGACATTCCGACAGGCTGGTCCCGGTGCTTTAAATCGCATTTCCACGTGATGACAGATGCGAAATGCCCCTGTATCGAGGCCACATCGAAACATTTGGGGTGGAGTCGATGGAATGGCGTGGTGCTGCAGGTGATTCGGTCAGTTTTGAGGCTAGAGCCATCGTGACGTCACTCTCATCGATATGTGGAAGCACCGAATGCAGAAACCGTGTTTCTGCTGCAGAGCTGGCTAGGTACAGGACCTGTATCCCTGTCTCAGTACAGTGCCGCTGTTCCGGCTGTCGCTGTCTGAGCCGTTGTACTGTAATCTCTCAAGTTTGTAACACCTATGTTAGCGGGGATTTCCATGTGCCATTTCTAACACATTTCCGTCACCTGAGGCCTACGACTCTGAATTCAAATCACTGGATTTAAAGGCTTAGCTCGGTGGCAAGCATTCAGAAGGTGGATTGTACTGTCAAAACAGACATGTAGTGATTTCTTTATCTGGGTCGCTTGTCACGACATTCGAGAAGTTCAGCGGCTGCTGGTTGTAGTTCAGGAGAGAGTAGACGAGTGATGTGCGTTATTGACAGAGCTCCTCCTCCTTTGGCTCTTTCCCCAGTCAGATCATCCTTGTGGTAGAGGGTAAGGCCCCATAGCATTGGGTCGTCAGGCGTTCTAAGATACGTTTCTTGTAAACACATGCATAAGGAGCTTACCTGTGCCAGGAGTTTCAGTTCTTCCACAAGAACATAAACCCACTCATATTCCATTGTAATATGAGAGCCATTTATCACGCGGGTTGGACTTTCACCCTATCTCTTCGACAGGGTAGGGAGCCCGCAACAGGTGGGGGATCAGTCTTGGGGCGACATGGTTGCCCTAAGAAGACTTCACATTCCATTGTATCCGAAGCAGACTGATTCGAACAGTCAGTTCGAATGACGTCGAAGGGGTATGAAGGAGGGTTTGCTATGTGTTTTTCCCTGTGGTTGAAGCTTTTCATTTGCTTTTTCTTTGTTGGGAAGGCTTGGTAGAACAATTGCAGCAACGGCAGAGTGAATGCTGGACTGTTCACTAAATCTTGCCCTTGGGAGCTCCGCAATGTCGACAACTGTAGGTTTTTCTGAAGTACTCATGGGGTCAGTGGGGTGGAGGGGGCTCGGCTATGGATGCTGATATAACTGCAGCTTTGCAAGTGCACTCGAAAATGCAGGTTTTAGTGTTGCTAATAACCTTTATTTGTGTAGCGGCATCATCTGTCGGAATGGGCTTTTTAAGGATTGAAGCAAACGATGTAGAAAATGTGGAAGACTACATGAGATTACATATCTATTTGGCCGCACCACACGGCAGTGCTTCTTGTTTTACTCTCCTGCATCTTCCGTTCTTCAGGAGAGACACCGGAGTGTCTACCCCAGACAGGGTGGTCCCCAGAGCACTTTACACACTTCGAGGGAGAAGAACAAATGACTCCTTTGTGGACGGCCTTACCACATTTGCCATAAGTGGCTTTTACCTTGCATAGCAGTGTAGTGCATCTAAAGTGCACTCAGTTGGGGACTTAGGGCTTCAAGCTTAAGATGAGGAAACCTGCCTTGATATTCTCTGGGAATTTGATGCTATTGAAGATAATGGTAAACGATATGAATTTAATTAGGTCCCCATACAAGCTTTCCGTGATATTTTGTTTGTCCACGATACTTTCTGGAGGCCACTCGTCCTTCTATTCTTCTCTGAGGTTTCATCAGCTCTCTACACAACACAACACCTTTGCTCTATTTCAATTCGTTGTGTAGCTCCGCTTCGATGGCATATTCCCCAAGGCGTTTAACGTACCGGAGGTTAGTTGATTGTTGGTAACTAAAAATTTCAAGCAACAGTGCCCCATTTCACAGTCGCTTGACAGGTTTTAAATCTCCAGCAATGCTTTTGCATTTACAAAGATGGAAAATTCTCAAAGCTGCCCTTTACCCGTTAACCTATTAGAAATACATTCTGTCTAGTAACATACATTGTAACACAATGTACAGTACAGCTCTGAAATATCCCAAAGTCTGGAGTTTAGGCTACATGACCCCTTTTTTTAGTCTGAGCGCTGATAGATGCCAGGGGCTGACCCATTCCGCTGGAAGGTAGAGGAGAAAATTTAGGCGGTTCCATTTCTGTCTCACTAGGCAAAAAATTTCCTACAGTCTCGCATACCTGGGGCTGACTCATGAAACTGAGGTGAGGCAGTTTCCCGGGAGGTTGCGAACTAACGACTGTTCCTCAGCAATAGCCATTTATCACACCGGCACACTGCACACCTTCGTGTTGATGGCTTTTTAAAGAAGTTTTTACCGTCCTCATGACCATGGCGGTTAAGCCAAAATTACCATTGCTCGTGACACATAACGTTCCACTGTGGCGCTGTAAAGTGGTCGCTGAAGTATGCTCAAAGTTTACCATGCCAGAAGAGTAGCGGCGCTTGTCAGTCCCCAGCTCAGAAACTCCGTGGTCACCATTCCTGTAAACAGCAGACAAATGGTAAACCGCTGAAGGCAGCAGGAAGAAAGGGGGGGGGGTTGCGAAAATTGTATGTAGTTGACAAAGGTGACAGGTAGGACTGGTAAGGGTGTCATACAGAAATCGGACCATAAATCTAGCTGGACCATCATGACACAGATGTTGGTGATCTGAAAATTGCACTGTAAGTCCCAAAACCACAGAACTTCCTGGTAATCGTTAGATTGAACTTGTCATTTTCAGATGGTCAATTGCTTGCATAGCATTAGGCGCAATGATATGTTTACCATGGTACTTTATCAGGTATGCTGTAGTTTTATATAGGGTGTACAAGATTAGATCTATTACCCACGTCAGGAATATTTTCTCTTTCAGTGTGAAAGAATTTCTTAAGTTTTGTGGCATTCAGAGAATTTACAGACATGCATTTTCGATATGTGGCATTCTTGGAACAAAACAGGTAATAAACATAGAGCTGATTATATCTAACTGTCAAATTTTACCTTCACAGTGTGCTTCATTGTCTGATTTTAAAGAGTTAAACATTAACAATAACTGTTGCAGCCTCAGCTTCTTGCAGACCTATACAGCTAATCTAGTCACGTGCAGGATGCCCACCAGCTGAATTCTGTAACTTGGCGTCGCAGTAGTCTGGTGCAACACCCTACAATGCGGTGTTCCGCTGTCAGTGTTTGGCTATAGTGTTGATGCCAGCTGTGTTGTTACATAGCATAGCATTATAACACCGGCTTAGTTCTGAAGCCTGGCCCCGCAATAATCTGGTGTAACACTCTACACTACAGTGTTCCGCTCTCAATGTTTGGCTGTAGTGTTGATGCCAGCGGTGTTGCTACATAGCATAGCATTACAACACCGGCTTAATTCTGCAACTTCGCGCCACAATAATCTGGTGTAACACCGTACAATGCGGTGTTGCACTGTCGATGTTTGGCTGTAGTGTCGATGGCAGCGGTGTTGCTACATAGCATAGCATTACGACACATTTCCACATTACTGAACGTGACAGTAGGCTACCACCTGTCCGTCCTACCACAAGTGGCGTGAGGGAGTGTGAATACATCCAGGCAGCCGGTAGCACCAAAACTTCGGCGTCTGGCACAAGTCATTGGTTGAATGCAAAGCTAAGCTACTCCTGTTTCATCAAGCAGTGTCTCCAACTGTACGATGCTTCTGGTGTACGAGCCACACCCATTGAGTGTGTAGGATCAGTCATGTGTGTATGTGTGTGATCGTATCTTTGCTAGACTCTCGGTTACATGTTTACGTACCTTGTCCATAGATGGCAAACTTCGTATGCCGACTTATTGGTTGGTTCTGGTCGAGACAGATGAAAACAGTGGACCTTCTGGATAAATTGCATTCCTGCGCTATATGGATTATGCGTCTAAAAGAATTATTTTATTGTGAATGTCTTTTAGACGTTACAGCATATCGAATGATACAATGCGCAGGCCGAAATATAGGCACACGATGAAATAGTTTCAGAAAAGATTCGAACACTATACGAATTACTGTGCAGTGAATATTTGCTTAAAAAATGCACCTTTATGCAAAGTGACAACGAGAGCTCCAAACCGTGAATTTGTCAAATTATTACCGAAACATATCTATTGCGGAGCAAGATCTCTTGAAATAGCAGAACATGTAGTTGCAGTTACATTCAACGAAGGGTATTCGTCTATTCCGAACACCATCAACACGTTAGGAATCGATGTAGGGACGAACAGCAAAACTCTGATAGAATTAAATCACAGGACACACTTAGCCGCCATTGGCATGGAAGGTCTCGGTTTCTTAAAAGGACGCAGAATGAAAAAACAGCACCAAGTTCTGAGCCAGAGCATGCCAGGAGAACAGGAAGGAGGTGCTATGGTCTTGGAATCATAGATTAACCGTAGGCTAATAGGACAAATTACCTTTAAAAGCCTTTCTCGAAACCATTTTTTACATGCGAAGTACACTACAGCACGATACATTAACCAGTACATTTAATTGTTTTAAATGAATGATAATTGAATATATCAGGCCTTAGCCAGAGCTTCTCTTTGTATTCGAATTTTAGGTATTTTTTTAACCCTCGAGATTAGAAACATTCCGAAAGATTGACTTTTCTTTCACCCAACTGCTATTCTTTTGTTTCGAGACATTTTTTCAAGATCCATGCTGATGCCTCCCCCCCCCCCCCCCAAAGTCATTCAAATTTAAACATGTTCTGTTGTTATGGGTTTCAGAAATACCCATGAGTCTGTACAACACTTCAGTCATAGTAGAACCTGTAATAGACTCATACGTTGACAGGGGCTTTAGCAGCCAGATAAATATCTTTTATACATAAATGCGTATTTAATAAAGGGGTAAAATCTGAGATTAATTAAAACGACTCTTTTATGAAAAAGGTCTTGACCTCACCATGTTACGGGCCTCTGGGTCAGAACCTCCCCTTTAGTGGAGCAGTCATGCTCGCTGGGGCATTCCTGTTCTGGAAGAAGTGCGGACAGGGCCCCTGCTCATGGGTTAGATGTTCTACCCTGTCGTATCTCTTAGTGTTGTGGCCAAGTGTGAAGCTTCTTCCTGGGACCATCTTACTGCTGTGTCACCTTCAGTCCAGGCCTGGGTTTTAAATTCGAGAAGTGTTGAAGCATCCCTAACTCTCTTGTGGTTCCCTTTTTAGGCACTCCACGTCGACGTCTGCTCGTAGATACGTATCGTCGGTAGGTTTTCCGGCTTTACTTCCCGAAGTGACAGCGACGACTCTCCGATGAGGTGCGGGCCTTGTGTTTTGCTATTACTGCGAGTCTTGTAAATATCGCTTTTATTTAGTAATTTGCCCGGCTAAAACTCTCCCCTTTTATGATTAAGACAGCCTGCGCCACCTTTCGGAGGGAGTGGGGACGTCAAAGAGTCACAACAGTCCATATTAAGCAGTCCGCAAAACACGTAAAGTTCACTTCAGTTAGCGTGTTAGTTAAAGAGTACGCTTTCCGCTAGATGGTGCTGACTTACAACTGAATAGCTTTGATTCCGTAAAACCTTTACTGATTAGTACTAGGTAAATGAAATAAGTAAAACACTCTTCTATTTCACTTTAACTCTATATTCAAGGATTAAAATGGTGATGGTTGATGGCCTATTTAAAAGGTTCCTAGCCCGGAGAAATCTAAATAGTCCGCAAATGCCGATATTCACGTGCTCTACGTCCAGATTCGCAACCAACGGCACACGACACTTTCAAAAGTCCACACGTTAATATCTGGATACCGGTACCTCTGAATTCACTCGTATCAACAGATAATTTGAGTTTCTGTCGTCTATATGTCCGCAAAGTCCTAATCTAGCACTAAAGTCCTAAAGTCCCCTGAATTCTCCGTTGCCACTAACATTCAGAGCCGTACACTACATCACTTTTAATCTCCGTAATATTCTAACAGTTTATCGTGAAACTTAACACGATAAAGTCCAATCTAATTATTGTCTCGCTGACTGACACGGGTTCCCAACCCTTTAACGAAACAATCAAGGAAAAAAGACGGCAATAATGACGATCATGTCTTTTTATAGGTTATTCATCACAAGAGTTTAACGTCACTGCCTTCTCCATGGCGGAGCTTCCGTGGCTTTGCTGTACTTAGACGTTAAACTACTTGCTGATATACTATAATTTTGATCTACAATTACCGAACTCTGATTCTACATTATTTCCCCTCTAAAAATTCTATTCTTACTTTGAAACTATTCTTTCTATAGCTTTTATCACTGTAAACTGAACCGCGGTGTTACAGTTTCTAATGGAGGAAGTGGGCCCAAGTGCGTTAACAATGACACATCTCGGCGAGAATTATAAATTCGTTATTCTACGATGATCACAGAGGACAATTATGTAGCTGAAAACCTTATGTTTAACATTCTCTTGTCGGGTCCCACAGAAGAGTGGCATTCAGTTCAATTTATTGCCATCAGCCATTGTTGTCGCCTTACGTTTGGGTTCACCAGTGATAACATGTACGGATATTCCTCTGAGTCCTGTGATAAATGCTGAATACCATTATTTCCTATTTTGTGGAATCCTCTTAATATATCTACTGTTGCTGTTCTTAAACTGTGTTGGTTTCGAGGGTGCTAAAGCAGGATATAGTTAACAGCACTCTACCATATCTATCTTGTAAGTATTCTGCTGTAATTTTAAATTTTTAGCCAAGTTTGTTTGTGTATCTTACGTCACTTTAATAGGCAGGTTTGATTTGTATTTAAATTTGTATTTTTGACAGTGTAAACTACGTTTTTGATACTGTTGTTCTCTGTCTATCATTTTCGTTCTTTATTTGTTGTCCATTTGTTATTTCCAATCCAAGGTGCCTGTCTGGTTACGCCCACGTCAGTCAACAACAAGTATACTTCTGTCACTGATTTGAAACAAAAGTGACTAATTAATACTGCTAGTTAAGGTTTTTATTGCTTTTACTGTCTAATAATCTTACTGATATTTGAGTTATGGGTCCGTAATTAATTACGCTAGGTGAACATTTACTTGTTATTAATTTCATGTATTTTTCTCTTACCTTTAAATTGAAAAAATGATCTATTATTATGAAAACTGAAACTACACTGACAGAAAAAATTTCAACAGCATAAAATAATTAATGTTGTGTAATAAAATTTCAGGTGGACGTTTCTCTAGGTAACATTTTCAAGTGATTAACATTTCAAGATCACTTGTTAATGTAATTGCGAGATTAGCCATTGCAAATGCGAAATGCTAGTACATTAATAACCAGTGTGACCGCCAGAACGTTGAGTGCAAGCATGTAAATTTACATGCCCTGTGCTGTACAGGTGCCGGATGTCACTTTATGGAGTTCCATGCATGTTTGGACTTGTTTTGTCAATAAATGCACGTTTAATGCTGTTTGTGGATGAAGCTGTTTTTGTCATCCGATTGACATCCCATGTGCGCTCGATCGGAGACAGATATGCTGATTGAGCAGTCCAAGGCAACGCGTCGACAGTCTGCAGAGCATGTTGGGTTACAACAGCCCTTGTGGGCGAGCATTATTGTGCAACAAAACGGCCGCGCCACCAAACAACAGAAGGTCACTAGGGGTGGAAAAATGACCAAGGTGGACGATGATCCCCTTCAATCGAACGCAAACACCTATGACCTTCTCATTCTGGAAAGCGATGGGGCCTCCTCGTGCCCGTTCTTGCGATCCCATACTAACTCACACTACCACTTCTGTTCTGCCAGATCTGCTCCAAAAGACACTCTTCCATCGATCACTCCATCCGCCGTATTGCCAATCGAGCCCTCTCGCCGCCACCGTCGCTGAAATCGAGCTGCTGCCGCGAGGCCAGCAGCTCCTTCAGAACAGATCATCTCCGAAATGAACAAATAGAGGACTGAGAGACACCTGGAATTCGAATGATGCTGAGCTGCACATCCTCCTCCAAACCCACAGAAATCCCCTTTCCTTTTTGTTGCATTGTATGTTCAGGCAGGAGACTAGTTATCCTTAATCTGGGAGATTGTATCTTGGACAGCTTACCCACTCAAGATCACGCACAAGCAAGTTGACCAGGCCCAATACTCGGACGGTCTCAAAGGGACCCAAAACCAGGGCACTAACTTAGTTGAACAACCATTCCCAATTACACAGGGTGGCGCACAAAATTCTTTCTCCTACCTTACGGCTAAATTCCCCACGCCACTGATTATAACGATTCTACAGCCTCTGACGGGCCTGCTGAATATTTCGACGCTCATTCCTTCAGTTCTCCTGCAGAAACTTAAGGCCAATGCGCTCCTAGAGCAAATCTTTATCAGATCATAAGTTGGCCAGAAGTGAATTGATTGTTAGAGTCCAACACAAGGAAATAAGGGTGGTGACACATGTTGGCCCCTATTAAAGGTGAAATAAAGCCACCGCACAGAGTAGTCCCACGTACTCTGTGAACTAATAAGGAAGGCAATATGAGCCCCTTTCATATTTCGGTTAACACACTCCGCAAAAGAAGGGGGACGATAATACTAGGTAGCTGTGACACGAGTGAAACCCTGCACAAAACAAAATCTCCTAATGCCCTTAGATTCAAAGGGTGGGGCATTATCGCTTATCAAATACCTTGGCACGCCTAATATGGAAATTATATCTCACAGATATCGAATAATGATAGGAGCTGTAGCCTCGCAACTAGCGATTAACCAACAGAAACGTGAGAAGGCATCCACCACCGTAAGAATAATAGATGAACCACTCATCTATGTGATAAGTTCCTTTGGATCGCAGAAGACCTTTACTGTGGCTAGAATTTGGTTTGGCCATTTTTCTGACTTCACACAGTTCCCATAAACCAGACATCCTTGTATAAGGAATCAGTAGTTTTATGGACACCTAGATGGCCTCCAACCACCGTATGGGGAAAATACCAAAGCACAGGCTGGGCAAGTTGTTTGGGCAAACAGATCCTGAAACTAGCAAGACGACAAACCAGGTCTTTATGCAAGAGATGACTGGCCACATATTTCCTATTCAATAGTTTATTTTTAATGGCCTTAATCCTGCCTTTACCTGTGGTCCGCAAAAAGTTCTGAGACATCGGATAACATACCATCTAAACAATCACGCATAAAAAATCATAGCCTAGAATCAAATTAACGGACAAATTCTTAACCACTGACTACTTGACCTGGCAGTAAATCTTCCCAATACTCAACCTAACGACAAACTCATCGACTAAAAGCAGTCTGGCCACTAACAGATCGACACTTCAGGGAAGTAGTTTGTAAGATAGCAAACTTACATAAAGATCGATACTTCAGCCACCAATGATAGTCCAGCACCGATACTGACCTCCCTGAATCAACAGGTACCAAACTGGCTCACGATTCAACCGAACACCCACAAAGGATACAGGCTCACCCACTAAACCCCCAATTCGACGACAACGTCCAGGAAAGAAAGGTATGAACTCCTTTCTAAACCTCCGACACTGTAAACTGTCTCCTTCCCATTTCCACTGAACTGAACATTCACGAGCAAAATTGTCCACCTGCCGGCAACTAATTTAGGTCGCACCGAACAGCCACTAGCTCTTAACTAAGTTCCTCAGTGCTGGAAATCAAAGCAGTAACTGATCAAAGGTGGAGGCCTTACTAGCAAATGTTGTGCGAGATCGATCCTCGGGTGTCATCACTTCCAGTGCGTCATCGACCATTTGACCCTCGGGATTTAGCAATTCTAAGGTGAAAACAGCGGTTCGAATCTGCTAAACAAATTTACTCAAGGGCTCATTACTTGACTGCACCAGCCAATAGTGCTTACACTGCAACTCGTTGTTCAAACGGGGTGACCGTTGGAAACCGATCACCTGGTGACATAACTCCTTCAACCATGGTCCCTCGCGCAAAAATATCAGCAACTATTTGGCTCAACGTCCCAATACTTAACGGGTACAATTACTGAAGAACCTGATCATAAGGAAATTCAGTTTGTCAGCATGACTCTCTAATTTAACAGAAAGCCACAAAACCGCCTCGACGTCAGTCACGGAATCGTTGAACAACTTATCAATTTCTCTCAATAAAATTCCCATTGGATGTGGTTGTTTGCTGAAATTACACATAGCAAAACGCTGAGGCGAGGTATGCACGTTACCAGCATTATCCAAACCAACTTGGGTGTCAGAGAGCTGGTCCCCACCCAAACTTGAGCTTTCAGCTATAGTTTGCAAATGCATATCAAGTATTTTACGTAGCTCCTGATTCGCCTGTGTGGTTTGCAGAACCGTCATGCCTCGGTTGTTGCAGGTCCGGGCTCCCTTCCACAACATCAGACCAGCGTGTCTTCTGCAGAGTGTGGCACTCAGGCCGGCAAATCTGGAACACAGAAGGCAAGTGTTAATGGTCGAATCCACTCTACTTGTCCCGAAGTAGTTTTAATAAATACAATCGTTGTTGTGGTCTTTAGTCCTGAGATTGGTTTGATGCAGCTCTCCATGCTAATCTATCCTGTGCAAGCTCCTTCATCTCCCAGTACCTACTGAAACCTACAGCCTTCTAAATCTGCTTAGTGTATTCATCTCTTGGTCTCCCTCTACGATTTTTACCCTCCACGCAGCCCTCCATTGCTAAATTTGTAATCCCTTGATGCCTCAGGACATGTCCTACCAACCGATCCCTTCTTCTAGTCAGGCTGTGCCACAAACTTCTCTTCTCACCAATCCTATTCAATACCTCCTCATTAGTTACGTGATCTACCCACCTAATCTTCAACATTCTTCTGTAGCACCACATTTCGAAAGCTTCTATTCTCTTCTTGTCCAAACTATTTACAGTCCATCTTTCACTTCCATACATGGCTACACTTCATACAAATACTTTCAGAAACGACTTCGTGACACTTATATCTATACTCGATGTTAACAAATTTCTCTTCTTCACAAACGCTTTCCTTGCCATTGGCAGTCTACATTTTAGATCCTTACTTCGACCATCATCCGTTATTTTGCTCTCCAATTAGCCAAACTCCTTTACTACTTTAAGCGTCTCATTTCCTAATCTAATTCCCTCAGCATCACCCGACTTAATTCGACTACATGTCATTATCATTGTTTTGCTTTTGTTGATGTTCATCTTATATCCTCCTTTCAAGACACTGTCCATTCCAATCAACTGTCCAACTGACAGAATTACAAATGCATCGGCGAACCTCAAAGTTTTTATTTCTTCTCCCTGGATTTTAATACCTACTCCAAATTTTTCTTTTGTTTCCTTTACTGCTTACTCAAAATACAGATTGAATAACATCCGGGAGAGGCTACAACCCTGTCCACGCCCATCTCAACCACTGCTTGCCTTTTATGACCCTCGACTCTTATAACTGCCATCTGGTTTCTGTACAAATTGTAAATAACCTTTGGCTCCCTTTATTTTACACCTGCTACCTTCAGAATTTGAAAGAGAGTATTCCAGTCAACATTGTCAAAAGCTTTCTCTAAGTCTACAAATGCTAGAAACGTAGGTTTGCCTTTCCTTAATCTTTCTTCTAAGATGAGTCGTAAGGTCAGTATTGCCTCACGTGTTCCATTATTTCTACGGAATCCAAACCGATCTTCCCCGAGGTCGGCTTCCACGAGTTTTTCCATTCTTCTGTAAATCATTCGTGATAGTATTTGGAGCTGTGACTTATTAAACTGATAGTTCGGTAATCATCACATCTGTCAACACCTGCTTTCTTTGGGATTGGAATTATTATATTATTCTTGAAGTCTGAGGGTATTTCGCCTGTCTCGTACTTCTTGCTCACCAGATGGTAGAGTTTTGTCACGAATGGCTCTCCCAAGGCCGTCAGTAGTTCTAATGGATCGTTGTCTACTCTCCTGGCCTTGTTTCGATTTATGTCTTTCAGTGCTCTGTCAAACGCTTCACGCAGTATCGTATCTCACATTTCATCATCTACATCCTCTCTCATTTCCATTAATTTGTCCTCAAGTACATCGCCCTTGTGTAGACCCTCTAAATGCTCCTTCCACCTTTCTGCTTTTCCTTCTTTGCTTAGAACTGGGTTTCCATCTGAGCTCTTCACATTCATACAAGTGGAATTCTTTTCTCCAAAGGTCTCTTTAATTTTCCTGTAGGCTGTAAGTATATTACCCCTAGTGTGATGAGCCTCCACGTCCTTACATTTGTCCTCTAGCCATGCCTGCTTAGCCACTTTGCACTTCCTGTCGATCTCATTTTTCAGATGTTTGTATTCCTTTTTGCCTGCTTCATTTACTGCAATTTTATATTTTCTTCTACCATCAATTAAATTCAATATTTCTTCTGTTACTTGAGGATTTCTACTAGCCCTCGTCTTTTTACCTACTTGATCCTCTGCTGCCTCCACTACTTCATCCCTCAGAGCTACCCATTCGTCTTCTACTGTATTTCTTTCCCCTATTCCTGTCAATTGTTCCCTTATGCTCCCCTGGAAACTCTGTACAACCTCTGGTTCAGTCAGTTTATCCAGGTCCCATCTCCTTAAATTCCCACCTTTTTGCAATTTCTTCAGTGTTAATCTATAGTTCATAACCAATAGATTGTGGTCAGAGTCCACATCTGCCCCTGGAAATGTCTTACAATTTAAAACCTGGTTCCTAAACCTCTGTCTTACCATTATATAACCTATCTGATACCTTTTAGTATCTCCAGGATTCTTCCATGTATACAACCTTCTTTTATGATTCTCGAACCAAGTGTTAGCTATGATTAAGTTATGCTCTGTGCAAAATTATAACAGACGGCTTCATCTTTCATTTTTTGGCCCCAATCCATATTCACCTACTATGTTTCCTTCTCTCCCTTTTCCTACTGTCGAATTCCAGTCACCCATGACTATTAAATTTTTGTCTCGCTTCACTACCTGAATATCTTTTTTTATCTCATCATATATTTCGTCAATTTCTTCGTCCTCTGCAGAGCTAGTTGGCATATAAACTTGTACTACTGTAGTAGACATGGGCTTCGTATCTATCTTGGCCACTATAATATGTTCACTATGCTGTTTGTAGTAGCTTACCCGCATTTTTTTTATTCATTATTTGACCTACTCCTGCATTACCCCTATTTGAATCTGTATTTGTAACCCTGTATTCATCTGACCAGAAATTTTATTCCTCCTGCCACCGAACACCATTAGTTCGCACTATATCTAACTTTAACCTATCCATTTCCCGTTTAAATTTTCTAACCTACCTGCCCAATTAAGAGATCTGACATTCCACGCTCCGATCCGTAGAATGCCAGTTTTCTTCCTCCTGTTAACGACGTCCTGTTGAGTAGTCCCCGCCTGGAGAAACGAATGGGGGACTATTTTACCTCGAGAATATTTTACCCAGGAGGACGCCATCATCATTTAACCATACAGAAAAGCTGCATGCCCTCGGGATAGATTACGGCTGTAGTTTCCCCTTGCTTTCAGCCGTTCGCAGTACCACAACAGCAAGGCCGTTTTGGTTAATGTTACAAGGCCAGATCAGTCAATCATCCAGACTGCTGTCCCTGCAACTACTGAAAAGGCTGCTGCCCCTCTTCAGGAAGCACACGTTTGTCTGGCCTCTCAACGGATACTCCTCCGTTGTGGTTGCACCTACGGTACGGCTATCTGTATCGTTGAGGCATGCAAGCCTCCCCACCAACGGCAAGGTCCATGGTTAATGGGGGGAGGATAATATAAGTCCGATGCAAAACAGGACAGTGCCTTTGAGAAACTCCACTCAGTATGGAGGCATCGAGATACTCGGGGCAGAAACCAAGGCCCACAAACCCAACGCGGCCAAAACATAAGAGAGACGCTACGAACACTCAGAACTACTGAAAGAGGTGGCCAGTAGACAGAAGGTTAAACCGACTTCGGTCAACTGCGGAGAAGACACAAGCTTGTGTAGTTCAAAGGTGGAGTATAAGAATACACACCCACTACGTACAAGATGTGATTAGATATATAGAACAGAAGACGAGGTGGACATTCAGATTAGCTGAATAAACATGTGACAACTGCCAGCAAGGCGACAGGACTAATTCTTCCGGGAATTCACGTAAGCATATAGCTAAGCCATCAGCCGGAGTCTTGTAACCAGGATCAAAATTCGTGTCCGAGCTCACAGAACTACAGCCACTCCACCAAATAAAAAAAGGTAAAGAAGGTCACTAACGAGTGGAAAAACGATCAGGGCAGACGACTTTTCCCTTCAACCGAATGCAAACCCTTGCAAGCCTCTAGTTCTGGAAATCGATGTGGGCCGGTCGCATCCTAACTCATGTTGCCACTTCCGTCACCCAGAGCTCCTCCACAAGAATCCCTTCCATCGATCACTCCGTCCGCCGTATTGTCGATCGAGCCCTACCGTGGCCACCGCTGCTGAAATTGCGCTGCCGCCACGTGACAAGCGCCCCCATCAAAAGGACGTTTCCGAAGCGAAGAAACAAAGACCAGAGCGACCCTTGGAATTCGAAGGAAGCACAGTCGCACGGTTCAAAGCACATGCTGCTCTACAGCAGAGCCAGCCAGCCTACGACATAACGTAATGGTATCGAGCAAAACGGAGGTCGAAGACCCACAGTTACAGTACGACTGGAAAACGAGAAAACCTTTCAGGGTGGTCCAGTGATAGTGACCGGACCTAATATCTCACGAAGTGAGCATAAAACGAAAAAACTACAAAGAACGAAACTCGTCTAGCTTGAAGGGGAAAAGCAGATGGCGCTATGGTTGGCCCGGTAGATGGCGCTGTCATAGGTCAAACGGATATCACCTGCGTTTTTTTTAAAATGGGAACCCCAATTTGTTATTACATATTTGTGTAGTACGCAAAGAAATATGAATGTTTTAGTTGGACCAATTTTTTCGCTTTGTGATAGATGGCGCTGTAATAGTCACAAACGTAAAAGTACGTGGTATCACGTAATATTCCGCCAGTGCGGACGGTATTTGCTCTGTGATGCATTACCCGTGTTAAAATGGACCGTTTACCAATTGCGGAAATGGTCGTCATCGTGTTTGTGTATGGCTATTGTGATCAAAATGCCCAACGGGCTGCTCGGTATCCTGGACGACATCATCCAAGTGTCCGGACCGTTTACCGGATAGTTACGTTATTTAAGGAAGCAGGAAGTGTTCAGCCACATGTGAAACGTCAACCACGACCTGCAACAAATGATGCTGCCCAATTAGGTGTTTTAGCTGCTGTCGCGGCTAATCCGCACATCAGTAGCAGACAAATTGCGCGAGAATCGGGAATCTCAAAAACGTCGGTGTTGAGAATGCTACATCAACATTGATTGTACCCGTACCATATTTCTACGCACGAGGAAGTGCATGGAGACGACTTTGAACGTCGTGTACAGTTCTGCCACTGAGCAGAAGAGAAATTACGGGGCCATGACACATTTTTTGCACGCGTTCTATTTAGGGACGAAGCGTCATTCACCAACAGCGGTAACGTAAACCGGCATAATATGCGCTATTGGACAACGGAAAATCCACGATGGCTGCGACAAGTTTAACATCAGCGACCTTGGCGGCTTCATGTACGGTGCAGCATTATGGGAGGAAGGATAATTGGCCCCCATTTCAACGATGGCAATCTACATGGTGCAATGTATGTTGATTTCCTACGTATGTTCTACCTATGTTACTACAAAATGTTTCACTGCGTGACAGAATGGCGATGTACTTCCAACATGATGAATGTCCGGCACATCCGAAGCGGTATTGAATAGCATATTTCATGACAGGTGGATTGGTCGTCGAAGCACCATACCATGGCCCCCACGTTCACCGGATCTGACGCCCCCGGATTTCGTTCTGTGGGGAAAGCTGAAGGATATTTGCTATCGTGACCCACCGACAACGCCTGACAACATGCGTCAGCGGATTCAATGTATGTGCGGACATTACGGAAGGCGAACTACTCGCTGTTGAGACGAATGTTGTTACACGTATTGCCAAATGCATTGAGGTTCACGGACATATTTGAGCATTTATTGCATTAATGTGGTATTTACAGGTAATCACGCTGTAACACCATGCGTTCTCAGAAATGATAAGTTCACAAAGGTAGATGAATCACATTAGAACAACCGAAATAAAATGTTCAAACGTACCTACGTTCTGTATTTTAATTTAAAAAAAAAACATACCTGTTACCAACTGTTCGTCTACAATTGTGAGCCATGTATTTGTGACTATTACAGCGCCATCTGCCACAAAGTGAAAAAAGTGGTCCAACTAAAACATTCATATTTCTTCAAGTACTACACGAATATGTAATAAAAATGGGGGTTCCTATTTAGAGAAACGCAGTTGACATCCGTTTGACCTATGGCAGCGCCATCTAGCGGACGAACCATAACGCCATCTTGTTTCCCCCTTCAAGGTAGACAACTTTCGTTCTTTGTAGTTTTTTCGTTTGACGCTTATTTCGTGAGATATTTGGCCTGGTCACGATCAATGGACCACCCTGTATAACTCTGTCACTTTGACGGGAGTGCTACGGGGTGCAAGAAGGGCTAATTGGCAGATAAATGGGATAGTAATGCGTTGCAGAACTGTCCCTAAGGTTCTTATCAGGAATCTGGTACTTCACCCCTGTGACGACGAGCCAAACATGTGATCGACAGATTTACATTACGGGAGATTACTGTTACGGAATGTCACGCCAAAATAAGGAAGTATGTGCATTAGATCTGCATTTGGTTGTAGCCTCTGGGAGAACTGGTCCAACGGTCCAACAGACGCCACGGTAGAGGCTTCATTATCCGCGCCACGATTCTGGCGACTGCAGCAAAGTCCTCGCTGACAGCGGTGAGGAATTTGCGGACTGCCTCTGTGTCACTGGAACACGCAGCCTGGCACGCAGGTCGGCCCGTTCAGTGTCACGACCCAGTGCGCCCGCCGCGGTCGTATTAACTGCAGACCGGCGCTCCTGGGGAGCGTGCACTCTGCCGGCTGAGTCGAGAGCCCCACGAGCTAGGGATATTACCTGCCGCCGCCGCCGCCGCCGCTGTCGCTGCCGCTGCCGCTGCTGGGCCCTGCTTTTCCGGCCGGCCGAACATGAAAGGGGCACTCGACGTCGCCTCGGCTCTGCGGTCCCTGTGTGGCGGCGCGCTTTTAGCGGCTCCCGCGCTGCTGACCGACACGCGGGACAATGAATGGTCGCACGTCTCCACTGCATGCTCTGTTGCTCCGCTTTTCAGTGGGACCCTCCCTCGATGGCTCTATAAAGTCAAGCAAACATCTCTCGCGATTTTCTTTTTTGGCGTCTGGATTCATTTCTCTATCTTCCAGCATCTTCTCCTCACAATATGTTACCAACTCCTTACGTTCTGCTCCGGGACGTCGTGGAAGACGGTTGTTGGGTTGACGCAGCGAGTGTGGGACCGGACCTATCGCATGGAGATATACAAGTTGTCTGTGAACGGAAGGCGCCGTACCAAGCAGCGGGAAGCGGGCGTCCTGTAATTTGTGTGATGGAGTAACGATTTTTCCATTGGAAGTCCTAGTGGTTCCCGAGGGTGGCGGTGGCTGCTTTCGGAGAAGGGACTTGTTTGTTTTAGGTCTGTACATGGAATGATGTTCATATTTTGTCGATTGCGGCAAGAACTTCCTGTGTGGGGAGATACTCTGAGGTATTGTATTGTTGCAGTGCAGTCCATCTGAAACGTGCGTCTTAATACTTGGGACTACAGTTCTCTGATGTTATATATTACTGTTTAATCTTAAATGTCTTGGATGTAATATGGTTGTTGAGGATTATGTAATTTTGATCCCTGGTTCCTTAAAGGAAGTTTTTCGTTTTAAAATATGTGCTCGGTCAGAGCCTATTTGAATATGATTTTAACTCATCATTCAAATTTTCTAGTCTTGCTTTCTTAAAAGGCCTTCAGTTTACCGATTGCTATTTGCCTGTTTAAATGTCTGACTTAGAGGAAAAGAATATTATTTTGTAATTTGTACTGATTGTCCCTTTTGGGTAATACCTGACTTTTTGTTCAATAAATGTGTCTAGTCAATGGTGATGCACTGTTCTATTGCTAGCCTACCCCTTCCACTCCACAGCCTATTGAGCTGCTTTGTGTGGAAATTGTGTTCAGAACACGTCTCTGACCTGACACTTCATTGGTAGGGCGCCTTCCGTTCCGATCCAGCTTGCATATCTCCATGCGATAGGTCGGGTCCCACACCCGCTGCGCCAACCCGACAACCGTCTTCCACGACGTCTCGGAGCACACACCCCCAGGACCTCGCCTCGTTACTCCCAGCGTAGGCCCCAGAGGGCGCTGCTTACCGCCCTGACCGTGGCAGTAAAGATAAAGCACCAGAGTGGCACTATTGATATGAGCCGCCACAGCTCACGTTTGACTGCGATCTTACACACAGTCCGGTCACATTGTCACTACCTGTAAAAAGCCTGCATAACTACCTTTTCCTGCTCAGACCCTTTGGCGATGGCGCTATCTTTCTACGAGAGCCTGAAAGCTACTTTTGTGGTCAGCCCCAGAGCGATGGAGAACATACTGAACATAGTTTCCAGTCTGCAAGTTCACATTCTTCTAGTGGTCAGTGAAAGAAATGCTTCTACTCTCTGTATACTCAGCAGGCCAACGCTCTTGCCACAGTGGAAACACCGGTTCCCGGCAGATCGCCGAAGTTAGGCACTGTGGGCTGGGCTACCACTTGGATGGGTGACCATCCGATCTGCCGAGTGCTGCTGGAAAGCAGGGTGTTCTCAGTCCTTGTGAGGCAATCTGAAAAACTACTTGATTGAGAAGCAGTGGCTGCGGTCTCGTAAACAGACATACGGCCGGAAGGGCGGTGTGCTGACCGCGTGACCCTCCATAACCGCATCCTGTGACGGCTGTGAACTGAGGATGACACGGCGGCCTGGTGGTACTGTTGGGCCTTCCAAGGGCTGTTCAGAAATGTTCAAATGTGTGTGACATCTTATGGGACTTAACTGCTAAGATCATCAGTCCCTAAGCTTACATACTACTTAACCTAAATTATCCTAAGGACAAACACACACACACCCATGCCCGAGAGAGGACTCGAACCTCCGCCGGGACCAGCCGTACAGTCCATGACTGCAACGCCCAGACCACTCGGCTAATCCCGCGCGGCTCAAGGCCTGTTCGGACGGAGTTCAGTTTACTCAGTGGGATCAGGAACTATAATTACAAATTAAAGCTTTGAGTTCTGACTGATTCATGCTGCTGCTGTTGTCTTCAGTCCAGTGACTGGTTTGATGCAGCTCTCCATGCTGCTCTATCCTGTGCGAGCTTCTTCATCTCCCAGTACCTACTGCCACCTACATTCTTCTGAATCTGTTTAGTGTATTCATCTCTTGATCTCCCTCTACTACTTTTACCCCCCGCGCTGCCCTCCAATTCTAAACTGGTAATCCCTTGATGCCTCAGACCATGTCCGACCAACCGATCCCTTCTTCTAGTCAAGCTGTGCCACACATTTCTCTGCTCCACAGTTCTAGTCAATACCTCCTCACTAGTTATGTGATCTATTTGTTATTTGTTATTTAAGTCAAAGTCTTGAAACTTGATATAGGTGTATTATTTAATGGGTTTAATCCGGTGCTATAACCAGAATTTTAAATCATTACTATAAATGATACTTAAACTATTACAAAGAAGGATGTGTTTATTCTAAATTTAGTTTTTAGTAAATTACTCGGAAACTGTTTTAGATAACTCAGTGGAGTCACACATTTAATGTTGCTATATCGAACTGGAGTTTCATACCAATTTTCATCTTTCTAAGTCTAATATTTAGCCTCTTCAGTTATTCGTGAAAACACCGTTTTTTACCTAAATATTGTACTGATCAATTTTTGGTTTTCTAGCTTTTTTATTTAGCACCATATAATTTTTCTGAAAACAATGTACGAGGGTAATCCAAAAGTAAGGTCTCCTATTTTCTTACAAGTACATAGACCTGTTTACTTTTACAATGGTTTACATCAGTTTACAGCTACAACATTTAGCTATTCTTCGACACAATCACCATTTCTGATGATGCACTTTCGTAGACGCTGTGGCAGTTTTTGCATTCCCATGTCATACCAGCTCGCCGCCATGCTGTTCAGAGAGTTATGAACTTCTTCTTTCACCTCGTCGTCGGAGCTGAATCGCTGGGACCACAATTAACGCTGTCAGGTTCTGTGACACGCTGAAAAAACTTTAACGGGCAATTCAGAAGAGGAATGTTGAGCAAGGGCGTACACATTCTCCATAACAACGCTCGCCCACATATCGCTCGGTAAACCGTAGCTCTCCTGCAACAGTTTCAATGGAACATAATCACCCACCCACCCTATAGTCCTGGCTTGGTGCGAAGTGACAATCACCTGTTCCCTAGGTTAAAAGAACGTTTAGCTGGAAAGTGATTCAGCTCCGACGACGAGGGGAAAGAAGAGGTTCACAACTTTCTGAACAGCATGGCGGCGAGCTGGTGTCGCATGGGCATACAAAAACTGCCACAGCCTCTACAAAAATGCATCGACATAAATAGTGATTATATAAAAAAATTGCTAAATGTTCAAGCTGTAAACTGATGTAAACCATTGTAGAAATAAACAGGTCCATGTACTTATAAAAATGTAGGAGACCTTACTTTTGGGATTACCCCCGTATTTAGGGAAATATATTTTTTCGATCACTCCGAGATCTAATAGTTTTAACATTATTGTACTGAAGCATATTTTGACAAAGCTTGGAACAGTTACTTTAATTTTTCATTTCATTCTTAGATTATGGCACAACTCTTTGTATGCTACTCATAAGACTGTTATGGTGACATGGCACTAGTAGTAGTGAGCTGCGGTAAGCGCCGGCGAACTCACCCGCCGATGTACAAGAAAAACACCAATGAGGTTCTGGAAGATACCGACAGGAATATGGAGGCACGCCCACTTCAGTGCCGTAGAGATCAGCTTCTCGACTGAGTTCTGTGCTATCATCAATGCCTAGACCACGGTGCTGGCCGCCACGTGACCGCAGGTCACATGTCATACAGCACACGTCCAGCCATTCTTAGCGCAGGCTCAGTACTGGCGACCTGGACAGCGCAGGCGCGGCCCTTGCGTGTAGATGCTCCACGGTAACATAGCAACGCTCTATCGGCGTACCCAAGTCAAACAACTACACGATGGCAGTACGACAATCACGATGTGACAAGTCGCAGTAGAGTCATCGACTGGGGACATACAGTACTCCTACGTTGCCCACGGCTTTATTTATAAGTACATGCAGCCCCTCATTCCAGCAGTCTCGTCTTGGACTTCGCTACCGCGGGTAACACGACTCCGCACCATTCGGCTCCCAGTCATCAGGAGTCCAACCCCGCTGTGTAACTGAACTACCCAAGGGATTTGGCTTCATTTGCATTCCGACATCGGTGTCATCCGCAGAGTCTACTGATAGCCGTCCCAGTGGCTGCTCTAGATGGTGGATCACATTGGTGTAGATTATTATTCTCTTTCGACTTTTCCGTTGTGGAATAAATTTGTTGTCTACACACTCCCACTGTTATTTGTTGTCCGCTGTTCACAAACACAGCATGTTGAAATATAGAGAGTTGGGTGGCAGGGTGAGTATGGTAAACACACCTTATTGCTCTTCGAACCATAAACGTACACTCCGAGCTGTGAAACACAATGCATTATCCTTCTGTTGCATGGAATCGTGCCGAGAAAACACGAAACACATTGAGGGGTGAATCTGCTACCCGAAAACTGACGCGTATGCAGTGTGTTACAAAAAGGTACCCACACGTTTCGCCCTCACACTGTTACTAGTCTCACAACAATGCTTAGATTCGCGCTCCCATATTCCGCCCTCAGATTGTTACTATCAATATCTGAGTGCTTATTTATTTCCAATCTTACACAATGCAAGGAATAGCGTTAAGTACGGCCAAACTTTCAGCAAATATTCCTCACACAGAAAGAAAGACAATACGTTAAGTGGACATGTGTCTGGAAACGCTTACTTCCCATTTTAGAGCACATTTCATTACTTCTCTTCAAATCACATTAATCATGGAATGAAAACACACAGCAACAGAATGTACCAGCGTGACTTCAAACACTTTGTTACAGGAAATGTTCAAAATGTCTTCCTTTAGCGAGGATACATGCATCCACCCTCCGTCGCATGGAATCCCTCACGCGCTGATGCAGCCCTGGAGAATGGCGAATTGTATCACAGCCGTCCACATTACGAGCACGGAGAGTCTCTACATTTGGTACCTGGGTTACGGAGACAAGAGCTTTCAAATGCCCCCATAAATGAAAGTCAAGAGGGTTGAGGTCAGGAGAGCGAGGAGGCTACGGAATTGGTACGCCTCTACCAATCCTTCCTCATCGAATCTGTTGTTGAGAAGCGTAGGAACACTTCGACTGAAATGTGCAGGAGCTCTATCGTGCATGAACCACATGTTGTGTCGTACTTGGAAAGGCACATGTTCTAGCAGCACAGGTAGAGTATCCCGTATGAAATCATGATAACGTGCTCCATTGAGCGTAGGTGGAAGAACATGGGGCCCAATCAAGACATCACCAACAATGCCTGCCCAAACGTTCACAGAAAATCTGTGTTGCTGACGTGATTACACAATTGCGTGCGGATTCTCGTCAGCCCACACATGTTGATTGTGAAAATTTACAATTTGATCACGTTAGAATGAAGCCTCATTCGTAAAGAGAACATTGCACGGAAATGAGGATTGACACATCGTTGGATGAACCATTCGCAGAAGTGTAACCGTGGAGACCAATCAGTTGCTGATAGTGCCTGAACACGCTATACATGGTACGGAAACAACTGGTTCTGCAGTAGCACTCTCCATACAGTGACGCTGTCAACGTTACCTTGTCAGCAGCAACTTCTCTGACGCTGACATTAGGGTTATCGTCAACTGCACGATGAATTGCCTCGTCAATTGCGGGTGTCCTCGTCGTTCTAGGTCTTCCCCAGTCGCGAGTCATAGGCTGGAATGTTCCGTGCTCCCTAAGACGCCGATCAATTGCTTCGAACGTCTTCCTGTCGGGACACTTTCGTTCTGGAAATCTGTCTCGATAAAAACGTACCGCGCCACGGCTATTACCCAGTGCTAATCCGTGCATCAAATGGGCATCTGTCAACTCCGCATTTCTAAACATTGCACTGACTGCAAAACCACGTGCGTGATGAACACTAACCTGTTGATGCTACGTACTGATGTGCTCGGTGCTAGTACTGCAAAGCAATGAGTTGCACGTCAACACAAGCAACATGATCACTAACCTGTTGATGCTACGTACTGATGTGCTCGGTGCTAGTACTGTAAAGCAATGAGTTGCATGTCAACACAAGCACCGAAGTCAACATTACCTTCCTTCAATTGGGCCAACTGGCGGTTAATCGAAGAAGTACAGTACATACTGACGAAACTAAAATGAGCTCTAACATGGAAATTAAGCGTTTCCGGACACATGTCCACATAACATATTTTCTTTATTTGTGTGTGAGGAATGTTTCCTGAAAGTTAGGCCGTACGTTTTTGTAACACCCTGTATATGTTGATCTATTGTGCTTTATTTATGCTTGCAGGTGGGAATATTCAGGCTTCAAATAACTGTTAAGTTTCATGACGAAACCTTCAGCTGTCATTTATTTTGCACAACTCTCTACTAGTTTCGGTCAATGACCATTATCAAGCATAGCTGGCCGTTTATGCAGCCACCTGGCCGATGGATCGTAAAACGTAGTTCATCTCAAAAGGCTACCCCTAGCCATTCAGTGGATATCCAGTTGCTATATAGGCGTGAAAATTCCTTTCCTCATTGGCAGTGAACAGCAGTCAGCGAGGAGGCATGAACCAGGGGCCTTCTGAGGAGGCCCACAAGCAACAATGTTAGTTAAGCGGACGTTGAGAAGTCACTGCTGGTAGCCCGTTGGTTCATCTGGGCTGTCAGCTGCTTAATAATAACACGTCTATTCGTACACATCTCTGGAGCCAGCGTGCACCCCTGCTATCTAAGCCCGTGGTGCAGCACAGTGACCAAGATGATGGTTTCGGATACTGCTATTTTTCCATGTACGGTATAATTTAACCGCGAGGGCACGGGAACTTAACCGTTTCGGAAATGCTTCCTCCCATCGCTCGAAATCCAATGATAATGCCTTGTTGGTCGTCAGATCCACCGCTTCGTTTCCGCATTACGAAAACTTGTGCATTGGTTTGAGCTTCCCCTAGACACGCTTTATAGACCAGCCATTAACCACTGCTACCACTTGCCATCTGCCACGTCAAACATAGGCTGTCGCCAAAAAAATCTGATTGGACAGAGTATAAATGAAAAATACATTTTGTTTTACCGGTGTTTATTAGATTACACTTTCGAGTAAGTGTTGAAAAGCATTGCGTTCGATCATTAGGTGGATAAATGTCATTTGAATCGAAATGGCTGTATTGTATGAACAACTTTTCGGTGTACTCAACAGGCTTTCGTGATGGTTGTAATTAATGGTAAAACCTTCTCAGTCTCTAGACCATCGTATTGCTCTTTAAAAGTCTTCAGTACTCACTGTTTCGGTCCCTTTGCTGAAATCTTCATACATGTCTCACTCCTGTCCGTTGACGGCCATCCAATGACAGTACTGGAATCCTGATGAGGATCCCGGGAGACGGAATGAAACGTGGGGTATCGACGAAGATTGAAGAGGGATGGAGGCCGCCTGCCGACTCATGTTTTACCATTAATTTTTGGACACCCTGTTACACAGATGAAGAAAATAGAGTAAGAGATTTATTCTCCTTCTGCTACTACATACTGACACAGTTTATAATTACGTCATACACACTAAACATCATATTGATTAACATAAACTCACCTGACTATGGCCTTACAGATACGCGTGGCTCCTTGTCATCACGGCGTTTTCTCAAATTTCGTGTGCAGGTTTACTAAAGACGCAAAGGACAAATAGAAATTTCTAACTCGAAAAGTGTATTACATTGTGGGACGGAACCTCATAGTGATTCGAGCCCAAAACGTTGATACGGCACGCCGAAATATTTTGACTTGTTTACTGAAGAACTGTGGAACAGTTGCTACGCTTGTGAAGATTGTTTAACACCCTCCTCTGTCAGGCTTCTCCGTTCGGTGCACTAGCCCCACTATTTCTAGCGCCATCTAGCTGGGTTTCCTAATAACATGAACAACGCAGTTTTTCTCTTCGTTACTTGCATAGTCATAGTTAGTTCAGTGTTCATTATTGCCATGCCCGCATCGCCTCCAACTAATTATATGGCACATTTATATTGGTGCTTATATATATTTTTGCACGCTTTGCAGAGCTTGTAACCTCACCGCGAAAATGTTACAAATTCAATGATTATTAAAATGCGCAAAAAATGTTAAGTTCACACAAAATTAACGCTAAAATGAACCTGATAAATTTTATAAGGGCAGCTGCGCTGACCTTCGGCCCTGTGCAGCAATTAAACCTGAACACAAAAACCAAAATTCTTACATCAGTAAACTCCATCAATATCTGCTCTTGTTTTTCGGCACAGCTCCGTGCAATGCTGGCCCATGTTTAATTTTAATTCTCGGAGGGAATGCATAGGAAGTATTACTTGACTTGAAATGAATCTTTTGTTTAAAACAATTACTTTAAAAGGAAATTATTATTGGGGCAATTCTTGAACAAATTAATTACAATTAACATATGTTTTTCGCTGAGTGCAATGCTGCTTCATTACCTTCTATAACAATATACCTCGTCCAGAACCGTGACCAGAGACCCATGTCGACGCCCGTCGACTCCTCCCACACAACTACTGTTCCTGCCGCCTCGCTACACGTAACTACTGACAGACTACTACTGCAGACAGAGTGCAACTCCACACTCGCGCGGTCAAGCGCAGACTGGCTACGATAAATAACTCTCTGGTCAGAGATTCTGTCATGCCTCGCCATCGCTGTCAATGAATACACTAAATACATACGTGTTTCATAACCCTCCACTGGGGAGGGGGGGGAAATTAGGCAGCGATGGTGAGTCATTTGGACTTGCCATGAGCAACAAATTTTTTCTTAACTAATTAACCTTACAAACAAAGAATATACAGATGTAGAACATGAAGTAAATATGGTACACATGCACCGAGTACACAACATATCAGACAATGACAAAAAATATATACAATGAGTACAGAACATATCAGCAAATCAGAAAAATGTATATACAAATCATATTGATAAATGACAAAAGTGCACACTTACTGACGTTCAGCACAAAACATATTAACACATGACATAAGTGCACATGCACTGAAAAATTCTTGAAAGTCTTCACAACAAATAGACATAATGAGTACAAATCTCTTGACAAATGACATTAGTGCACATGTACTGTAGTTCAGAACATATCAGCAAATCATATTAGCAAAAAAAATTATTTTCACTATGTTACAAGAATTAGGATAGGAAAGGGAAGGATTGCATCATGGTTGTAGTACTTTAGGTTGCACGCAGCTGCACTGAAAGTCCATATCTTTCTACTGTAGCATAACACCAAGTGAAACAATCTGCAGTTCTTTTCCCAGAAGTATTTATCAGCGTAGCCAAGACACTGAAATGTCGTAGTAATATTCCATGTTATCATTTTAGGAGTTCATTAGGTACACCAAACAGTGGGACCATAGTAACATCTCCATCGCTTACAGTGGTGGACAGCATGTCGTGTCAACACCACGTTCTTGTAAGGTACACCAACGTAGAATTAGTGCAAAACCAAATATAGTGCCCCATGATCTGTACCATGTATGTAGTATTACCGAATAATGTTAATAAATTGGCGTTTTACACAGAACATTGGCACTCATTGCCTAATTATAAATCATCAGACGTCATTATGTTCATGTGGTGCTTTACAGAGAACATTGGTACTCATTTCCTAATTACAAATCATCAGAAGTCATTATATTCATGTGGCGTTTTACATAGACCATTGGTACTCATTTCCTAATTACAAATCATCAGAAGTTATTATATTCATGTAGTGTTTTACATATAACATTGGTACTCATTTCCTAATTACGAATCATCGGAAGTCATTATATCCATGTGGTGTTTTACAGAGAACATTGGTACTCATTTCCTAATTACAAATCCTCAGAAGTCATTATATTCATGTGGTGCTTTACAGACAACACTGGTACTCATTTCCTAATTACAAATCATCAGAAGTCATTATATTCATATGGTGCTTTACAGAGAACACTGGTACTCATTTCCTAATTACAAATAATCAGAAGTCATAATATTCCTATGGCATTTTACAGAGAACATTGGTACTCATTTCCTAATTACAAATCATCAGAAGTCAATATATTCATGTGGTACTTTACACAGAACATTGGTATTCGTTTTCTAATTAGAAATCATCAGAAGCCATTTACAGAGATCATTGGCATTCATTGCATAATTACAAATCATCAGAAGTCATTTACAGAGAACATTGGCATTCATTGCATAATTACAAATCATCAGAAGTCATTTACAGAGAACATGGGCACTCATTTCCTAATTACAAAGTATTATTCTATTTTTTTTTATTATTTGCTAGCAATGCATTGCGTTGAGATCGATAACTAATTGCTGGGGGATAATAATATTTGCATTTGACTTATTGGTGCGAAAGAAGATGTGTAACTTCATTCGTCATGAGTCAGCTGTAGCAAGGTTATGAAACAAGTAGAGTATATGTGATCACATTTATAAATGACATAGACTTAATGAACAACTACTTATAGCATATTAATTTCATAAATAATTTCTCCTGCAAAATATATACAAAAAAATGGATTATTATTCTGAAGGAAGAAACGCATTTGATGCTGAAAAGTAGTGACCTCGAATTAACAGGCAGTGAAATGTGGATGAAATGTGTTCCATAGCTGTCCCTTCCAAAACCTTCATTCATCCTACTATGCAATAAAACACATACTGTCAAAAACGAACTGCAACAAATACTTAAATAACTACATAGCACAAATACATAACTTCAACATTATCCTCATCTGTAAAGAAAAAACTTCATTATCCATCACTTCATTATCATAACTCCATTATTATCATCACCTGTAAAGAAAAAACTTCATT
The DNA here is from genome assembly GCF_023864275.1 of Schistocerca cancellata. Taxonomy (NCBI): domain Eukaryota; kingdom Metazoa; phylum Arthropoda; class Insecta; order Orthoptera; family Acrididae; genus Schistocerca; species Schistocerca cancellata. Next base: position 635,439,937 of record NC_064631.1, on the reverse strand, counting down.
ATTCATAGTAGCATATTCTTCATCATTATTCATCATCGTCTGCAAAAAAAATCACTTCATTATTCATTATACAACTATTCCTTATTTCTACCATATTTCATCACTAAAATTAAGATGTGTAGTTCTGTCCGACAGCCTGCATCAATCGCCTCGTATTCTGAAAGAAAAAATTAGTTAAGACTGCTATTCCACGATGTGTATAGTATATTCTTGTTAATGCTTGTTAATCCTGATCCATTTACTCTTCCTCCCAAGGTTTGCATCTTCTTTCGACCATTCCGAAGGTGAAATTCCCATTTTTGTTTAATTTATTTCTTTCACACATCATTTCTTTCTGAAATTGATGAACAAAGATTAATGTCTTGCATTTACATCATATACTCACTAAATAATGAATGGTTTATGGTAACATAATTAAGCATACAGCATAACATGACAGAAAACGTAATATGCGAAAAAAATATAGACAGTGTTCAAATGCAAAAATGTACACAGAATATCACAATGCAGCAGCAAAAAAATGTAAAACAGTCACGATGTTGAGATATCATAGGACAAAAATGTCAAAGTCAACTGGTGTTTGCTATATCTTAACTATTTCATAATGCATACAAACAAAACAGGAAAACTATCATACATACAAAAAAGGTGGAAATTATGCACGGTCTGATGTGTAACGACAAGAAAAGCGATCTGCTAACCTTACCTTGCCGAGCACTTGCCAAGAAAAAATACAACAGTCATCAGTAAGTGTTCATGTGAATATAATTGCATAAGTGGTCATAAAATTAGGAAATGTCATTACTGTGTGATAAATCATAAAGTATTTTCATTCAATAAAGGGTTTGATGTTGGAGATGTGGTGGTTTCCTTTGGATTTTATGGTTCTCAAAGTTTCGACGTGTACAACATTGAGGTGAGGAATGCTGCGAATACGATATGGACCTGCGTATAGAAGTTCAAATTTACTTCACCTACCTTTTATTTTGTTGGATAAATAGTGTGTACGTACTAATACCTTCTGTCCAACGTGAAAGTCACGGCGTATACAAACCTGTTTTTGCTGTCTTCTCCGATGCTCTGCGGCACGTTTGATGTTGTTAAGCGCAATATCAATTATTTCATGGTGTCGTAGTCGACGAGATGTAGGAAAGTTTACTAATTCTTTAATTTTGTTAGGTATTTCAACGTTTTTCAGTATAACAGACGGAGATAGCATAGTCGATTCATTTGGTATGGAATTAATTACATCCTGGAATGAGTGTATGTGTGTGTCCCAATCAATATGTCTTTTATGGCAGTATATTCTACACAGTTTACCAATTTCTTTCACTAATCGTTCACAAGGCTTCGAAGAAGCATGGTACCTGGATATACGCGTATATATCGGAGAAATGTTTCTATCTCGTAACATACGTGTCCATATAGCAGATCGAAACTGTGGTCCATTGTCGGAAATTACTTTCATCACATGCCCTACATGAAATAGAAAATGTTTTACAAATGCTTTCGAAACAGTTTTAGCAGTAGCTTTGCGTAACGGAGTGAAGGTAACAAATTTTGAAGTGAGTTCAACAGCGACAAAGATATAGCAAAAACCTCTATTAGTTCTGGGAATCGGACCAAAAATGTCTACAGCGGCCATGTGTCTTAATTTAACAGGTACAATGGGATATAATGGAGGAATATGTGAAGTTGTGTCTGACTTAGCTTTCTGGCAAATTTTACATGACGCTCAAACTCGTCGAATACGTTTCTCCATGTTCGTAAAATAACAGTTCTGTCTCAGTATTTGAAAACATTTTCTGGCTCCGTAACGTGTGTAACTTAAATGAGTGTACCAGATTAATTTGTTAACATGTTCGTCAGGAATGCATAATAACCAGTTGTTGCTGTCTGGATGAGAGCGGCGAAACAAAATGTGATTGCGTACAGTGTAGTGGTTTCTAATCGTAACATTTTTCTTATCTTGCCAAAGGTGTTTAATTTCTTTCCACACGTTGTCTTTACTTTGCTCTTGTGCTATGTCGGGTGTAATGACGATGGAATGAAATTTTCAAATGCAACTTGTTGAATGTACATTTCGCTGAAGTTTGCTTTGCAGAAGTTGGTTGCGATGTCTTGCTGATTGTTGCTGAGAGAACGGGATAATGCGTCTGCTACAATATTTTGTGTGCCGGGAATGTGAACAATTGTGAAATTAAATTCCTGCAAATAAAGTTTCCATCAACTTAATCTGTCGTGCGTAAATTTAGCCGAAAGTAAAAATTGTATCGCTCTATGATCTGTGTAAACGGTGGTATGTCATCCATAAAGAAAGTGCCGAAATCTCGAAAAAGCCCATACAACACATATTGTTTTAAGTTCTGTAACGGAATAATTTCGTTCAGCAGGTGACAAAATGCGACTTGCAAATGCGATGTTTTTAATTACTGTAGAGCCATCTTCTTCAATTTCCTGGAAAATGTGTACTCCTAAAGCGGTGTTAGAACTGTCGGTGGCAATGGAAAATTTCTGGTAAGATCTGGGTGCGATAAAAGTGGTGCATTCAACAAAGCATGTTTCAGGTTCATAAATTCAGAATGTGCTTGCTTATCCCAGGACCAAATACTGTTTTTACCTGTCAATTGACATTATCTGAGGGTATCTAAAGCAGAGTAATGAATAAATTTACGAAAAAAGTTTATTAAGCCCAAAAAACTGCGTAGTTGTTTCTTCGTCGTAGGAACAGTAATATCACGTAAAGCTTGAAGTTTTTCCTGGTCAGGCGCAATGCCCTCTGCTGAAATTACATGTCCAAGAAATTTTATAGAAGTTTTACCAAAGTGTGATTTACTGAGATTAACTGTGAGTCCTTGCGCATGAAAAGTTTGCAACAGTCGTTCTAAAATCACATTTTGTTCAGACAAGTTAGCTTCTGCGATAAGAATGTCGTCTACGTACGTCGTGATACTGTCTTTAAGTTCTGTCGGAAGTATTGTATTCAAACCGCGAATAAAAGCTGCTGAGGTAATAGTTAAACCGAATGGTAATTTGCAAAATTGATAACAGTCGCCAAAACAAAGAAATGCTTTGTACTTTCTGCAATTCGGATGGAGCTGAATTTGCCAAAATCCCGATTTCAGATCTAATGTAGAATAAATAGTAGTACCATGAAATTTCTGTAGTAGTTCTTCTAGTGTCTGTGGTCGATCTGTTTCATTAATAATTATGTCATTGATTGTGACGTGAATCCAGCACGAGGCGAAGTGAACCATCTTTTTTCTTAACAATATGTAGCGGGTTTATGTACGGACTAACTGCCGGTTCAATAATTCCTTGGTCAAGCATATCCTGCAATTCTTTCTTAACTTGTTCTCTATGAATATACGGAATGGGGTAATGTTTGGCTTTAAATGTGTCGTGCTGTTTGACTTGAAATTCATACATAAAACCGGACATAGTACCAGGAATGTTGTCGAAAACTGGAGCTTGCTGTAAAAGAATATTGCGTAGTTGCGTGCGTTCGTCGTCTGTATTTGCACTGCTTTGTTTAACTTTATCAGAAATCGTCTGTATTACGCCATAGTCAGCTTCGTCTGGAGTGTTATAGTTGTGTACATACGTATCCGTGAACAATGTGGAATTACAGTCTATGTTACGTGATGCGGAAATGACCTCTGTGCGATTAATTGTTTGTTCTTTCGCAGATAAAGAGTGCTGAAATTCTAAAGCCAATTGTACATTTTCATCCTTTAGCATTAAATAGGAATTTTGAAAGTCAATAACTGCGTCGTGTTGTACCAGAAAATTCGAACCTAAAATAACGTCTGTTGTCAATAAAGGAACAATCCAAAAATTTGAGTGAAATGTGCAAAATGAAAAATGATAAATGTTTCTGTAATTTAACGTCTACTTCTGTACTCGATACTGCTCCTTTCACTTTCGTTGTGCCTAATGGTAACGTAGGACAGCTATTCTCTTTGTTACACTCGTTGAAAGTTTCTTCATTTATAACTGACAGGTGATCCGGAATCGATTACTGCCGAAAATTTCGATGAACCAATTTTAATTTCGATGACAGGATGTGAAATGATTTTCTGAACAATTGTTCTTTCCTGCAAAAGAGTGTCTCTGATGTCGTCAAAAGTAATTACATTTTCGTGAACAACATTCTGCGTGTCAAAAGTAGTGTTGGTGTTACTGGAAGATGCGACCTGTACTGTATCTATTCAAATTCTATCTGACGTATTATTATTATCAGGAGGATTCTGTGGCATTTCGACTATTTGAACCATTCTGTTATTTCTTCCAGACGTATTACGTTCTGGATGATGTCTACTATCTGGTTCATTCATGAGAGTATCTTCCTGTGGATGATTTTGCTGTTGGTAAGACCGACTGTTATTATATGTGCGCTGAAAATTTTGCTCATTATTTTTACGTCTGTCGTGATAGTCATTCCTATACGGTGCATTACGATAGGAATTGAAATACTGTGTTTTCTGCACATAGTTATTTCCTTGCTGCCGTGCGTTACTATTTGTTGTAGCTGGGACTATACGTGCACGCGGCGAAACATTAAAGCTTGGTTGACCTTGTGTACTGCATTGTTGGTTAGGTATGCTAACCGGCTGGCTTTCATGCTGTTGCGGTGAAAAACGTCTCTATTGTTACTAAAATGTGGTTCCTGTTGCTGATAATTTTGACGATACTGATAATTAAAATTTTGTCTGTCATTAAAATTTTGGTGGCTGTCGTTCCTAAAGCGTCTATTACCTTTGCTATTGAAATTACGTGGCTGATCGTAATTACTGTTAAGTTTGTTGGCCTTGGTTATAATATGAAAAATTTTTGTTTATAAAGGAATAATCCGATTGCTGTACTTCCAAAAGCTGTAACAGATCTCTGAATGCTGAAATATTTTCCTTCTGCTGACCCGTAAAAGTGACACTCTTAATGATCGTGGCAACTTAGAAATACATAATTGAATGAGTGCAGATTCACTCTATGGTTCACTTAGGTACTGGTTTTGTTGGACCCTATGCTCAAAAAATTGCGTGACACTGGGAAAATTTGTGTTCTCATAATTTGGTAAACTAATTAGTTGATCTTTAATTCCACGCTGTGTCGTCTTCGACCAATACGCTGACAGAAAAGCATTCTGAAACTCTTCTACCGAATAGCATTGCCTCGCGATCGGTCTCATACGAGTTGCCGGTTCGCTTTCCAAAAAAATGCAAATAAATTCAAGTTTATGCGTTACGGGCCAAGTCGGTGGAAAAGCAAAGCTAAATTGTTGTATCCAGTCCAGTGGGTGAATCTGTGTTCTGTCATTTTTAAACACTTTAAATTTTCTCACTGACAGAAAAATGTTTGTAATCAAAATTATCATCTCTGTATGACGGAACAGGTTCAGGATTGTATGGGAATCTGTTTGACTGTGACTGTTCTGAATCTAACTCACATACTCTCTGTAGATTACCTAAATTATACGCGCTGCGTGACTCTGACAAATGTTCGCAAAGTGGCGTCTGCTGCGATGTGTTATTAACTGAAACATTTTTTATCTCTGTTACCTCTTGCTGTAAACTTGACAATTTTCTACGCAATGTGTTATTAGCCGAATCGATCTCATTGATTGTCTGCTGTAAATTTTGGAATTCAGGTGTTTGGTTAAACAAAATCGGTGCAGTATCGTCCGATTTGCTGTCATTATTACTCCTCAATAATATCAATACGACTGGACAATTCATCACATTTTACAGTCAGTATTTTTACCTGATCATCGGTTTTAGTGTCAGAGGCATTAATCTCTTTTTGCATTTTACGTGTGGTTTCGTTCAGTTTTTTAACTTCAGCTTTAATGTCATCGGAATCCTGTGTTAGTTCTAATTGTTCGAGTCTGTCCGGCACTGTTTGAATATCTACTGTGTGTGTATCTGTTTTTGATTTAAGATCAGAAAATTCATCACGTAATTCGGTGTTCAACTATTCGATGGTATTAATTTTGTCGGACACTGTAGTATTATTGTTGTCTACGTATGTTTTTGCTTTCGGGAACGATTTACGTTTGTCTTTTGGTCTCTGTGCTGTGATTGTTTCCATTACTTGTCGTTTTACTTTATTCTGATCCTGTATAAATTTGCGGAAACGCGTATCACTGTTCTGTTGGTCAAATTTCGCGTCAATCTTTGCATCCATTGTGCGGGAAAGTTCTGCTGTCATTACTTTAAACTCCTCGCGTAATTGTGTTGCTTTCTCAGACCATTGTTTACCGACTGCACTAATTTCCTCTCTAATTTTCTTCGCTACCTTTCCTAGTACAAGCCTCAATTTCCTCGCGTAACTGTTCTTTAGTATCATGACACTGCGCGGCAACGGGTTTAATCTGTTCACTAAGCTGTCTGGAATTATTGTCTAATTTTTCATTTAACTGTCTCGAATTGTTGTCTAATTTTTCACTAAGTTTGTCTTGTTTTTCACTCTGTTCATTAAGATGTTTGAAATTTTCTTTAAGTTGTTTGTGATTGTCGTCTTGTCTTTCATTCTGTTGTTTGAAATCTTCCCTAAGTTGTTTGTTATCCTCACTCAGTTGTTTAAGATTGTTCTCGTTAAGTTGTATCATTAATGCTATGATTCGATCCATGTCAAAATTCGCTACTGTATTCTTTGTGCTGTTTAATGGCGTACCTGCAATTGTCACGATTTATGTAACCATTTGGTTATTTTGTGATTCTTGAAAATGTGTGCTAATCAGATGTGCATTGTTAGTCACTGCACCGGAATTAAATAAATGTGTCGTACTCTGATTACACTGTTCATTTTCATTAGACAAATTTGTCTGATCATTACTTAAATTTTGCAAACCGGTTGTGTTAAGCTGGGCAGCGCTCATTGCAACAGAACGCCCCGCGTCATAAATTGTCGTCAAATTAACAGAGGACACAATTGAATTCGTCTGTTCATCACTAAGATCAAAATCATTATTAGTGGTCGGTATGTACTGATTGTCAGTAAATGGAGGATTGTCATCAATACACTGTGTGTCACAAGTACTATCGGTGAAGTTATTTAAATCGGTTATTTCACTCATTATACCTCGCGATGCACTATTAATAGTTTTTCGCGGCATTTTTACACTAATCACAATTATTCAATAATGAAACAAAGATAATACAAAATGCAACAAACACAAAGACAACAAAGAGCAACAAATTGCCGATGACCTGTGAGAGAATATCACAAATTTACTAAAAGCGTTGCGCAAAAATGCTAATTATATTTAGTAGATAAGAGCAGATATCTAACTACTTCTCAGAAGATTCTCGAAGAAATACGATCCTGGTCCGGATGTCGCCAAGTGTAACCTCCCCGCAAAAATGTTAAAAATTCAATGATTATTAAAATATGCAAAAAATGTTAAGTTCCCACAAAATTAACGCTAAAGTGAACCTGATAAATTTTATAAGGGCAGCTGCGCTGACCTTCGGCCCTGTGCAACAATTCAACCTGAACACAAAAACCAAAATTCTTACATCAGTAAACTCCATCAATATCTTCTCTTGTTTTTCGGCACAGCTCCGTGCAATGCTGGCCCATGTTTAATTTTAATTCTTGGAGGGAATGCATAGGAAGTATTACTTGACTTGATATGAATCTTTTGTTTAAAGCAATTACTTTAAAAGAAAATTATTATTGGGGCAATTCTTGAACAAATTAATTACAATTAACATATGTTTTTAGCTGAGCGCAATGCTGCTTCATTACCTTCTATAACAATATACCTCGTCCAGAACCTTGACCAGAGACACATGTCGACGCCCGCCGACTCCTCACACACAACTACTGTTCGCAACTACTGACAGACCACTACTGCAGACAGAGTGCAACTCCACACTCGCGCGGTCAAGCGCAGACTGGCTACGATAAATAACTCTCTGGTCAGAGATTCTGTCATGCCTCGCCATCGCTGTCAATGAATACACTAAATACATACGTGTTTCAAGCTTATGTTATTCTCTTCGCGCCGAATACTCAGTTTATTTCCATTTAGGACAACACCCTTCTATCAGTCCGACAAGTGCTTGTAGCAGATTTCAGTTTATGAGTGAAAGACGGGCAGAAGCTTCAGGACAGCGTACAATAATGTTGCTGACACAATTTACGTAAGTACCTAACGTACAGGAATATTTTATTCCATATAGAAATATTTACTAAGCCTCTGTAGAATGACAAATTGTAAAATACTTCCTGTCTAACCCTTCTTTAGAACACGTGAGGATGCCCCTAAATTGACAAGAGAATGGTCGCGGTTTTAATAAAAACCTTTCTACAGCCAGAGCGGTGTTCTTTGTCTTTTTATAAAAATGTGATCACTTGGCTTGCAATTCTAAATAATATGTATAAAAACATGTACCAAGGTGGAAAGATTAGAAGGTGATAAAGTATAGTTTGCGTACTCTGTTGCAATTGTAATGAACTTCATCGTAGTAAAATGTAGTAACAATTTGATTATTATTTGATTCCGTTGACTAGCAACAATCCTCAGATTATACTTACACTTGACGTGATACCTAAGTACCGTTCCACCACAAAAACATTGTTACTATTTGTATGCGTAACTTGTCAGTAGTAAGTGTTTGTCAAATCATGACTGTTAATGTACAAAAGCTGTAAGAGTCTTTTTAATATTGACAAGTCACGCTTAGTTACGATGTTGCTGTGATCAACGCTGTGCTTAGGTACTAATTACAGTGTAAGCTGGATCAGGAGATGGTTGCTAGTAAACAGAAATCGTTAACTACCTAGTTCTAATTACATTTTCTTGTGTTCAAGACCATTCAAATTTATAATTAACTAGCGAACAGGGCAGCGATTGACGATTACTAAATATGTGTGGGAATTGGAAATACTTCCTAATGTGCCGTAGCCACGGGAATTTGGGCTTCTCGTCCTGACCTCGCCGAATATTAAGCGATGGTGCCCGAAATTATAACCAAAATATTGTAAAATATCACTGACTGAAAAGTCTCCTTTATTTTCGTTTAGATTACTTAGTATTTACGATTTTCTCTAGTTTTTGGTACGTCATACAATTACATAACATAAGAACATCCATTTTCGTTTTTGGGGTAATGTGTGGTAAGAGTGCCAATCGTTTTTCGGAACTACCAGTCCCTGAAGAGGCGATACACTATTGACCAAGCGGGGAACTTGTGCTGGAGGAAAAGCTGTTCAAGCCATTAAGCTCAGGTAATGCAGTTACGTATAAAATTGTTGTTTACAAGTATGTTGCGTATGTCCTAACAGTTTAGTGCACAGTTTCAATTTTTGGGATACTAGTTAGAACACTTAGTGAGTGATACGGCAAATACGCCTGACCATGGTAAAAATACCCTGAACGTAAATCAATTCCAACGAATCTACATGTCCGACAGCAAACCTTATTTATTGTTACCGCAATCGGAATCTTGATTCGGTGCAGCTGAGTGGTTGAATCGGTAGGATCGAATTTTGTTATGCTGAAAAATCGGAAGGTGCCATCTGTTCTACCTGGTAAAATCATTCTAAAGATCGAATAAATATTTCCTTCTTTACAAACAATGGGTTTCCACAGATTTTGCTGTCATCTTGAGGTCTTCAAACATATTTAGTGTAAAACGAGTTGATTCTGAGTTGGACCTCACGCCAAATGATCATGTACATTATGTAGCACATGACAAACCTTTGTATGATTTTTCCAGAATGAGATTTTTACTCTCCAGCGGAGTGTGAACTGATACGAAACTTTCCTGGCAGATTAAATAGGTGAGCTGGACCGAGACTCGAACTCGGGACCTTTTCTCTTTCGCAGACAAGTGCTCTACCATCTGAGCTAACCAAGCACAAGTGTTTGGGTAGCTCAGATGGTTGAGCACTTGCCCGGGAAAGGCAAAAGTTCCCGAGCTCGTGTCTCGGTCCGGCACTGAGTTTTATTCTGCCAGGAAAGTTTCTTTTCTATGGTGTGCTACGGTTTATCTATATGACAACCTGGTGTAACTGAAATGTTGCACTGAAATCCTGAAGGGTTCATAAACTGGAGACGACCTGCCAAAGTGTACTTTCGGTAATTTTCACGTTTCAAGTAGAATTTATAGGCTATTAATACTCTAAAAAAACTGCGAAGTATTCAACTCTTCTCCTCAACAATTGGAAGCCCTTCTGCCATTGGTTCAGTTATGACTGTACAATTTCACTCTCTCATGAATTATTTTAGCAGACACAATTTGATTATCCGGAAATATCGTGATATGATCTATTTCCAAAGAGGGATCATCGTATTCAAAGAATGACTCAATAACAGATCCTTCTGGTTATAAGGTGACACAAACATTTTTCCTCTATCATAACTCAGCGTATTGCCGGTTGAACCACCCATACTCCCCAAACTGCACTTTGAAATACAATGAAGCGTAAAAAAAAATAGAATAAATAAATAAAAAAAGTAGTACAGGCATGTGTATTCAAATACAGAGATATGTGAGCAGGCAGAATACGGCGCTTGGATCGGCAACGCCTGTATAAGACAACAATTGCCTGGCGCAGTTGATAGATCGTTTTAGACCCTTACAGTGGCATGTTATCAAGATTTAAGCGAGTCTGAATGTGGTGTTATAGCCGGTGAACGAACGATGGGACACAGCATCTCCTAGGTGGCGATGAAGCGGGGATTATCCCATACGACCATTTCACGAGTGTACCGCGAATATCAGGAATCCGGTAAAACATCAGATCCCCGACATCGCTATAGACGGAGAAAGATCCTACGAGAAGGGCACCAACGACGACTGAAGAGAACCATTCAACGTGACAGAAGTGCAACGCTTCCGCAAACTGCTGCGTATTTCAGTGCTCGGCCGTCAACAAGTGTGAGCGTGCGAATCATTCAACAAAATCTCACCGATATGTTCTTCTGTAGCCGAGGGCTCACTCGTGCACCCTTGATGGCTGCATGACACAAAGCTTTACACCTTCTCGGGCTCTTCAACACCGACACTGCATTGTTGATGGCTGGAAACATACTGCCTGGTCAGACGAGTCTCGTTTGAAATTGTATCGAGAGGACGGACGTGTTTGGGTATGGAGACTACCTCATGAATCCATGGGCCCTGGATTCCGCCTGAGAACATTTCAAGCTGATCTGTAATGATGTGGGACGTGTGCAGTTGGAGTGATATGGGACCCCTGATACGTCTAGATGCGCCTCTGACAGGTGACACGTACGTAAGAATCCTGTCTGATAACTTGCATCCATTCATGTCCGTTGTGCATTCCGACGGACTTGGGCAATTCGAGCGGGACAATGCGACTCCCCTCACCTGCAGAATTGCTACAAAGTGGCTCCCGGAACATTCTTCTGAGCTTAAACACTTCCGCTGACCACCAAACTCCCCAGACTTGAACGTTTTTAAGTATATCTGGGTTGCCTTGCAACATGCTGTTCAGAACAGGTCTCCACCTCCACGTAGTCTTACAGATTTATGGACAGCCCTGCAGGATTCATGGTGTCGATTCCCTCCAGCACTACTTCAGACATTAGTCGAGTCCATGCCACGTCGTGTTGTGGCACTTCTGCGCAGGTGTACCAGCTTCTTTGGCTCTTCAGTGTATCATCTTCGCCTGCTGAAGCCATCAGGGTTTTATATCACCTAATACCACGTAATACAAAAGGAGACTTGGCCAAATAACACTGATTATATTATGGGACAAGCAAGTTCATTTTTCATTTGGAAGACAGCTGAAAAAGTTGAAAAACTGGAGAACAATCATCACGCAGATTTTTTATTGGAGGTATACTGAATTTGTGCATGCGTTGACTACTGCTTTCGGACAAACAGTACGGATTTAAGTGACGCACCGACATAGCGGCTTACACGGGGAAATTTACTAAATGTGTATTGATATATAGAGAAAAATATTTTGTATAGAAGACAATGTTTTGTCAGATTGTGGTTACCAAAATTGCTTATTTTTCCGTCAAATTTTTTCTTTTGCCAATCCGAACAAAATAAACAGTGTGTCCCAATTAAACACCGTCAAACATCGAGGACAAATTACCGTACACCAAAACAAGAAAAAAGTTTATTTTAAACAAAGGCTGTAAAGAGCATAGTAAGGTAGTATGGACGGAAACAAGAAAATTAGTCTTGTAAACTTGTGTTCTAAGAGGCATTCCAAAGAGCTATGAACGCTTGTTCAGTAAAAGAGATGAGTGCGCGTTCGTCTTCGATGCTGACATCTCTTATTTTATGCCCTTTATTTGCCAGGCTTATTTACTTCTTTCGATCAATATTTCCTCCCTCCGAGATGTGGAAAGCAAATATACACCTTGCAGCAGAAGACATCTGTATTGGTTTTCTGTTAAAACCAACTGCGAGAAAGCAAACGCTTTCCTTTGAAAATGTACGATTTCGTTTTCTTTTCCGTAGTCGGTTTCAGCTACGATGTCAGGGCATTTAAACCATTACACAAGTTGTTCTCTCATATATATTGTTTCTCCGTATATATAAGTATAAGCGAAAAATGGATACGCAGCTATGCACTGTTTTATTTTCTTTCCCGTGATAAGTTTAAACAGAAACTCGTTATGCTATGAAAGAAGTATTTATGGATTGCAAGCTCAGGATTACTGTACTACTACGCAACCTGAATTGTGCGTAAATTTATGATGCCACCCAGTGGCAGATTAAAACCGTGAGAAATAATGTCTCTCAGGCTGTTATGCTCACACACGCAGCAGCGGGAGAGGTCTCTCTTATACCCCGTACACCAATGATCCTAACCGATTTACCCGCTCATATGAAGCGAGTAAGGGTTTTGTTTGAAGTAACAATAAATACGGCTCAAGGTCATATATTCAGCTATGTTAGAACTGATTTGCGGTCTGGATATTTCCACCGTGATCAAATGTACTTGCAGTATCACTCAATAAGTGTTACCACACGTTCCCCCAAAACTTAAACTGTACCCTAAAGTATTAAGAGACACGCTACAAATGTTTGAAGAACAGTTGTATACACTAACGTATGAAGGCCACAGTTATTTAAACTTAAATGTTTGAACAGCTCATTAATGTACTTATTCCAGCTCAAGATTTTTGCATTGCCAATAGCATATAGTTCCTTCAGAAACTAGCAGTTCAGGAAAAAAATTGATACTCACCACACAGTGCCCAATAAACGAAAATAATATATTATTAAGTTTCGTAATTACCTTATTTTCCAAAAGTTTTTGAAAAACCCTAAATACAATAAAAATCTGAATTAAAATAAAGGAGAGATTGTCAGTATCGTCGAATTGGGCAAAGCCGGAACGAGGAGCCAAAATCTGCATCCTGAGACAATACCCAAGGATTCACCAAGATTTGGACATTAGCCAGTTCTTATTCATATTTAGTAATTGTGAAGTATCACCTGTTCGTTAGTTTATTATAAGTCTGAATGTTCTTGATAGCAATAAAATGTAGTAATAACTTGGTAATATGTGTTACGGTTGACTAGCAACCATCCCCAAACCTGGCTTACACTAATTATCAACTAAGCCCACTGTTGTTCACAATATCGCTACTAAGCGTAGCTTGTCAATGTTAAGTGTCCTACGGTTTTTGTACGCTATTTTGACGAGCGCCTTAATGTTGACAAGTTGCAATTGGAAGCAATGTTTTTGTGCTCCAAACTGTACTTAGACATCAGTCCAAGTGTAAGCATAATATGAGGATGGTTGATAATAATCAAGCTGTAATTACATTTTATTATGACGAAGAAGATTAAAATTCTAATAGAGTACTTAAATTATACCTTATCTTCTTCTAATCTTCTCACTATTGTTTCTACACTCGTGGAAATGGAAAAAAGAACACATTGACACCTGTGTGTCAGACCCACCATACTTGCTCCGGACACTGCGAGAGGGCTGTACAAGCAATGATCACACGCACGGCACAGCGGACACACCAGGAACCGCGGTGTTGGCCGTCGAATGGCGCTAGCTGCGCAGCATTTGTGCACCGCCGCCGTCAGTGTCAGCCAGTTTGCCGTGGCATACGGAGCTCCATCGCAGTCTTTAACACTGGTAGCATGCCGCGACAGCGTGGACGTGAACCGTATGTGCAGTAGACGGACTTTGAGCGAGGGCGTATAGTGGGCATGCGGGAGGCCGGGTGGACGTACCGCCGAATTGCCCAACACGTGGGGCGTGAGGTCTCCACAGTACATCGATGTTGTCGCCAGTGGTCGGCGGAAGGTGCACGTGCCCGTCGACCTGGGACCAGACCGCAGCGACGCACGGATGCACGCCAAGACCGTAGGATCCTACGCAGTGCCGTAGGGGACCGCACCGCCACTTCCCAGCAAATTAGGGACACTGTTGCTCCTGGGGTATCGGCGAGGACCATTCGCAACCGTCTCCATGAAGCTGGGCTACGGTCCCGCACACCGTTAGGCCGTCTTCCGCTCACGCCCCAACATCGTGCAGCCCGCCTCCAGTGGTGTCGCGACAGGCGTGAATGGAGGGACGAATGGAGACGTGTCGTCTTCAGCGATGAGAGTCGCTTCTGCCTTGGTGCCAATGATGGTCGTATGCGTGTTTGGCGCCGTGCAGGTGAGCGCCACAATCAGGACTGCATACGACCGAGGCACACAGGGCCAACACCCGGCATCATGGTGTGGGGAGCGATCTCCTACACTGGCCGTACATCACTGGTGATCGTCGAGGGGACACTGAATAGTGCACGGTACATCCAAACCGTCATCGAACCCATCGTTCTACCATTCCTAGACCGGCAAGAGAACTTGCTGTTCCAACAGGACAATGCACGTCCGCATGTATCCCGTGCCACCCAACGTGCTCTAGAAGGTGTAAGTCAACTACCCTGGCCAGCAAGATCTCCGGATCTGTCCCCCATTGAGCATGTTTGGGACTGGATGAAGCGTCGTCTCACGCGGTCTGCACGTCGAGCACGAACGCTGGTCCAACTGAGGCGCCAGGTGGAAATGGCATGGCAAGCCGTTCCACAGGACAACATCCAGCATCTCTACGATCGTCTCCATGGGAGAATAGCAGCCTGCATTGCTGCGAAAGGTGGATATACACTGTACTAGTGCCGACATTGTGCATGCTCTGTTGCCTGTGTCTATGTGCCTGTGGTTCTGTCAGTGTGATCATGCGATGTATCTGACCCCAGGAATGTGTCAATAAAGTTGCCCCTTCCTGGGACAATAAATTCACGGTGTTCTTATTTCAATTTCCAGGAGTGTATATTTACGTTGTACGTCTTAGTAATTTACGTTTGATATATTCCATGTCCGAGCCCATTCTTGAAACTGTTATAACGCCACATGCTATTAGGTAAAAGAGACAAAGATGTGACTGATGCCTGATAAGATCATGTGATATACGTCATTTGTCAGAAAAGCTCCAGGACAGGTTTTAAAAAAAAATTGAAAACTATAGTCACCAAGTAATGATGCTAGCTCCTATTGAGGTAGCTATATGCTGTTGCCATCGTTTCTATAGGTCTTGGGAGCAAGCAGAGAAATTTTCAACTGCTACGCTTGTAAGCTCATCTCCCATATCTTGATGATGCTTTCCTTTCGTTGACTTTTCACTCGCGGAAACAAGAAAAAATCTTAAGGCGCGTGATCGGGCGAACATAGCCTCTGTGGGATGGAAAAACAGAATGTTTGACCGAACACGTGTTAATAGAAAAGCAGTTTACGGTCTTACATTGTAATGCAGCATGAACCAGCCCTGAGAATGCCACAAATCATGGCCGTGATGTCAAGTTGCTTGTTGCAAAGGTTTCAAGAGTTCCATGTAAAGAGTTTGGTTCACTGTTTGATCTAGAGGAACTTACTCGTGGTGAATTAATCCTTCACTATCAAAGAATGCGATCAATATTGTCTTTGTTACTGAAGGTTGACGTTTCACTATTTTCGAGGCTGTTGATCCAGGACTATGCCCTTCAGCCTTTTGACGCTTCGTGTGAGGGACATACTGATAGCATCAGCTTTTATTCCCAGAAATAATCTTTTACATGAATGGGAGATCATGTGTGGGTCTATCCAATAGTTCAACGGAAATTATCCGTTATGCTTCTGTCTGTTCGTCTGCTGCTGTGTGGAGCACGAGTTTTGCTTGAAATGAATTTCTTATTTCACATGCAAAGTTACAAAACGGTTTCATGCAATAACTGCCCTAAATGCTCAACGTTTGCATTGGTATGTCCTGTAGTGTAGCGACCATATTCGGTCACGCCAGAGTGGAGGCGAGTTGCAACAGAGCTAGCTGCAGGCAGTCAAGAGTGCCATGTGTTGCAAAGCAAAACGTTGCCAACACGCATTACAAAGCATAGCCAGCTGCGCACAGTGTAGCAACAGCCGATACTGCAATAAACTAGCGGAAGGATGGAAGCCTTTCCTCACTTGCCGCCATGTTAAGTGTACAGAGTATGCGCCTTATGCCCTAAGTGAACATAGTCTGGAGCGTATAAGTATTCGGCCATTCATGTACAACAATATTCTCATCTGAGTATCACAGCTTACACTACGATTCTGTGACATCCAGAAAGACATCGTGGAGTGCTCTATGGGGTCCACCGTTCGACCATTGGACATGGCAGCTTGCCCTAAGACATAAAAACAGTCGCTCCAGGAGCAGAGCGTCGCCTGCTGGCTGGACGGAGGTCACGGCCGCCCCCACGTCACTGTCACCTGGGCTGTCACACTGTCATCATGGTGGCAGCTGGAGACATCAGTGACAGCAGCATTCGAGTGACGCCACCCTCAGCCCCGCTGTTTGCGCTGTAAGCAGTACTGGATATCTTTTTTACACCTGAGAGGCAACTGGGCGCCTCTAATAAACTGTTACTGATGTATTGCAGCTAAGGGCTGGAATGAAGGAGCTAATTAAACAACAATTCTGTAGTTCTGACTTCTCACTTTACTCTCCACTGGTAATCATCCATGGTTCATCTAACAGTGGTGCCAGGTAACTGATGTCGCCTTCTTACAGCAATGTCTGAACCTATGGTCTACGAAAAACTGTGTCCAAAAACTTTGATTGTGTTTTCATTATGGAGAAAAGGCTAGATGGTAATTTATTTTTTAAAGTGTATTTTATTGCTAGCAGAGGCCTGGTGGATTTGTCTACTTTCAGAGGTAATGGAAGTCACGGTTGGTTACTGCCTGATAGAAGTTGGTAGCGAAAAACTGAGGGCTGCTCAGTGCCATCTACGGAATCAGTTCCAGTAAAATGTCATTCATGTAATAATTGGGGACACATGGTTACGCAATGCTGGGATTCAAAATGGCTCATAATTAGATTTAGTAATTAATACACTCCTGGAAATTGAAATAAGATCACCGTGAATTCATTGTCCCAGGAAGGGGAAACTTTATTGACACATTCCTGGGGTCAGATACATCACATGATCAAACTGACAGAACCTCAGGCACATAGACACAGGCAACAGAGCATGCACAATGTCGGCACTAGTACAGTGTATACCCACCTTTCGCAGCAATGCAGGCTGCTATTCTCCCATGGAGACGATCGTAGAGATGCTGGATGTAGTCCTGTGGAACGGCTTGCCATGCCATTTCCACCTGGCGCCTCAGTTGGACCAGCGTTCGTGCTGGACGTGCAGACCGCGTGAGACGACGCTTCATCCAGTCCCAAACATGCTCAATGGGGGACAGATCCGGAGATCTTGCTGGCCAGGGTAGTTGACTTACACCTTCTAGAGCACGTTGGGTGGCACGGGATACATGCGGACGTGCATTGTCCTGTTGGAACAGCAAGTTCCCTTACCGGTCTAGGAATGGTAGAACGATGGGTTCGATGACGGTTTGGATGTACCGTGCACTATTCAGTGTCCCCTCGACGATCACCAGTGGTGTACGGCCAGTGTAGGAGATCGCTCCCCACACCATGATGCCGGGTGTTGGCCCTGTGTGCCTCGGTCGTATGCAGTCCTGATTGTGGCGCTCACCTGCACGGCGCCAAACACGCATACGACCATCATTGGCACCAAGGCAGAAGCGACTCTCACCGCTGAAGACGACAAACGCGACACCACTGGAGGCGGGCTGCACGATGTTGGGGCGTGAGCGGAAGACGGCCTAACGGTGTGCGGGACCGTAGCCCAGCTTCATGGAGACGGTTGCGAATGGTCCTCGCCGATACCCCAGGAGCAACAGTGTCCCTAATTTGCTGGGTAGTGGCGGTGCGGTCCCCTACGGCACTGCGTAGGATCCTACGGTCTTAGCGTGCATCCGTGCGTCGCTGCGGTCCGGTCCCAGGTCGACGGGCACGTGCACCTTCCGCCGACCACTGGCGACAACATCGATGTACTGTGGAGACCTCACGCCCCACGTGTTGAGCAATTCGGCGGTACTTCCACCCGGCCTCCCGCATGCCCACTATACGCCCTCGCTCAAAGTCCGTCAACTGCACATACGGTTCACGTCCACGCTGTCGCGGCATGCTACCAGTGTTAAAGACTGCGATGGAGCTCCGTATGCCACGGCAAACTGGCTGACACTGACGGCGGCGGTGCACAAATGCTGCGCAGCTAGCGCCATTCGACGGTCAACACCGCGGTTCCTGGTGTGTCCGCTGTGCCGTGCGTGTGATCATTGCTTGTACAGCCCTCTCGCAGTGTCCGGAGCAAGTATGGTGGGTCTGACACACCGGTGTCAATGTGTTCTTTTTTCCATTTCCAGGAGTGTATAATGCATTTCGTTTTCCTACCTGGTGAGTGAGTGAGTACTGTAAAGGGCAAAGCTTCCATATGACCACTGACACAATTTGTGTCAGAGGTGGAACTAGTGTGCATACTGCAGGGAAAGGTAGCAAAACTAATAAAGAATAATGCAGAATTGCACAGTTTGGTAGAATTACGACCTTCACTGTGGAGCATAGGTTTGTCAGTCACAGTTTAATTGCTCCTTTTTCTGGTGAGGCAACCAAGGATGTGTAGGCCTTTGTGGGAACCTGGGGAAGTCTGGCTGAGTTGGAAGATCAGTCTGGTAAGGAATTACTGAGTGTTGCAAATTGAGACCAACAGGGGAAGCTGAGGACTATGTGAGGTTTTCAGAAGCTCTTAAGGTAGCCAAAAGATTCGAAGAATTTAAAGAAGGCTAAAATCTGAGGTATAGAAAAAGTAGTAGTGTCAGACACCATAGGGAACAATTGGAAGTAATATTCAAAGAAAATAAGGAAACTGCGGAACAATTTGTGGACAGGATAAATGAAATTAGTGGATGTACTTATGAATTAGGTCAGTATGCTGCTGTCAGTGAAATTATTTTGCAAGAAGCTGAGCAGAGGGTTATCGATACAATTCTAACAGTTGGTGTTTCCACACGACAGTGGTGTCTGGCTCACGGCTAATTGTCACAAGTTCATTATTGCTTGAAAATTGACCAATAATATATTTCCACCAATTTTCTTATTGGCTCTCAGCTTCAAAACAAAATTACGCATTTCGTGGGCATCTAGCAGATGCGCGATGTCAATGTAGGCACCTACAATTTTATTAATTTTTTTTACTTTTGCAGGTTTACTGGAATTATATTGAGTTTAATTGTTAATTTGGCCCCCGTTAAAGTGATTTATCGCATCTATATAATAATTTTACTGAATGACCTAATTTATTTTTTTATTACATACACATCGGCATACCATATTTAGATTTAAATTGACCTCTTATTGGCCTCTCATAAGATTCTGCACGTTCTGACAAAGATTATGCCCATTTTTTTTATCGTCCATGACTAACAGGGGTAGCCAGAACATATCACTCTCCACACACTGTGTAGTTAACCACATTGCTGAGCGCAAATCAGTCGGACACCCTGTCCATACTCGTTTCGATATTTACGCTTGCAACACTATACTCAGCTGGTATTATACGTAATTTTATGGTACCTAATTTTACTGAACAAAAAATAAAGTATGTACTCCCTCCAAAAGAAGTTACACACAAACATTAAAATAAAATTATTTTGAGCAGCAAAATGTGTGAGAAGAATTTTGAAAGAAAATTAATAATAGAACTTTAATTTGGCGGGTTTTCAACATTGTCAACAAGACGAAATAATGGAATGAATATTGATTGTAACTATACAAAATTGAATCTTGATATTGTGACAGTATTTTTAAAATAGATAATTTAACTGCAATTGTCTTTAGTTTTGAAATGAGAGAGAGCGTAATAATTTTCTTTTAATGTATTAACCGTTGCTGCAGGCAGTGCGATGAGGTTAGTGGTGGTCCGCGAGGACGATGTGTGAAGATAATCCTGGTTCGTTGCGTGGAGATAATGATTGACCTTCCAGTTTCATTAATATTCCAGTTACGGCAGTGGTCCACGTCTCCGTTGTAGTCGAATCAGCTGTCAGCACTGGCGCGATTATAATAGTTCCACTGTGTGCGTTATCGATACGCGCGCGGCGTTTTATTATTAAAAGTTTATTAATCACGCGGTGCTGGTAGGTCGGAATTATGCAATGTCTTTAGTATTTACTATATATAGTCGGTTAATGCCAATACTTCACACAGTTCTTTCACCGTCTTGCCACAGGAAGAGAGTCACATTGTAAGTAGGCTGTTTATGTTTTCTTTATGTAAGTAGGCTGTTTAGGTTCTTATATTGGTAACGCCGCCGCCACGTAGCGCTCTCTGTACGAAAATCACTGGCTGTGCTGTGTGCAGTATGTGGCTAGTTTGCATTGTTGTCTGCCATTGTAGCGTTGGGCAGCGGCAGCTGGATGTGAACAGCGCGTAGCGTTGCGCAGTTGGAGGTGAGCCGCCAGCAGTGGTGGATGTGGGGAGAGAGATGGCGGAGTTTTGTAATTTGTCATGAACTGCTATATATATTATGACTATTAAGGTAAATACATAGTTTGGTGAGCCGCCAGCAGTGATGGATGTGGGGAGAGAGATGGCGGAGTTTTGTAATTTGTCATGAACTGCTATATATATTATGACTATTAAGGTAAATACATTCTTTGTTCTCTATTAATATCTTTCATTTGCTAACTATCCCTATCAGTAGTTAGTGACTTCCGTAGTTTGAATCTTTTATTTAGCTGGCAGTAGTGGCGCTCGCTGTATTGCAGTAGTTTGAGTAAGACCCACTGCAGTCCTTGTAGAGATGGCCAGCAGCCATCTGCTGCTACTGTGCAGGTGCACAGTCACCATTGAAGAGTCTTGCGGACAATATGGCAAGTCCATGAACCACCACTTGTGCACTCACAAAGTTTTTTGGAATTGTCCTTAGAACCAGCAATGCTGTTATCCAGTCCCTTGCTGAATTAGTAACACACGTGCAAACACTAACAGTCGCAACTTCTCACATAGTGTCCATATACTATGACCAACAGAAACGTGTGCAGTGAAATGGAACTTACAAGTTACTTAATTTGATTAACTGGTGTCAATTACAATATTATAACATGAGAATACAACTACAAAGGTATAAAATACATCTTTAAAAACATAACAATACAGATAACATTTGTAGTACAGGCTTTACAACGGAATAGAAATAAACATATACATCAGTGTTACAGGAATTATGACATGAGTACAAAAATAAAAGATCAGAATCACTTTCGAAACATCAACTTCACACATGAGCAATAAAACAGAATAAATAATGTCTAACAGTGAAAGGTATAGTTTAATGTTACTCAGGGCCATTCTTTTGCAGGGATCTTTGATAGTCAGATTGCGTTGCGCTAAATAATATTGTGTGTCAGGTTAAGCATAGTCTTGTATAATTTGTTCTAAGGGGACGTTTCAACATGTGTTTATCACTAGATCAGTCCATTAAACATCAGTTCAATTTACGTCGTCGTATTTAAGACAGTTTAAACGGTATAATAAATGTTTCTTCATCATATCACAGCACTGTTCTGTTACTTAAAATTTTGGTTTATTCCACTTTCACGCTATTCTAACAGTTAGTGTCTCCACACGAAAATGGTGTCTGGCTCACGGCTAATTGTCACAAGTTCACACAGTACGTAAAATCGTCAACGCGAACACTCGATATACTTTTCAGGTTTTACTGTTCACTTAATAATGCACGATCTCCTATTAATACAGCGGATGCACTGTAATTGATTGTTCCTCCGCGTATCACCGTCTTTCACGCCGAACTTTGCAACGTTTCTCCACCCGCGAACCGGCCACCATACCACAACTCGCACGCTCTCTATCGATAGTCGTTCGCTCTCTCTCTGACACAGTACTTCTCCTAGCCTAACCAAAAATTTATAAAGAATATAAAACCAGAACATTTATATTCGTACAATATAAAATATAAAACAGTAGCAAAATGAATGAAGAAACGATGAGACGTATTAACAAATAAAGAATAGTTGCACTAAAGAAATAAAAGTATTATCGACTTTCGGGGAAAGCAATGTCTTTAAAGCCTACTGGTAAATCACTTTGAGTCAGTACTGAGTCTAGCCTGTCGTTATGAATTGTGTGTGTAGCGTAACCGTTAGAAGAGAATGAACAATTAGATTAGGAGTGGTGCTTAGTTAAAAAAAAAGTTACTCTCTTCGTACAAAAAATAAATAGTGAAAAGAAGGTTCCTGTTTTTATAGATATTTTTAATATGGATATTCTGGAGGAGGAAGAATGGGACACAAGGGGCATCAGCCACTGACAATCGCTGGACATCACTAACTGTATTATGAGGAAAAGTGAAGCACCTATTCGGAGACAAGAGAGAGCAGGTGAAAAAAATCATCTTTTTGAATTTAACGATTAATTTTTGACAAAACAGCCATCACCAGATATGCATATTGCACAGGAATGGATACCAACGTGAAGTGAATCACTGGTCTACCGCAAACCATACAGAATACCTAGGTACGTACAACCAATTTTGGAGGAATTTATCGATCACCAGTTGAAAGTATAGATTTAAGTGTCCGGAAGTCATTTCTGAAAGTATTTGTATGGAGTGTAGCCTTGTATGGAAGTGAAACATGGACGGTAAATAGTTTGGACAAGAAGAGAATAGAAGCTTTCGAAATGTGGTGCTACAGAAGAATGCTGAAGATTAGATGGGTAGATCACATAACTAATGAGGAAGTATTGAATAGGATTGGGGAGAAGAGAAGTTTGTGGCACAACTTGACCAGAAGAAGGGATCGGTTGGTAGGACATGTTCTGAGGCATCAAGGGATCACCAATTTAGTATTGGAGGGCAGTGTGGAGGGTAAAAATCGTAGGGGGAGACCAAGAGATGAATACACTAAGCAGATTCAGAAGGATGTAGGTTGCAGTAGGTACTGGGAGATGAAGAAGCTTGCACAGGATAGAGTAGCATGGAGAGCTGCATCAAACCAGTCTCAGGACTGAAGACCACAACAACAACAACAACAGTTGAAAGATGGAATAATTGAAGAGAAACATAACA
Source organism: Schistocerca cancellata (assembly GCF_023864275.1). NCBI lineage: Eukaryota > Metazoa > Arthropoda > Insecta > Orthoptera > Acrididae > Schistocerca > Schistocerca cancellata. The sequence continues at coordinate 635,416,473 of NC_064631.1, read as the reverse complement.
GAAACTTTGGATCATCAGGGCAATGCAAATATTTTTCAACAATGGATTTGAAGAGTTGTCACCAGACAGAGGTTGCATGGCGGCATCGAGAAGAAACAGCCTTTTCAGCACCCTGGGGACATTACCAATTCAGAAGAATGCCATTTGGATTAAGTAAGGCACCTGCAGCATTTCTGACGTTGCTGGACATAGCACTAAGAGGCTTAGAATCAAGGCAGTGCTTAGTGTATCTGAATGACATATGATCTATGGGATTGATAAGGAACAGTATATTTTGCGATTAAGGGTAGTATACCCAAGATTAAAAGCAGCGACGTTAACACGGCGTACAGAAAAGTGTATTTGTGATGGAAGACGTAGCATTTATAGATTATATCATGAGTAAAGATGGGGTTAAGACCGATACAAGATTAATTACAGCTGTATGCAAATTTCCTTTACCAGGATCTTAAAGCAGATGCAATTGTTCTTTGGAATCGCGAACTATTACCGCCAGTTTTAAAGGATATGCGGATATTGCCAGACGATAGACACAGTTGTTGAAAAATGGTACTAAATGTGTTTGGAGAAAAGAGTTCCAGTACATCGATATCGTAATTTACGGCTTTTATTAGAGAATGTTTTTCATCATGTGACGCTTCAAGCCACACAATTGGTGATGTGTTGTCACATGAGATAGCACCATTAGAAATTCTGGGGACAGTTGTTTTAGGTCCATCCAATAAAACACCGGCAGGGAATAAGTACATACTCACAATCATAGATCGTGTTTCCAGATATGCAGAAATGGTCGCGATATCAAACCAGCAGCAGCAATACTGACGCAAGAACTTACGAATAATTCGATACTGAAGTAAGTTTCGAGTGCCTGAAACAGCAGCGGCAGTCCAGGGAACGAACTTCATGTCACATTTATTCAAGGAATTTAGTATGTTACTGAATGTGAAGAAGTTCAGGAGGTGTCCTCACCATCCACAAGCCAATGGAAGGATTCAAAGACCGCTTAGGACAATCGGGAAGATACTTTGATACTACGTTGACTCACATCACACCAACTGGGATGTCTGTTTTAAGTACGTTGCCTCCGCCTGCAACTCAAAAGAGCATGTGGAGCCCCCCTTCTAACAGCCGTGTACCGCAAGTCTCTTGAGAAACGGAAGGTTCCAAATGATTGGAAAAGAGCACAGGTAGTCCCAGTCTTCAAGAAGGGTCGTCCAGCAGATGCGCAAAACTATAGACCTATATCTCTGACGTCGATCTGTTGTAGAATTTTAGAATATGTTTTTTGCTCGAGTATCACGTCGTTTTTGGAAACCCAGAATCTACTCTGTAGAAATCACTATGGATTCCGGAAACAGCGATCGTGTGAGACCCAACTCGCTTTATTTGTTCATGAGACCCAGAAAATATTAGATTCAGGCTCCCAGGTAGATGCTATTTTCCTTGACATCCGAAAGGCGTTCGATACAGTTCCGCACTGTCGCCTGATAAACAAAGTAAGAGCCTACGAAATATCAGACCAGCTGTGTGGCTGGATTGAAGAGTTTTTAGCAAACATTACACAGTATGTTGTTATCAATGGAGAGACGTCTACAGACGTTAAAGTAACCCCTGGCGTGCCACAGGGGTGTGTTATGGGACCATTGCTTTTCACAATATATATAAATGACATAGTAGATAGTGTCGGAAGTTCCATGCGGCTTTTCGCGGATGATGCTGTAGTATACAGAGAAGTTGCAGCATTAGAAAATTGCAGCGAAATGCAGGAAGATCTGCAGCGGATAGGCACTTGGTGCAGGGAGTGGCAACTGACCCTTAACATAGACAAATGTAATGTATTGCGAATACATAGAAAGAAGGATCCTTTATTGTATGATTATATGATAGCGGAACAAACACTGGTAGCAGTTACTTCTGTAAAATATCTGGGAGTATGTGTGCGGAACGATTTCAAGTGGAATGATCATATAAAATTAATTGTTGGTAAGGCGGGTACCAGGTTGAGATTCATTTGGAGAGTCCTTAGAAGATGTAGTCCATCAACAAAGGAGGTGGCTTACAAAACACTCGTTCGACCTATACTTGAGTATTGCTCATCAGTGTGGGATCCGTACCAGATCGGGTTGACGGAGAAGATAGAGAAGATCCGAAGAAGAGCGGCGCGTTTCGTCACAGGGTTATTTGGTAACCGTGATAGCGTTACGGAGATGTTTAGCAAACTCAAGTGGCAGGCTCTGCAAGAGAGGCGCTCTGCATCGCGGTGTAGCTTGCTCGCCAGGTTTCGAGAGGGTGCGTTTCTGGATGAGGTATCGAATATATTGCTTCCCCCTACTTATACCTCCCGAGGAGATCACGAATGTAAAATTAGAGAGATTAGAGCGCGCACGGAGGCTTTCAGACAGTCGTCTTTCCCGCGAACCATACGCGACTGGAACAGAAAAGGGAGGTAATGACAGTGGCACGTAAAGTGCCTCCGCCACACACCGTTGGGTGGCTTGCGGAGTATAAAAGTACATGTAGATGTAGCCATTACTGTTCGACATACTGAAAATGATGAAAAGAAAGGCTGCAGAGTCTGTCGAGGAATTTGCCAGAGCGATCAGGGAAGTGTGCAATAGAGTACAGAGAGTAAATACACGGGCAGTGGGGGAAAGGAAGGAGCAGTGGTCTGTGCGGGAAGAAAGACACAATATAAGGTTGGCCATTGGGTGATGTAATCAACTCCATGTATGCCAAAGACAAAGAAGTATTTTGGAAAGTGTCAGAGGCCATGCCATGTGTATTAATACTCAAGTGAAGTGCTTGGGTACGTGAGAAAGTACATCGAGCATAAGAGAAATTAAGGGGTGAGATGACCAAGTACTGCGAGTGTTTACAGTATGTGCCTTTAGCCCTAAACGAACATGGTCTGAAGCATATAAGTACTCAGCCATTCGTGTACTAAACTATTCTCATATCAGTATCACAGTCTACACCACAATCACCAACATACAAAAAGGAAGAGGGGTTGAATCGAAGCTGGAGGTCAGTTTTGGAAAAAGTGTGTGGCACTGCTCATGAGGAAGACATTCGAAGGGTAAACTACACAGCAGAAGACTTTAAGCAGTACACAAAAGCGACTAGAGTTGTGAGAGACTAGCACAATACGCAGATTGCAAGTTTAGAGAAAGACACTTCGAAGAACACACGACTACTGCGACAGTTGACTAGAGATGTCAGAAGAAGCAGATAATCAGAATATCAGGGAATTACAAACTGAAGCAGATGTCTTAGATAGGGAAGCAGTAATGACAAAATGGTCGAACGAGGGAAAGTAACAGAACTACAGGAGGTTAAGCAGGACGCTGTAGGATATCAGTTAGGTGTAAACTTGTTGTCACAAGGGGAGTCTCTAGAGGGTCTAAGAAAAGAACAGAAGTAAATGCCACTAATAGAAGTTGGTTTCAGAACCCGAGCACAAAATCTTACTATTTTATTTCAAGGTACCCACAGCATCGGTAAGGATTAATGGAAGGGAATATTGTATTTCCGTTTCTATGCAAGTGGCACATACGAGTGCCACATAGGTCGTGCATATCCTGCCAAGTGGGGGATACTGAAGAAATTTATAAGAATAACAGCTCAGCGACTATTATTAATTACAGAAGACAAGAGAAGATACGTAGAAATGGAGGTAGTAGAGCTACAAAAATGTTACCGAGGGAAATGACGGTCTGTCTGAATCTGGCAATAAGAGAGGAGCATGATGTCTCTCGAGTGAAATTGCTAATGGGACAAAAGAAGGTAAGAAATGCAATAAGGAAGTGATCGAGCCAGAATTGTACTTCCGGTAGGTCAAGGAGCATTGGTCGTACTCTCCCCTTGACGAGATGGTAGTAGTGGCTAGCTGTTCAGAGCAGGGAAGATTTCGTCAACAATGAAGCTAGAATTAAACGGGAGTGGTTTGTCACGAAACGCATTTGTAATGGCCTGAGAAACAAATGGAAGTCCTAGGTGCTGCAGATCTACCCAGTTTAATTCAAACTCTAGGGACGGAAGTAATGCAGTCTATAAACACGGTTCTGAATCAGAAGGAGGGACGAGTTTCCCTGGAAACCTTATTGCAACGGTTAAATTTATATCAAACAGAGACAACATTGGCTGTTGTCATACCAACGACCGCAGTGGCACCTTTTATACTGAACATTGTCCTTGTTTAGCTGCAGAAGACTGAGTTAGGACCCAGTCATCATTCAGATTCCAGTAGATTTGGCATCCCAAGCATAAAAGCAACAGAAGGAATATGAATGCGAAATGGGTTCGTATTTATTATAGCTTTTACATTTGAAATAGAAGTTTTTGCGCAAGGTGAGTACTAATGAAATAAGTTCCAAGGCGCTCGAGTTACAGAGGAGGGCACGGAGCTAAATAGAAATATGTAAGATTAAGTGAAAGAGCTTAGGAAACTAGTTGTTACAATGTCTTAAGAGGGGACACAGGGCCAGAATGGCCAGTCGCCATAACTCTAGTGTGAAGAATAATCTAGTTAGGGAGACCCGAGGGACTGGGTCTTGATAAAAAGAAGGACCATGTAGCGTAGCAACCGTATTCAGGCAAAATGTACTCCAGAGCAGAAGTGAGCTGCAACAGAGTGCTATGCACTGCAAAGAAAAACACAGCCTACAGGTATTTCGAGGTGGAGCCATCTACGTACTGTATAGCAACGGCTGACGCTACAGTACGCTAGTGGAAGGACAGAAATGTTTCCTCACTTGCCCCCATGAAAGTGTTTAGAGTATATGCCTTAAACCCTAAACGAACGTAGTGGAACATATAAGTACTCAGCCATTCAAGTACTAAAATATCCTCGTCTTAATACCACAGCCTACCCTAAGAGCCTGTGACACCTGGACATACATCCTGGATGGCGGTACAAGACGCACTGTTCGACCACTGGACAAGTCAGCTTGCCCTGAGTCACAAAAGGAGCCGCTGTTGGAGCGGAGAGCAGCCCACTCACCGGAGAGAGGTCACGACCAAGCCGCCCCTGCAGCTGGACACGCTGCTGACAACAGTATTGGAGAGTCGTCGTGCTCGGTCCTGCTCTTTGCGCTGTCAGCAATGCCGGATGTCTATTGTTTCTATGTTTCGAATGAGAGGCAACTGGGCACCTCAACCAAGCTCTTACTGATGTACGAGTACTACAACCGAGGGCCGGATCAAAGAAGTTAATTGTCCGCATCTCGTGGTCGTGCGGTAGCGTTCTCGCTTCCCACGCCCGGGTTCCCGGGTTCGATTCCCGGCGGGGTCGGGGATTTTCTCTGCCTCGTGATGACTGGGTGTTCTGTGCTGTCCTTAGGTTAGTTGGGTTTAAATAGTTCTAAGTTCTAGGGGACTGATGACCATAGATGTTAAGTCCCATAGTGCTCAGAGCCATTTGAACCATTTTTTTGAAAGAAGTTAATTCAAGAAATGTACTATCGTCCTGACGTGTCTCATGGATGACAATCCATAAGCCACATATGAGTTCTGTAGGTGGGCGACCAATTATGGGATCATCTTGCACTAAATCTCTGCCTCCACGAAACCTTTTATGCCACTCGAAAATACGACTTGCTGAAAGTACCCCGGCCTGCATATGTTTTCTTAATCATTGTCCACATTTCTTTACTGCTTTCCCGCAGCTTAAAGCAGAACTTAAATTTCACTTTTTGCCCACAATCAGCATCCATTGTGTGACCATAGCTTATGCACCAAGAACCCAATCAGTGTGTTGCGAAGCACAGCCCTGTCACCTAGTGTGTTTGCACAGAAATAAGGCCAAGGTCATTTCAAGGATGAAAACACAGGAGGTAGCATATGAACTGTATATATTCGTTTTTAGTACTGCAGACTCAGAAATAAAAGAACGTGTCCTTGAACCTTTCTGGCGAAGGGAGTATTAGTGACGGATATGCCAGAAGACACAGCCGTAAAAAGTATACCGATGTTCTACGTCTGAAACTGAGAAAAAGAAGTTTGAAAAGTCCAGTTGGCGCATGACATAACTACGGTCCAGTCGTTGAGTGGATGGAACACTTTAATTGAATGGTTTTGTATAAATAAAATTGAAGTTTTCCGTTGATTCAACGAACGACGCATAGTTAGTAGATACATCTAATTACTAAACATTTAACAACCACATACTATGATAATTCTTGTACTGATCTAGGTAAGACTTCCGCTAACTGCACTAATACGGTGCATTGCAATAAGGTGAAGAAAATAAAAGACACTTGTCTGGGAAAACGCCATTTTTAATACTTCTTTGTCTAGTGAAATTGCGTATTTACAAAATTTATAGTTTGCGCTATATTTATCTAGAAACGCGCTTACAATTAGGAAAAGCTAAACAGTTAGATGTTCATAGTCTTTTTAATACTCAGTTATTATTCGTCATAAGTGTACTTTACTTCAATGCTGGTAAAGCACATTTGCCCACAGGTTATAACATCCCCGCATTCTTTTGACGCTGCCCGTTAGAAATCCACAAAAGTGTACCACATCTCCTATCACTCTGGTCAAGGATCGACACCCACGTGGCAAGTGGCAGAGGGAGCGCGACAATCTCCGCTCGAGGGGATTTGGGTAGGGCGCCCTAAGCCGGGGATCCCCCGGGCAGGCCGCGCCGGCTATCGATACAGAGCGCTCCGAAGCCTTCCCCGTTTGGCTCAGCCGCCGCGACCAAAATCCTCCCAGCCGCTCCGGAATAAAGTTCGCAGCAGAAATATTTATCGCTGCCTCGGTGAAGGTCAGGTGGCAACTGTCGTCACTTTGACAGGGGCCTCGATTGCAGCCATCTCGATTCACCAGGTACATGTAGCACGTGCTTAGTGCGGATACTGAATACCGTTCAGAAGCCTTACTGGCACTAAGTATCCACAGTACAGTACTGGACGTGTTGAAAATAGAATATTAAACTGACTTCTTTTCCTGCTTTGTTGCAGTTATTTTGGTGTATAGTCTGGAGACTGTGCGGGGGATCCCCGGCTTAGGGCACCCTACACAAATCCCCTCTAGGGGAGATCGTCACGCTCCCTGTTCTATTCAAGCCATCAGATCTTTCAACGAAGTAGTCCGATACGTTTATATTCGATTCAGTAACCACTCATTACCCGTTGAACCCCTTCCAGTCCAAATTTTATGCTGCTGTTATTCTTGACTTACAAATTCTTCTAACAACATATTAAACTGATTTCAATTTATTTTAATTAGAGCAGCTTTTCTCGTGGGTCCATACAGACCCAATACTCATGATCCTGTTAGTGCAGTCATCCAGTCAGCGGGCTTAGAACGCAACGGTTCCGTATGGTCAGTATCGTTTTCCTTCCTACGATCAATCAATATTTTACACTGGCTCTACAATCACTATCGTTAGCTACTTCGCGACACCAACAGCAAAACTCATCTACTGCTGTTAATTCCCATTTCATAATGTAATTCCCCAGCATGACCTCATTTCATTCTACTAAATTCAATGCTCTTTGTTTGTTTTCATTGACAATAGTCTTTTATCGTCTTTTAGAAGCGCTGTCCATTCCGTGCAACTAATCTTTAAATTTCTTTGCCATTTCTGATAGAATTATAATCTCATAGCTAAATTTCAAAGGTTTTGTTTCTTTTTCCAGAACATGAATTCCCACTACAAAGGTCTCCTAGCTTTTCTTTTAGCCCACTCAACGAAAGAAAATTGTGGGGGAAAAGTTCGTGGTGTCGCAAATTATTATGTAGTGGTAAAAGGCAGTGTAATGAACAACATACCAGTGAGATGTGAGCGTGTGGGGGGGAGCCTTTTAAAGGTCTCTTTTTTAAGTTTTTGTTGAACAACTCGAAAACCACGGCTTTCGGTGAAAATGTTTTTCGGTACAAAATTAAACTATTTTTAATTTCCTTGAAAACAGAGCTAATTATTTTTGCTCTGGGGCTAATAGTTCCCATGTTTCAGTGGTTGTAATAACTGCAGATTATCAAAAACAGGCTTTCAGTGGTATAAAATTAATGTTTATTGCTAAACGAAGTGAAGGGTTCATAAAAAATTTTGAATTTGTTTACCACATATAAATGCAGTAGTGCTGTAGTAAGAAACAAACTGTCTTCTGTGGTAGATGCTGGATGGAGAGGGGGCGGGGGTAGCGGGATAGAAGTGTGCGGGTGGATTGGTCGTCGAATTGGTTCAAATGGCTCTGAGCACTATGGGACTTAACATCTATGGTCATAAGTCCCCTAGAACTTAGAACTACTTAAACCTAACTAACCTAAGGACATCACACAACACCCAGTCATCACGAGGCAGAGAAAATCCCGGACGCCGCCGGAATCGAACCCGAGAACCCGGGCGCGGGAAGCGAGAAAGCTACCGCAGGTCGTCGAATTGATGCGATACATTTCCCGGTTTCATAGGTCTACAAACTTTATGACGAGCTCGTGATATCCCACTCTAGCTAACCCCGTACGTCACAGGAAGCTACTACAGGGAGGTTAACAATGTTTTACCGATAATCCACAGCGCGACTTGTGAATCACTGGCAACGCAGAGTGCAAACATGCATGCAGGTGTCACTGTTCCACAGAGAGTTCATTACCACTGCTTGAAATACAGTACTAAAGCAAGAACCTGTATATGGAGAGAATCTACGTAAAACTCAGCATACTGTTCTACACTGCTAGAGCAGAAATTGACCATTAGTTATCCTGTACTGCAATTGTAGCATTCTTCCGCGAAAGGCAGTTTCCCGCACCATAAACGCTGCTCCGCTTGCAGTTTACACAGACATTGTGCCTTTGCAGCATTCCCCCTCTATTTCTCTTACGTGAACAGACAAAATAACTTCACTGAGCGTGTGTTTATGTGGTGAACTTAGTTTCACTTTGTTAAATAAGTACTTATCGGCGGTTGTTACGTGGCATTTTATACAAATGCATTCTAATAGACATTGGCTGAGAAGACATTAATTTGTAAGTCTGATGTTGTTAGCGCTTGTGTACTGTTGGCGTAAAAGTGATTGTATTGGTAAGTATGGCACCTTGCTGCTGTCCATAGTGGACACCGTATTGTAAACCGACGTAACTGTCCTATAGTCACTTGGTGCTGGATACAAGAATGAGTAGATATTTGCAGCACAGCTTTCCTAATTAATTGTGTTTCTGTTAGAATGCATAAATCATTTCCATACAGGAAATGCTGGCAGTTGTAGAGCTAGCTGCACTGAGTGGAGCCACTTACCGAACATCCACCGCTTGTCTTCCAAAGAGGGTGTCAATAGATCTGATGTAATGGGACTGATCGTGTTCAGGTCTACAACAATAATCTTCTGTAATTCACTGCTTATGTCAAAATATCTCAAGTAACTTAGCAGTAAGGTGATCTACTTGTGTTACAGAGTGAGACATCTTAAACCTCGGGCTTCTTTATAGTCCCGACTGGCTTCATGCATTTGGTACCCCATATGCTGTGAAAAATATTCCAGTCAGTGATAAAGGAGATAATAGAATTTAATCTTCGTCGATCCATTATGGATCGTGGGACGACGGCTGGCATGAACTTCTTGATGCAATAATTTACCAACAGCCGTATGTATTTGTATTGTAGAAGTTTATTTTATTTTGTGAACTTCTATGACTACCAGTTTCGGCATTACATTGATGCCATCTTCAGGACCCACTCTTTATTTTTACGACAATGACGTGTAGGGCCTGAACATGGCATTAACGTACTGCCGAAACTGGTAGAACATAGAAGTTCATAAAATAAAATTAATTTCTGCAATACATACGGCTGTTGGTAAATTATTGCCTGAAGAACATAATAGAATTTTGTCGGAATGTTAGACTTTTGGCAGGCTCTTCAATGTGGTAGACAGTTGCAGGCTCTAGTTGGTGAGCTTTTACCCATAATGGTTCACTTAGAAACTGCATATAAGTACTCACTGAATAAAATGAAAATCACAATATGAACACGAGCTCAGTCAAGCCATATTGCCTGCTCGCAGAAGATAATTGGACAGGAAATTCTCAGGAGTTGTAGTATGTATTTACTCTGAAAGGCGTGCAGTGCTCGTGGTGAGGATGTATTACTAACTCATACCTGTATTCTATGTAGTATTCACGGATTTGTGGAAAAAGTGCATCCCCGGGCATGTGTGCATACTGAGCCATTAGTGATTCTTAAGGCGTGCTGAACGGGGTTAGTATAACTTTTTGAAACACCCTGTAGTCGCATTTTGCTGCGTCGTGATGTATATAGAGGGGAGAGTCATCTGCTCCCTGTTCAGTTTCCAGACCTATGAAAGAGGGTAGGGCTATCTCCGCAATTGGGCGACCTACTTTCCTACACACTTGTATTCTCGACGTCCCGCCTCTTCTAAACCCACTTCATTTAAAAATACATTCCTTAATACGGCACTACTACTCTTCCAACACGAGGTCATGGTCCAATTCCACGTGTCGAGACTTGCCCTGATATTTTTGTACAGAATGCCTACACCGAGAAACCTCAAAGGCAAAAATTTTACCTACTGACACACCGCAACCAATTTTAAAAAATGCTGAAAACTACCAAATTCATAGATAGCCAAGCGAATGGAGAAATGCATACCCCTACTGCAGTTGTAGCAGATATCACATGCTTTACACGGCAGTCGCATATCGTTGGTTGTCGGCACATCGGTAAACAGATAACATGGTACGATGCGCCGAAGAATGTAAAGAGAATTTCAGTTTTCGTTGATAGTTTCTCTGTCACAATTGTTCACATTTACTAGTCACTAAAATTTGTAACTCAATTAATACCAATAACAACTAACATTAAACTTTGCAATCTCGCTATTAACAATGTAGATGAAACTGAACTAATTTTCGTCGTGTTTTCTTCGTATATTCTTTTTAATAGCTTCTGTCTTTTTGCAGATTCCTCACTTTAAAAGTAATGAGGATTCCAGTAATGTTTTAAACCTTGCAATGATGAAGTAGGAAGAATATGGTATACTTCTTGTGAAGACTTACATAAAGTTTATTTCCTAGCTAATCTCGGAAATTCATTAGAATGATGTCAACGTTTCGTTAGGAATCGTGAAAGAAATAGATGAAACACAGAATAGCTCTGATGATTCCGTGAATCGAGGTTCGAACGATGATTGTTGTACTAATTAAATTCAAGCACAAAAATACACCGCCTTCCAATCCCAAAGAAAACGTGTTCGATGACAGCTGTTGGTGACAAAAGAAAGACTGGAATTTTTTTGGTTAAGCAAAGCAGAAAGAAAGCACTTAAATTTAACCAGTGTACATCGCCAGTATCCTTTTGTAAAATCTGAACATAAATTTTATGAATGGAAGAAAGCTTTATACAAAGTATCGAATACGTGACAAATCAATCTTGTAAAAGTGTTAGAGAAAACTATTCAGAAGAAACTTCCTGGCAGATTAAAACTGTGTGCCCGATCGAGACTCGAACTCGGGACCTTTCGCGGGCAAGTGTTCTACCAACTGAGCTACCGAAGCACGACTCAGTTTGGAAGGTAGGAGACGAGGTACTGGCAGAAGTAAAGCTGTGAGCACCGGGCGTGAGTCGTGCTTTCCGTAGCTCAGTTGGTAGAGCACTTGCCCGCGAAAGGCAAAGGTCCCGAGTTCGAGTCTCGGTCGGGCACACAGTTTTAATCTGCCAGGAAGTTTCATATCAGCGCACACTCCGCTGCAGAGTGAAAATCTCATTCTGTATTCAGAAGATTTAGAACTGCTTCTGAGCTTCAGTGAACTATTATTGGGGGAGACCTACGAGCCTGTGACCTCTGCTTACACAGCTTTAGAAAATGATATAGGGAATGAAGAGACTAAATTACGAAGATTACTGAAAGTAAGCGTCTACAGATGTCACTGATAGATAAACCTATAGAAAAATTTATAGCTGACATGAAGACGAAGCTTCCAGTAATCCCTTAATATGCTGGACTTACAGGCAATCGGCCTGGCTTCATAAAAGATTTATCTGCAAAATGTAATTTATCAATTTGGGCGAAAACAGGAGGGCGTCGCTAGTGCAGTCAGCGAATGCTACGACACATTCTTACCCAACCATGCCAGTGGCATCAGTGGATTGCTGCTGGTAAACCTTTAGGTCTTACAGACTCAACGGAGGAGCAACACCACTGAAGATGTCCAGCGCAGTTATGACGAAACATTAAGAACATGAGAGTTTTGTGGATCACGACCTTACACCCCAAAAGGTTTACCAGCAGAAATGTGATCCGGTCGCGAAATCTTTCATTCTATTATCTATGAAAGTATCTGTAGGCTTATATCTGTCTTCAGACCGTGAAGGGAAATTAGGAACAAATATTTAAAAAAGGAGTAGATGGTAACAAAAATCGTGTAATCGGTGTAATAATCTGGGAATATGGGAGCTAATAATTTTCAGTATTAAAGGGCAGAAACTAATTCATTCCTTTTGTTGGCTATTGGCCTGGACATAACGACACCTCTTTCTTTCAGAGGATGACGAATAATATCACTCGGATTCCCCTCGGAACTAATACTGTGATTCAGCCTCTTGATAAAGATATGTTTCCACATGGTAAAGTAAGTTTTAGAAAACTGTCGCACAATATTATTTCCGATACTATTGTTCAACGTCAGACATTGCTGCACTGCCAGTTTGCATCATCGCATCAAACAAATGTGATCAAATATTTTGGGTAAGTAGCACTAATTGCAGAACGGACGTAACCAATTTTTACTCCGTCCCAGTTCAGTCTAAATGAAACTGATAATTATAGTGAAGTGAACGAATGCATCAATTTTTCCTTTATAATGTGTGCCTGATGTAAGAAAAATGCTTGTTTTCGCCATCTAGTATACACTTTGAATTTTTGTGACTACTGCAGTGAACGTAAGGGAATGGTTCCATTGTTAGTACAATGTACATTATTCAAAATTAACGAGAACTGTCACACAGGAATTGTTATAAAATATTTCATACCAATAAATTAAAGTCCGATTGATGGTAGTCGTCTGTAAGGTAACATCTCACACTGCCTTGATTTATAGTTGTTTCTATAACAATTACATGTACAACAGTTTAACTGTCGACATGAACTGCAAGTTATTCAGAGAATTTATGATTTGAGACATTTCTGGCATGGTTTAAGTGCTTAAAACTTTCTGTGTTTAGTTTGAACTTGGAGCTATGCGACGCTCATTTCTCTTGTCACACCTCCTACACGTATTCGTCGACTCGGCGAGCTAGGCAGAAATACTTTACAAACCGCCATTATAGTCGGTTCTTCGCACGGCAAAAATGAGTAAATTCAACAAGTTTAACCAAAATACTTGCAGTGAACTTTACCAGCTAAAATTTTGACATTGCAGTTACTTTAGTGTTATCTTCCAGAGAGAAAAATTTTAGGATAGGTTTCGACATAACGGACGCAGACATTCCCTTCTCAGACATGGTGCAAACATTGAATATTTTTTCTTAACCCACTTCATTTAAGAATAAGCATTAATATTGTACCACCAGAGCATTGATTTTAATAATCGTCGCTTTTTCCATATCCTCCAACAAAGAAAACGTTGGTGTAGAGAAAATATGTATAAAACCTTTCCAGTAAGAAATTTAATGTTCCTCAGTTTTGTGCTGGAAAGCATTTTCTCAAGAAAGTGCGGATTCGAGTTATCAATGAGAAGCCTAAAAAAGTGACATTCAAACTGCCTCTCTAACCTATGCTCACATATCACCAGTAGCGATTTTTAGTACCGTATGTTGTTTATGGCCCTTCGTTCTACCAGCTTAAATAACTTGGGGAATAGACGAATTTTTTCACTATTTGGGTATTTGTCTTCATTAACTGCATGCATGGTGCAGAGACTGAATGACATGTGTGACATGTTACAATTGTGGAGCACTTCCTTCTGAACTTCTGCTTCCCTTCCATACCACACCACTCTTATAAGTTCAGTACTAGTTTTGGATAAGTCCACCAACAAAATATCAACTATCTCTGAAGTATTCTTCACATGGAATACTTCCACAAGTTGAGAAGTGAATGTAATTAAACATTGTCTATTTGAAGAAGTAAACTTTTAACACAAACAGTTCTGCTGTTTCTGATATAGTACAACGTTAGGAAATATACATTCTCCAGAAATTCGTTTTAGGAACATAAGGAAATGCTCGTCACAAACAACTGTTCTTCAACAAAACGAAAATAGATTCATGAGAGTGTAAATTACGCTGTCTTGACCAATGACAACAATATCTTAGAAACAAAGTACGTATGCAAGGATCTGTCTCATGGCAGCACGACTTTTCCAGGATGCAGAACACCAAGGCACGGAGCGCAGGTCGAGGGAGCGCAGCAGTCAGGGTGGTGAATGCGATGTCCCATCGTAGGCCGCGTCCGAACGATGATGATACATCCGTCGCTAACTGGCGAAGAGCAAACCGTCTCTAGCGGGATCCGCGGTGGTAGATATACTCGGCGGTGGAAGGTTACAGTTTTCGTATTGGATATCGAAAAGGAAATGAGTGTGTGGCATTGTTTGCCGGGAGGCCCAATCCAGAGAAGTTCGGCCCCCGAGTGCAAGTCTCATTTCACTCGACGCTACAGTGGGCGACTTTCTTGCCGGTGATGCGGATGAAATGATGATGAGGACAACACAACACCCAGTCCACGAGCAGTGGGGCAAGCAGGTAACTGCCCAGGTACGCAGGCGGACATTGCCTATCAAAGTTGTGGCGCATGCACTAAGAGTTGCACGTCTGGAGCGACCCCTAATGCTATCTTCTGCGTGGTCTGCCTGGTTACTGGGAGGCCCTCTGGGGGCTGAAATCCGGAAAACAGGCGGAACGCAAGGGTTGAACTGACGATAAACCGCTAAAAATATATGCATTGCTTGTTGGCGGTGTCGAGAGCTCATACCGAGGGACACGCAATTTCTTTCCCTCTCCCCAACCCTCACCTCCAAAAGTGACGGAGGAGAGGCGGAGGTAGGTGTCCGAGCCGTCGTTGGCGTCGCTCTCTGTTTGGGCATCTTTGGGTTGCGACGCAAACGTCAGAAAGTCCACATCCATGGGAATGACTGAAGGTGATGTCTGGCGACGCGACGTACTGGAAGTAGGAAACACGAGGTCCTTGGTACCTGCACGAGACTTCACCATGTCCCATGTATCTGGAAAAGACAGTGGTGTAAAAGGCCCTGGTGCAGGCAGAGTACCACAGTGGAGACAGATCTGATGGTTGCAGGACTGGGTGCCTTCTGGAGAGTAATCAGTGTCATGATTCTGCCAAATAGGTGGGAGATGATCACAGTAAGGCATCAGTTCTGTCTACAGACCACATTTGTAGCCCAGATGGAGCCTTGGGCTATGAACATATGTCGACAGGAGGGAGGGCAGGGTGGGCATGTCGAGGAGCTGGAGAATGGACAACAAGGATGGAAGGGACAGACCAAGCAAACATTCTGCAGGTGAATACCCATCTTGTGTGGTGCCCTGTACAATTTTCATAAAACAGTGAGTTCAGTGAGGTTAGTAATTGAGTTTTAAAAGACCGAATAAAACGATAGGGCACACGATTTGAAACAGAGTGAGAAAGAACAGTATAGCTCAGAGTAATAACCTGGGAGGCAGAAAATGAGGAAAACTCCAAGGAAGTAAACTGTGTGCCACTGCGAGTTACAACAGTTTTTGGGAAACGTTTTACTGCAAAAGTCTGTCTCAAAATCTTTATGGTCTGAATAGAAGGGGTAGACGTCATGGAAAGACAAATGGGAACGAAGAGCCAGCATCGGTGGTGCTGACCCATGAGGGACGAAGAAAGATTTGGCAAAGTCAACGTGAAGGCGGGACCAGGTCACAGATGATTGTAGCCAAGGAAAGTATCAGCAGGCTACAGTAGCTTGCTTGCTTTGGCATGTAGGGTAGGCTGTAACCAGGTCCATGTTGGTGGTTTCCATGTCCTGCCAGTAGGAATTTTATCTAGCCAGTCGCTTTATGAGGAGCTCCTCTGCTCCCTCAGTGGTCCTCATGTAGCAACTCGAAAATGCTGGTGTGTAGGGCCCTGGGATTGATAACCTGAGTGCAATCATTGTATCCCTGTACCCGAACAATGCTGTTATATGATGATAGCTCATGTCGACGTGCCCAGAGTAGGTATAAATCTGGGTGTGCCAAGACTGTGCATTTGGTCAGCCAAACCTGTTGGACCTGCCACATGTTGCAGGGGATGTTGTCACTAGCTGTATGCCTTCAGATGAGATCCACATAGAGAAGAAGTTGTGCAATGGCAGCATCTGTGTCCAAGTCCAGGACAAAGCTGTCTTCAGGCTAAGCATAAAACATCGGATATTGCCCCAATGTCAACCTGGAAAGCAGGCCTGCATTAGCAAGCTGCTTGGTGGGTCAAAACTTGATCTCATAAGTGTAACTGGGAAGAAAGAGAGCCCAGCATTTTAGATGGTGTGCTGTCTTTGTGGGATTGGTGCCAATGACTTGACGAGAGGCAGCAGAGTGGTATAATCTATGAGGAGAGTAAACGGCCAGCTGTAGACATGGTCACGAAATTACTTGACAGCTAAAGTTTCCCTTTTTGATCTGAATATAATTGTGTAGGCATGTAGTGAGAGTCTTGGATGCAAAATCAGTTGCACATTCCACACCCATTGACCACACAATAAAGGACCACCCCTACTCCATTGTCAGATGTATTAATGGCCAGGGTGAGAAGGTGGTATCAAACATGATCACATTCGTGGGCTGGAGCCTGTTTCTGGGTCTAAAATCCCTGCTGCTTTACGAACACCACTGCCACTTGTGAGGGTACTGGTGTGTAGTATCTGTAAGTGGTTGTTCTTTGGAGGGCGACAATACCCAGTGGCGCAAAGAGTCGCAAGCAGAGACAGTTGTTGAGAGGCTGTGGAAGGTGTAGACTGCGTGAGCCAAAGGCAGTTGCTTAGCCAAGGATTTATCTCTATGTTTAATAGTAGTGGCACACAGTTTGAATAATAGTGTGTTTATGTTTGTGAAGTGTGATAAAGAAAATAAATTAAATTTTATCAGTTCTTAATGCGTCTCCAACAAGTAGTACCACACCATTTAACAATGAACGAAGTATCGATATACACGTTCAACTACGACAAGAGGATTGTAACATAATAATCATTAATTAACCCATATAATCTCCAAGGAGACGTGAGCTTATACACTGAACATTCTTATGAAGCAGATGATGTAAAGCCTCGGCGATGGGAACCGAATTTGGAATAAATCGCCTGTAGTTATTCAGCTGCCCCAATACTGATTTCAATTGGGATTGGTCCTGAGTGACTGTCAATTTTTGGATCACTTCCATGTCTTGAGGAATAGGATGAATGTCTAAAGCACTTGTCTTGTCTTTGTCTTGTCTTGTATTTGTCTTGTCTTGTCCTGTCTTGTCTTTGTCTTGTCTTTGTTACTCTGGAGCCCTGCATGATTAAATGTTGAGAACAAAATGTCGGTATTCAGATCGTCCACAGATGCCACAGCCATTAATATGACGGTCATGTAGTTCATAATCCCCACAACCTCACGCAGTAAGTGTTCCACTCATCGTTGAGATGTTTCTGGTGCACCTGGTACGCTAAAGGCTAGGTGATTGTGTGGGAAGAGGCCTAAAATGGCATATTTAAAACCAACCCATCCTGAAAGACCACATCGAGAAGTAGCTGGAGGTAAGCGTTATGAAGGTCAATTTTGGCAAACACTTCCCCTTGCCTACATTGCACAAGTTCTCTCCCATTATTGCAATGGGGTGTGTTTCAGTCACAGACTGAACATTCGATATTGTGCTAAAATCCCCACACCAAATTAATGCCATTGAGTTTTATGATGATAACGATTGAGGTAGGCAAATCACTATTGGATACATTCATAAGGATGCCGTCATCTACCGAACACTGAAGTTCTTGCTTGAGCTTGTCTCTAAAGGCAAACAGGACCAGGCAAACCTTACAGAACTTGGGAAAATCAGTAGAGAAGAGGATAATATGAGCCTTGAAACCATGGACGCCAGACGAGGCCGCCAAGAACACAGCAGGATACTTGGTAAACAGGTCAGAAGTCCGGAAACTAGCTGTCACCTGGCTCTCCTTGGGTAGTAGATGGAAGGTCCAGGTGCCTTCACTACCAGCACACCATACTGAACGGGGGCAGAGAAGGTGCCTCCGATAGAAATGAGACGTTAGTGTCGATTCAGTGGACAGGTGGAGACCCAACTGCCTGGTAAGACTGCCAATCAGTGATAGTGAGTTAAGAACCCTGTCAATTGTAGTGGGACCAGGATGCTGTGCATCAACACTGGGAGGAACAATGGCCCGTTCACGTGTGGAAGGGAAGATTGGATTAAATAAGTGTATGGTGATGCTACCCCTCTTTCCAGGAACTTCAGGTTCTGGGGACTCTGGGATTGTCCACTCAAATGCCATGATGTGGGAGCAGTGGCACAAGTCCACCGGGTGGCGGCCCAGTTTTCCGCAGGCGAAGCACTTATTGCCGTTGGTGGATAGTGAAGCATTGACCACATAAGAGTAGTTGGTGTGAGTGGCACTCACCCAGCTGGACCTTTATGGAGGCCCTGGAGAATGATGGTGGTTGATAGGGATTGCTGAAATGCCTGAATGATGAGGAGGCAAGACTCTATGGATGGATCTTTCAGTTTGAGAAAGTCTTGATAGAGAGCCTCATATGGGGAATGTACTAGCACCATGCCCTGCTCAATGAAGAGGCATAGGATTATTTGCTCTGAACATTTGAACACTGAAAGCGACAGTCACGTGGTAGTCCCTGCGGGCAGGTGATCCACTCCTGATAAGACTTATTATGCAGTTTGTGACAATGAAAACATTATGGAGCGCGGCTCTCATTTGAATCTGATAGTCAAAAGAGTCCAGAAGGCGGGATTTCATTACTGAACAGGAAATACATCCGGGTCAGTCTCTGGATGTAGTCGCTGCATCAGTAGATAAATGAATGAGATTGCATTTGCCAGGAGATAGGCGTAGGGCTGCATATCAAATATTATTCCATGCACAAAGAACTGTTGCTCCATCCACGCAATGTAACAGGACCAAGGTTCCACGTTGCGGCCGAACTCAGGGAACGGGGTGTGGCGGCTGGGAGCCGAGGGCTGAGGAGTGGATGTGGTATAGGCGTCCTGCTAATTCCAGCGTTGACTATGGGAGCACCGCAAACTTCTCCAGACGCGTTTCGTTGGTGCTCTGTATACACAGTAGCAGATGACCGCAATGGCTGCTCAGCTACCGAAGCGAACAAATTCGTTATGTTCATCAGAAGTCACACTAGAACGCTCGTCGACACGAACGAGCTCTTTATTAATACCGACGTCTTCCCTCCCATGTGGGTTCCAGGTGTTCAGTCCACGGTCCACTTCTGCTAGCAGTGTCGTTAAGCTTTTCTTCTTCGATCCGGAGCGCCAGTCTGTGAGTTTGCACTGCGTTTTTGGCGTGATGGGTCCCAGGTGTTCTCTCTGCCGTCCGCTCCCGCTAGAACCGCTCTTAAGCGTTCTCTCCTCGTCTCGGTATGACAGGCCGAGCTCTGGTCTTCATCTTTGGCCCTGTGCACTCGTCAGTGTGATGACAATCTGTTATCCATCCGGCGCGGTCCCATGTGTTACCCTCAAAGGCGGCAAGGATATAGACATTAAAAAAAAAGTCTGACTGGTTATGCTGCTCACCACAAATTCCTCTCCTGTCAAGTAGCACTTGCAAACTACGTCCTCAATTATTTTATGGATGTACTCCAGTCCCTGTCTTCCTCTACAGATCTTATCCTACACGGCTCCCTTTAGTACCATGGAAGTTATTCCCTGATGCGTTAACAGATATCCTGTCGTCACACCACTTTTTCTTGTCAGTGTTTTCCTTATACTCCATTCCTCTCAGATTGTGGGCAGAACATTCGCATTCCTTGTCTTATTACCAGACCTAATTTTCAATACTCTTCTGTAGTCCCACATCTCAAAAGCTTCGAAACTTTTCTTTTCTTTCTTGTAAGAGGCCACGTTTCATCAGCACACAATGCTGCATTCCCAAAGTACACTCTCGGAAATTTCTTCCTCACATTAAAGCCTGTGTTTGGTGCTAGTAGACTTTTCTTGCGTAGGACTGCCCATATTACCAGTGAATGTCTCCTTTTGATTCCTCCTTCCTTCGTACGTCATTGGTTATTTTTCTATCTAGGTAGCAGAATTTCTTAACTTCATCTACTTCGGGATCACCAATCCTGATGCGAAGTTTCTTGATGATCTCTTTTCTACTACTTCTCGTTACTTTAGTCTTTCTTCGATTTACTCTGTCCATTTTCTGAACTCATTAGATTGTTCGTTCCATTCAGCAGATCCTTAAAGTCTTCTTCACATTCACTCAGGCTGGAAACGTCATCAGCGAATCGTATCATTGATGTCCTTTCACCCGAAATTTTTATCCCACTCCTGAACCTTTCTTTTATTTCCGTCATTGTTTCTTCGATGCACAGATTGAACAGTATGGGGCGAAAAACTACATTCATGGCTTACACCCATTTTAACCTGATCAGTTCGTTCTTTGTCGTACACTCTTATTATTTCCTCTTGACTCCTGTACATATTGTATATTACCAGTCCCTCCCTACAACTTACTCCCATTTGTATCAAAATTTCGAACATCGTGCAACACTTTAAATTATGGAACGCTTGCACCAGGTCGGCGAATCGTATGAATGTGTCGTGATTTTTCTTTGGTCTTGCTTCCATTATCAAACGCAACATCATAACTGGTTCTGGGTTGCCTCTACCTTTCATAAACCCAAACTGATCGTCATCTAACTCATTCTCAGGTTTCATTTCCATTCTTTTAAAAACTTTACTTATGTCTTGACCACACTTTTATCAACCTAACGCGTTTCGAGTTTTCGTCATTTAGCGGAGGCTACAACATACAACACAAAACTGGTATCAGACGGTATGAAAATATGATACATTTCATCTTTGGGAAGAGACATAATTATGACTTTCTATCTTACTAGTGCTATGTCAGTCATATAAAAACGTTAGATACTGAAAGGTGGCTACACTGAGCCACAGCGCCAGAGATCGCGCCAGAGAGTTTAGTTCCGCCGCCTCCACTGGCAGTGATTATTGAGAAGTAGCGGCAGGCAGTTCTTGTCGAGAAGCGGTGGTAGGCGGTTCTTGTTCAGATGTAGTGGAGAGTGCTTGTCGTGAAGTCGGAGTGGAGAGTTGTTGAGATGTCGTAGTAGTGAGTGTTTGTTCCATGTTTCATGCAGTTGTTTGATGGGAGAGATAGCAAATTTTGTTCTAAAGGAGAGATTGTAATGATCAGAGTGCATTTCGTCAATATATATGAAGGTAACAAAACACTATTTTCTTTTTATTATTTCTGTGTCTTAAATAATGCATCATTACAGGTTCAGTCAACATAGCATCTGGCTTGTGTTCTTGTATTAGAGTGTAATTCTGGTTTTCTTGCGCAATTATAGTATTTCTAATTTTTTTAATTACTTCAATATAAATTGTACCTAAAATTTCTTATCTTATTGAAGAAGAACCGTGCCAGATGTGTACGTTGAGTCATACTTCACACACAGAACAGCTACACTTGTGCTTTGATTTCGTAGGTTTTATAGTTGCTGGGGACTTAATTAATTAATTGTGTTAACAGAAATTTTCTTTCATTCTTTGTTGTTATTCTATGCAGTCAGATTGCGTACAATTACTAGTCAGGGCCAACCCTTTACGACACAGCGTAATCGGACATACAGCTACTAAAAATATTTGCATTTTATTTAATTAAGCCCCCATGCAAGTGCTTCGGATCGTCCCTTGGAATTCTTCTGATTGCAAAAATAGTAGACAGTAGTATTGTTGTAGTAATTTTTAGTTTAGTAATTTTAGTCTATTTTGCAAGTGTAGATTTGGTAATCGGCATTCTTCTAATGGTATTTTTCAAAATTTAAATTTGTTGTCATGTCTACGGGTTTGACAATTTAGTGCAATTATTTCCATTGTTCGTTAATCGTGTTTGAGGGAAACATTTCGTGTGAATGGTATTGTTGGAGATAAGGAGTCATTGCGTGTAATTTTCGTACAGTGACGCGTTTTGTATGTTTTGTAAATGATTACGCGATCTATGAAAAAGGCAAAAATGATGGATAGTGAGAATGACGAAATTGTTAACATGGCGAACTCGCCAACAGAGGAAAACAGTATCATGAATAATGAAGTGGAAAACAATTTAAGAAGTCGGGAAAATAGTCCGGAACCATTTCAAAATTTTTCTCAATCAGATAATTCACAGAGTACGAGATTAACGATAGAAGATTCTGAAATTGTATCGAACACAGATAGCTTTATGGCTATGCAGAAGGAAGTTAGTTTTGCGGGAAATGTTAGGGGCGAAAAGAATTTCGATCCGGCTAATATGGAGCAGTTGATGGGAGCTATATTACAGTTGGGATCACAGATGGGAACTTTGCGATCTGAATTAAAAACAGAGATAGGAACAATTAAAACATAAATGGGAACTTTGAGATCTGAATTAAAAACTGATACGGGAACAATGGAAACATGGTTTGGATCTGAATTAAAAACAGAGATGGGAACTTTGGAAACACGGTTAGATTCACGAATAGGGACATGTTTCAAAAATATGAAAGATGAATTAAAGAAAGAAATCAGAGAAGAAGTACAACCGATTTTGAATGCTCACAATAATAGATTAGTTGCAGTAGAGATTAGACAAAGGGGACAGGATAGAGAACAGGAAGAAAGAGATCGCGAGATAGTACAGAAATTTACAGAGTTAAATTTACAACGTACAAAAGATAAGGAAGAAATATTTGAGAGAATCGGGGAATCCGTACCAAATGACAGATTAAATAACCTAACACAACAGTATGAACAGTTAACTACTAAATGTGGTAATACTGAAACGCCAGTAGCGACACTTACGGAAGACGTAAATAAACAGAAAGAACAAATAGGTGATTTATCGGAAAGAGTTGAGGGGATTTCAGACAAATTGACAAATCTTAGTCTAAATGGGGACAGAGATTCAGATGATACAACACCATTGCCATTTCCAGAAACCGAAGAATACCAGAACATAAATAAACACGTTGAAAATCAGGGAAAATTTAATGAACGCGTTAAAAGGGAAGTTGAGGCATTACGAAAGCAAGTCAAACAAATTGACGGCGAAATCGTAGGAAAAGACAGCAGAAGAAATTTAGAATCACGGATAGCAGAGGGCTTTGAAGAAAATAATTTGTTTCATTTACGAGATGCAACAAGAGAGCGCCAGGCGCGCGAACTTGACAATAATCGACATTCGGACTGGGACAGACGCGGTAGGTCTTTGTCGCCACGAGGAGAAAACTTTGACTATAAACACTTCTTAACTGTTCGGAAATTTAAGATCTTTCGCAATTCTAAGAATGACATACATCCATGTTCATGGTTGGATCGGTCTGTGTGCGCACTTGCGCCAGATTGTCCACTAAGTCATAAACTAGAATTTATGTGCGGCTATTAAAGTCCTAAGGGGATTCACTACGCTAAGTGAATATGTGCCGTAGCGTGCTATATA
This sequence comes from Schistocerca cancellata, assembly GCF_023864275.1. Classification (NCBI taxonomy): domain Eukaryota; kingdom Metazoa; phylum Arthropoda; class Insecta; order Orthoptera; family Acrididae; genus Schistocerca; species Schistocerca cancellata. Next base: position 635,392,824 of record NC_064631.1, on the reverse strand, counting down.
GGGCCCCGAGCTGTAGTAGTGCTATTTCTCTTTTAGTTTTCTGCACTGCTGCCTACTCTTTTACTATTCTTTGCATCTATCGAAGCAACTCTTCGACTATCAATCTATCTAGGAGCGTGTAAATGACTATTTTACCCAAAAGTGATTTCGGAAATTACCGTTTGGACTTACTGTATCTTCAGCAGCATTCATTCGTAGCTTAAATGAAATTTTACCTGTTTATCTTCGTGACAATATTACTTCATATGTTGACGATATTCTTATTGCTAAACGTTCTTGGAGTGAGCACAACAAAATTTTGGATTCATTATTACGTATTTTTGCACGAGTTGGCATTACAGTGAACTTGGAAAAATCTGAATTTGGTCGTTCTCAGGTGAAATTTCTCGGTCATATTATTTCTACAGAAGGTATTCTTCCGGATCCAGAAAAACTAGACGCTATTCGTAATTATGCTGTTCCTACTACAAAACGCGATGTTCGTAGTTTCCTTGGTGTCTGTAATTTTCTTAGACGCTTTGTTAGATTGGACGATTTGGCCACACCTCGTTTATGTGAACTATCTGGAAAGAAATCTAATTGGTGTTGGGATGAGGAAGCTCAATCAGAATTTGAACAACTTCGTGATGCTTTAGTTGCTGCTCCACTTCTATCACACCTGGATTTATCAAAAGATTTTTGTTTGGCGACGGACTCATCATACAAAGGCCTAGGTGCACACTTATTTCAAGAGACAGAAGAAGACGGCGTTGTAGTACAGAAAACTATTGCATTTGGAAGTCGTGTTCTCACTAAATCAGAAAAGAATTATTCGATTACGGAACTTGAAGCTTTAGCCGTTGTATGGGCTTTCACAAAATTTCGCACATTTTTGTTTGGCAGACATACTAAGGTTTATACCGATCATCGAGCTCTGGAATTTCTTATGTCAACAAATTTAACTCACGGCAGATTGTCACGATGGGCGTTGTACCTACAGGAATTTGACTTTAGTATTGTTTACATACAGGATTCTTCAAATATTGTTGCCGATACTTTATCACGTGCACCTATGGGTTTGAAACAAAGTGCTGAAGAGGACTGCATAGAAAACAATTATTGTTTGATGTATATTCAAGGTGTTGTGTTTGAGAACTTTATTTCGTCTTCGCTCCAGGACATCGCCAAGGAGCAAAATAAGGATCCAATCTGGAAGGACATTAAGGAGAAGTGGAGGAGAAAGGAAAGCGTAGCGATTAGACAGCATTATTTAGTTCGCAATGACATTCTTTTTAAACGAAAATCGGTCGACAACTCTGTTTGGTTAGTTTGTATTCCTGATGAGTGGGTTATTAAGCTGATTTGGTATACGCATTTGAGTTATGCACACTTTGGTCCCAGAAAATGCTTTCATAAATAACGGGAAAATTACTACTTCAGTAATATGGAAAAACGTATTCGATCTGTTCTTGCCAAATGCAAATTATGTCAAAGGGCTAAGCCGCCAACAATTTCTCATAGAGCACCGTTGTTTCCTATCATTCCAGCGAAATTAAAGGACATGGCTGCAGTTGATTTGTTCGGTCCAGTGGTTCGATCTACTAATGGTTTTGCGTACATTTTCGTAGCAGTGGAGTTGACATCAAAATATGTGTGTTTTACACCGTTACGCAAAGCAACAGCTCGTTCAGTATCTAATGCTTTCATTAACCATTTTCTTAAAGAAGTTAGTCATGTTGATAAGGTTATATCAGATAATGGATCACAGTTTCGTTCTAAAATTTGGCTTCGTACTCTACGGCGTCGTAAAATTAAACCAATTTTCATTTCACTTTTTCACCCTCAATCTAACACTTCAGAGAGATGGATGAAGGAAATCATTAAATTGTGTCGTCTTTATTGTCATCAGAATCACAGAACGTGGGATCAGTATCTTCATATTTTTCAAAACATTCTGAATGAACCTCCTAATGATTCAACTTCTTTACCACCTATATTGATATTAAAAAACCAAGCACCGACAAATCGCATATCTGAAATCGTTCCTTTTCCGCCTCCACGGAAACTGCGACATTCTGAAGTTGTCAACCTGGCTCTACAAAATATTGCGTCTGCGGCTGCTAGAAGAGAGAAATCAGCTAAGCCTCCTGGTCGTTTAAAAATCTTGTCAGTTGGTCAAAAGGTGTTAATTAAGTCTCATCGTTTGTCTCACAAAGGAAAAGGCTTGTGTCGGAAATTTTTTCTGCTTTATAACGGTCCATATAGAATTCGCAAAATTATTCATGATAACACTGTCGAAGTAGAAACTCTTAAATCACGACGCTCTAAGGGAATACATCATATATCAAACGTTAAAATTTTTGTGGAATGACATACTTTCGAGAAACCAACAGTTTACGTAAACATGCGGAGAATACAAGGATACCACGCTGTGTTTTGCCGGCGGCATATATTCAAAGCAACAGTCAAGTCTGCGCGCCGCACAAGGCAGTCGTTGACCGAAAACAATTACTTCCTACGTCACGTGCCTACAGCTGATCGAGCGCTCAGTGCGAATGCACTGACAGCCGTAAACAATTACACAGTGTTTAATTTCTCCGATTAAATTCATTATAAAGCTATAGTGACTTGATGAATTATGTTATTAACATTCAGTATTTTTCAGGATACGGTTCTGTAAAATATTTAAGAACTTCAGGTAAATTCTGTGCGTGTCCGACGTTAAGACGACTTGCTATCGAGAAATTTTCTGGAAGAATGTAATTTCCAAGAAGAAACTAATAAATTAAAAAAAAAGGTAACTGTGAATTGAGTTCATTTTTCAGGTAACATATTTCCACTTAGGTACGTACTTTAGACGTAATTTGCTGCTCGCAATTACGTGATTCATACTTTGTGCTAATTTCATGTTCTATGAATTTACTTGTGAAGCGACGTGCTTGCGTACATTGCTGATTTTTGTCAAAGTTTTATTAATGAACTGGGTTGTAACTTGTGTATATTATGCATCGCTTGGCTGCACTGCTTTTTCTCTGATGTCATATTTTTTTTATTATGTGCCTGCTGTGCTTATTTATTTAAATTATAATTGTCACCTGATTAATTGTGCTGACTGTGGTTATGTATGTAGGTTACACTTTGTCATTTATCTGCTTGCGCCTTCATGTTTACTTATTAAGATTACATATGAACATTTATTTGCTTATGCTGATATGATGCTAATGACCTATTTATTATGTAAGATACCTATTTGCTGCTTTTCGTATGGATTGCATATTTACACATTTCTGCTTGTTGTCATAACTATTCTTTAATTTGGTATATAGAAATGCTGATATACGGTGTACAAACATTGAGTTTAGGTCACACTATGGTATTAATTATTGTTCGCTTGGCAGAGCTTCGTTGTAGGAATTGTGCTGCATCCACTTGTTGACATTCTGTTCTCTACTGGTATATTTACTCGCTATTGCTTGTTTTGCTTACGCTCAGTGCCTTATATTTTTAAGATAGGAAAATGAACTGCTATAATTCGACGAACGACATTAGTACAAGAAACTTCATAGAAGTCACATGAGCTGGAGGTTTTATGAAAGCTGTATGAATGAATGCCAATAGGAAGGAAGCTAACGACATGACATACCAACACAGTTATTACACTGCATTTTTCGTGAGCAATTGAAATAGGAAGTGACACTTGACACAAGAAATACTCCACATGTTTGCTTCCGTTTGCCACAATTCTTGAAGTGGTGTACACACTGTGAGATATTAGGATCATTCACACTCTGTAATCGTACTTAATTACTGAGCGTTATTCGAACTAAGTCTGTTAGAGGTCATGTATGCATTTCTTTTGTTTATAATTCATAATGAGTAGAAGATTTTGGTCAGACGGATTACACAGAGGTTGTGTGTTGACAATGTGTTTTCAGATTGTATGGGATGATGAACTGAAGTTTGCACTAGGATTTTGTCTATACTTGTTCGAGGAGACTGACTAGAGGAAAGAGTTCTTATGGAAGTAAAATGATATTGGTGCTAAGGTTTATATGTGTCGACGTATTGAAAAGGTATTATTGAGGTATTGAGATTATGTGAAGTTGATGATTATTGGAGTTTTGGTGGACAAGAGGTAAGGTAAATGGTATTGATGATAAGGTTTATATGTATCGACGTAAGAGGTATTATTGAAGTATTAAGATTATGTGATGCTGATGATTATTGGAGTTTTGGTGGATAAGAGGTAAAGTAAGTGAGGAGCATATTTTTTTTTGTTTTTGTTGGTCTATATGGAACAAGGAGGATGAAGATGGCAGACTAGAACACTCAAGTAGAAGGAAGATTGTCTACACACACACTTTGTTAAATCAATAAGTAGTACATACTTTTTTTTGGGAGAGAGGAAGTATTTGCATATCTTGGCTCACTAAACAGTCGTTCAGCAACCGTACATTTTGATCTGGCTTGGCAAACATTGGTCTTGACATGATGACTATGACGTTAACTAACTATTATTGACTGTTATACATTGCTGCCACTACTACTTGACACACATGTTGAACATCAAACCTTTGACAGAATTGCATATACACAGTTAACACTATTCAATCACACAGTAGTACTTAAGGTGGATGAAAGATGAGTGAGTGTGTTTTGTGTGTTTTCCTTTCCTAATCCTACCCACCTATCTCCTAAACATTATTTTATTTGTTTGTAGTGGCTTGCACTGACACCCATAAATATTATAGGTTTACTGATGTTTGTGTATTTGTAATAGTTAATATGACAATTATCTGACATCATTTGTGTGTTTGTTATGATTTGTATGTTTAGTGTAAAAGCATTTGTATGTGTATTCAAACTATTGTTCATGCCTGAACTGTCTGATTAGTGAAGGTGAATATTATGAACTGTTACCTGCACTTGTTCAACATTGATGTGTGACACTTAGAAATGATTAATTTCTGCTGATGAACTGTATGATTAGTGATACTGAATATTATGGACTGTTACTTGTAGTTTTTCTACATGATTGGTGCCAATAGGACATGTTTACTTTCTGCTTATAAACTCTGATGAACAGTGTGATTAGTGATAGTGAATATTATGGACTGTTACTTGCACTTTTTCTACATGATTGGTGCCACTAGGACATGTTTAATTTCTGCTGATAAACTCTGATCAACAGTGTGATTAGTGATAGTGAATATTATGGACTGCTGTCTGCACCTACTCAACATTGCTGGGTGCCACCGATGGACTGCTTCTACTGAAATGATGTCACCTGTTGATGTCTGCGCCTGTTCCACAATGCTGGGTGCCACTGATGAACTGCTTCTGCTGAAATGATGTCACCTGCCGGTGTCTGCACCTGTTCCACAATGCTGGGTGCCACTGATGAACTGCTTCTGCTGAAATGATGTCACCTGATGGTGTCTGCACCTACTCAACATTGCTGGGTGCCACTGATGGACTGCTTCTACTGAAATGATGTCACCTGTTGGTGTCTGCACCTGTTCCACAATGCTGGGTGCCACTGATGAACTGCTTCTGCTGAAATGATGTCACCTGATGGTGTCTGCACCTACTCCACATTGCTGGGTGCCACTGATGGACTGCTTCTACTGAGATGATGTCACTTGTTGCTGTAGCACCTATTCAACATTGATGAGTGCTACTGCTGGAACTGTCAACTACTTGTTGTGAAAGCATTTTATGTGAATATTTGTATAAACTGATTTTTTGTGTATTACTGTTTGTGAAAAGTTATGAGACTCTTACCTGCACATATTCGTCATTGCTGACGCTATCGATTGAATTGTTTAACCACATGATATTTGTGTAAACTATTATGTAAAGTCATATGTATGAAAGAATTTGTATTCCTTACTGTATTTTATATATTAGGCTATTGAAAGGTCAGTGCAAAGCCAACATTTTATCTAGTTATATGATATTTACGTATTAATATTATCTTTTATTTTTGTCTGTATTTTTTTGACGAATTTGGTGGTATTATCACCTCCAATGCTGGCAAAAATACCATCAAATTCTAGCCCGTGGAGGAAGGGTATATGAAAGGTGGCTACACTGAGCCACAGCGCCAGAGATCGCGCCAGAGAGTTTAGTTCCGCCGCCTCCACTGGCAGTGATTATTGAGAAGTAGCGGCAGGCAGTTCTTGTCGAGAAGCGGTGGTAGGCGGTTCTTGTTCAGATGTAGTGGAGAGTGCTTGTCGTGAAGTCGGAGTGGAGAGTTGTTGAGATGTCGTAGTAGTGAGTGTTTGTTCCATGTTTCATGCAGTTGTTTGATGGGAGAGATAGCAAATTTTGTTCTAAAGGAGAGATTGTAATGATCAGAGTGCATTTCGTCAATATATATGAAGGTAACAAAACACTATTTTCTTTTTATTATTTCTGTGTCTTAAATAATGCATCATTACAGGTTCAGTCAACATAGCATCTGGCTTGTGTTCTTGTATTAGAGTGTAATTCTGGTTTTCTTGCGCAATTATAGTATTTCTAATTTTTTTAATTACTTCAATATAAATTGTACCTAAAATTTCTTATCTTATTGAAGAAGAACCGTGCCAGATGTGTACGTTGAGTCATACTTCACACACAGAACAGCTACACTTGTGCTTTGATTTCGTAGGTTTTATAGTTGCTGGGGACTTAATTAATTAATTGTGTTAACAGAAATTTTCTTTCATTCTTTGTTGTTATTCTATGCAGTCAGATTGTGTACAATTACTAGTCAGTGCCAACCCTTTACGACACAGCGTAATCGGACATACAGCTACTAAAAATATTTGCATTTTATTTAATTAAGCCCCCATGCAATACCTTGTATGATGTCAACATTCACGAGACAAGTACAAACTGCTACGAAGTAAAAATATTGGAAGGCAAGTGGACTAAACCGCTAGGCGACGCTGGTTACGTGACAGACGCTGCAATTTGTTTGTGTTTACAATCACAATTTTCATTGCTAGTAATTGAAAAACGATTTCATTAGGTAACACGAAAATCAATTACAATGTTTTATAAAAGATGTAACTTTACAAAGAAATGTGTCACACTTTTTCTATCTAATAATTTATAAGAACGCACTGGTTAGCGTTGGAGCTAACTGTCTGTTAACAAACGAATCTTTTGTTTTGCTTACAACTTACAGTAACTTATCATCAGTAACAGATAACAGTAGAGAGACAGTTGACCCCACCGCTAATCAGTACGTTCTTCCTAAGTATTACATCTAAGTATCTGTAAAGCATTATTTTGTAATGTAATATCTTTTGTGAATTATTGTAAATGATTTCCGTGTTGAATGATGAAATCCTTTCTGCGTTGTAAAGATGACAATTGTGGTTGTAACCAGAAACAAATTGCAGCGTGTACCACGTACCCAGCACCGCCTAGGGGCTTAGTCCATTTGGCTTCCTAAATTTTCACTTAGTAGCAGTTTGCACTTGTCTCGTGCTCGAAAGTGATGATACACTGCATCTAATGTTATATGACTAACGTAGCACTGGTAAGCTAGGAAGCTATCTTCTAGTCCCTTTTAACAATGGTGAAACATATCATATTTTCATATCTTCTGATACCAGTTTTGTGTTGTATGTTGTATTCTTTGAAAACAACGGAAAGTCGAAACATGTAAGGTTGATAAAAAATAAAGCTTTGAACAAGACATCCAGATGGCCACGTCGTTTCACAGTATTTTCATGCAAACTGCAACTTTTCCATTCTCCTCCATATTATCCTTGTTAACAACTTGGATGCATGAGCTGTCATGCTGATTGTGCTATAATTACTGTGGTCGTTATTCACAGCACCAGCATAGCAGTTCAATTTTAATTCACAGTGGTGGAATGAAAGACAATCATTTGTCGCAACTCCTTTTGCACTCAGAATGCATGTGTGAACTTCTCGGTTTTAGTCACCCACTTTCAGAAATTGTTCCCATCGGGAATGACAGGATGAAATAGTTTTCAGTTACTGTGAATATCAAGAGAGAGAAAATTCATGAGACGGTTGTACGTAAGTTATCTGATAACAGAGGGACACTGCTTTAGATATGGTATTCATAGGAATATGCATAGATATAATTGTCGCTAGTATACGTTTATTCATTTTGTATGTTGGTCCTATAAATTTGTTTATGAATAAATGGGGCTATTGGATTTATTCATTGTCTGCATTGGACCTCTCCATTTACTACAATTTTGTGCACAAACAATCAGAAGTTTTTAAAGAGATGGCCGTCCTTCATTTAGTTTCGGAAGGTTAGCGGGAAATTCTACATCGCATTTTATAAAGAGACTGGCTTACCTCTGCAGGGTCAAGTTGGTTTCTCTGGGCAGGAATCAGTTATGTTGTATGGTTCAAAATATTTAGTGAGGCCACCCGTCGTATGGAAATTAGTTTCTCAGGAAAGTAATCATTTTAGTGAATCAGTGTGTTGTCGTAATCAGTAGGTACTTATGATTTCAGAGGTATGCATTTTATACATATGCTGGTGAGCGAAATAAGATACAAAAAGCTTGTAGTGTGATTATTGTAGTCCAAGCTGGCACAATTCGCTAACTTGCGTTTACCTTCATGTGGGTTCTAAGAATGGTTTTGAGGATTCTGCCCCACATCTGACTATCCATCTGCATTGCAAACAAACATTGAAATTGTATAGGGGAATTATAATGTAGACGACATTTGTGTAGATTTTGAGGAGCAGTGTTTTCCTTCTTTTCTTTAAATGGTAGGAGTGGTATGTTAATTCTTGTATCGCGTGTTTGTTCATTAAAAGTTTAATGTTGACACAAAGCGAGACACATCGCAATTTAGGACAAAGTAATATTAAAACTGAGAGTAAGGTGGAGCGACGGTAGACTATGATTTCTTCTCAGGCAGGAGAGGAACTTACAGTTTATCCTGTAGAGTAAGCGAGTCCGATGATGAGGACCACAAACGATGTTACATTCAAATGGGAATACGCGAGAGGAAACGGAAGAGGGAGTACCAAAACACATCGAGACCATGATAACCGTACGTAATCTATAGAAGAGGCAAGCATTGAATCTAAATACAATACACGTCTGCCAACTGAATTCCAAAGCAACTTCACCAAATGGAAATAGCATGTCTGGGAAAGATGAATTCATCATTATTTACTTTTTAAAATCTGTGATGAAAGGAAATATAGACGCGACAGCGAAAGGTAAAGAGGGAATTAAAGACATGGGGAAGTACAATAGACAAGAAAATAGTGATATCTGAAAAGACATAAAGGATGTGGGCAAAAAGATCAGGCAAGAAAATAAAGACATGGAAGAGTATCTAAGGAATGGAATCATGGAGATATGGTAGGAAACAAAAAAATGGCAAATTTGCACCATTATTTCACAAAAAGATGGATCGAACGGTAGATAAAGCAGAGGAAGCAAAATAGGTAGTTAAGGTAGCGTTAACAGCTAGTAAACAAACTGACAAGGATAGTCATGGTGCGATATAAGAAATACACTGGAGCGCACAGAACACAGAGCAGCGTATGGACATAAGGTTGGAAGATGCTGCAAACCATCTTGCAAACGAAACTAGAGACAAAATGCAGACTGTGGTTGAGGAGCTCACTGCAGGATCATAAATCACAAACCCAACACCAATAGGAGAAACAGAAGAAATGAGTACGCTATTCACATTTAGGAACCGACAAGTAATCAGTTAGAAGCTGGAGAAAAAGGTAGGTCAAAAAATATATCCAAAAACAAGGAGAAGAAAGGAGAATCGTCATACCGAAGAAGTATCAAATGAACCGCACCATGGTGTACCAATGTTAATGAATTTATCTTCGGTGTCGACAACAGGGGAAGCTCGGAATACATAAAGAGGAAAGAAGACGTCGGTAGGGTAGAGGCGATTGTATGGACGAATGGAACATCGGAAGTAGTGTATGATTTTAAAGGTTTTCTATAAGATACACGTTCCCTAATGTACAAAGTCAAAGGGAATTCACTTTAGCTCAAAACTTGGATTGCAAAGTTTGATGTATCATTACCTCCATCCTGGACATTACGATACAAACTTCATTTAAACTGTGGTCATGTAGAAGGAATAGCGATGGAATGCGTGCACGGAATTGCCACAATGTGTCACTCTTACGAAGAATTTCATTATTCATTTCTGCAGAGCCACTAGTCTACAGAGTCACAAGAACCAATGAACCATGAAATGGTCGTTGCAAAGGATTAAACTGGATTAGGATTCTAGAGGACAGTGAAATTAGTAGAATACCTGATACAGAAAAATTAGTTTCTGGATGGGTTGTGTGAACTAGGCGAGATGATGAGGCACCAATACATGATATGGTTGACTCACCATCAAAATAATTTAGATGGTAAAGTGAACATGGATATAAATATTTACCATAACTAGTTGCATCAATTAAAATTTATATTTAATACACAGCACAGGTGCAAATGGAGACGCTTTTACGAAACATGTGTTGGCGAACTGTCATATCGGCAGAGAGAATCTAGAACCAGACATTCAGAAAATGGATAAAATCAGTCGAAAGCATCGGGAAGAGCAGGTTACAGGAACAAACCATGAGCCGAATAATGGAGACGGGAACAGTGGAAAGAGAAACAACAGTTGATACTGGAGTGGAGGGCTGTACACCCAGATAAATTATAACAGCAGAGCGCCAAACAGGAGACGGCACATTCTGGATAAAAATCAACGTGAAGAACGTTTTGAAGTTAACAACGGATATGGCGTGGTGGACTAAAATAAGGCAGAGACTCTCGAAATCCAAGACCAGAACTAACAACCCCATAAACATGATTACAGTCCTCCCAGAAATTGAAGTTTGGATAGCGATGTGTAGGCAAATATAACACCCTGTCATGAATCAGCCCTACCTCACCTACGTGATACTGGAATGTGTGAGAGACTGCTGTGTAGAAGAGAAAGTCCTGGTCAAGTCTGTAAACAGATGAAACGCTGCCAAAAACATTCGCTCTACAATTTACCACTGCATATCCACTCAACTGCAAAGGCTAAAGCACATGAATTGGAAACCGTCAAGTCCAGAAGTCAGTCAGAGTCAAATATATCCGCCACATCAAACCTTTTACTGAGTAAGTAAATTGGGAGTCACAACAAAGGAAGAGAAAATTTGGGAATCTACTGTGATCTGGGGCAGAGAGTGGTGTTGTCTGACAATTGCACCTATGCAAGAAGAAAACTATATACGAGACATCAGAAGACAGCATGAAAAAGGAAGTGTGGAAGACTCAGTGCATGATAGAAGTTGAAGTGACACATATGTACTAGAAAGAGTGTCCAGTTAAGAAGTACAATATTGTTAGGCTGTTGTGGGGGATAGAAGTCTGAGACTTTTCCTCTTGTGATGCACTCACTTTTCAGTGGTTGTTAAGTTGTCGAGTTGTTAATTCATTATGAGGGAGAAGATCTTAGGTTTTCATTGATGCGTAGATGCATAGATGCAGTGATGCATAGATGATGATTTGTTTATTTACTGTTATACTTTCAGCAACTCCATTCCTGGTTCCCAGGCTCTACTGAGTTGGTACCAAATGTCACAGTTTATCAGGTATTCGCAACGTATATCTCTTTTGGCTCTGATATAATATTGTCCCAATAACTGTGGATGTATATGAGAAGCCTCGTTTCATCATAGTTCATGAAATGATTGAGTTCCAAAAAGTGTTCGTCATTGGCTGAGTCAGTTATCTTTCTTAGTCTGGGTGTGCCTTTGATGTTTCTTGCATCTGATATTCACTGTGCTAGTTCTTTGACCAATATACGACATGACACATTGGTAAGGTATATTTTGAATCCTAGTTTTCATAGTCTGCGCATCTGCGTTAAATACTGTGTCCAGATGGCACAGTGGTTAACGCGGTTTTCTGGGAATCAGGTGCTACCGACTCGTTTCCAGTAGCCCTTACATTTTAGTGGGTGGGCGGAATCCGCTTTCGTTGTTGTGCTTCCTGTGAATCATGATGATGTTGACAGAAACAGACAGTGCACTGAGCAGGTACACCACAGTCTTAGAGTCATCTTGTTCTTTTTCTAGATTGTGTGGCGGAGTGGCTGGTGGAAGTGCCTTCTGAATCAGTTTGGCCGCGTGTCCATTCCCTCGGAACATTGATTGTAGTCATTACGACTCAACGACATGTGTTCGTCGTTCATATAACAAAGTAAAACTGTTTTACTGAATGTGACGTGCTCTCACTATTATTTTATTCTTGTCACAGGGTGGTTCAAAAAAGTTTCAAATGGCTCTAAGCACTATGGGACCTAACATCTGAGGTCATCAGTCCCGTACACATAGAACTACTTAAACCTAACCAACCTAAGGACATGACACAGATCCATGCCCGACGCAGGATTCGAACCTGCGACTCAAGCAGCAGCGCGGTTCCGGACTGAAGTGCCTAGAACCCCTCGGCTACAGCGGCAGGCACAAGATGGTGATTTTACGCCTGGCATTTCGTGGGGAGCCAATATTTTACTTAATTTATAGCCAATATTGGGCTTGATGTCCTGGAATGTATGTTAATGTAATAAACTCAATCACTTGAAGAACAACATTACAGTCGAATAGTAGTACGTTCATTTAAAAAAGTATTTTATGGCTGTTGCTCAGCAACATCAAAAATTGTTTAAAGAAATAAGTCTTATCAGAATAATTCAACAGGCTTCCTGTTTTGATTCAAAAATGAGATCTCAAAGTTACTCGGGTAGATAGCCCTTTAACAACCAGAAACTGGAGGGGCTACGACACACTCCCAATTTTAACTGTAGCCAACACTGTCCCCTTACAGATAACAAGCAATCGTTGGCAGTAAACACTTCTTCTCACCATGAGTTAATCACCCAAATCCTCCACCACCTCTACGCCGAAGGTAATAACCACTGTCTGAGAAACAAACCCGTCTACCGTAATCAGCCATGGCAGAGACAATTTAGGAATCCGAAAATGAACATACAAATGTAATTGCACTAAGATGCAACACATGAATTTTCTGCCGGCGAAACGGTGGACTGTGGCCGTTCCACCACTTCATGGCGGCCGCCCTCTGTGGCCAAGCGGTTCTATGGTCCTCAGTCTGGAACTGCGCGACTGCTACGGTCGCAGGTTTGAATTCTGCCTCCGGCATGGATGTGTGTGATGTCCTTAGGTTAGTTGGGTTTAAGTGGTTGTAAGTTCTAGGGGACTGATAACCTCAGATCTTAAGTCCCATAGTGCTCAGAGCCATTTGAACAATTTTTTTTAACCTCATGACGTCATTTGCTTCTAAAGACTTCACGAGGTGTTGGGTAGCCCGTAACCATATCACCTGGTTATGCCAACGGAAACACACACGATCATATCACTTACACGCAGAGCAGAAGACACCCCAGTTCCTCAAATTACTTGCCCCCAAACCCTAACTGGCAGGTAAGTCTGTAATCACCAAATTTAATAAATTCTACAGCTCAAATAACCTTAGTTAAATCAGCATTCTTCTTAATACACAATATGTGACCAATCCTGTGGGGGTATTTCATAAAATCCTTTTATTTGTTTCGAGTCATCAGTCTCCAGATAACCTCTTCAGCTCAGAGAAGCATTTGTACAATATGCCTTCGGATATTTCCTGGATATATTCCTATCTCTGTCTTCCTTTATAGTGTTTACGCTCTACAGATCCACAAATTAAGGTGCATATCTGATAATAGTATACTTCTTTTGGCCAGAACTGTCCATCTGGCAGTGCTTGTCTGCTTTTCATGTCAACCTTGCTCCGTAAGTCATGGGTTATTTGATGTCCTAGGTAGCAGACTTCCTTAGCTTCATCTACTTCGTGATCACCAACTACGGTATTCTTTCTCATTGTTCTCATTCTTGCTGCTTCCCGTTACTTTTGTTTTTCTTCAGTTTACTCTCAATCCATATTCTGTACTCTTTAGAATCTTCGGCACGTCCTGTAATCCTTCTTCACTTTCACTGAGGATAGAAATGTCCTCAGCGAATCTTATCACTGATGTCCTTTCACCTCGAATTTTAATTGCACTCTTGAACGTTCCTTTTACTTCTGTCATTACTTCTTCGATGTATAGACTGAACAATAGTGGCCGAAGACCACATCCATGTCCTATTCCTTTTATAATACGAGCACTTTATTCCCCGTCCCCCTCTCTTATTGCCCCCTCTTGGTTCTTGTACAAGCTGTGTAGGCTTTGGCCTCTTTTTCTCAAAATTTTGAACATCTTGTACCATTTTACATTGTCGAACGCTTTTTCCAGGTCGACAAATCCTATGAATTTGTCTCGACTTTCGTTGACTTACCTTGCATTATCAACCGCATCTTCAGAAATGCCTCTCTGGTGCCTTTATCAATCCTAAAGTCAACCTGATCGTCATCTGTCACACTTTCCACATCCCTCTGCACTCTTCAGTAAATTATTCTTGTCTGTAACTTTTCATGAGTAGGTAAGCTGATTGTGCGATAACCTCGAACTTGTCGGCTCTTACAATGTTCGAAATTGTGCGGATAATGTTTTCCGAAACTCAGATGGCATAACGCCACATTCATAAATTGTATACACCAGCTTGAACAGCCGTTTTGCTGCCCTTCTCCCCCACCACTACCCACCAATAGTTTCAGAAACTCTGATCGAACGTCAAATATCCTTTCTGCCTTATTCAATGGTAAGTCTTCCAAAAGGTCTTGTAAATACTAACACTGGGTCCCCTATCTGTTCTATATTGACTAATGTTTCTCCTTCCATCGCATCAACAGACAAGTTCTCCCCACCATAAAGCTTTCAAAGCAATCTTTCCACTTTTCAGCTTTCTCCTCTGCATTTAATAGTAGTATTCCCATTGCACTCTAAATGTTACCACCCTTGGTTTTAGTTTCATAAAGGTTCTTTTGATTTTTCTACATGTTTGGTCAGACCTTCTGACAATCATTTGTGTTTCGAATTCTTCACAATTTTTTCCTGCAGCCATTTCTCCTTTGCTTCCGTGCACTTCCTATTTGTTTCATTCGCAAGCGACTTATATTACTGTGTTCCTGAATTTCCTTAACACTTTCGTACTTCTTTCTTTTATCGATTAACTGGAGTGGTTTCTTCGGAGTTTTCTTCTTTGCACTTATGATTTTCTTTCCAACCTTTGTGATTGCACTTTCTAGCGATGGCCACTCCTATTCAACTGATCTGTCTGCTGAACTATTACCTACCACATTATCTACAGCCGCAGAAACATTCCTGGGAGCATCCGTATCTTACTTCTTTGGGCATTAAATTTTCCTGACGAATCTCTTACGTTTCATCCTATTCGTCATAAATTGTGATCTACGTCTCTATCTGCATCGTAGTACGCCTTACAACCTAGAATTTAATTTCGAAAACTCTGTCTGACGACGACGTAAGTAACTGAAACCTTCATCGTATCACCTGGTCTCTTCCAAGCATACCTCCTCCTCCTCTTGTGAATCTTGAAAGGGATATTCGCTGTTACTTGCTGAAATTTATTGCAACAATGAATTAGTCTTTCTCTTCTGACATCCCATGTACCAAGCCCATATTCTCCCATAACACTTTCTTCTACTTATTACCCTACAACTGCGCCCCAATCCCACATGAATATTATATTTTCATCTCCATTTACGTACTGAATTACCCTTTCAGTGTCTTCACATACTTTCTGTGACTTCATCTTAGGCTTGCAACATCGGTATTTATAGCTGACAATAGTTGTCGGTGTTGGTTGCTGTTGTTTCTGATAAAAATAATCCTATCACAGAACTGTTCACTATAACATACTCTCGGCCTACCTAGATATTCACGATGATTGCTATGCTATTCCACTTTCTGCTGCAGTTGATACTACCCTGACCAGAAACTCCGTTTAACTTCACTGTCCCCCACTGTATCTAGATTAAGCCTTGGCATTTCCCTTTTCGGGTTTTCTAGCTTCTCTACAAAGCAAGAAATTATTATTTTGTTGAATATTCAATCTTTCTCTCATGGTCACCTCCCCCTTGGCAGTCCTCTCTGATAGATGCAGGTGGGAGACTAGTTGGGTATCTATTGCCAACGGAGAGATCACCATGACACATTTTCAATTACAGGTCACACGTCCTGTGGATACACATTATGTCTGAATTAGTATTTCAGTGGTTTCCATAGCCTTCTGCATCCTCATGCCGTTGATTATTGCTGACTCTTCCGCCTTATGGGCAGTTTCCCACCCCCAAGGCTCTGAAACTCTGTCTGCTCCTCCCCCTTTTTTGACAAGGCTGTTGGCGGAACAAGGACGACTACTTATGCTACAAGTCTTCGGCTGCCATTGATAACAATTTTTATTTAAAATTTAAGCTGCAGAATGGTTTGAACCTGGAATGAAGGACGTTTCAGTGTGTAAACAAAGACGCTACCCTAGAACACGGGTGACCAACATGCAGTATCAGTCTCTGATGAACTGCCACATCGTGCTAGTCCAGAGACACTAGTACTTTCTACGTATTTGCCTAGACAGTGTTGAGCACCTTGCACTTTGAAGAAGGATTTATTAATTATGGCCTCTCTCTTATAAATCCCAGTCTTTTCTAGCGCGATTTATCTTTCAAAAATCACCTAGAGAACTACTATTCTCAACGACTTCAGGAGTTAATTTATTAAAAACTCTCACAGGTAATGGTATACAGTTCGTAACATGGAGTTATGCAATAGCTGTAAAATGGAAGCATGCTCTTCTAATCTGACGGTTAAGTATAGCTCTTCCCCAATGTCTTCAGCATGTTTAAAAAATATATTTTGACCAGCGCTAATTATATATAGTAAAGGGTTCTGTAATTTAGAATATCTTTGGCAGAATTTCGTTTCCTGGTTATCATACTTTGAACCTGCTCCGTGGCATAAAACCTCAATATCCAACTTCATTTCCGCTTGTCAGTTTAACAAACTAACTTTTTGTTGTAATTAAAATAAATCAAAGTGCAGTACTTTAACCTCAGCACGAGAGGCATCTTTGGTACTTAAAGCATTCAAATCCGAAATTCTGATACAGAAGTTGCTATCATATGCCTGAACAAGTAAGAGTTGTAACTGATAAATCCCTACGTCTTTCAAAATTGCAACACTCTCAGGTTCATCATGTAACAGCTTAGACAGCTTAGCATAACTAGTGCACGCAGTACTCACCTCTCCTATGCTGTTTACAGAGATGCGAAAGGGCTGTTTTGAGAGGCCCTGCAACTGTTGTGTAATGTCAGGCACTGTTACTTCAACCAAATCTCCAAGAATCTGAGGCTCGTACATCAGACAGGACAGTTTCAAAAGTGACATATCCAGCACAAGGACCAGATAGTAACATAAAACAACAAAAGGGACAGTCATTACTCAGAAACAAAGTGAGTATTCATTTTCACTGATTGGAGCGTATCTCCTACCGCCTCGACCGAATTTGTCTGCTACCAGTGAGCTATCTCAAATGTACCACAAGGTAGAACATTCCGTTTACTCAAAAATACACACTTACCATATTTTACCTAATTTTATTTTATAAAATAACTCTAATAGAAACGTCCAACTTAAAAAAATATAAAGCAATTATAAAGGGCGCCAATAGGAACAATAAAACATTTTTAAGTGACAAACATTAAAATTAGATACCATCCCTCTCCGGAAAAGTGAACAAACACGTAATCGGCAAACCGATCAGGTAACGTGGTTCCGTATGTAGCTAGTTCTGCATAGAACTTGTGCCCTACACAAAGGGACAGTCTGCACTCACAACATTATTATTTTATCCATCAGCGATCAGTCACTCGAGAAATCTCAGAGTGATTGAAATACCATAACCGATACACCCCGAAGCGTAAAAGTAACTGGTATAGGCATGCGTCTTCAAATACAGAGATACGTAAAAAGGCACAATACAGGGCTGAAATCGGCAACGCCTATATAAGACAATAAGGGTCTGGCGCAGTTGTTAGATCGATTACTCCTGCTACAATGGCAAGTTATCAAGATTTAAGTGAGTTTGAACGTGGCGTTATAGTCGGCGCGCGAGCGATGGGACACAGCATCTCCGAGGTGGCGATGAAATGGACGTTTTCCCGTGCGACCGTCTCACGAGTGTACCCCGAGTGTCAGAAATCTGGTAAAACATCAAATTTCCGACATCGCTGCGGCCAGAAAAAGAACGTGCAACAACAGGTCCGATGACGACTGAAGAGAATCGTTAAACTTGACATAATGCAAACCTTCCGCAAATTCTTGCAGATTTTAATGCTGGACCATCAACAAGTGTCAGCGTGCGAACCATTCAACGAAATTGTATCGAGCAGATGGACGTGTACGAGTATGGAGATAATCTCGTGAATTCATGGACTCTGCACGTCAGAAGGGGACAGTTCAAGCTGGTGGAGGCTCCGTAATGGTATGGGGCGTGTGCAGTTAGAGTGATATGAGATCTCTGATACGTCTACATACGACTCTGACTGGTCACACGTACGTACGCGTTCTGTCTGAACACTAGCACCCATTTGTATCAATTGTGCTTTCCGACGGACTCGGGCAATTCCTACAGGACAATACGATCACACGTCCAGAATTGCTAGAGAAGAGACCTCTACCCCCTCGCACTCTTACGGATTCATGGACAGCCATGGTGGATTCATCGTGTTAATTCAGACATTAGTGTAGGCCATGCCAGGCCGTACAGGGACACTTCGGGCGTTCTCGGTGGGTCCCTGCACGATATTAGGCGGGTGTACGAGTTTCTTTGGCACTTCACTGTATACACTCTGAATACAGAACCGTAGGCGTACGTCCTGTCACGATCGGGCTTTAGATGTGAGCAACACAAGGTGGTCGAGTATTCTGTAAAGGGTTCGTCGTACCACAGTTAGCAGTGTGTAGTTTACTAACGATTCAGTTACTCACGGGATCGTTTCCAGGTATTGCCACGACGATACATCTTTTGATACATGCATGACTGTTTTTACATGGTATGCCGTGTGTATTTACACTTGGGTTTTTGTTGTGGGCTATTGTTTGTGTGTAGTAAGTTAATCTGGCAAGGTATCTGTTTTTGCACGTGGATGTCGTATCAGCTGCTGCTCCTGAATATAATTTTTCAATCAGGTGCCACTGGTCAGGCGCTGATTCACAATTTGTCATGAAACAATTCGGCTAAGCAAGTTGTTGAAAGTTGCTAGGAAAAGGAATGATTTTAAACTGAAAATTTTATGTTCCAGTCAAATTTTGACTCAAACATATTCCTGTGAGAAACTTTTTTAATGCCTTGGTTGTATTTAAATTGTCAGGAGTTGCAGTGTTTAGCAAAATCTGGTCGTACAACATTGTTCTTGAATATTACATAGGGTAGCATACTGACTGTTGCGAAAGTAAATTGAAATAATTCGGTAATATGTGACGATCTCTTTTGTTTGCTGTAAATTTTCATGCGTATATTAGCTGTATTCAAGTTGTATAATAAAATTAACTACCCTTCTGTGTTAACATCTATTGCCGCCATCGATGTTTCTTGTTCTTCAGGTAAATGGGGTTTTAAGGTCCTTTGGCTGTTGTACGAAGCCCTTCGTGCAAAATTGCAGTGGTTGTGCGGAAGCTGTTAGGTGTTTAAATTGTACCTTCATAGCTGTCTTGGATATTTTAGTTCTAAAAATATCAATTGTCAATCATTCGTTCTGTGCACAAAGTACCGACATGTGTTGTATGTGGAATCGTTGGTAGTAATTAAAGTTGTTTAATGTTATTTAATGAGTCTGACTCAGTGGCTTTCCACTTTCGAATCCTTGTATCCTAAAAGGTATGTACCTCTGGAAAACGTCAGTCATTTCAGAATTAAATTCGGCAACTGCTTTAGTGCCACTGATAAGGATGCAAATGTAGTTAAGACCTTCTGTTGCAGAGTTTACCAATGGTGGAACTGCAACTGATCTTACCTGCTCTTCACTGATTAATGGAATCTGACGGGTCGACGCATAGCCAGAGATTCTATTACTGCAGATGAGGAAGGCGTCACTGCGTACACAGCTTCTGCTACCGGGGTTGATGTGATGATAGATAAGGTTCAGTGTGCTGTACTGGGTACTAATTACTTTCCTGTATCCAGGTATATCTTCCAATGCATACGTTACATTTTCATGTATGTATGTTGACCGTTCGCATTTGGTCGAGATACTCTCCATTGGATTTTACAGACTTCAGACTTTCCGAAACTCGTCAATATTAAAGACTTCACAGTTGGTTTATCCCCGAAATTTTTGTTTTTGTTCGACGTGTTACAGAGACATTTTCTTCAGTAATCTGACACAATACATTGATTTGAAATTACAGAGCAGAATTCAAGTACCTGTTGTGCAAACTGCTTCAAGATTTCAGTGCTTTCTCTAAAGTACACAAGAAGGTTCAAGAACGTTTTCTTAAGTGTGGTAAGAGTTTCCTCCTTCATGTCTCAGATTTAACATCCAAACTGGAGAAACAATATGTTCCACTTACACCGATCAGTCACAATATTATGACCATCGACCTACTATCGATATAAACCCATCCAGGCGAGAGCAGCGTTACCTTGGGAGGAATGACTGCTAGTCAGACACGCGCACTGTGCATGTAGTGTCAGTGAGGGTGTTGTTCCTGTGGACGAGGGTTGGAACTTTAATAGTGGCAACTATTTAATTACAGCTAGTACAAAATAGATACGTGTTTCAAAGTTTTACTGACCTTCAAAGTAGTCACCAAAATGGTGTATAACCCGTTGCCAGCGATTTGGAAGTCGTAGGATACCATTAGCAGTGCCAGTTTGAGCCACGTGGTCTACTGCCCGACGAATGTGTAGCAGTTCTGAAGCGAATGCCGCGAAGTATTTCCATCAGTTTACAAATCGAGTTGAACTCTCGAAGGCTTAATTCAGGGGAATGCCGTAGGTGGATTAGCACTTAGAAGCCCCATCAGTCAAACAAACCAGTAACAGCATGAACTGTACGTGCTTGAGCATTGTGCTGCAAAATGATGGTCGGGTCCTGCAGAAAGTGTCATCACTACTGTCTCTAAGCTGGTCGTAGGTCGTGTTCCAAAAATGAATAGCATAGAGACGGAAGTGATGACACTTTCTGCAGGACCTGACCATCATTTTTCAAGATAATGCTCTAGTACCCACAGTGCAAGCTCTTACTGATTTTTTTGACAGATGGGGCTGCTAAGTGCTATACCACCTATTGCATACACGGGACTTAAGCCCTCTTAAGTTAAAAACTCGAATTCTAAACAGAAGAAAACACGCGGGATTCGCTTGAGAACTGCTACAAATTCGTCGGGCAATAGACCGCGCGGCCGGCCGGTGTGGCCGGGCGGTTCTAGGCGCTTCAGCTGGAACCGTGTGACCGCTACGGTCGCAGGTTCGAATCCTGCCTCAGGCATCGATGTGTGTGATGTCCTTAGGTTAGTTGGGTTTAAGTTGTTCTAAGTTCTAGGGGACTAATGACTTTAGCAGTTAAGTCCCATAGTGCTCAGAGCCATTTCAACCATTTCAATAGACTGCGCCGCTGAACTGTCAACGCAAATGGCACTGTTGAGAGTTTCCTACGCCTTACATATCGCTGGCAACGGGTTATGCTCCATGCTTGTGTGCACTTTGAAGGTCAGTAAAACCTTAAAACACGTATCTGTTTTGTAGGAGCTGTAAATAAATTGTTTCAACTATTAAAGTTTCAACCTGCGTGTTATGAGGAAGGCGCGATGTGTCTGAGTTTTTCCGAGGGCAGTTTCTAACGTCCTGGAGGCTCGGCACGAGCATTTTGGAAGTTGCACTACTTGTCGGGTATTCGAGGAGTGCTATCTTCAACACGCGGCGAAACTATGGTGGAACGACGTTCAGACGTCGTGGGGTTGGCGGTCACCCCTTATTGCATGCATCGGACACTGTAGGCCACGCAGACTGGTGATACAGGGCAGGAGGCGAACTGTGGTGGAACTAACATCAGACTTGAATGCTGGGCTGAGTACACGTGTGAACTGTAGGCGCCCCGGTGGTCCCGGTCGCCTACGGTGGACTGGATGGCCGAGCGGTGACCTCTCCAGTTGCCAGGATGCTAGGAAATGGCGCTGTCGGCACGAGACGCGTTCTCGTAGTGCGTAGTGTACTCTATCCCACCCCGTCTTCTTCCTTGCTCCTCCTGGTGGCTCGTCCGCAGTGGACGGGCGGAACGAGCTGCAGTCCCCCAGCGTCGTCGGCTCACCCAGTTGTGACGGCGGATGCACAGGGCCTAGGCCCCGCACGATCGCGACGACGGCTCACTGATGTGGTCAGCATTGGCGGCGAGCGACTCTGCCGCGATGTCAGCTAATCCTGGGTTGATGATTGACAGCGGCAGAAGAGAGGACCAGAGCTGGTACTGTCGCCTCACGTCTGCTGCTGGATGGGCCGCCCTTACTACAACATCTCCTTAGTAAAGATTAACATGTCGATCACCGAGCTGAGCGCTACGCAGCGACCCAGTACACATCTTACTGCAAGTCTAACTGCGAGTGCCTTAGTGCTATCAAAGCTGGCTAATTTAAAGGAAGCACGAGCGACGTCCTGACGTCATGCTCGTTTGTAATGACCGCATTCGTTCCACTTATACTGCTGATTCATCTGTCGCACTCGCCCCTTAGGTGTTCTTGCGACAGAGTTATGTGTTGTTACGGCAGACTTACGCGAAATTGTGAAATGCAGTACAGCTGACGCTATACCTCTGTCTTGCGCTCTAAGAAAGTCTCCGTCTAACACAAACCCGCGTACTAAGCAATTCTCTCTCGCCTGTTGTGTGTAACTAGGCCATTGCCCTTGCGTGACGACACATTCTGATGTATGTGCAATCCTCCTACCTCTTGGCTAACTTACTGCCTCTGGCTCTCAGCATAGGCAACGAAGCTTTGACAATATTCCACGTTTCCAACTCTTTACTATTATGCGACACTATAGAACACACAGTGCGCTGAACACTCCACAGCCGACTACCAATGCATGTGCCAATCTTAACACCACGACACACGCAACTACGACTGAAATAGGCACATGACCATCGGCAATAGACGTTAGTGCAGTGGCAGAGCGTTGAATGGTCTAATGAATCCAGATTGTATCTTCATCTTGCCGATGGAGGGCGCGAATCTGCCGTCTCTCAGTGGAACCGCTCCCTTGACACCTGTGCTGTGGGAAGGGCACAAGCTGGCGGCGGCTCCATTATGCTCTGGACATTCATGGGTTCAGCGGGGCCTGCAAGGCATCATGACGGCCAAGTAGGGGCGTACACCTGCTGCAGACGAAGTACACCCCGTCTTGACGATCATGCTTCCTGACGGCAGTAGCATTTTTCAGCAAGATGTAACAAGGCCAGGAGTATATATAAGTATGTGCTTCCATACACGATCGAGTACATCGGGATTGAATGTGGCGTCCTGATGTCCACCCCCTCTGAATTTATGGGAATGAGGAGATTTGTGTGTCCTGATGTGCCACATCTCCTCAATGACCTGACAAGGCCTCATTGCCTCCATGCCACGATGCAACGCTGCTGTTATCCGTGAGGAAGGTGGACATACCCACTATTGGATAAGTGGTCATAATGTTTTGGCTGATCAGGTGGACTAATATACTAAAGTGTTCTTCCTGCTACACTAAACGTCATTAGTTATATGTGTTAAATTTTCCATTTTAATTTGCCTTTCTTTTTATTCCTAACAGTAACTCTCCATACGATAAGCAACAAGCACCCAGTATCCTAGTACTTTTAACTGCAAACTTATTATCTATACCAATTAGTAAAATTGTCCTCCGAGAACTCTTATGCGAATATTGGATCAAAGCGTTTTACATTTAGTTCCTTACTTATCAGATTTTTACATTTAGCGGCCTTCTTCTCCACCATCTTTCAAATTATCTTACTTCCTTTTCATAAATGAAGTACATTTATTTATAAACTGACGGCCACCCAATAACCAAACGTTGTCTTTTAGCTGATAAGGGAAATAGCGTCTGTCATAGTTAGTAGCTACGGGAACAGGAAAAATCAGTAGGACTGAAAATATGGAAATTGGAAACGCGTGGTAAGGTCTTGAGGGACCAAACTGCTGAGGTCATCGGTCCCTAAGCCTACGCATTACTTAATGTAAGTTAAAATTACTTACGCTAAAGACAACACACACACCCATCCCCGAAGGAGGACTCAGACCTCCGACGGGGGGAACCGCATGGACCGTGACGAGGCGCCCCAGATATCATATGTATCTGTCACATCAGTGGTATATAAGTATGTGCTTCCATACACGAATGAATGCTGTGACATTACTGTCGGATACATTGGAACCTGGCTGTAGCCACACTCAGAAGACCCTGAAAATTATGTTGCTATAAACGAGTGTCGTTGTACCGTACTCTCGTAGTTTCAGTCCATTGTAGTGGCAAATGCTAAAGAACAAACTTGTTTAGCCTTGTTTTCTTTTACATACAGTATTCACTCTTATGCTTACGGGAATAAAGTACATACCACAGTATGACTAGTACTGACCAAACGTCTTTACTTAGGAGTGAGGTAATCTCCTTTTAACTCAGCTGGGTTTTCGCCGAACACATACTTTCTAAATTACGTTCTATGTTCATTATTTCGTTAGAAATTTCGCTGCTCTCTCCCCTAGCTTCACAGAACATGTTGACAATTCTAATGGCTTCCCAAGTAGGGATAGGCACTTTATTTGATTCACGAATCAGGAGCAATTTTTTCTTCTCGTTTCCCTCTACCTTAGCACAAACCAGAACCGTCACCGGTTCTTTACATAACGTGCCACCAACACATTAATCGTCCTTGAATTTCAGAGTTTTGTCAGGTGCCAATTTAAAGTGAATGCCAGTTTCGTCTGCATTAAAGATGTCACAGTCTGCCTATCCTTCAGGAACTGTAGGCCACACGGTAGTGACGTTGCTTGGACCTGTCAATCCAGCAACTGCTGCACAAAGATTCTTCACTTTCAATTTCTAGCAAATTCTTCTGCTTTCACCATGGGGATACGTCCACTAATGGGTACACTCCTTCTTCCCTGTTGCTTAAACCACTTAAGCAGTGCTTCATCCATGTCACTCTGTTTAGCTTTCGCAATAGGTTACTTTCAGGTCCATTTCGTTCAAATGCAGCAACAATTTCATCCTTTTTCTTACAAATCGTTGGGACTGGGGAATTTACGAGGCCAAACAGTTGACGCACGTCAACCTTCCTAGCTCCATTCTCGATTTTATTTTTTCTTGCACCGTTAAAACTTTTCTTTTACGGGTAATGCTGGTCTAAAATGCGTGTACTTCGTAAAAACCTGTTATGGAAACTCATACACGTGTACTATTGATCAGTTCTGTGACTGTCAGCACTACTGTAACATGAATGCACTAGACTAATAATGAGGTGAGCAGTCTATTCTATACCTATTGTTGACGGCAGGGCAGAGAGAAAAAATATGCTAAGTTGCCATATTACAGTAAAAGATTCACTTTACAACACATATATGCCCGTATCACAGAAATCACGACTTTATTGCTCAGGTCGTTATTAGAAAGTTATAATGTACATTCATCACTGCAACTACTTCGTGGTTAGTTTTATTTAGAACATGCTGTGCATATTTGCTAGGAGAAAATTTTTGCTTTCTCTCACAGGGAAGGAGATCTCTCTTTGCGGTCTCTGTGTCCTCTTGTCAGCAGGAGACAGTCAGTGAATCTCATTAGGAAGGACGAAAGTCCTCTGGGAGCCTCGCAGTATCTACGGAAGTCAGACTGCGGCCTCCTTTGCCCTCTTGTCGGCAGTGCCGGTGGATGCACAAGCCGTCAGCAGAAGGTGGTTTGCCAACATTCCTGCCTGTTCGGTTTGTATATCACAGCACGAGACACTGAGACACTGTCAAAACAGCGTGGGAGGATCTGTTGCTTTCGTTCCAAAGTCTGGTATACGCCGTCGAATTGAGTCGTCCCACCACGAGACCAACGAAGTTCATATGTGCAGCATTATACATTTATTAATAGTGGGTCACCTAACTAAGGAGAAGTTGAAACTTCCTGGCAGATTAAAACCGTGTGTCTGACCGAGACTCGAACTCGGGACCTTTTGGTCAATGTAAGCCAAAATCGAGAGAGTTCGTTGCTCTAGTGGCTGGAAAAAAAGAGAGAACGAAGTTCTCTAAAACTGAAATCAAAAGTCTCGATGAAAACCAGCCCACAGTTGTTTATTCTAAACCTAGACCATGGTTTCTGCTATTATAATGTAGCCTCCTTCAGAAATCCTAAAACGTCATCAAAATAACATCCAGGGTAGTAATACAATCTATACACAAACTTCTAAAATTACGTCTGTGATAATATATTACTTACATAATCTTTTAAAAATGAAACTCGTCTTAGCCCAGCGGCTGCGTCCAGATCAATAAAATAAATTCTTCAACAGACATAAAGCTGTTTCTATTATAAGTAAAACTACATATGGCACCGTGTGTCTTCCGCCACTACATCTTTTACACTAACCGCACGGTCGTCAAAATGCTGTAGCCTGCGCTCCCCACCTCGAGCTACAACTCACCGTTTATCAGGAAACTAGTTGATATCTGTGGTAAAATATTAATAACAAACCTACAAGTGCAACTGAAGGACCATATACTTATTAATTCGACTCTCCAACAGTTAAAATGCTGTTGCATACGATCATTGAAGTGGTCAAACATTAACAAACTTATAAAACGAAGATTGCATCACTATTTGAAGAATCATTCAAAAATGGGTCTATTATACGCAAATAAACCCCTGCTTACATCATACGCTCTAACAGCTTATAGGGTGAATGCTACGAGCCGACCTTAGTTGTTGTACATAGGCACACTATTAATGAATGACGATAGTTCTACGAATAGCAGTCTAGTAAATATAAGCACAAAATTTGTGACAATAGGAATATACTGAATGATCAGTGTTATTTGAAAACGTCCAGCTTCCTTGAAGGTTTTCAGCCCGTATTGGGCATAGCAGATAGGCACTAGTGGTGACGTGATTGTGCCGTATTACTATATGATTATTTGAGCTATCAGCTTTCATTAATAGTGTGCCTATGTACAACGATTATGGTTGGCTGGTAGATTTACCCCTATAAGCTGTTAGAGCGTATGATGTAAGATGGAGTTTTATTTGCATATAATAGACCAGCTTTTGAATGATGCTTCAAATAGTGATGCCAACTTCATTTTATAAATTTGTTAATGCTTGACCACTTTAATGTTCGTATGCAACAGCATTTTAACTGTTGGACAGTCGTATTAATAAGATATGGTCCTGCAGTTGCACTTTTAGGTTTGTTACTAATATTTACCGTTGATATCAACTAGTTTCCTGATAAACGGTGAGTTGTAGCTCAAGATAGGGAGCACCACCTATGGCGCGCAGGATATAGCACATTTGACCACCGTGCGCCTAGTATAACAGATGTAGTGGCGGAAGACACACGTTGCCATATGTAGTTTTACTTATGATAGAAACAGCTTTATGTCTGTTGAAGGATTTATTTTATTGATCTTGACGCAGCCGCTGGGCTAAGACGATTTTCATGTTTAAAAGATTATGTAGATTATGTAAGTAATATGTTATCACAGACGCAATTTTAGAAATTTGTGTATGGATTGTATTACTACTCTGGATGTTATTTTGATCAAGTTTTAGGATATCTGAAGGAGACTACATTTTTAAAGCAGAAACCATGGTCAAGGTTTAGAATAAACATAGTTAGTGCAACTGTGGGCTGTTCTTCATTCGATACATTTGATTTCAGTCTTAGAGAACTTCGTTCTCTCTTTTTTTCCAGCCACTAGAGCAAACAACTCCCTCCGTCTCGAGTTACACTGACCAACAACTTCTCCTTAGTTAGGTGATCCACTGTTAAGAAATGTAACATGCTACACTTCTGAACTTTGTTGTTCTCACTGCAATGGCGTTATCATCGTGCACAGTGGTCAGACTCAATTATCAGCCAAATTAAGATTTCAGAGTAAAGAACAAACATTGTATTTACTCTTCATGTTTGGTCAATAGTTTGTTTTATAATGAGCACTGCACACGTTCTCCTCGACTATGATCCAGAACCGGAACTCAAATCTATATGTGAATGAATTAGCGCCCTTAGACGCAGTAGACATACGCTTAACCCCTCGGTGCCAATGTCCACTGCAGTGGACAGCCATTAATGTCGCTTCTATGGCGTTTTCAGTTAGTCTTGAAGTAGCAAATCCACATCGTCTACTCTAGCAGACACTCCATACTGGTGCCGTGCACGGCGTGCATTTTCTGCCTCAGGAAAGATTGGAACCGCTAAAGAAGCTACCATTAACAGCTACCCGCTGCTGCGGACATCTGCACCACAGCGTCTGTGATAAGACACTGTGGGGGACATGGTGACATACGGTCTACGAAAGAAACTAAATAATTGTAAGGTATACAAGATTAGGTATGTAGGACATCCGCAACTGACAAGCAGGAATAATTAACGGAGAGAGATCGGCATCAGTTGTATTAATGACTTATTCAAACCACTACAGGTACAAGAGAAATTATGTGTTTAGTACATGGAGACGATAACCGCCGTTTGAGGGGAAGAGACAAGAGAGACTTTTTCAGTCGACTGACCGCGCGAATGGAGTGGCCAACTGGCATTCGTAGTAAGTGCGGAAAGCAATGACCGTCTTGACAATAGCGTGTGACTATAAACGTAAACGTAAAAAGTAAGGAGCTAGCGCTGCGTCTAACGTTCATTGCGGCACTCAGCATCCGCCATGCTCAGGTCTGCTACCGCAATACGGTAATGGGGACGACATGACGCTGAGAGCTAGAAGACAAATTCTCACTTATCCACGTGCAATTTTGAGTGCGGACACGTAGCTGTCTTCTCGCCATGTAGTGAGAGGAGAAATGATCATTATCATCATCATAATCGTCTTCAAGTATTAGGCCTTTTGATTTGTTCATCCTCAGAACCCTACATGCTTCTCTTTAACGGGCATCAAACGTTCCTCTTGCCGGTTGGAATATGTGGTATTGTCGCTCTACTTCCTCTAACGTTAGACAAAATATGGATAATGTTTTTCAAGTTCAGTAGGTATATTTCAGTTATATCCGTAATAGGCTCTTTTCTAATATAGTTTCTTTTACTATCCAACAATGAATATTCTGTTACAAAGCGGAAGAAATACATCTGTGGTTATTCGATCAGTCGTAATTGGTCAGATACTAGGGCTCAACATATAACAGAAAAGATATCACTATAATTTTTTAGAGTTTAATTAATGTTTTCTTCCGTACGATACGTTGTAACGGACGATGTTTGGTTCCACAAAAATGTCTGAATCTGGCCAGTTTTACCTCTGTCACCTGATTTGGGAAATTTGAAATTGCAACGTAAATATTAAAACTCTCTTACTTGTTAATAGAGGTAAGCGAAAGGGAGAGACAAGTAATATACAGTATGCTCAAGAGCCAAGAGGAAATGTAAAAGCATCAGATGAACTCTTAGCTAAATAGTAGTCAGCTATTCGTGAGCGACGCCTAACCGCGTACAAATTGTTCCGTTACTAAAGCAAGAAGTAAGAATAAATTTGTCTGATTCAATCTTGCCAAATAATTGTATTATGTGCTTCTAAGACTGTTTATGATCCATACAGGGTGGTCCATTGATAGTGACCGGGCCAAATATCTCACGAAATAAGCACCAAACGAAGAAACTACAAAGAACGAAACTCCTCTGGCTTGAAAGGGGAAACCAGATGGCACTATGGTTGGCCCGCTAGATGGCGCTGCCGTAGGGGTTTTCTTTTTTTTTTTTTTTTTGAGGAATCCCCATTTTTTATTACATATTCGAGTAGTACGTAAAGAAATATGAATTGTTTAGTTGGGCCATTTTTTTCGCTTTGTGATAGATGACGCTGTAATAGTGACAAACGTATAAGTACGTGGTATCATGTAATATTCCGCAAGTGCGGACGGTACTTGCTTCGTGTTACATTACCCTTGTTAAAATGGACCGTTTACCAATTGCGGAAAAGGTCGATATCATGTTGATGTATGGCTATTGTGGCCAGAATGCCCAACGGGCGTGTGCTATGTATGCTGCTCGGTATCCTGAACGACATCATCCAAGTGTCCGGACCGTTTTCAGGATAGTTACGTTATTTAAGGAAACGGGAAGTATTAAGACAAATGTGAAACGTCAGCCACGACTTGCAACAAATGATGATGACCAAGTAGGTGTTTCAGCTGATGACGCGGCTAATCAGCACATAAGTTGCAGATAAATTGCGTCAGAATCGGGAATCTCAAAAATGTCAGTGTTAAGAATGCTACATCAACATCAATTGCACCCGTACCATATTTCTATGCACCAGGAATTGCATGGCGACGACTTTGAACGTCGTGTACAGTTCTACCACTGGACACAAGAGAAATTACGGGATGATGACACATACTTTGCACGCGTTCTATTTAGCGATGAAACGTCATTCACCAACAGCGGTAACGTAAACCGGCATACTATGCAGCATTGGGCAATGGAAAATCCACTATAGCTGCGACAAGTGGAACATCAGCGACCTTGGAGGGTTAATTTATGGTGCGGTATTATGGGAGGAAGGATAATTGGCCCCCATTTTATCGATGGCAATCTAAATGGTGCAATGTATGCTGATTTCCTACGTAATGTTCTACCTATGTTACTACAAGATGTTTCACTGCATGACAGAATGGCGATCTACTTCCAACATGATGGATGTCGGGCACATAGATTGCGTGCGGTTGAAGCAGTATTGAATAGCATATTTCATGACAGGTGGATTGATCGTCGAAGCACGTTTTCTTTCTGTGGGGAATGTTGAAGGATATTTGCTATTATGATCCACCGACAACGCCTGACAACATGCGTCGGCGCATTGTCAATGTATGTGCGAACATTACGGAACGCGAACTACTCGCTGTTGAGAGGTATGTCGTTACACGTATTGCCAAATGCATTGAGGTTGACGCACATCATTTTGAGGATTTATTGCATTAATGTGGAATTGACAGGTAATCACGCGTTCTCAGAAATGATACGTTCCCAAAGGTACATGTATCACATTGGAAAAACCGAAATAAAAAGGTTCAAACGTACCTACGTTCTGTATTTTAATTTAAAAAACCTACCTGTTACCAACTGTTCGTCTAAAATTGTGAGCCATAAGTTTGTGACTATTACAGCGCCATCTGTCACAAAGCGAAAAAAGTAGTCAAACTAAAACATTCATGTTTCTTTACGTACTACACGACTATGCAATAAAAAATGGGGGTTCCTATTAAAAAAAACGCAGTTGATATCCGTTTGACCTATGGCAGCGCCATCTAGCGGGCCAGCCATAGCGTCATCTGGTTTCCCCCTTCAAGCTAGATGAGTTTCGTTCTTTGCAGTTTTTTCGTTTGACGCTTTTTTCGAGAGATTTTTGGCCCTGTCACAATCAATGGACCCCGTGTATAAAGTGAAACGGTGGTGGATGGTTGGTGCGAAGTAGCTGTGTCGTGCTGTGAATCAACAACTTTAATATGAAAGTACGTTTCAAATACGTGTGGTGGGACGTTGTAGGGCGGGGGGATCTCACTGCTTAATTTCCCGTTGACTACCAGGCTATTAGACCTACCTTTTATAAATCCCTTCAAATCCTTGAACGTCATGATCTCCGCCTCGCCTATCGCATCCGTCTCCCCTCCCCCCGCGGATCCTGTACGATCTCATTCCGTTCCCCCACCTCATCGTTTTCCTTGAAAGGATACGGATCCTCTGCACCTCCCGTAAACTCGATGATCCTCACCCGCTTGTCTCGCCCATCCTCTCCCACCCCCAGCTGCCGCGCCTGTATTCCCACGTCCCACCCGGTCTCCATCTCTCCACCCTCCTTACCCTCTCCCAAGGTGGCTTCCGCCAGCTCCCCCCTCCCTGATGATGTCCTCCTCCCCTCCATCTACAACTCTGTGATAAACCTTCTGCATTTCCTTTATGTTTTCGTCTTCTTTAAAGGCAAAGAGAGAAGATGAAGCGGTAGCCCATCATAGAGCCTATGCCTACCGTCATGTATTTTTTGACGTTCAGTTGTTAGAAAACAGAGGATTTTTTCTGGTACCTGTAGGTGGAAGGAAGGATTCGCGCTCAACTAGTGAACGAGTGAGAAGCACGCCATTTTTAGCGAGTAATTGTAGACCGCCATTTTGGGGTCGCTATGAATAAGTGAGGAGTATGTATTTCATATGTGCACCGTTTAGAAAAATACAGTATTGTTTTATTAACAGAAAGGTCGTGTGAGTTGTTATTTCAAATAGTACAATAATTACAAGAACTGAAGCCCACCTGAGTAATTACGAAGATCCGATAAGCTTAATGGGAACACGGTCAAGACTTCAAAGGTGAACACGGCGAACAAACGTAGCATTATAAAGAATGGTAAGCACAAATCTACAGCGGAGAAAGAAACTACTTCGCCCTGCAAAATAATATGAACTAATACGAACTTATTTCCAGGCATAGCTCAGATTATTGTGCTTGTCTTTCATGCCGAAAAATTAATCTCATTAATTCAATACATTTTAAGAAGCCACGCATTTTATTATAATCTATTCCATTATTTTATTATATTATACCTCCTATCAACTTTGTCCTCCCCCCCACTTCCTGTGTCCTTTCCTTTAGGCACCCTGCCTCCCTTCTCTCTCCTTTTCCCCCCATCCCCCTTCCTCCACCCCTCTTCCCCCGGGCTTCCCCTCCACCTTCCTCCCTTCCCCTATCTCCCCTGCCCATGGCATCTCTGCTCTCCCCTCTCCCTCTCCCACCCCCCCTACTCCTCTTTTGGCAGGTCCCCGGACTCGTACATGCTCAGTGGACTTTCGCGCGCCGGAGATCATCGCTATCAGTGTCTGGTGTGTGTGCCTTCGTTTTGTGTTTAGTGTTCTTTCGCCGTCCCGCCCCCACTGTTCACGTGTGCCGTCGCAGTCATCCGTGTTATGTGCGCCGTGTCAACAAGTGTTAGTGTTTTTTTCTCGTCCGGCGTGAACGGCTTCATGTTTATTGTTTTTCGTATCTACATTTTTTGCCCGCCATTTTTATTGTAATACCTGAGCCACCTATATGTCATATTATTGTACCACTCAAGGCTGAAGAGCAGCGTAATATGCTGCTGACAGCCCGCCTTGTATGAGGTGATTAAAATTACAATAAAGAAAAAAAACAGGCTATTAGAGACGGAGCACAAGCTTCAAGTGTGGAAAGAAATCGGTCGTGCCCTTCCAAATGAGCCATCTCGGCATCTGCCTTAAGCGATTTAGGGAAATTGGGGAAAAGCTGAATCACAATGGCCGGACGCAGATCTGAACCGTTGACCTCCCGAATGAGAGTCCAGTGTGCTAACCACTGCGCCACCTCACTCGGTTCGTGGGACGTTGCGGAAGCGAGAGACAAATATAGTCACAAAAGGAGTCTTCGCTTCGCCCAGTGAATCATGCCAAATACAGTAAATTGCTTGAATTGCCCCCGTCTTGAACGTTCGCTAGATCAACAGTATGTGTGTACTCGCCCGTGTGCTAGCATGGTATAGTTAAAACAGGCGGCTTCCCGGTGTAGGTGAGTAAGACCTAACTCTGGCTGGTGTTCTGATTCAGATGCCTATATTCTTAGCATTCAACGGAAAAATGAAAGGTGTTTTAAAATAACAAATTGATGCGCAAATACACTGCATCCTGCATCTGTGTTCAGTTATCGCAAGGCTAATATTCCCTAACAAAAATGATCTAGGAACACTGTACAGTATTTGGAAAATTATCTCCAGTAAAATAAGACTAGAGTAGCCATGAAAGAATACTGATGCCTCAAATTTATACTCATGAAATTACCTTACAAATAATGTTGCCGTAAATAAAACAGACCTTTAAAGCGTAACGAGAAATAAATTAACCGTACCATAAAAATAATCTTATATTTTGGATGTGCAGTATACCCGTATGCACAATTGTTGTAATATGGGTCTATTTAGTTTTCATGTATTCCACCGAATATGGAATCGTCATAATCTCTTCAAATCCTTTCCTTAACGGCCTGTCCATTACTTACCAGTAAAATCTCCCTGAACGGTCCTAGCTTCCGATGGTGAGTCCTGAGACGTCACGCCATCGGGTCAGCACTCCTACGCACTTGCTCCGTCGTCTGTAACGCACACGTCACCAGCCCCATCCAACTGAAGCTCCCATTTCAATTTCACTTCACTATTATGACTAATCAGTTTTCATCCCTGCCTCTTAAAAGAAAGGTCTAAGAAAGTAACAAACCATTTGTGTTCTGGTGTTCCACGTTGACAAATTAAAAGAACTACATGTAGTGTACAACTATTACTTATGATAACTGTACAGCTGATTTTACCCTTGAGGATGTAAAAACTATTTAGTCTATCGACAACGCAACGTAATGAACAAAAATATTATCTTTTACCTGCGTTTGAACAATACGTGGGTCTGATAAACAAAATAGTGCGAAGCTTTGTCTAATAGCGCTACATTTCTTGTTGATACGTGGATGCTGTTTCTTAACCGAAATCAAGGGTATGTTAGATGGTAGCCGCGAAAACTCTCATTTTCTGTCGTAATTGTTTCTGCCGACTAATCGACAATTTCTGCAATCATCCCGGATATTACCTGAAGAGTAGCGTTCGTAGCATTATGTGTACATTCTTCTCTGCTGTTCGACTTAAACATTCAGTCATAGTACTTCATATTTCAAGACGTAGCATTTATTTGGAAAGTATTTTTGTCGGTGCGCTTACCGTCTACTGGTGGTTTCTCTTTGTCTACTTAATGGTCATAGCACTACTGCTCGAAAATTCACCATTACAGCCTCCCATGCGAAACTAGCGCATTAACACGAAAGCACGCCCCTATATTTGATGATAGATTGTCTGCACCATACAGATGACAATGACGTATTAATAAGGATGTGATACTGACTGACATTTTACGCATTACGACATTATAATTATTATAAACGCGTAGAAGAGTTATAACAATATTTTATAGCATTTTGATTCAATATTTGTGATCTTGAGTGACATAGTATCAGAACTATTTCATGAAAATTGTTCGTTATTTATTTAGAGAGGTAATTACGTTTAACACATCTAGCTGTGCCCGACAGCAGATTATATTTGTCTGACGTGTGGTTAAAGCATTAGTTTTAATCCTTAGCTTAACAATAGACAGTTAGACCGTTATTTATCAGCGACGACACTAAACTAGTGCTGAGAGAAAGAGAGGTAGTTTGGAAAGTTTAATAAACGTGCGGGACATTTTGAATCCTTAACTTGTCGCTGATTTTTTTATGAAATGTCACTGCGAAACGGGAATGAAACTAGAAAAGAAAGCTGGGCGACAGCTGGGAAAAGTGGAAAGCCAAAGCGATTTAGCGTCACGCGAGAGTGTAGATATTCTGTTGCAATGTACTCCGAACGAAAGGACTTTTCGAAGCCCTCTCATTAAAAGTTAGGACAAGGCCTAAGCTTTATTCAAATTCAGGAGGAAGTTAATAACCGCAAATAATAACGCTCGATGCAATTTCAATGCGAGAATCCCCATCAAAAGCCATTAAAAGTTTTAACGCTTCTTTAACGAGCGAACTGCAATGTAAGCTCTTACTTCCCGGCAAGAGCAGAATATTCCAGAAGTATGGTCCAACAGACAAACAGTGCGGGAGACGTTGAAGAACTTTTAGACTGTTGATAAAACTATAAGAAAATAGACTTCGTTGATTGCTTTTAGATCTTGTACTAGCTATACGATCATTGTACATCAGGCCATTGTAGAGGCGTTAAGTAGAACGATTCGCCTGAAAATTGGCAGTATGATTCGTTAATTTACCCACTGTTGGCTTAAGGATTCACAGTGAATGATGTCTATAATCAAAAAGTTCTAGCTGACTATAATTTGTAGAATGTACAATACACATTGAGACCTTTGAATGAGAAATACATGTCTTCTACAAGTTTAATCTGACACATTTGCTACAGAGCTTGTAACGTCCCACCCTTTAGTGAGTAGTTGAAAATGGTTTAAATACCTGTGAATATATTGCCTTCGGTGTCCCTTGACGACTGCATACATGAGCTAAAATATGCTTGATCAATAAATACAGGATATCTTAATGAATTTCACTGATGTAGGCCACAACTGAAGTGAAGTAGGTACGCAACTGAAGTAAAGCAATTACGTAGATTTATTCACTCCAAAACCAGTATGTTATGAGCACATAATCAATCTCCGGTGTAATAAGCCTCGTTGTTACTACGACAGCTAACCGATTGTCGCACATAAGACACTGGCGATATCACATAGTCCAGAAGCGGTAATTTGATAGCAATGCGTTTGTGAAGTCCATTGCATTGTTCAACACTAATGCTCAACAATGTACGAAATGTCACATATCATTCTACCTTTTGTGATATTAAATCAAACTGTTTAACATTCCGAAATAATCCGTCACTGCACTGTTCCAATATGCTGTTTTAGACAATGTCCAACACACGAGCTACTCTATTGTAAATCTAAATCTGAATCATGCACCAAGAACTTATCTCAACTGAACGTACAGACCTGTCTGTAGTGGGTCCAACCCCCATCTGCCATAACAATACTCGATACCGTGTATTTACACTCTTCCTACAATGTACTACTGGTTATAATAATGCAAAACATAATTTATAATATAATGTAATAACATTATCAAACACTCTATAACATTCCCTACTTTGCTAGAACAAGTTTAAGAACTTTTCTAAACACATGAAAACCACATTAATATTGAAATTACAGAAATAAGCATTCTAACAATGCTAAACGATCAATTATCTATATTTTATTAATTAGGTTCGAGTTTTAATTCCTACCATTTACAGATATTGAGAACATTCTCCATATTTTAATTTCCTGAATCTGAGTTTGACTGTTTATGGAACAAAGGGTACTGTAGCTACAATGGTTTGGTATTGCTATTATTCTTA
The DNA here is from genome assembly GCF_023864275.1 of Schistocerca cancellata. NCBI lineage: Eukaryota > Metazoa > Arthropoda > Insecta > Orthoptera > Acrididae > Schistocerca > Schistocerca cancellata. Next base: position 635,355,690 of record NC_064631.1, on the reverse strand, counting down.
TAAAAGCCTTTTTCCTATTATCGAAAAGTAATTGAGTTTCATTGTGGTTGGAGATATAAGAGTTTTGATCTAGTAATACATAATGCAGTAGTGGAAACCATTAGCCTGGAATGTTACAGGCTGTATTCTTACTCTAAGAGAGATGAATTTAGAAATTATGGTTGTGTTGTGTCCTCACGGCACAGGCGTGCAATAATATATACTGATGAAATTAGAAGCCTCATATGTAGCTGCCAACACGACAGATTCTCATGCGGGGCACCCTGGTTCGGTTCCCGGTGCTGAGTTTATTCCTTCGAGGGAAAGTTGCGCACGGCCTTGTGATGTCAGCTGAAGTAGCGTGTTCCAGGCCTAAACGTCACCAACGGCCGGAAGTGCGTTGCCCTAACCCCATGACCCTTCACAGTGGATCCGATGATGAAACCGGTGGTTGGGGTTGACACGCCGGTCGGTTGGCAATCTCGTGACCTTCAGGGCCTGATCACGTGGTTTCGTGTTTTCGTCTAGCTTTCGAGATATTAGAAATATTGGAGTTCAGAGATGATGCCAGATATCCCTGGTCTAACGAAAACGATTTAATGGTTATCATCTCTGTGAGAGGGAAGTGGAGTAGGTCAGGAGATATAGGGCGAGAAGAAGAGGGGCATAGACGGAGGGAGTGATGGGTTAGGGAGGAATAGAAACCGGAAGGCCTGTGAGAGATTGTGAGGGAAAGGAGACACAGGGAAGCGGACAGAGCCCAGTGCAGGCCTCAGTGTGAAACGCATACAATGTCCGTAATCTTGTGATTCCTCGTCTGCAGTTTCCGGTTGCGGCGATGTTCGTCGACAGAGACCATTGCTCATACCCACTTGTTCACTCATCTCGTCGTATTTGCTGCCGCTGTCTGGGAATGCCTGTGCCAGTCTTTATCTGTGCCTTTCCTGCTGCCCATCCACTGCGAGCTGCTAGGTCCGCTCTTGGGAATCACGTGCCAGCCTGTCCAGCCCCTTAAATTTTATCCTCAAATACCTATTCTCGCCAGCACTGTAAAGTTGAAGGCAGTGGAAGACCTGAGATTTGTTCAATAAACTCACAGCAACGCTGTTATTGGATTTTTCCATCTCTATGGCAATAGCTACTGCGTAATTTCTGTCGAAATACTTGCCGAAGTGAGTTCTACATACGACCACGTTTCCAGTGTGCTTCGCTTATGTATGCTGAGTGGTATACATATGGAAAAGTACGATACGAAATCGCGAATTTTACCAGGCAACCAAGTAGCGTTTCTAATTAAACGACACAATGAACGGTAGAGTGAAAGCATTGGCATTCCTGTCACTAAGCCATATACATAAGAAAATCACCTACCACACGGCGACTAAATTATGTCGCAGAGTTTCTATTACCCAACACAACGCAACAGCTCATACGCGAGGATGACGTAAATTAAATTCCAAGTGCGAGCAAAGTTTTCCCATTTTCAATTTAAAACTCTGCGCTATCGACATACTGTTCAGGAATAATTACTGTGCACCTGGATTAATTGAAGTGGAGCCTTTATTTACACCTAAACCACTTGATTGGCACTGAACCATTAGAACGGCTTTGCACTATACAGGAAGTTTACATTTCAGCTTTACCACGTATTTCATTAACGAACTGTACATTCTTCGCAAAAAATGCAAGATTGAGAATAGCTGTAGGAGCTAATTTTTTCTATGCCTGGAAACCGAAACACACTGTTAGAGGGCGTATACTTTTAATTTCAACCCTATGAGATCTCCCAGTAAACAACCTTATTGTTACTGTCTGTATCACTTCCAGATAAAAAAGCTATTACCGACAGATAGTTCAGAAGACAAATAAACACATACACACATATAATAAGGGATAAACTTATACTTTAGACATAATAATAATAATAACCATGTATCAGTTTGTTAAAAAGAGCGTGGTCGGCATTCTACACAGATGTTAAAAAATACTGTCTTCATTCTTTCACAGTCCAATAAAGGGAATCTTTATCCTTCATGTAATGTCCATAAATCAATAGTTTACTTTGAGTTCTTGACTGAGATGCACAAGAAAGACAAGAGGGCGATGTGAAGGCTCACCGCTGTGAACCGAACTCTTGCAGCAAAGAATTTCATTCTTTGAATGTACCCCGAGAGCCCTGTGGGACATATTACTCGTCCGGTTATCTGCTAAGCCAAATTCCCCCAGCCGTGTTCATGATTCAAAGATGTTAGTTCTAGCATTGCAGTAGCTATGCATAAAAATACGTGGGTTTCTCTGGAGTTGACAGAGCAGCGCTAGAGGAAGAATTTAATTAATGGGGGCAAAAAGGAGGCTTTAATCAACTTCTAATAGCAATTTCTGCTCCCACATTTCCTCTTGAAATGATGTAGGCCAAATGAAATTATAAAAGCTTATACTTTTAAAACTCTGCTTATTTGGTGATGACTCGAAATTACTTACGGCAGGCTCACACTCCTTTTATAAGCAACATATGAGAACACCCCCCAAGGACCAAACCTGCAATGATAGCCTGATGAACAGAGAAGTAATTTTTATATAAGACAGTGTCATTGTGGAAGAAACTGTTGTGAAAAGTTGCTACAGTAAAATAAGGAAGCTGGCCGAGGCAACAAAATGTTCAAATGCGTGTGAAATCTTGTGGGACTTAACTGCTAAGGTCTTCATTCCCTAAGCTTACACACTACGTAACCTAAATTATCCTAAGGACAAACACGTACACCCATGCCCGAGGGAGGACTTGAACTTCCGCCGGGACCAGCTGCTCAGTCCATCACTGCAGAGCCTCAGACCGCTCGGCTAATCCCGCGAGGCAGGCAAGGCAACCATCAGTCCACATCTTTCACCTAATGGTGAAGAAGTTCAGCGGCTAACGAACATTCAGCTTCAAATCATGCCACGAGGAGGAAACGGTAAAAATTTAACCGTCGCGCGGGAAGGAAAACGCTGTTCGAAGGAAGACGCGAACGGTTGGCTGATGAACTTCACCTGTGTAAACACAAGCTTGGCTTGGAAGAATAACCCACCAAAATACATGCACAAGATTTGCCCCGGTAAGGCCCATAAGCTTGCGGGCTCCAAATACCTAAGCAAAGCGACTTGGTGATTTAGTGGACAACGTAGCAGCTGAGAAATGGAAGCTATTGTGTTTTGATACAAGCGACGCACTCTCAGATTGCCTAGTCAGACGCATGAACAGAGATGAACAGCAGAAGGCTGAACCGATTCCGATGTAGAAGTGGGTGGGCACAAAGACGCACAGGAAGCGAACCTGTAGTAACTATCACCATCACAGCGCAGAGCTAGATTAGTCGTTAAGAATGTCGAGTGGTCTCGGGATCGAAGCAGTGAACTAATGGTAATTCATCGAGCAAACAAAGACACTTTGTACCACAACGGGTAGCCGTGCGGTCTAGGCGCCTTGTCACGGTCCGTGCGGCTCCCCCCGTCAGAGGTTCGAACCTTCCCTCGGTCATGGGTGTGTGTGTGTTGTCCATAGCGTAAGTTAGTTGAAGTCAGATTACGTAGTGTGCAGGCTTAGAGAGCGATGACCTCTGCAGTTTGGTTCCATAATACCTTACCACAAATTTCCAAAACTTCCAAACACGCTGTGCGATGACAGACAGTGGAAAACTTGGAGCTGCCAGGATATGTGCGGATGACGACAACCCACTGCTCGCCTCCAGTCCTGGTCGGCCAAAGGAATAATGTGTCCATTCCCGTTCCTGGTGAAGATGCCTCAAGTCGGGAAGATGCTCAGCGAGACCAACTTGGAAGTCACACAGGAGGTAGAAGAAACTGCCGGCCCGCTGCCTCGCTGAACTATCCTGTCTTCCATGTTAAACGGTGTAGCCGGCCGAAGTGGCCGTGCGGTTAAAGGCACTGCAGTCTGGAACCGCAAGACCGCTACGGTCGCAGGTTCGAATCCTGCCTCGGGCATGGATGTTTGTGATGTCCTTAGGTTAGTTAGGTCTAAGTAGTTCTAAGTTCTAGGGGACTAATGTCCTCAGAAGGTGAGTCCCAAAGTGCTCAGAGCCATTTGAACCATAAACGGTGTAAACGGCACTCACAACAGAAGTGCGACGTCCCCTTCCCACCAAAGACTGTGTTCCAGGAACGGGGGCTGAACTGTGGCTCGCACAACAGTTCAGCTTCTCATCCCCCTCCCCTCCCCCCCCCCCCCCGGACAAAAATCTTCGTTTCGTTTTGTTTAGTCATCAATCTTGTGGGGCACGCCGCGAATTTCTCTCCTGTGCCAACCTCTTCATCTCAGAGTAGCTCCTACGACCTCTGCAGTTTTAGTTTTTGCTCTCAACAGTTCCCTCTAGTACCATGGAAGTCTTAAAAGATGTGCTATCATCCTGTCTCTTTCCTTTGTCTGTGTTTTTCACATATACCTTCCCTCTCCTCTTCAGGGCAGAACCTCATTCTCAGTCCACCTAATTATCAACATTCATCTGTAGCACCACAACTCAAATGCTTCGATTTTCTTCTGTTCCGGCTTCCGCACGGTCCATGTTTCGCTGCCATACAATACTGTCCTCCACAAGTGCTTTCTCAGAAGCTTCTTTCTCAAATCAAGGCCTATGTTTGATACAGTAGGCATCTTTTGGCCAGGAGTGTCTTTTTTGCCAGTGCTAGTCTGCCTCTGACGTCTTCCTTGCTCCGTCCGTCGTGGCTTATTTTGCTGCCTACGTACTAGAATTCCTTCATCTACCTCGTGACCATAAATCCTGATGTTAAGTTCCTCGCTGTTCTCATTTCTGCTACATCTCATTAATTTCGTCTTCTGGCGTTTTACTGTCAGTCCGTATTCTGTACTCATTAGAACGTTCATTCCATTCGTAAGATTACGAAATTCTTCTTCACTTTCATGCCGGATTGTGTCATCAGCGAATCCTATCATTCATATCTATTCACTTTGAATGTTAACGCTACTACTGGATATTTCTTTTATTTCTATCATTGCTCCTTCGATATTCGGGATGAACACTAGGGAGCGAAAGACGACATCCCTGCCTCACACTCTTTTTAATCCGACCACTTCGTTTTTGGTCTCCACTCTTATTACACTCTTATTATTCCCTCCAGGCCCTTGTACATACTGTAATTACCAGTCTCTCCCTATAGCTTACACCTATCTGTCTCCGTATGTCCAACATGTTGCACCAGTTTACATTGTCGAACGCTTTATTCAAGATGACGTGTCTTAATTTTTCTGTAGTCTTGTTTCCATTTTCAAACAGAACGTCAGAACTGCTTCTCTAGTCCCTTTACCTTTCCTAAAGGCAAATTGATCTTCATTTAACACACCGTCAATTTTCTTTTCCATTCGACTGTATATTATGCTTGTCAGCAATTTGGATGCATGAGCTCTTAAGCCGATTGTGCAATATTCTTGCACTTGTTAGCTCTTTCTTCGGAATTGTGTGGATGACATTTTTTCCGAAGTCAGATGGTATGTCGGGAGACCCACACATACTACACACCAACCTGAATAGTCGGTTCGTTGCCACTTCCCCAATGATTTTAGAAATTCTGATGGAATGTTATCTATCCCTTCTTACTTAATTGATCTCAAGTCCTGTAAAGCTCTCTTTAATTCTGATTCTAATACTGGGTACCCTATCTCTTCTAAATCGACTCCTATTTCTTCTTCTATCACATCAGACAAATCTTCCCCCCCAAATAGAGGCTTTCAACGTATTCTTCCCACCCATCGCTCTCTCCTCTGCATTCCACAGCGAAATTAGCTATGCACTCTTAATGTTACTACCCTTGCTTTTAGTGTCACCGAAGTGTGTTTTGACTTTCCTGTATGCTGAGTTTGTCCTTCGGACAAAAATGTCTTTTTGGATCTCTTCACGTTCTTCATGCGTTTCCGCTTAGCTTCCCTGCACTTGTTATTTCATTCATTCCTCAGTGACTTGTATTTCTGTATTCCTGATGTTCCTTGAACATTTTTGTACTTCCTTCTTTCGTCGATCAACTGAAGTATTTCTTCTATAAGCCATGGTTTCTTCGTACTTACCTTCTTTGTACCTACGTTTTTCTGTCGAAGTTGCCCTCTTTAGAGCTGTCCATTTCTCTTCAACTGTACTGCCTACTGACCTACTCGTTACTGCTGTGTCTATAGCTATAGAGAATTTCAAGCGTATCTCGTCACTGCTTAGTACTTCCGTATCCCACTTCTTTCCGTATTGATTCTTCCTAATTTCTTAAACTTCAGAAAACTCTTCATCACTACTACATTGTGATCTGAGTCTATATGTGCTCCTGGGAAAGCCGAATATTCCAGATCTGATTTCACAATCTCTTTCTGACCATGATGTAATCTAATTGAAATCTTCCCGTATCGCCTGGCCTTTCACAAGTGTACTCATCCTCTTGTGTTTCTTGGACGGAATATTCGCTATTACTAGCTGAAATTTATTACTGAACTCTATTAATTCACTCTCATGCTTTGTCCCAAGCCCATATTCTATTGTAACCTTTTCTTCTACTCCTTCCCCTACAACTGCATTCAAGTCTCCCAAAACTATTATATTTTCATCACCCTTTACGACTGTCTTACTCTTTCAATATCCTCACCTAATTTCTCTGTCTCCTCACTCTCAACTTGCGACCTCGGCATGTATATTTGAAACATCGTTGTCAGTGTTGGTTTGGTGTAGATTCTGACAAGAAAAACCGTGTCACTGAACTGTTCACAGTAACACACTCTTTGCCATACCTTCCTTCTGATAACAAATTCCACTCCCGTTATTCCATTTTCTGCTGCTGTAGATATCACCCTACATTCATCTGACAAGAAATCCTTGTCTTCTTTCAATTTCACTTCACTGATCTCCTACCATATTTAGCTTGAGCATTTGCGTTTATATGTTCAGATTTTCTAGCTTCTCTATCATGTCTAAGCTTCTGACATTCCACGCAGCGACTAGTAGAAAGTTACTCTTTCGCTGATTATTCAATCTTTATCTCATGGTCACCTCCCTCTTGGCAGCCCCTTCCTGGAGATCCGAATAGGAGACAACTCCAGAATCTCTCACCAATGGAGGAATCATCATGACACTTTTTCAATTATAGGCAACATTGCATTGTCATGCCATTGATCATTGCTGATTCTTTAGCTTTTAGGGACAGTTTCCCACCCAAGGACAGGAGGGTGCCCTGAACCTCTGTCTGCTCATCGGCCCTCTTTGACAAAGCCATGGGCAGAATGAAGGTGATTTTTAATGCCGGATATTATAGGCTGCCCAAGCTGATTATTGATCAAACTTTAAGCGGTGGTGGGTTTCGAAGCTGTGAGCAGTGAGATTTTGATTACTAATCTAAGACGCTACTCCTACACTGGTGTTCTGCCACACCGTGTACCGCACCAGAAGGTGTTTCGATAGTTTTCGGGACATCTTACTTGCCGAGTCTCCACCCATAAAATTCCTCACGTAGACGAAATCTCTGACCGAAATGTTCCCTGGACGTCGGCCATGGTTATATCGCGCTGCTTTCTTTTTATTGCTCCGACTAATAGCATTGGGCAACAAATCATGTATTTCTTAAGGGGGATTTAAGGGCATAGGAGAACATGAGAGGATCCTAAGCAGGCCTGCGCGCCTCATGTCTGGCCGTATAAAAGGTTAGTTCCATCATGGTAAGGAAAAATCCCATTTAGTTTCAGGCTTATAGGGGAAAACCAATCAGAGATGACTTTAAGTTACAATTAAACCGCGCTGCAACCAAAGACTGTAGGTATTAAGGTGTCATTAACAAAAGTTCCAAAAATCCCTCGACGAAGAAGAAGGTGCATTATCGGTGACAGTGAACTTCGGAGGACTGAACAAAGAGAAAATCTTACTCAGTTAGCTAATTTTGTACTTTGTCCAGCATCAGTACCACTACTTGGGAGCAACCAGCTGAACTGAGTAAAACTATCAACCACCAGAAACATATAGCACTGTCCACCTTGGGTCCGCGGAAGACGCTCCATGCGGACCTCCGCCCGACAGAACCGAAGCAACCCTCTACGTCCATCGGAATTTGGCTTAACCATCTTGCGTTCCTGACTCCCTCTTACCATTTTTCTAATATCACATTACAGAGTGGGCCAGGCTGGGTATTCATGGATCATGTGGGTGGTTTGATATACCCCCAGATGACCCCTCACAACAGGACTATTGTAATAATTGAAATTATCCGGAACAAGCGCGGTTGACGGACGTATTTTAAGCTCTTCATCGCGGCGCACGCTGCCGCAAATATTCTTCCTCTACAATTCGAACCAGGGAAGATGCTGACCGGCTCTCAATTGCTCCTCAACAGAGCCTTAATTGGGGTCCTGATGTTGTTGTTGTGGAAGGTCAGCAAACAATGCTGGCACCTCGGTATGCACAGAATTAACAAAATCCTCTGCCACCTCGGCATTGTGGGAGGAGAACCACCCTCTTCTTAGAACATTCCGCTCAAGGCATCCGCTGCAACATTATCACACCTCCTAATGTGGCGCACGTTGAAGCAGGAGGGAGAATCCCTACGCCCCACCTCACAATAAACACTATTTTATGCGGGCTAGCCAGAACCCAATTACGGGCGTGGTTCTCCGTCTTCACAGTGGATTCCCGACGTTTAAGATAATATTTAAATTTCTCTAGCGCGAAAAGGCAAGACAGTGCTTCCAGTTCATAAGTAGAGTACTTCCGCTCAGCTGGAGACAGAAAGAAATGAGGCCTTGGATAAGGAGCGCTGTTCACCACCTTGCTCCTGATGAAACACGGTGGCAAACCCTGAATTGGAGGCGTCGGTTTAGACCACGAAAAATTTACTGAAGTCTGGCATGGCCAGAACAGGGGCATTGCTCAACGCCATGTTAAGCATATCAAACTCAGCCTGCTATGTGTTCGTCGAGACAAATGGTTCGACATTCTTTCGGAACAGGTTTCATGGAGCAGCTATCTCAGCAAACTTCGGAACGAATTTTCGGGAGAAGTCGGAGGTCATTCCCACGAAACGGACTACCCCTTTCTTAGTCTCAGGAGGGGAGAAACAGTAAGGATCCTAGACTTATCAATGCCGAGTCCATCGGCCGAGTCTTGATGCCCAAAAAAGATATCTCACAATGAGGTAAGGTAATTTTAGATGGGTTGACAGGCAGCCGCACTTGCTTTAGACGCTACAGAACCAGTCAGAAGTGCTCCTAATGCTCAGAGAAGATGGCACTATAATGACAACATCGATCAAGTAGTTATCCACACACTTGAACGTCAGGCTTCTGAGCATGGAACGATGATTCTAGAAAGAAAGAACTGCCGCTCTAGTAAAAACGTTGGATTGCAGCTGGCTGAATTCATATAATTCCGGTCAATGGAAAAATCAGTGGCCACTTCGGATTCTTCAGCAAGGGAAATCAGATAATACGGCAGTTTACGATCGAAAACGGGAAAATAAGAGACACCAGAAAACCATGAAAACGACCTATGTATATCAGGAAGAGGTACGAACTCCTAGAATACTTTGTGATTAAGGACAGGATAGTACACAACAGGTCTGAAAGCCCCTCCCCCCCCCCCCCCATTATTCTTAGGTACCAGAAATCTCGGCGATGCTTACGGCTACCTGGGTGGCCTTATTACGCCCCCTCAGCGATCATTTTATCTACCAACTCACGGAATATCTTCATTCTAGGTAAGGATAGCCTGTAGGGTGAATGGGTGAATGGAATATGGTCGGGAAGTGAAATCTGGTTTTTATTACGATTAGTCAAACCTAATATATCTGTCAACACTTCCGGGAAACATTGCAACATCCGAAGCAAAGCCTCAGCATCCTCAGAAGGTAAGTGCGCAACGTCGAACTCAGCCCCACTTATATTAGTATTACAGAGAGCTGCCCTCCTAGAATGGCGGCGCAAGCGGAACGTAACCTCAGGCCTCAACGGCACTCGCGGCAAACGTGCCACGCACCCTTCATGCCACAGATTGTGTTCCAAGAGAGTGGCGCGAGCTTTCGATAGCGTAATGGTTCAGTAACATTAATGTCCACTTACTTGTCGTCGACTTAAGTATGCAGTCAAGGAAGTTTTGTCAGGCTGTGTGATACCTTCTCCTGTCTTCTGCCCTCAGATAAGTTCCACAAGAAAATACTATACTTCGGGGTGAGGAATACTAAGGCTTCGATGGAATTAGAATCAGTACATAAAGAATTAAATTACGAATTCCAGATTCCTCAATTGCTAACAAAACAATTGTGAAGCAAGGCATTATTCTGTTAAGGGCCGCCATTAGATAACGTCTCAGCAAGTCTCTGTAGTTATTCCAGGTATCACAATTACGGGGCGTTATGTAGCAATACACAGCTCTATGTTCGGGATTCTTCCCTGTGCAACCTCTTTACCATATGCTGATATCTCTCGTAATTCTAGCCGGAGGCTCCCACCTGACAGCTGACATTTCGCCGACGATATTTTCTGGTGCTGGACCACGTAGTCGGAGGCCTAGCTGAAGTGTCTGCAGTCGAGCCATGCCTCTCCCCTCATAACGAGCAACTAAGAACAGTCCACATGCTTCGCTCTGTCTTTAACTTAACGTCGCTTCCTCCATGCTTTCTGTCGCCATGGTACACCCAGAATACCTACTATTTTCGGCCTATTGTCTCTTTAACATAGTTAACCTTCCATTGGTTCGTAAAATAATTTATATTCCGTTATTCACAGTTTTAGATTAGTGTATACATTTTTCCTCTTTCTCAGTATTACATTTACCTTTACATCTACTCGTTACCTGCGTTACCTGCTTTAGAAACAAGCAACTGGAAAATCCCTCAGTATCTCTCATTAAATAATGGGCTTCTTCCTTATTGCTGGGGCTGCTTGCTCGTCTCTGCCACGGCTGACGACGCCTTAGCAACTAAAGTGTCCGTTTTTGGACCCTTGACGTCTTATTGCGGAACAATAATTTTTAAAAAAATTTAACCTGACGAAGCTTTCACTAATGGGTCTAATAACAATCTTGGTTCTCCCTGATCTTGTCTTCATCAGGAGTGTTTACTCTGTACACTCCGGAACTGCATGTGTTCTGATGCGTCTGGACCAGCTGAGGTGAGAGAGAGAGAAGAATTTCCTGATCTACGATTTCCTTGGTGTCTCAGAGGTGATTTCTCATGTGTACCTAACGGATAGAATGGTGCAGATTCAGGATATCTTGATGAATTTCTGTAAAGAGAGAAAAGCACCTGCATTCAGTTGGGTACGAGGAAAATGGGGAGGTTGGCACTGTATCCAAGGAATCATATCAGGGACTCGTTGTAGGAACATGTGCTATTCTCTTCCGAGACGTTTCCTCGCTTTAGAGGTAGAAAGCCATAAACCACGGGAAGACAGAGTGGCTGGAGGTGTCGCCAAATAAGCTACGGTCAATGATACCAGATATCAGGTGCTTGGCAAGCCTCCTCCCGGTCACAGGCCATGGCATGGCACTAATCCAACTTCGTAGAGGTCATAATCCTCCGATCCATATGTCCTTTGTCTTGTCAACGGACCAGCCAGTTTGTTGAGCCTCTAGTCTGTATTTCGATGTATAACATTTCAATAGTGCTTGTGTTCTGTTTGTATTCTGACGAGAAAGCCGTATTAAAGTGAAGTGAGGACCTGACCTCTGTTTTAGCCCATGACAGGACGAGCGTTGTACGGGCTTTAAAAATTTGTGAATACTCTGACCGAAACGTTCAGGATGGAAGTTTTAGTATATTGCAGAGTGGGTGGAACGTCCCTTTTTCTTTAGTGGTAAGCGAGCCACAGGTACCTGTAACAGTCTTTTAATACCTTTTGTTAAGTTCATCCTTTCCGTATATTCACCTTTTAAGAACTGCCACTCGAGAAGCTTTTATAGTATTTTTATGGGGTTTTGTGTATGTGGATTTCACCAGAGAAGTTTTAGGAACTATTTTATCCTTTTTATTGTTAACAATTCGCTAATAATCTCGCACTCTGCAGTCAAGCAATGCCATCATCATTTTCATCTGCTTCCTGGAGCCTGCTCCGACTGCGAAACGTCGCCCTGAGGAACTAAACGACATGCACATGGGCACGTGCCTAACTGAGGAGACCGGAGACAAATTTCGTCAACCACAAGGCCACGAGGACGAAAGCACGTAGTCAGGACCGCTCAGCTGACGTGACGTGCTTAGCAAACTCTGTCACGCGTCTGTAGAGCGCCGGCGAAAGCTTCGAAAAGTCGCTCCGCTTCGATGGGCGTCTTCGCTCAAGAATCAAAAGACGCGTTATACTGTTACGTGCATAGTGCGTAACGTCAGTAGCTTCAGGGAATTATACCGATAATGTAATACGCTATAAGAAAACGACAAATGAACACTTACTTAGTAGTGAAGGCCGATTTACGGGAATCTGAGTAAATGTCATCAGGGTGGTTGAACTTCCCATGTAAAAAGTTACAGTTATTCTGCAGAGGTCAATGTCAAATGAGGGCGAGGGAGGAGATACATGCTCAGATCACCTTCCTGCAATTTTGGCGGCGATATTACAACTGAAATGGGGAGAACCATGAATTGTGAACGATATGAAACTGGAAAATTGTACTGAAAGCTCTTTGTGTGTATCTTCAGATGTGAGTTGTAGCTGGAAAGTGTCTTTATGACCACACTGTTATCAAAACATCCCATATCAGAAAGAAAGAAACATACTACTTTGTTAGAAAGGAGTAGGTCCAGTAGCCTAATCTAAAGTGGTTTTCTTCGTTCGAGAGCAGTCGCCCCGTTTCTCGCTGCATAGGAGGTGTGTATGAATATTCGTTGACTGTAGATGACGCTGATCGATGTATGTAAAGTGTTCGTAGCGAATCCTATGAAGAACAGCACAGACTCAACTATTTGTGCCGCGAGTGGTAGTTCACTGTGTGTCCGCACGATGTATAATTTATTAATAAAATAATGATGACCACATAAGGAAATGACATTCATTTAAATAAATTATGTTCTAACAAATTCTTGGAACGACCTTTTACCTGTCACTAAACTTCTTATTTATTACTATGTAACATCACAGATATAGTCTCAGAAATTTGGGCCCGGAGGCCCAGTGTATTTTCTTCACACCAAATCAGCTTGTTTCATCATAGGAATTTAAACTTATTGCAGAAAGTTATTTATTTCATCATTTACTCTGAATTACTAGCAAGTCTCTTCCGCGCCGTTTTCAAATGTTGATGGAATATCGTCATGCCACAGACCGGCACGAACGTCAGTGACTGATCCACAGCAGAGCCGCATCGATCTAAAACTGGAAGGACAACATAATTACTGTTCCAGATATATCTAAGAACACGTCGTGAGCGCATTTTCGAGCGGTACAGGAAGAAGTGTGAAACACGTATGTATTCAGTGTATTCATTGATATGAAACACGTATGTATTCAGTGTATTCATTGACAGCGATGACGAGGCATGACAGAATCTCTGACCAGAGAGCTATTTATCGTGGCTAGTCTGCGCTTGTCCGCGCGAGAGTTCTGTTGCTTGTTGCACTCAGTCAGTGCTAGTAGCGGGTTGAGAGTCGGCAAGAGCAGTTCCGAGTGGTACTCTGTCGGCAGTAGTTGTAGCGAGTGGACGGTTGTACTGAGCGGGCGTCGGCATGGATCGGCGGCGTGCTCTCCCTCCATCTCTGGTCACGGTTCTGGACGAGGTATATTGTTGTCGAAGGTAATGAAGCAGCATTGCGCTCAGCTAATAACATATGTTAATTGTAATTAATTTGTTCAAGAATTCCCCCAATAATAAGTTTTTATAAAGTAAATTTTTTAAACAAAAGTAATCATTTCAATTTAAAGAATTTTTCCTATGCATTTCCTCCAAGAATCAGAATTAAATATACGCCAACATTGCACCGAAACATACGAGCAGATATTGAGGGAGTTTACTAATGTAAGAATTTTGGTTTTTGTGTTCAGATTTAATTATTGCACAGGGCCGAGGGTCAGCGCAGCTGCCCTTATAAAGTTTATCAGGTTCATTTTAGCGTTAATTTTGTGGGGACTTAACATTTTTGTACGTTTTTATTATCATTGACTTTTATTACTGTGGCGAGTTTACATTTGGGCCATTATTATTCTTTAATTTTGCAAGGAGGTTACGCTTAGCTCATTTTTATTATTCAGTTTTGTGCGAAGACCACATCTGGCACAAGTTTTCATTATCATTGTCATTTTTTTTTGTCCCTTTTAAAAATTTTGCGGGGAGGTTACAAGTGGAAAGATACAATGAAGGAAACTGTTCTCACGAAGGCGATCTAACAACCACAGATGTAAGATTAAAATGTACTACGACGAACGGAGACACAAAATGTTAATGACTCCCCCCCTCCACTCTACGTTAACTCTCATCACAAGAGTGGAAAACGGAAGACTGGAAATTTGTGGTGAGGTGTTATTGGACCAAACTGCTGAGGTCATCTGTCCCGGAACCTATACACTAGTTATTCTAACTTAAACCAACTCATGCTTTGGACAGTACACACACCCCTGCCCGAGGGAGGACTCGAACCTCTTCCAATGTGGGGAGCCGCACGGGATTGGAACTCAACCTTACATCTTAGAGGTTTTCGAGCTTTTCGCATCATTTCAGAGAGCGATATACTGATGTGCTAATATGTTGCACATATTTGAATATCGGGGAATGACATGGCGGATAAAGTAGGTGAACGTGTGTCTGACTGAACAGAGGAGTATGCAAAAATTCCTTCAAATGTTTTTAATCCACAATTTAAGAAGGACGTCGTGGGAAACGAAGTACGAAGCAGCGGAGTTAACATAATGATGTTAAATACTCCAAGTGCGTCGCGATGTGTTAAGAAGAACCAAGGCTGAAAACGTGTAACCTTTTTAGCACATGTAAAATGTTCTGGCGTAACCACAACCGCTGGAACAAAGATGAGGAAAGCAAGAAAAGAGAAGGCGGGGAAACGACGTCGGCCAATAGTGCGCTGACCAGGATGTCACCACGATAGGAGCGGCATCTAGCGGAAGTGAATATAAGGGCCACTTCTGCCAGCGTCGGGCAGACATTAGTGTACAGTATTAGCAGTTTGTCAGCACAGCCTAAAAGAGAGTACTACCAGAACAGTTTTTACTGATCCATATCCATTGCTTGTTAGCACATTGTCTATAGCGAAGAACATTACTGTTTGCATGTAGCTGCCGGCCGCTGTGGCCGAACGGTTCTAGGTGCTTCAGTCCGGAACCGCCGTGCTGCTACGGGCGCAGGTTCGAAACCTGCCTCGGGCATGGGTGTGTGTAATGTCTTTAGGTTAGTTAGGTTTAAGTAGTTCTAAGTCTACGGGACTGATGCCCTCACATGTTGAGTCCCATAATGCTTAGAGCTATTTGAATCATTTTGAACTCAAAGTTAAGTATTGTCAGTGTTCTTATTTGAAATAAAACTACTACTCATATTTTGCTTGAATTGTTATACAGTATTCCGAGGACGCAGCATCCTTTATACACCCTATACGAGACGAGTGGGTAGGACCCCACATTTGGTGACAAGGACTCAACATAAAAATTATCTACAGAAGAAACATCTAACTTAGAACGAAAATTCTCTTTTTTGTTGGGTGTGAAGCTGTGGAACACATGGTCCTTAGATACGTTTTGATGTGCAGACACGATTCTACCTGCCATCCAACACTAGTCTTCAATATTACTTTATCGATTAGAAATGGTTGGTGAAAGCCAGACACTGTAAAAACAAAGGTTGTGTTATTAATAAAATAACGTGTGCTGCTAGCACTCACAATTTTCCTTTATATGCAGGGAGTCCGTAGCTAAACGACTCCTCAAATGACGACCAATTTTAACAGCGTAGTACTGGCGCAAGGGAAACGTCAGTGGGAGAGGAAAAAAATGAAAATTTCACCAATAGAGGGCACATCAACAGACGCAGGGCACAGCACTCGGCTATTCCTTAGTTTGCATCCGAGACACCCAACATTACTACCTCCATGAAGGATCGAGCCCTGCTGGTAAAGCTCTTTTACAAGAACGGTGACTCCGCGCCAGTAGCCCTACAGGCGTTCGGAATACTCAAGAGTATGAAAAAAAGGCATTGCTCGATGTCTGCTAAGGGTCTGGAGAAAACGATAACAAAATTCGTAACGCCAGGTTCTGTTGAAGTGAAACCTGGCAGAGGGAGGCAAGCTGTTGATCCAACGTCTGTCAAAGATGTGGCCACAGACTGCTGGAGGTTTGGATCGAAGTTGTGCAGACATGTAATGTAGTGCACGAGGAATTGCATGAATGTTGCACATGCCAGAGAGCATATTGCATAAAGTCGTACGAAATATCCTACATTGCTATCCATACAAAACCACCCATGTTCAGGAATTGCTTCCTACTGACGTGCCAGCTCTGGAAATTCTTGCTCGCATGAACAGTGAATGGTCATGGAACACTCCCCTTTCCATCTCAAAAGACATGTGGATGCACAATATGAGCAACGAAAAATCCGCAAGCACATCAAACATTACCACTTTGTTCTGGAAAGGTGCTTCTGGTGCGTGTTGAGGGCACCGTTTATCGTAGGTCTGTATTTTTAGAGGACATGAAGCATGCGGTCTCTTTTATCCGTACGGTCACTGGTAAACACTATCTACTCTTTTGCTCACCAACATCATTCCACCTCTTCAACAGAGTGGAAGTGTGGGTCTGATGATATTTATACAAGATGGCGCTCTTCCGTACACTGCACATCCAGTGAAGCGGCTGATTCAGATGCATTTCAGAAATTCTAGAATTAACAGTCGTCATTTTCCTGCAGCTTGCCCATCAAGATCAACTGGTCATACATGCGACTTCTAGCTATGGACTGTCTGAAAGATGTAGTGTTTAGTGCTCCAATTGCGAATGTAGCTGAATTGAAGGCACGCATTGCGCATTGCATTCCGAAAGTGACCCCGGAGACACCCTGATGTCTTACGTTATGGAGCGCCGCGCGGTCTGAGGCGTCTTTACACGGTCCAGGCGGTTCCCCCTCCGACGGAGTTTCGAGTCCTCCCTCGGGCATGGGTGTGTGTGTCGTCCTTAGCGTAAGTCGGTTTAAATTAGATTAAATAGTGTGTAAGCTTAGGGACCGATGACCTCAGTACTTGCGTCCCATAAGTCCTTACCACAAATTTCCTTCTCGATTTCAACTTTCCGTTTAAAATGGTGGACAGCACATTGAGCATGTTTAGCGCCAGTCTGAAGACTGTCGGTTTTTTGGTCTTTGCTGCAGGACAGTTAAAAATTCCATTTCATTTTGCTTTTTATGCTGTTTTTGCCCTCAATAAAATTAAAAACGGATTTCTTCCACCCCATGTGTACGAGTTTGCTGCGGTGGTTGGGCTCACCTACGCAACAATGTCACAACTGTTGAACACCAAACTTTTGCGCTGATGCACATTGTACTATAGGGATGATTTAACGTGCAACTCAAACTACAGCTGTAGTATTGCGAGTGACCTGTCATTTTCAGTCGACCTAAATTACTTTTGTCGATTTTTTTCGATGCATGACTTTTTCCTCTGCGTCAATAACATGCTGTTAAAATTTGACGTCATTCTGACCACTGTTTCTGTTTATAAAGCGCTTTGAAACTGGAGCTTTAATTATGTACAACCTGTAATTTCTGCATGACACGTTACATTATTAAGTATATTTTCCGTGCACGCAGTTGTATTTCGGAATTATTTACCGAAACGCGTCGTGCAGAAAATAAATAACGGAAAATGGTGATCGGCATTATCAAACGTTACCTTATTGCCAACTAAAGCATTAACTTTATTGTGGGGTCATAGCGTGTATGCTGACAGCGTTGGTACATGAAATGATCGCACTTTTAAAAATTGTGACGTGTAGTGATATTACCGGCGCTTGTAATATAAATTTTGTAGCAGAAAAATTTTGAGGATCGCCGATGACATTGTAATTGTGTCAGAGACAGCAAAGGACTTGGAAAAGCAGTTGAACGGAATGGACAGTGTCTTGAAAGGAGGGTATAAGATGAACATCAACAAAAGCGAAACGAGCATAATGGAATGTAGTCGAAATAAGTCGGGTGATGCTGAGGGAATTAGATTAGGAAATGAGACACTTACAGTAGTAAAGGAGTTTTGCTATTTGGGGAGCAAAATAACTGACGATGGTCGAAGTAGAGACGATATAAAATGTAGACTGGCAATGGCAAGGAAAGCGTTTCTGAAGAAGAGAAATTTGTTAACATCGAGTATCGATTTAAGTGTCAGGAAGTCGCTTCTGAAAGTATGTGTACGGAGTGTAGTCATGTATGGAAGTGAAACATGGACGATAAATAGTTCAGACAAGAAGGGAATAGAAGCTATCGAAATGTGGTGCTACAGAAGAATGCTGAAGATTAGATGTGTAGATAACATAACTAATGAGGAGGCATTGAAGAGAATTGGGGAGAAGAGGAGTTTGTGGCACAACATGACTAGAAGGAGGGATAGGTTGGTAGGACATGTTCTGAGGCATCAAGGGATCACCAATTTAGTACTGGAGGGCAGCGTGGAAGGTAAAAATCGAATAGGGAGACCAAGAGATGAATACACTAAGCAGATTCAGAAGGATGTAGGCTGCAGTAGGTACTGGGAGATGAAGAGGCTTGCACAGGATAGAGTAGCAAGGAGAGCTGCATCAAACCAGTCTCAGGACTGAAGACCAATTGGACTCAAGATAATGGCGGTGGACGCTATTTAAATGTACGCTATAGCAGAGAGTTGTAAGGTCTTATTTGCCATCGACGAATGTTTGTTACGATAGTTGATAATAATGGAAGATGGAAAGTGTGAAATCATACTACGAAATCGTCAAGACCTTTTTAGCAGTGTACGCAGTGGCCAACACAAGAATTTCTATGACTTTCGAAAATGAAGTTCAGGAGAATGGGTTCCAGTCTAGGTCATAATACACTATTGCTTAGGTTGGTTTTAGGCTGTCAGTTGATCTGAGCTCAGGTTGAGTGTCTTCCATTCATACTATATGATGATGAAACAGTCAGTGACTGATGAGTAACTATATCACGCTAAGTCAATAAAGCACTTTCCGTGGTGACTGAGTTAACAGGTAAAATACCAGCAGTGCTGTGGGGTAACTCTGCCTCTTGTAACACTCCCGGCAGGTTTGCGGTAACCTTCCTCGTCCCCTAACTGCGATGCGGCTCATGACACTATTAATACGAAATTTTTTGTCCGTGCTAGTAAGACTTAATGATTTAGGTATTTATTCAGGGTTTCTAAGTGAATAGTGAACCAAAATTTATGTTAACAATGACGATGTAATAAGCGAATTATTTGTATGAAACTCATATACGACGACCCACCAAAACACAGTACTTTGTGCAGTACTAGCGTTAGTGGTGACCTTATATGAACTTCAGTTAGCTTAAAATTAATTAGCTTCCATAAATACGATAGCGATCCTTTCTTCGCTTTAGGCAGTAACCACTATCGCCTTCTTTCTGTTGATTTGTGCCATTACGTATACTCCCCCACCCTCCAACCCCCCCCCCCCCCCCAGCACCACCCTCCCATGATCCATGGACCTTACCGCTAGTGGGGAGGCTTGTGTGCCTCAGCGATACAGATAGCCGTACCGTAGGTGCAACTACAACGGAGGGGTATCTGTTGAGAGGCCAGACAAACGTGTGGATCCTCAAGAGGGGCAGCAGTCTTTTCAGTAGTTGCAGGGGCAACAGTCTGGATGATTGACTGATCTGGCCTTGTAACACTAACCAAATCGGCCTTGCTGTGCAGGTACTGCAAACGGCTGAAAGCAAGGGGAAACTAAAACCGTAATTTTTCCTGAGGACACGTAGGTTTACTGAATGGTTAAATATTGATGGCGTCCTCTTGGGTAAAATATTCCGGAAGTACAATAGGCCCCCATTCGGATCTCCAGGCGGGGACTACTCAGGAGGACGTTGTTATTACGAGAAAGAAAACTGGGGTTCTACGGATCGGAGCGTGGAATGTCAGATTTAAAAAAGGAAATGGGTAGCTTAAAGTTAGATATAGTGGGACTTAATGAAGTTCAGTGGCAGGAGGAACAAGAATTCTGGTCTGGTGAATACAGTGTTATAAATACAAGGTCAAATAGGGGTAATGCAGGAGTAGGTTTAATAATGAATAGGAAAATAGGAATGCGGGTAAGCTACTACAAACAGCGTAGCGAACGCATTATTGTGGACAAGATAGATACGAATTCGACGCCTCCACAGTAGTACAAGTTTATATGCCAAGTAGCTCCACAGATGACGAAGAGATTGATGAAATGTATGATGAGATAAAAGAAATTATTCAGGGAGTGAAGGGAGACGAAAATTTAATAGTCATGGGTGACTGGAATTCGATAGTAGGAAAAGGGAGAGAAGGAAACGTAGTAGGTGATTATGGATTGGGGGGAAGAAATGAAACAGGGAGCCGCCTGGGAGAATTTTGCACAAAGCATAACTTAATCATAGCTAACACGTGGTTCTAGAATCATAAAAGAAGGTTGTAAACGTGGAAGAAGCCTGGAGATACTGACAGGATTCAGATACATTATATAATGGTAAGACAGAGAATCAGGAACCAGGTACTAAAATGTAAGACTTTTCCATGGGTAGATGGGGACTCTGACCACTATGTATTGGTTGTGAACTGTAGATTAAAAATGTAGAAACTGCAAAAAGGTAAGTCTTTGAGGAATTGGGACCTGGACAAACTGAAAGAACCAGAGGTTGTAGAATGCTCCAAGCAGAGCATTAGGGAACGACTGACAAGAATGTGGGAAAGAAATACAGTAGAAGAAGAATGGGTAGCTTTGTGGGTCGAAATAGTGAAGGTAGCAGAGGATCAAGTAGGTAAAAAGACGAGGGCTAATAAAAATACTTGGGTAACAGAAGAGCTATTGAATTTAATTGATCAAAGGAGCAAATTAAAAATGCATTAAATGAAGCAGGCAAAAAGGAATACAAACGTCTCAAAAATGAGATCGACAGGAGGTGCAAAATGGCTAAGTAGGGATGGCTAGAGGACAAAAGTAAGGATGTAGAGACTTATCTCACTAGGGTAAGATATATACTGCCTACAGGAAAATTAAGGAGACCTTTGGAGAAAACAGAACCACTTGCATGAATATCAAGAGCTCAGATGGAAACCCAGTTCTAAGCAAAGAAGGGAAAGCAGAAAGGTGGAAGGAGTTTATAGAGGGTCTATACAAGGGCGATGTTCTTCAGGACAATATTATGGATATGGAAGAGAATGTAGATGAAGATGAAATGGAAGATATGATACTGTGTGAAGAGTTTGACAGAGCACTGAAAGACCTAAGTCGAATCAAGGCCCCAGGAGTGGACAACATTCCATTAGAACTACTGACAGCCTTGGGAGAGCCCATACTGACAAAACACTACCATCATGTGAGCAAGATGTATGAGACGGGCGAAATACCCTCAGACTTCAAGAAGAACATAATAATTCCAATCCCAAAGAAAGCAGGTGTTGACAGATGTGAAAATTATTGAACTATCAGTTTAATAAGTCACTGCTGCAAAATACTAACACGAATTATTTACAGACGAATGGTAAAACTGGTAGAAGCTGACCTCGGGGAAGATCTGTTTGCATTCCGTAGAAATGTTGTAACATGTGAGGCAATACTGACCTCACGACTTATCTTAGAAGAAAGACTAAGGAAAGGCAAACCTACGTTTCTAGCATTTGTAGACTTAGAGAAAGCTTTTGGCAATGTTGACTGGAATACTCTCTTTCAAATTCTAAAGGTGGCAGGGGTAAAATACAGGGAGCGAAAGGCTATTTACAATTTGTACAGAAACCAGATGGCAGTTATAAGAGTCGAGGGGCATGAAAGGGAAGCAGTGGTTGGGAGGGGCGTGAGAGAAGGTTTGTAGCCTCACCCCGATGTTATTCAATCTGTATATTGTGCAAGCAACAAAGGAAACAAAAGAAAAATTTGGAGTCGGAATTAAAAACCACGGAGAAGAAAGAAAAATTTTGAGGTTCGCCGATGACATTGTAATTCTGTCAGAGACAGCAAAGGACCTGGAAGAGCAGCTGAACGAAATGAACATGGTCTTGAAAGGAGGATATAAGATGAACATCGGGTGACACTGCGGGAATTAGTTTAGGAAATGAAACTCTTAAAGTAGTAAATAAATATTGCTATTTGGGAAGCAAAATAACTGATGATGAAGTAGAGAGGATATAAAATGTAGACTGGCAATGGCAAGGAAAGCGTTTCTGAAGAAGAGAAATTTGTTAAAATCGAGTATAGATTTCAGTGTCAGGAAGTCGTTTCTGAGAGTACTTGTATGGAGTGTAGCCATGTATGTAAGTGAAACATGGACGATAAATAGTTTAAACAAGAAGAGAACAGAACCTTTCGAAATGTGGTCCTACAGAAGAATGCTGAAGATTTGATGGGTAGATCACATAACAAATGGGGAAGTATTGAATAGAATTGGAGAGAAGAGAAATTTGTGGCACAACTTGACTAGAAGAAGGGATCGGTTGGTAGGGCGTATTCTGAGGCATCAAGGGATCACCAATTTAGTATTGGAGGGCAGCGTAGAGGGTAAAAATCGCAGAGGGAGATCAAGAGATGAATACAATAAACAGAGTCAGAAGGATGTAGGTTGCAATAGGTACTGGGAGATGAAGAAGCTTGCACAGGATAGAGTAGCATGGAGAGCTGCACCAAACCAGTCTCTGGACTGAAGACCACAACAACAACAACAACAACAACAACGTATACGTGCCGCTGTTATCACGGTTTACGGATTTCGCTGGTGCATTGCAGTTCTGTAATATCGTGCTCGTGCAACATGCAACAGGCATGCAGTAAGTCACACTGTGAAATACCACAACCATATATTTGTTGTACATTGTAATAATTTATTTTGCTATATACGCAGTACTAAATTCTTGTGGACTGGAATACTCCACTGTGGTATCCCCTCCCGCGGTCACTTTCCCCAACTCGTAGCATCACGGGCCGAGGAAGAGGACTTAGCCAAACCACAAACAAGTGGCGACCGCCCGGGAAGAGGATACAGCAAGCAGCCATTCTGCAAGCCACACACGTTGGAAGCCGTGCGGACGTCCTCGCCTCGCTTAAAAGGTGACATGTTGCGAAGGGCCTGGCAGACGATGAAAAGCGTGCTGGAAACTGATGCACCACTACAAACATTAGGACGGAACGTCAAGATCTTACGCGCGAAAGGGTGAGAGTTGTTCAGGCCTGGCAGCAGACAGACATTTTACCTGCCTTAGAAAGCAGGTATGTGTCTCCAGTTCCAGCACGCTACGTGCACAGGGAGGAGTGTACTGAGAGCGCGGAGAATCCTTGCAGGGAGCCGTGTGAACGATGAAGGACCTTTCTTATAAGTCACGAACACCAGCAGACTCTGAGACGAAACCCAAACAATCATAAGTCATTCCGGGTCTCACGAAAGGGTAGCTGCTCTCACAATAGCTTCGGAATGCAGAAGAACGTCGTAAGAATGTGAAATCGTGAGAAAGACGTGGATACCCGAGACACACACCAGCCCACGCCTGACAGAAATTGCATTGTAAACTGAGTCCGCCAATGACAAAGAAGCGAGAAGAGAAAACGGCGAGGAAGGTTTGAGCTGGAAAATGGATGAGGAATGAAGAGACAGTCGGCGAGATAGCGCTGAAGTGAGATGACATGGTGGCTCTTCCATTCATTTCTAACATCTGCCTTCCAGCTGCGTGTATCACTTCGGCCACTTAACCCACAACGAGCAGACAACGTGGCGATAGCACTTGAGTCTTGCCTCAAAGCCGCGATTGCTGATGAGGGCAGCCAATTCGCGCCGCACAGCTCCAAGCCGACGCGCCGTATCGATGCAGCGCCTGCCGTCAGCAGCAGTACACGACGAACGATGACGGATAATGGTGGGACAATTCATCCCTCCCCCCCCCCCCCCCCCAATCTTCTCTTCAATAACAGAGTAGTGTCCGTGCCCAGTCAAATAGGCTCTGAGATTTGTAATTTTTCGTTTTGTTTTGTTGGTTGTTTGATTTGAAGGAGGAGACCAAACAGCGAGGTCATCGGTCCCACCAGATTAGGGAAGGACGGGGAAAGAACTCGGCCGTACCCTTTCAGAGGAACATTGCCGGCATTTACCTGAAACGATTTAGAGAAATTACGGAAATGTCAGGATGGCTGGACGCGGGTTTGAACCATCGATTTCCCGAGGTTTTGTTTTGTGTAAATTTTTTTTGACATATGTTTTTAACATCTAAGCAAACTTTTACATTCATGCTTGAACTCCTTAATTTCATACCATTTCTGTTGTATTTCATTTAATTGCAGACATCCGATCTCATTAGTAATTTATATGTTATTTGATGTCCGAAACAATTTCTCAACTTCATTACTTTTTTTACACCAAACATGGGGCGAACGCAATGGTATTTATCCAAATTTCTGCTCGCAAGACTTGGTTTTCTACCTAAGAACGTTGGCCTTCATCTTCTTGTGTTGTCATTTTGGCCACTTTCTGTTTGACGGGTTTGGGTAAAGATGTCACCGCTGCTCTCCTATGTATACGGCTTCGCATTAGCTGAACAACAGTAATTCACATAGGAGCAATCTGGTAAATATGATTTGAGCATTTATTCTAGATAGAGCCAGGACACGGGAAAATGTTGACACCAATTCTTGTGGAATTGTACGTTGCGAAAAGCTATGGCTTTTCTTTCTTTCATGTGCTGAACTCTATGTTAATAGCAAAGAGCATAGGCAAAAGAAGTGTCACGCTCTAGTTCTACTATGGCACACTGATGGCGACTGTTCAAATCCTTTTAAAACCAAGGAAGTTACTGTTTACTTCATGCTGCCCCACATTCGCAAAGTCAGTTATAATTTCAGATTTATTCTTATGAACAATTCCAACCGAATAAAGTTTCATCTTTCGCAGCTCTTTAGGCAAGTTTCAATCATTGAACAAGCCAGCTAGTCACCTAAGTTGTAATGCGCAGAAGAATTGCCAGGAGAATTTGAAACTTGGTAATTCCTACCTGGCGTTTCCTGGCGTATGTCTCCGTGGCAAGTTCGTACCAAGTCCTGACACCACAGAGGGTTCGAATTTTAGAAGGTACTTGCGTGACTTCTTTGTTATTTAATGACACAAACTACACTTGCCTTTAACGACGACTAACTCTTTCACCACTGTTTCATTCTTCTTACATTTCACCTGGAACTGTTCAGATAGTTCCCTAATAGCGGCAAGTAAATTTACTTTTTCTCTGTCTTATCTGATTTGAATGTCATCAAATTGTATCCAACTGAACAAACAGATCAATCGATTCAAACTCATAGTAGTGTGAAGTATCTCAACTCCAAACCAATTTGTGCCCCACAGATCCTTTAGCTCAATATGCCCAGATCGACCAATACCCACCAAATATCCCAACCAAAGCCTTAGTTTTAGATATATCTCTGTCTTTGGCGTTTTGTTTGCAGAAAAAATTCCCTGGAATCCTTCTAATGTACACATTGTAAGACGTCGAGGTCTCCTGACCCTCATTGCTTACATCGAGAATGAAATACTCGAGGCTGGCGTTCACACACACATTCAGGACATGACGGTCACAAAAGCTTTTAGTTCAGGAGGGTAAACTGCACGACAGGAGGCCGGATCCTTCAGAGGACGAGTCAACCTATTTACTTCAGCCAGCGACCGCCGGTAGAGCAGACAGCGTTTGCCCGAGCAAAAGGGAGAACGACCCCGTGTTCAGCTTAAAAGCAAATTCCGCTATATTGTGTGGGAGCGCGCAGCCTACGCATTCTTTACAAACATAGCACGCAGTTTCAGAGGTTTTCACAGACAGATAGGAAACGCCAAACGGCGATGCTACAGATTTCCAGATTGGTCGCCTTAAACAAAACGTCATTCTCCTGTTTCAGAAGAGCAATGCTGATTGGCAGACGATATTCCTGACACCTTGAGCTGAAGCCGTAATGGAAGAGAGTGAAAGGTATACCCCTTCACGTCTGGCATGGAGAGGGCCCGTTCCGTTGTCGCTCTTGGAGCGAGAACACGTATTGAGAGCATGTGCGCTCGTACGTGTACTCAAAGAGCGAGGAACAAGTCTCTCCTCAGTATTTCACCGGGAGAGCACCTCTATCGAGAGCAACTCTATATTGAGTCCGTGCAATTAAGCGTTGTTCACAGAGTTGGCCGCCACACTTATTGTGCAGGGTGAACGGACATAGTTAGTTACACTCCTGTGAGCGAATTTTTGAGTGGCATTGTGGTGGACAGGTTATCTGACAGGTGTATCACGCCAATAGTTAGACTGGGGGCGAATAGGAGTCGTTGACTTCATCAAGGCGTAGGGAGAGTTTGATTGGCGAAGGTCAATCCAGATAGAACGAGAGTTATCGTATATGCCAGCAGCGAGCGGCGCAGACAGCAGTCATCGCAGCTTACGCTATTGTGCGCTACAGCTCTTGTGAGCCCCATATTTCCTCCACAACAGTATACTTCACTGCATTTCACACACGACAGCCTCGACCCTACCTAGCAACATTCTAACGGATAATTATTCAAGTTGAGTAGGCACAGCTCTCAGACATTCTGCCAAGTCAATAACAATCTTAAACTCTGTATAGAAATTTATTTAACGAATCCTATCCTTAAGAGGTAACTTCACATTCCGAAAAGAACCTGGAAATAACTTGTTCAGTTCATAACTAAAAGTGCCATTATGATTTCTCAGAGTTTCTGCAAAAAAATAATTATTTTCGTTAGTTTCATGTTTTTCTTACACTAACTAGCACTAATCCAGTACCCAAGTTCCCACTAGTTACGTAAGAAATTTTGTTAATTTTTGTGTCATTTCCTTACAGCAGACGACTCCAGAAAATATTTATTGCTGAAAGTTTTTCAGGCATTTCTCTTTAGAACGTTAGGAGCGTCTGTCTGACCTCTGCAGTAGTGTGGGGGTGGAAACTGCATCTTGCAGGAGCCACAGGGTAAAGAGTACATCTCAGATTAATCCGTTGCGCAGAATGACAGAATAGCACCCACCTGTCGCTCACAACACTAGTTTATCCACATATTTCTTCGAAGGTGCCTTCATAAAAAATATTAATCACTTTAAGATCGATTTAGAAATTGTAATTGTACCTGTCACACCTGTCAGATGAATGATAATATTTAGAGGTGACGGCCTTACATTTTTTGGTGGAGGGTTCTTCACTTGCTTGTTGATTTCTCACTTTAAGACGGTGCTAATATCATCGTAGAAGTTAAGGTACGCTGGCAGTTCACATTGAAGACGTATTTGCAGTGTTGCTCTGATCTTGAAGAACTGCCGAGGCATAGGCGTGCATAGCTCACGGGTGAGGCTAGTGGCATGTGTGACACACTCCTCTCACGTGTGTAGATACGTAAGGGAAGTTTACTGGCGAACTGTTGATTACTCAGTTGTTGTCATATTGTAGTCGCCTTATCCCTCTAGTCACGCCCCTGAATTTGTGTGATGGGTTGATTTGAGATTAGCAGATGAGATACTTACCGATTTCCTAACTCTCCTGGCGAATTATGATAATTCCCACATTACAGAAAGCATAAACGGTATCTTTCCAAAAGAATTATCTGTTTTGGACACTTATAAATCATAAACTCTTACGTGAATACATTTTATTGTCTGGCCTTTGTACCACAGATAACAGCACACTCGTGTGTGAGTAAGCTATGTGGATTCTAGTAGGCACCATAACTGAATTTTTATCTATGTATGAGGAATGTACAAACAGTTAATTTGTGGACACTGTACCTCGATGACTTATATCAGAATTATTATCTCATTACTGAAAGTACCGAATTATTATCTCTTTACTGAAAGTACCATGGATGATGTGTGTAAAGAGTCCACAGGCAGACTGTAGTTGTTGGACTGCCGTGTATCGATCCCTGCACTGTAGGTAGCGGCTGTGAGTTGTAGTGGCTGTCTTTGAAATGTACAGTACTGACAGGTAGGTCGGTACTTATAAAGCGTCACTCACGTCTGTAAAA
The DNA here is from genome assembly GCF_023864275.1 of Schistocerca cancellata. NCBI lineage: Eukaryota > Metazoa > Arthropoda > Insecta > Orthoptera > Acrididae > Schistocerca > Schistocerca cancellata. Next base: position 635,327,563 of record NC_064631.1, on the reverse strand, counting down.
CGCCCCCTTATTGTAACAGCGAATGATGTCCCACGGTCCGTTGAGAACTAGTGTTCGTCATTTTTCCACTCTCAGAGTCGCCCAATATAAAATTGTGGTGTTTGGCGCCATCACAACTGTTCGCAGTATAAATTACTTTGACGAAGATTGGGTATTGGAAATTTTGGTAAGTGGTGCCTGTACATCTGGGAAACTGTTGGCAATAAGGCGGTATAAACAGTAGAAGTCTGTTTCATATTGGTGTAAACAGGAGCCACAAAGAGGTGGGGAAGTTGAGGTAATAATTAATGCAGGTTTTCTTAGGTATTCTGTAAGTGTAGGATAGGAATAGGTAACGGTTCAGTAAAACAGCTGTGCTGGAAGTGCACCTGACTTTCGTCACGGAAATGGAAGATTGCTGTGGCCGTAAGTACTTTATGGGCGCGCATAAGCTCGGAGGTTAGTTGTAAAAGGCACGGAGGTGCTAAAATAATCACGAGAATGAAATGAAAAATATAAAGTTGTCTGGCTTGAGAGTTCAAATAGCATCAGGAGAGTTATGTTTACCATATCGCAGTGAAAACGAACTGGTGAAAGACGGAGTTGAGGTAAAAGAACGGAAGGTGGCAGCAATGAATGGCCCTAAGGGAAAAGCGTAGGAGGCCTCTCACTCTTTGAAAGACTTCACGGTGCTGCAAATACGTGCGACTCAGCTGACTAGCTACATCGTAAATTACTGTGTCTTGTCTGTTATGTACGCTCGTTTCTGTCTGTTCATCTTAGAAGTGTGAAGTCCTTACGTAATGGATATTCATTTGAGACAAAGTGAGAAAAAATGCCGTGTGAAGGTTCAGCTTCTAATAGAAAATTTTGCAGAAAAGGAATGAGGGAAGTGTATCTGCCTTGAATGCTAACATACTCAAGAACAGACCTAGTGAAACTAGTAATAGTACAGCACAAGCTGAGCGAATAAATATGTGAATAATTCTGGGGAGATGTTTCAAAATTAGATGTTTGTGTGTGTGAATTTCTAAGGGACCAAACTGCTGAGGTCATCGGTCCCTAGACTTACTCACTACCTAGACTAATTTACGCTAAGAACAACACACACACACCCATGCCCGAGGGAGGACTCGAACCTCCGGCGAGAGAGGCCGCGCAGTCCGTGACATTGTGCCTCAAACCGCGCGGCCACTCCACGTGGAAATTAGATGTTTGTCGGTGTTGAAATGAAAGGAAATGATGCTAACACCGATGTAGAGGCGGAGTGTGTATATGATGTACACACTGGCATGGTTTAGGTAGTTAATAAACAACTGCAATCAGATAATGAACTGTACATAGGGGAGGCAATTACGTAACAAAAACTGTGCTTTATAATGACACAGCAGGTCTTAAATTGAATCGTGGATCCAGAACATGTGAGATTTATATAGGACATCCCTCAGCCCGAACAAAAATGGTTCAAATGGCTCTGAGCACTATGGGACTTAACATCTGAGTTCATCAGTCCCCTAGAACTTAGAACTACTTCAACCTAAATAAGGTAAGGACATCACACACATCCACGCCCGAGGCAGGATTCGATCCTGCGACCGTAGCAGTCCCGCGGTTCCGGACTGAAGCGACTAGAACCGCTCGACCACAACGACCGGTTAGCCCGAACACCACACAAATCCTGCACTACAGTGGCCAGCATATACACCAGGTCTGACACCACTCTATATCTTCTCTTGATGCCAAGTGAAACGTCTTCAGTTCGAGATACCTGTCATTACTTAGGATCTGCTGATCACAGTTGTTCTGATACCTCCATGGCGTTTCGAACGGGTTCTACAGAAAATTATGTGTCTCATGGCAGCACATTGCTCGGTACAGTAGCACACAGGCACGTACTCAGTGAATACGTACCAAATTTTAATGTCTGTGTATGACAATGTAGGGTATTATACAACAAAAAATTAAAATAATAGCCATCCTCAAGTACCGATCAACTCCTTCATCATGTTTTCTTTGATACGACCTTCTCAAATGTTCCCAACAGGGAACTCTGTCTGTCCAAGACTCTTTTCGCAACGTAATTACTTGAGAAGGGCAGTGTGTGTACAATAAGACATACCTGAAGTAGCTTGACCCGCTCCTTAGAATGGAAAATAAATAACGTAAAAAAAGAAGAACAGTCTGTAAAGATTTCATGTCTGCATCAGTTTGTGACTCTCCATTATCAACCACTGTTGTAAATGTACATGTCGTGTTCAATATAACTAATTCACAAGAGCCCCTGCTTGGGTTGTTAAACATGTGAATGGACCATAACAGAATATCTCTCTTGCTTTTTTCGTTTCACTGTTCACTTGTGCAACTGAAATTGGTACATCGTGGGTAAAAGCAGGCTGTGTTTGTATATAAATATAACCAAAATGGGAAATGAAAATGTATTTTGAGAAATTTTGGATTATGGAAGAAAAACATTAATACTTACTAAAAAGAACTTCTTAAAGCGTTGATGGAACTCCAGACTTACTAAAAAGTTTGTACGTTGCTAACGCTGTGAGGAGCTCACATATTACGACCAGACTGATGCGGGAGAGCGTAGGGGCGGATGTCGGACCTAAGGGCAGGGAAGCAATTAATCTTGGTCGACTATCAGCCGCACAGACCCAGAGATTAATCGTCTGCCTACGAAAAACTAAGTCATCGCCGAGCAGAGAAGCTGGGGTAGACACACGTGAAAAATGTACGAAAGACAAACTAGAGACAGCTAAAAATTTCCTCTATATAGGAGAAGAATCCCATTGACAAAACACATCGGACCACTGTCCCAGAAACTGGAATAGTGTCTGAAATGCATGAGGTACAAGTCACTTGCCAGACTAGTTAATGGAAGTTTTTCTGTTTGGTTAGTTCACTTCGGACATAAGAATATTTCCTTGTTCCAAACATCACAACACCCATTTTCTTTATTACTCTTCAAACGATGCTCCGCCGACATTATGTACCTGTCGACTAGACGTGTCTGAAAGTGTTTCTTTCCTCTCCCCTTTCTGTTAAGTTTTTCTTGATGAAAAAAAGTGATTTCCTCTTAAATACAAAAGATATACATGAATGCACTGTTATGAACCCTTATGCACCACAACTACGAGCACAACCCAAGACCCATAAAGTTAACTGTCCCATACATCCAATTGTTAATTCTCGGAGCAGCCCAACTTATAAAATCAGCAAGAAACTGAATGAGATCCTTAGCAACACATTCAAATTTGAAGAGACATACTCAGTAAAGAACAGTTATGAACTTATTAATTGTCTAAAGGAAATTCAGATTCCTCATACTGCTAGATTCGCATCACTTGACATCACAAACCTCTACACAAACATACCGGTCAAAGAAACAATAGAAATAATTAAAAACAATTTAATTAAACATAAAAATTTGGCATTACCAGAAATATATGAATTCATTGATCTATTAACACTAGTACTATCACACAACTATTTTTCTTTTAATAACAAAATGTACCAGCAGAAAGAGGGCCTGGCTATGGGTAGCTGCCTTGCCAGTTAGCTTGCAGATATTTTCATCAATAACTTAGAATGTAAATTTTTTAAAGAAAACCCCCAGATAGTAAACAAGATAATTTATTACAAAAGGTATGTTGATGATATAATAATCTTATTTGATGGCACAGCAGAAGAAATTGATAACCTTGCAAAAGAAATGAATAAAATGCATCAGAACATCTTCTTCACTGTAGAACACCAGACAGAAGTAGGTTTAAATTTTCTGGATCTCTGCATAAGTAGCTCCAACAACAAACACAAATTTCAAGTATACAGTAAACCAACAAACACAGATAACACAATTAATAAATCATCCTGCCACCCGGATAAACATAAGACGGCTTCATACAGAGCAATGCTAAACAGAATGCACAAAATACCACTAGAACCAGCTGACCAAATAGAAGAACTAAACACCATCAAAGCGATTGCTTACAATAATGGTTACAATCCAAAATTAATAGATGAACTAAACTCTAAGATAAATCCCCACATAAACAAATACAATAACAAAACAACATTAAAGAATGCCACAACACAGCCAAAAGAAAAATATGTAAGCTTGCCATTTGTAGGAAAGCTGTCATATAAAATAGCAAAACTGTTCCGAGGAACAGATATCAAAATCAGCTACTATACAAATAACAAAATAAAGGACAAAGCTATCCATAACATTAAAAATAATACCAAACCGTACAATCAATCAGGGATATACAAACTTAACTGCAACTCTTGTCCAAAAACATACATAGGCCAAACAGGGAGAAACTTCAGCATACGGTTTCGAGAACACATGGATGCTCTTCGTTTAAAAAACTTAAATAAATTCACATTCGCCCAACATGTAGCAGAAGAAGAACATCAAGTAACAGACGTATCCCATAACCTACAAGTTCTCCACCTAGCCAACAAAGGAAAAAGAATGAACCTCCTAGAAGAAATTGCAATTTATTCACATAAACATGCATCCCCTTCTGACATACTTAACGACCAAACAGAGCTACCAAACCGAATATTTCTGAAAAACGTCCACACTCTACTTATCAAACCACTCACTAAGCACAATCAAGTAATAACATAATCTAATATAAACCTAACAAATGCATGTAATAGTATAAAACATAACAATCTTAATTCTATCTTTGTTATATTGTAAATGTACGAATTACTGTGTTGTATAAATGTGTTATGTTACTTTATTATCTTCAATACTACAAAAAAAATAGTATACATTGTACTTAGAATATGTCTGTCACCCAAGTCAATGTTTAGAAAACAGTAGCTTATCTTATAACCTCAAAACTTTCGAAAAAAAAAATATAACTCTGTCCATAGATAAACCATTTGTATGTAAACAAAACTGTCAGTCGACAACATGGCGGATAACGCAGTGCGCCTGTGTAAAATATGTGATAAAAAGTGTTTGTGTTGGTGCAAGAAAGAAGAAAAGCCAAGAAAAAACAAGGAGAGGAGAATTTAAGTAAAATGAACAACTGATAGTGCGTAACTTTAAACTCGCGAAATTGAAGTAAATGATTGGAATCGTTGCTTTTGCACAGGCCTGCTGCAGCATCCAAACTGCTGTCGAGATTGTACTACTGTAGTAACTGAAGATCCATGTAATTTGCCAGCTGAAGATGGGTGCAAATCCGAAATGCATATTGGCATGAATAAAACGCATTAAAAAGTGGCTGGTTGCTGTATTTTTACAACGAAATATCATTATCCACGGCCACGGAGCTCAATAGTCCAAATATAATGGACAAATTGTTATTGACACTACCTAGCCAGGTACTAAGAGCTTTACATGACTTCAGAAAGTACAAAATTAAGTTAGAAAGAACAATTCTTAGTATCTAGTTCAATAAAAAGTGTTTAAGTTCGAATGTAACTCCAAAATATGTCAAAGTGAACATCAACAGTCAAAGCAAAGCAGCGAAAATAACTAAAGAAAGAAGTGAAATTATATGGCTCCAATCTGAAATCCGAAACCAACACAGAAAGAAGCAGTTTTTAAACCACCAGTTATATAGATTACATTTAGAGCTAAGTAAACAACTTACTCCCACACAATTCAACCATGCATTAGATTTTGTCAGTATAATAGCTATGAAAGAACAGCATAAAGTCAGATGTAAGCATAACAATAAGTTGAAAAAGCTTATGTCACAAATTCCAAAGGTGAATGACAATGTACCTTCCACTAAGCATAAATTCTCCAAACGTCTAGTAAATTCAACAAACATCATCTTCAGTGATAAAGAAGTAAGTTTGCTGAATAAAGGGCTTCAACATAATATCACCCCACCTCTGACTGAAAATAATATTAAAGAATTAATAGTAGGCACCAAAATAGCCTGTGATACTGCAAAACTAACTCAGAATGATCAGATTGCCATAGGCCACAAAGTTAACAATTTTATCACCAAACAAATAGAGAAAGCAAATAATAATAATAGTATAAAGCACCATGACACTACAGTACTTAAAAGTGTTAATAAGAAACTAAGTGACAATAAAGCTTTAGTAGTAAAAGCAGATAAAAGCAATGCTATTGTTGTAATGTATGAAAGTGAATATGTAAGAAAAACCATTGAATTTTTCAGTAACAATAATATAGTAGAAATTCAGTCTGATCCCACTCTTAAGTTACAGAACAAACTTAAAAATATGATGAAAAAAAGTGATTTCCTCTTAAATACAAAAGATATACATGAATGCACTGTTATGAACCCTTATGCACCACAACTACGAGCACAACCCTAGACCCATAAAGTTAACTGTCCCATACGTCCAATTGTTAATTCTCGGAGCAGCCCAACTTATAAAATCAGCAAGAAACTGAATGAGATCCTTAGCAACACATTCAAATTTGAAGAGACATACTCAGTAAAGAACAGTTATGAACTTATTAATTGTCTAAAGGAAATTCAGATTCCTCATACTGCTAGGTTCGCATCACTTGACATCACAAACCTCTACACAAACATACCGGTCAAAGAAACAATAGAAATAATTAAAAACAATTTACTTAAACATAAAAATTTGGCATTACCAGAAATATATGAATTCATTGATCTATTAACACTAGTACTATCACACAACTATTTTTCTTTTAATAACAAAATGTACCAGCAGAAAGAGGGCCTGGCTATGGGTAGCTGCCTTGCCAGTTTGCTTGCAGATATTTTCATCAATAACTTAGAATGTAAATTTTTTAAAGAAAACCCCCAGATAGTAAACAAGATAATTTATTACAAAAGGTATGTTGATGATATAATAATCTTATTTAATGGCACAGCAGAAGAAATTGATAACCTTGCAAAAGAAATGAATAAAATGCATCAGAACATCTTCTTCACTGTAGAACACCAGACAGAAGTAGGTTTAAATTTTCTGGATCTCTGCATAAGTAGCTCCAACAACAAACACAAATTTCAAGTATACAGGAAACCAACAAACACAGATAACACAATTAATAAATCATCCTGCCACCCGGATAAACATAAGACGGCTTCATACAGAGCAATGCTAAACAGAATGCACAAAATACCACTAGAACCAGCTGACCAAATAGAAGAACTAAACACCATCAAAGCAATTGCTTACAATAATGGTTACAATCCAAAATTAATAGATGAACTAACCTCTAAGATAAATCCCCACATAAACAAATACAATAACAAAACAACATTAAAGAACGCCACAACACAGCCAAAAGAAAAATATGTAAGCTTGCCATTTGTAGGAAAGCTGTCATATAAAATAGCAAAACTGTTCCGAGGAACAGATATCAAAATCAGCTACTATACAAATAACAAAATAAAGGACAAAGCTATCCATAAAATTAAAAATAATACCAAACCGTACAATCAATCAGGGATATATAAACTTAACTGCAACTCTTGTCCAAAAACATACATAGGCCAAACAGGGAGAAACTTCAGCATACGGTTTCGAGAACACATGGATGCTCTTCGTTTAAAAAACTTAAATAAATCCACATTCGCCCAACATGTAGCAGAAGAAGAACATCAAGTAACAGACATATCCCATAACCTACAAGTTCTCCACCTAGCCAACAAAGGAAAAAGAATGAACCTCCTAGAAGAAATTGAAATTTATTCACATAAACATGCATCGCCTTCTGACATACTTAACGACCAAACAGAGCTACCAAACCGAATATTTCTGAAAAACGTCCACACTCTACTTATCAAACCACTCACTAAGCACAATCAAGTAATAACATAATCTAATATAAACCTAACAAATGCATGTAATAGTATAAAACATAAAAATCTTAATTCTATCTTTGTTATATTGTAAATGTACGAATTACTGTGTTGTATAAATGTGTTATGTTACTTTATTATCTTCAATACTACAAAAAAAATAGTATACATTGTAGTTAGAATATGTCTGTCACCCAAGTCAATGTTTAGAAAACAGTAGCTTATCTTATAACCTCAAAACTTTCGAAAAAAAAAAATATAACTCTGTCCATAGATAAACCATTTGTATGTGATTTGAGACTTTCTCGGCGTATTCCATTCGTGAAATCTTCTCGGGTGATCAGCCGAGTAAAGGCGTCGTCTTCTCGCAACGTTTCGAAGGGTTTCGTACCCATCATCTTCAAGCGAAGTGTCGAGATGCTGTGTTGCGCGGTCCTATAAAGGCTCCTGGACCAGTGACTGATCCCGGGCGCCGACCAATCAGGTACCTGCGGAATCGGCCGCCGCGCCAGTGGTGGGGGGTTCGCGGCGCGGACCGGGCGTCGAGTCCCTGCCGGTTCCTACTACGTCTTTGACCGCTACCGTCTTCGTGCCGGAGCGTTCTCTTCTAATTTTAGCTATTGCGGGATTCCAAGCTGTACTAAGTTGGAAACCAGTGTCTCGATTGATCAGGTTGCTGTTCAACCGAATTTCTACAGCCTCTTTGAAAACCGAATCCCAAAATCCTTTAGCGTCACACAGCTTCTTCGTACCCTCAAAGAGGAAGGTGTGTCCTTCGTTAAGGCTATGTTCCGCAACCGCCGATTTTTCTGTCTGACCAAGGCGTACATGTCTAATGTGTTCCGAGCACCTCTGCGTGATGCAGCGCTGCGTTTGTCCGATGTATTTCGTACCACATTCACATTCAATACTGTATACGCCCGGAGTCTGCAGCTCTAGGTGGTCTTTGACTGAGCCAAGTATGTCCTTAATTTTACTTGGGGCATGAAAAGTTGTCTTGATGTTGTGTTTCTCCAGAATGCGGGCAATCTTGGCTGTTGGCGGTCCCGCGTATGGTAGAAATGCCAGGCATCTGGTCTCATCTTCTTCTTTCGGTGTGTCTACCTTCCTGCTCTTGTGTAGGGCGCGCGAGATTTGCGTCTCATTATAACCGTTGCTGCGGAAGGTCTTCCTTAGGTGCTGTAACTCTGCAGGTAGGCTGTCATCATCACAGATAGACTTACCCCAGTGCACAAGAGTGTTAAGCACTGAGTTGCGTTGTGCCGAGTGGTGGCAACTCTGTGCATGAAGGTATAAATCCGTATGTGTCTTCTTTCTATACACAGCGTGACCCAAGATGCCATCAGGGTGCTTCTTGATTAGAATGTCAAGGAAGGGCAAGCTTCCGTTTTCTTCCACCTCCATAGTGAATTGTATGTTGTTGTGTATGCTGTTCAGATGTCGCAGGAAGTCTTGCAGGTTCTCTCTGCCATGTGGCCACACGACAAAAGTGTCATCCACATATCTGTGGAAGGCTTTAGGTTTCAGTGGGGCGGTGTCCAGGGCTATGTCTTCAAAGTGCTCCATGTAAAGATTAGCGATGCCTGGAGCTACGGGGGACCCCATGGCTACACCATCCACTTGTTCATAAAATTTGCCTCCACATTTGAAGTGGGTGTTTGTTAACACATGCCGGAACAGCTTTATTATGTCCTCACTAAAGTGTGTTTCGAGCAGCGCTAGGGAGTCTTCCAGCGGTACTCGTGTGAAGAGTGAGGTGACGTCAAAGCTGACAAGAAGATCTTCTTTATCCAGGCGAAAGCCTTGTAGTACCTTCACAAACTCCGCCGAGTTCTTGACATGGTGCTCACAGTGACCCACGATCGGTTTGAACAGTTGTGCTAGGTACTTGGCTAAACCATATGTCGGTGAGCTGATGGTGCTCACTATGGGTCGCAATGGAACTCCGTCTTTGTGGATCTTAGGGAGCCCATATAGCCGTGGTGGTGCCGGTGCTCTGGGGTACAGCTTCCTGATGACGTCCTTTTCCAGTCCAGAGTCATTGAGCAAGGCGATGGTCTTGCGAGTCACGGAGGCTGTCGTGTCCTTGTCCAGTTGCTTGTAGGCAGTATCTTGTAGCAGTGAGTTTATCTTCTGCCAATAATCTTCTTTCCTCAGTATCACCGTGGCATTGCCTTTGTCAGCAGCTAGAACGACAGTGTCCTCATCCTCACGTAGGGCCTTAAGAGCCTTCCCTTCAGCAGACGTTATGTTGTTCTTGGGCATTTTTGCCTTCTCCAGGACCCTGCACGTTTCTCTCCTAACTTCCTCAGCTGCCTCTGTAGGGAGGCCGAGCACGGCTGCACGGCTTGCTCGATGCTGCTGATAATGTCTCGCTTAGGTAGTGTCCTGGGTACTGGAGCAAAGTTAAGTCCTCTCGACAGCACTGATATTGTGGTCTCGTCCAGTTCTTTGCCTGCCAGATTGATGACAGTCTTGGCATTGGTTGTGTGGTCGGCATGTTGCCGGGCTCCAGACAGTCTGGTGAACTTGCCACATTGTTTTTCCGTGGCTTTTCTCTTGTGGATCTCACTGCTTGCATATGTGTTTCCGTCGATCCACTCCCATGTGTGTGGTGGGAGAAAGGAGGCCAATCGAAGGTGTTGAGTAAGCAGCATCCTTGCGTTCTTATCTAACTCCTGCCTGGTGACCCGTATGTGGTCGCGCACCAGGGCCGCACCGGCTCGTTGTAGTATGCGTCTGGATCTTGTCGTGCTAACAGGGTGCCGCATGTTGGCAAATTTCGGCAACACTTCTTTGTCTCGACACCGTTGTAAGAAGGCCAGTCTGCTAAGCAGCTTGCCCGCCTTGAGTCGTAGTTTCTGTAGCATCTGGTGGCTGCGATGGATATCCTCCCCGTAGAGGTATGTTAAATGTGATTTGAGACTTTCTCGGCGTATTCCATTCGTGAAATCTTCTCGGGTGATCAGCCGAGTAAAGGCGTCGTCTTCTCGCAACGTTTCGAAGGGTTTCGTACCCATCATCTTCAAGCGAAGTGTCGAGATGCTGTGTTGCGCGGTCCTATAAAGGCTCCTGGACCAGTGACTGATCCCGGGCGCCGACCAATCAGGTACCTGCGGAATCGGCCGCCGCGCCAGTGGTGGGGGGTTCGCGGCGCGGACCGGGCGTCGAGTCCCTGCCGGTTCCTACAACGTCTTTGACCGCTACCGTCTTCGTGCCGGAGCGTTCTCTTGTAATTTTAATTATTGCGGGATTCCAAGCTGTACTAAGTTGGAAACCAGTGTCTCGATTGATCAGGTTGCTGTTCAACCGAATTTCTACAGCCTCTTTGAAAACCGAATCCCAAAATCCTTTAGCGTCACACAGCTTCTTCGTACCCTCAAAGAGGAAGGTGTGTCCTTCGTTAAGGCTATGTTCCGCAACCGCCGATTTTTCTGTCTGACCAAGGCGTACATGTCTAATGTGTTCCGAGCGCCTCTGCGTGATGCAGCGCTGCGTTTGTCCGATGTATTTCGTACCACATTCACATTCAATACTGTATACGCCCGGAGTCTGCAGTCCTAGGTGGTCTTTGACTGAGCCAAGTATGTCCTTAATTTTACTTGGGGCATGAAAAATTGTCTTGATGTTGTGTTTCTCCAGAATGCGGGCAATCTTGGCTGTTGGCGGTCCCGCGTATGGTAGAAATGCCAGGCATCTGGTCTCATCTTCTTCTTTCGGTGTGTCTACCTTCCTGCTCTTGTGTAGGGCGCGCGAGATTTGCGTCTCATTATAACCGTTGCTGCGGAAGGTCTTCCTTAGGTGCTGTAACTCTGCAGGTAGGCTGTCATCATCACAGATAGACTTAGCCCAGTGCACAAGAGTGTTAAGCACTGAGTTGCGTTGTGCCGAGTGGTGGCAACTCTGTGCATGAAGGTATAAATCCGTATGTGTCTTCTTTCTATACACAGCGTGACACAAGGTGCCATCAGGGTGCTTCTTGATTAGAATGTCAAGGAAGGGCAAGCTTCCGTTTTCTTCCACCTCCATAGTGAATTGTATGTTGTTGTGTATGCTGTTCAGATGTCGCAGGAAGTCTTGCAGGTTCTCTCTGCCATGTGTATAGGAAGAAGACACATACGGCCGATTCCGCAGGTACCTGATTGGTCGGCGCCCGGGATCAGTCACTGGTCCAGGAGCCTTTATAGGACCGCGCAACACAGCATCTCGACACTTCGCTTGAAGATGATGGGTACGAAACCCTTCGAAACGTTGCGAGAAGACGACGCCTTTACTCGGCTGATCACCCGAGAAGATTTCACGAATGGAATACGCCGAGAAAGTCTCAAATCACATTTAACATACCTCTACGGGGAGGATATCCATCGCAGCTACCAGATGCTACAGAAACTACGACTCAAGGCGGGCAAGCTGCTTAGCAGACTGGCCTTCTTACAACGGTGTCGAGACAAAGAAGTGTTGCCGAAATTTGCCAACATGCGGCACCCTGTTAGCACGACAAGATCCAGACGCATACTACAACGAGCCGGTGCGGCCCTGGTGCGCGACCACATACGGGTCACCAGGCAGGAGTTAGATAAGAACGCAAGGATGCTGCTTACTCAACACCTTCGATTGGCCTCCTATCTCCCACCACACACATGGGAGTGGATCGACGGAAACACATATGCAAGCAGTGAGATCCACAAGAGAAAAGCCACGGAAAAACAATGTGGCAAGTTCAGCAGACTGTCTGGAGCCCGGCAACATGCCGACCACACAACCAATGCCAAGACTGTCATCAATCTGGCAGGCAAAGAACTGGACGAGACCACAATATCAGTGCTGTCGAGAGGACTTAACTTTGCTCCAGTACCCAGGACACTACCTAAGCGAGACATTATCAGCAGCATCGAGCAAGCCGTGCAGCCGTGCTCGGCCTCCCTACAGAGGCAGCTGAGGAAGTTAGGAGAGAAACGTGCAGGGTCCTGGAGAAGGCAAAAATGCCCAAGAACAACATAACGTCTGCTGAAAGGAAGGCTCTTAAGGCCCTACATGAGGATGAGGACACTGTCGTTCTAGCTGCTGACAAAGGCAATGCCACGGTGATACTGAGGAAAGAAGATTATTGGCAGAAGATAAACTCACTGCTACAAGATACTGCCTACAAGCAACTGGACAAGGACACGACAGCCTCCGTGACTCGCAAGCCCATCGCCTTGCTCAATGACTCTGGACTTGAAAAGGACGTCATCAGGAAGCTGTACCCCAGAGCACCGGCACCACCACGGCTATATGGGCTCCCTAAGATCCACAAAGACGGAGTTCCATTGCGACCCATAGTGAGCACCATCAACTCACCGACATATGGTTTAGCCAAGTACCTAGCACAACTGCTCAAACCGATCGTGGGTCACTGTGAGCACCATGTCAAGAACTCGGCGGAGTTTGTGAAGGTACTACAAGGCTTTCGCCTGGATAAAGAAGATCTTCTTGTCAGCTTTGACGTCACCTCACTCTTCACACGAGTACCGCTGGAAGACTCCCTAGCGCTGCTCGAAACACACTTTAGTGAGGACATAATAAAGCTGTTCCGGCATGTGTTAACAAACACCCACATCAAATGTGGAGGCAAATTTTATGAACAAGTGGATGGTGTAGCCATGGGGTCCCCCTTAGCTCCAGGCATCGCTAATCTATACATGGAGCACTTTGAAGAAATAGCCCTGGACACCGCCCCACTGAAACCTAAAGCCTTCCACAGATATGTGGATGACACTTTTGTCGTGTGGCCACATGGCAGAGAGAACCTGCAAGACTTCCTGCGACATCTGAACAGCATACACAACAACATACAATTCACTATGGAGGTGGAAGAAAACGGAAGCTTGCCCTTCCTTGACATTCTAATCAAGAAGCACCCTGATGGCACCTTGGGTCACGCTGTGTATAGGAAGAAGACACATACGGATTTATACCTTCATGCACAGAGTTGCCACCACCCGGCACAACGCAACTCAGTGCTTAACACACTTGTGCACAGGGCTAAGTCTATCTGCGATGATGACAGCCAACCTGCAGAGTTACAGCACCTAAGGAAGACCTTCCGCAGCAACGGTTATAATGAGACGCAAATCTCGCGCGCCCTACACAAGAGCAGGAAGGTAGACACACCGAAAGAAGAAGATGAGACCAGATGCCTGGCATTTCTACCATACGCGGGACCGCCAACAGCCAAGATTGCCCGCATTCTGGAGAAACACAACATCAAGACAATTTTTCATGCCCCAAGTAAAATTAAGGACATACTTGGCTCAGTCAAAGACCACCTAGGACTGCAGACTCCGGGCGTATACAGTATTGAATGTGAATGTGGTACGAAATACATCGGACAAACGCAGCGCTGCATCACGCAGAGGCGCTCGGAACACATTAGACATGTACGCCTTGGTCAGACAGAAAAATCGGCGGTTGCGGAACATAGCCTTAACGAAGGACACACCTTCCTCTTTGAGGGTACGAAGAAGCTGTGTGACGCTAAAGGATTTTGGGATTCGGTTTTCAAAGAGGCTGTAGAAATTCGGTTGAACAGCAACCTGATCAATCGAGACACTGGTTTCCAACTTAGTACAGCTTGGAATCCCGCAATAACTAAAATTAGAAGAGAACGCTCCGGCACGAAGACGGTAGCGGTCAAAGACGTAGTAGGAACCGGCAGGGACTCGACGCCCGGTCCGCGCCGCGAACCCCCCACCACTGGCGCGGTGGCCGATTCCGCAGGTACCTGATTGGTCGGCGCCCGGGATCAGTCACTGGTCCAGGAGCCTTTATAGGACCGCGCAACACAGCATCTCGACACTTCGCTTGAAGATGATGGGTACGAAACCCTTCGAAACGTTGCGAGAAGACGACGCCTTTACTCGGCTGATCACCCGAGAAGATTTCAGGAAACCATTTGTATGTAAACAAAACTGTCAGTCGACAACATGGCGGATAACGCAGTGCGCCTGTGTAAAATATGTGATAAAAAGTGTGTGTGTTGGTGCAAGAAAGAAGAAAAGCCAAGAAAAAACAAGGAGAGGAGAATGTAAGTAAAATGAACAACTGATAGTGCGTAACTTTAAACTCGCGAAATTGAAGTAAATGATTGGAATCGTTTCTTTTGCACAGGCCTGCTGCAGCATCCAAACTGCTGTCGAGATTGTACTACTGTAGTAACTGAAGATCCATGTAATTTGCCAGCTGAAGATGGGTGGAAACCCGAAATGCATATTGGCATGAATAAAACGCATTAAAAAGTGGCTGGTTGCTGTATTTTTACAACGAAATATCATTATCCACGGCCACGGAGCTCAACAGTCCAAATATAATGGTCAAATTGTTATCGTAGTAGTGCTGTTTCATCTTTAGTTTTCTGCACTGCTGCCTTCTCTTCTACTATCCTTTATATCTATCAAAATAGCTCTTCAACTATCGCTCTATCTAGAATTAAGAGAGAGTAAAGAAAACCCGATTAGACAAGTTTTACCGAAAGTGACAGTTATCATTTGACGCTCCAGAAATGACAGCCACGAGAACTTTAATACCTGACAAAATTTTAATTATCAGTATCGTCAAAATTATCAGCAACAGGATCCACATTTGGGTAACAATAGAGGTTTTTCCCCGCAACAGCAACAAAACCGACCGGTTAGCATACCTAACCAACATTGTAATGCACAAGGTCAACCAAGCTTTAATGTTTCGCTGCGTACGCGTATAGCGTCGGCCCCAACAAATAGTAACGCACAGCAACAAGGGAATCAGTACGTACAATTCCTATCGCAATGCATCGTATAGAAATGACTATCACGACGGACGTAAAAACAATGAGCACAATTTTCAGCGTACATTTAATAACAGTCGATCTTATCAGCAGCAAGAACATCAGCAACAACATAATATCATGAATGAACCAGACAGTAGGTATCATCCAGAGCGTAATACGTCTGGAAGAAATAATAGAACAGTACAAATAGTTGAAATGCTACAGCATCCTCCTGAGAATAATAACACGTCAGATGGAATTTGACTAGATACAGTACAGGTTGCATCTTCCAGCAACGTAAGGAATACTTCAGATACACAGAATCTTGTTCACGAAAATGTTATTACTTTTGACGATATCCGAGACACTCTTTTGCAGGAAAGACCAGTTGTTCAAAAAACCATTTCACGCCCTGTTATCGAAGTAAAAATAGGATCATCGAAATTTTCGGCAGTAATCGATTCTGGATCACCTATGTCAGTTATAAATGAAGAAACTTTCAATGAGTGTAGCAAAGAGAATACCTATCCTACGTTACCATTAGGTAAAACGAAAGTAAAAGGAGCAGTATCTAGTAAAGGAGTAGATGTAAAATTACAGACACATTTATCATTTTGTATTGCAGGTCACACATTTCACTCAAATTTTTGGATTGTTCCCTTATTGACAACAGACGTTATTTTAGATACGAATTTTCTGGTACAACACGACGCAATTATTGACTTTCTAAATTCCTAATTAATGTTAAAGGATGAAAATGTACAACTGGCTTTAGAATTTCAGCACTCTTTATTTGCAGAAGAACAAACAATTAATCGTACAGAGGTCATTTCCGTATCACGTAACTTAGAATTTCCTTCCACATTGTTCACAGATACGTACGTACACAATTATAATACTCCAGACGAAGCTGACTATGACGTTATACAGATGATTTCTGATGAAGTTAAACAGAGCAGTGCAAATACAGACGACGAACGCACGCAACTACACAAAATTATTTACAGCAAGCTCCAGTTTTTGACAACGTTCCTGGTACTATGTGCGGTTTAATGTATGAATTTCAAGTTAAACAGCACGACAAATTTAAACCCAAGCCTTATCCCATTCCGTATATTCATAGAGAACAAGTTAAGAAAGAATTGCAAGCTATGCTTGACCAAGGAATTATTGAACCGGCAGATAGTCCGTACATAAACCCGCTCCATATTGTTAAGACAAAAGATGGTTCACTTCGCCTCGCACTTGATTCGCGTCATATCAATGACATTATTATTAATGAGACGGATCGCCCAAAGACATTAGAAGAACTTCTACAGAGATTTCATGGTACTGCTATTTATTCCACATTATATTTGAAATCGCGATTTTGGCAAATTCGGCTCCATCCGGACTGCAGAAAGTACACGATTTTTCTCTGTTTTGGTGACTGTTATCAATTTTGTAAATTACCGTTCGGTTTAACAATTTCTTCAGCAGCTTTTATTCGCGGTTTGAATACAATACTTCCGACAGGACTTAAAGACAGAATCACAACGTACGTAGACGACATTCTTATCGCAGAAGCTAACTTGTCTGAACAGAATGTGATTTTAGAACGACTGTTGCAAACTTGTCATGCGCAAGGACTCACAGTTAATCTCAGTAAATCACACTTTGGTAAAACTTCTATAAAATTTCTTGGACATGTAATTTCAGCAGAGGGCATTGCGCCTGACCCGGAAAAACTTCAAGCTTTACGTGATATTACTGTTCCTACGACGAAGAAACAACTACGTAGTTTTTTGGGCTTAATTATCTTTTTTGGTAAATTTATTCATTACACTGCTGTAGATACCCCCAGATTATGTCAATTGACAGGTAAAAACAGTATTTGGTCCTGGGATAAGAAAGCACATTCTGAATTTATGAACCTGAAACATGCTTTGTTGAATGCACCACTTTTATCGCACCCAGATCTTACCAGAAATTTTCCATTGCCACCGACAGTTCTAACACCGCTTTAGGAGTACATATTTTCCAGGAAATTGAAGAAGATGGCTCTACAGTAATTAAAAACATCGCATTTGCAAGTCGCATTTTGTCACCTGCTGAACGAAATTATTCCGTTACAGAACTTGAAACATTATGTGTTGTATGGGCTTTTTCGAGATTTCGGCACTTTCTTTATGGATGACATACCACCGTTTACACAGACCATAGAGCGATACAATTTTTACTTTCGGCTAAATTTACACACGACAGATTAAGTAGATGGAAACTTTATTTGCAGGAATTTAATTTCACAATTGTTCACATTCTCGGCACACAAAATATTGTAGCAGACGCACTATCCCGTTCTCTCAGCAACAATCAGCAAGACATCGCAACTAACTTCTGCAAAGCAAATTTCAGCATCATGTACAGGCGTGGACAAAACGAGCGAGACCCCTCGCCTTTTCGTTACGCTGATCCGCACAGCTTTAAAGTCTGCTACACAGCATAACAGGCAAGGCGACGAAGTGCTACCAACATACTATGCAAGTTCGCTCAGCTGATGTGTTGAGATAGCTAGCACTGGAGAAACTCGCGCTTCGAAGACGCCACAGCTTCGTCTGCCACTACTTCGTGGGAAACGAAATAACTCAAGTATAAGCCAAAGTGTTGTATTCGCATATCTGTGACTGTGACTTAGATCTAAAGTGTGGTTATAGACAGTACGTATGCTCAGATTGCGAATCAAACATCATGAATAAAGACAAGGGGAAATGAATTAGTCGCCTTTCCTCATCCACAAAATCAAATATATTTTAGTTATTCTTTCTTAAATGAACTGCGCAGAAAATCATTCACCAGAAGTGAATAAGTTTTTACTAACACCAGATGATATTAACAGCTTGCCGGCGCGTGCTAGCCGTGCGTTCAACGGCGTCATATCGCGGACCGCGCGGCTTCTTGTGCCGTCAGTTCGAATCCTTCCCCGGGCGTGGATGTGTGTTAGGTTAGGTAGCTTTAAGTAGTTCTAGATCTAGGGGACTGATGACCTAAGCAATTTGGTGGCATGGTTCTTACGGCCGTTTTTGACCTTGCGGGTAAATTTTCTTTACATAAACGGCCATATGTTTAGATTGCATCTACACAGCTCACTTTTTTACACCACCAAGGGTCCGTACACCGCAGGAAGTGCGATGCATTTCCGCTTATTATGTCCACCCGTACTCGAGGTAGACGGGTTTTAAGGGTTGGGTAGACAGGTAGACGGTCAAGAAAGTGAGACTAGTAGGATTCCATTTGTACCGATTTACGTGACGAAATCCTAACAACGAAAATAGCTACCACAGTTACTGAAGATGAGGGCGCATTACAATTTCCCTTCTCTTTAATCGCGCTTTCGATCCAAATCACGTTTACAGGAACGTAAACAAAATCCATTTGGCTATACACGTGGTAATTCAGATCCCACTATTAATGCCACCGCGTTTTAGATGTGCGAGCATTCACATTGCTAGCTACCTTAAGGAACATTTAGGCTAATGAACGTTTCCTGGTTCCTCTAATGGAGAATTCGAAACATTATAGAATACATTTGGCAGTTACGTCGCCGTTTATTTCCTGGGGTGGCGCAGAATTATCCTACTAAATTTACTCGATAATAACAGTATTTTGTAATTTCGATAAACATCCAGAATGATTGTTACATAAGCGGTGACATAAAGGTAGACAATTCATGTTTTTGAGTCCAGAAAGCTCTATGTAACAGAAACTGCAGATCATTTTGCCATTTTCATTGCAAAATTGCCGGCTTATTTATGTCTGGAGTAATAATAGAGGGCTGTTTGCCTAGGTTGTCTGCTAGTGTAGTTAAAGGTGTTTGCTACTGCAAGGGAGGTCTGGTTTGTTTTCGGTTCTAATCTCGATGGAGGCAGATAGACAATCAGTAAGGAATTTTAAGAAATTCTCGCGCCCCAAATACGTTTTACTGCTACCTTTATTCTGTACCGGCACCCTGTGAATGTCGATATGGAAGTCTTGTAGAATTTCATACTAGTTACTACCTACTTTTTCCGGTTCTGTCAATAATTGAATTGATTTAAGTGTGGCACTGAATGATTTTTAACTGAATTTCGTTATGAATCTTCAAGCATTGCTAAATTTGCACACTTTCATTGTAGGTCAGCAACGTTAATCCAGTATGACTGGTCTGAACGTTGATATAGACAATCTCGCGGCCGAATGCGCATAATATTTTGCTAATTCGTAACGATCTGGGGTACTTTGTCTTACTAAAACAGTTATGTTATCTCGATAAGCTGAAAT
Source organism: Schistocerca cancellata (assembly GCF_023864275.1). NCBI lineage: Eukaryota > Metazoa > Arthropoda > Insecta > Orthoptera > Acrididae > Schistocerca > Schistocerca cancellata. The sequence goes on along the minus strand of NC_064631.1, from coordinate 635,307,706 downwards.
TCATTTTTATTAGTACAGTTCATATTAATTAACGTTTCTTCTTTCATTTATATCTTATATTTAGGTGTTGTGGTCAACACACTAATTAGAATTAATGTAGTCTTACACATGATTGGAAACAGTCTGACAAATTTCGGATGGTTTTTCAATTTCACGCCTGTACATTGTACCTCTTAAATTGAGACATATGGCCGCTGTAGACATTTTTGGTCCGATTCCCAGAACTAATGGAGGTTTTTGCTACATCTTTGTCGCTGTTGAACTCACTTCAAAATTTGTTACCTTCACTCCGTTACGCAAAGCTACCGCTAAAACTGTTTCGAAAGCATTTGTAAAACATTTTCTATTTCATGTAGTCATGTAGGGCATGAGTTGAAAGTAATTTCCGACAATGGAGCACAGTTTCGATCTGCTATATGGACACGTATGTTACGAGCTAGAAACATTTCTCCGATATATATATCCAGGTACCATGCTTCTTCGAACCCTTGTGAACGATTAATGAAAGAAATTGGTAAACTGTGTAGAATATACTGCCATAAAAGACATATTGATTGGGACACACACATACACTCATTCCAGGATGTAATTAAATCCATACCAAATGAATCGACTATGCTATCTCCGTCTGTTATACTGAAAAACGTTGAACCACCTAACAAAATTAAAGAATTAGTAAACTTTCCTACATCGCGTCGACTACGACACCATGAAGTAATTGACATTGCGCTGAACAACATCAAACGTGCCGCAGAGCGCCGCAGAAGACAGCAAAAACAGGTTTGTACAACTCGTGACTTTCACATTGGACAGAAGATATTAGTACGTACACACTATTTATCCAACAGAGGAAACAGTAGATGCAGCAAATTTGAGCTTCTATACGCAGGTCCATTTCGGATTCGCAGAATTCCTCACCCCAATGTAGTACACGTCGAAACTTTGAGAACCAGAAAAACCAAAGGGAACCACCACGTGTCCAACATCAAACCTTTTATTGAATGAACATACTTTCTGATTTATCATACTTTAATGCCATTTCCTAATTCTTTTTTATGATTACTTATGCAATTATATTCACATGAACACTTACTGATGATTATCGTACTTTTTCTTGGCAAGTGCCCGGCAAGGTAAGGTTAGCAGGTCGCTCATCTTTTCGTTACACATCAGACCGTGCATGTTTTTCCAGATGAACTTACACATTTTATGACCACTTATGTAATTATATTTATGTGACTACTTACTGATGATTGTCGTATTTTTTCTTGGCAAGTGCCCGGCAAGGTAAGGTTAGCAGGACGCTCTTCTTGTCGTTACACATCAGACCATGCATATTTTTCCAGATAATCTTACGTATCTTATGAATAATTATGCAATTTTATCTAGTGACATATTAATTTTATTAAATTCTCTCTCGATAAAAGTCTTCAATTCTCGCCTCTATTAACTACACAACATACAAGCTGAACACAAAGAAGGTCACATTTCTTGTCATCATTTTTTTATGTATGTATGATTGTTTTCCTGTTTTGTTTGTATGCACTATGAAACATTTAAGATATAACAAACACCAGTTGACTTTAACATTTTGGCCCTATGATATCTCAACATCGTGAGTATTTTACATTTTTTTTTCTGCTACATTGTGATACACGGTGTACATTTTTGCCTCTGAACACTGTCTATGTTTTTGACATATTACGTTTTCTGTCATGCTATGCTGTATGCTCAATTATGTTACTATAAACCTGTTTTTATTTAGTGGGTATGTGATTTAAATGCAAGACATTAATCTTTGCTCATCATTTTCAGAAAGCAATAACGTGTAAAAAAATATATATATAAATTAAACAGACATTGGAATTTCACCTTCGGAATGAACGAAAGAAGATGCAATACCTCGTGAGGAAGAGTAAATGGATCAGAATTAACAAGCATTAACAAGAATATACTATAAACATCGTAGAATAGCTGTCTTAACTAATTTTTTCTTTCAGAATACGAGGCGATTGATGCAGGCTGTCAGGCAGATCTACACATCTTAGTTTTAGTGAGGAAATACGATAGATATAAGGAAAAGTTGTATAATGAATAATGAAGTGACTTTTTTGCAGATGATAATGAATAGTGATGAATAATGATGAGGAATATGCTGCTATGGATAATTAAGTTTTTTTTTTTTACTGGTGATGATAATAATGGAGTTATGATAATATGGATAATGAAGTTTCTTTGTTTACAGATGAGGATAATGTTGATGTATATGTATTTATGCTATGTAGTTATTTAAGTATTTGTTGCAGTTCGTTTTGACAGTATGTCTTATATCGCATAGTATGATGACTGAAGGTTTTGGAAAGGACAGCTAGAGAACACATATATTTTTTATACACATTTCACTACCTGTTAATTCGAAGTTCACTACTTTTCAGCATAATATGCGTTTCTTCTTTCAGTTTAATAATCCGTTTTTGTATATTTTGCAGGAGAAATTATTCATGAAATTAATGTGCTATAAGCAGTTGTTCATTAAACATAAGTCATTTATGAATGTGATCACATATACTCTATTTGTTTCATAACCTAGCTACAGCTGACTCATGACGAATGACGTTACACATTTTCAGTTGCAGCAATAACTCAAAAGCAAATATTGTTATTAATTATCGATCCCAACGCAATGCATTGCTAGCACAAAAAAAAATGCTTTGTAACTGCCCAAGAATGCCAATGATTACTGTGATAAGATGACCTATGATGCCTATGTTTACTATAATTAGATTAATTATGTATAAATGCTATGCCAATAATTAACTCATTTTGAATGATCACTTCTGAATAATACACAAAAAAATGCTTTGTTACTGGCCAATGAATGCAACTGATTACTGTAATATGATGACCTATAATGCCAATGATTACTATAATTAAGTGAATTATGTTAATACTATGTCATTTATTATCTCCTGTTTTGAATGATGACTTCTGATGGTCTGTAGCTGGGCAATTAGTGCCAATGTTCTCTGTAAACAAACGATTTATGAACATTATTCCATAATACTACATTTATGGTACAGAAATGTTCAGTAACTGGGTGATGAGTGCCACCAATTACTCAAATCAGTTTTTAGACTAGTGTAATTCTCAATGAAGACTACCATGTGACTTAATGTCCTTCACCTTCTGACCTAATTACCGTAAATTACTGCAATATCCATTTGTCCTGTCTATCCTCATGATCATGGAGAACTATATTTGGTTTTTGCACTAATTCTGCGTTTGTATGCTTTGCAAGAGCGTGGTGTTGACGCAATGTGCTGTCTGCCACCTTGGGCGGTGGAGATGTTGTAGTGGTCCCGCTGTTTGGTGTACCTAATGTACTACCAAAATGATAACATGAATATTACTACGACAGTTCAGTGTCTTGGCTACACTGATTAATACTTCAAGGAAAATAACTTCAGATCGTCTCACTTGGTGTTGTGCTTCTGTAAAAAGATATGGACCTTCAGTGCAGCCGCGTGCAACCTGAAGTGCTACAACCATGACCCAATCTTTCCCATTCCTTTCCTAGTTCTTGTAAAATAGTAAACACTTATACAATGCGTTTAAATTCTTGTAAAATGATAAAGACTTATACAGTGCATGTGTACTTTCTTTCACTCCTTGATATGTTTATTTGTTGTAAAAGTGCTAAAGAGTACTACAGTGTGTGTGCACTTTATTTCATTCCATGATATGTTATGTAAAAATGCTAAAGACTTCTACAGTGTGTGTGCACATTCTTTCACTCCTTGATATGTTTATTTGTTGTAAAAATGCTAAAGAGGTTTACAGTGCGTGTGCACTTTATGCCATTTGTACTCATTACGTATACATTTTGTAATTTCCAGAAATGTTCTGTACTACAGTTCGTGTGCACTTTCATCACTTTGTTAACATAATTTGTATTCATTACGTATACATTTTGTGATTTGCTGATATGTTCTGAACTACAGTGCGTGTGCACTTTTGTCATTTGCCAATATGATTTGTACTCATTATGTTTATTTGTTGTAAAAATGCTAAAGAGTTTTACAGTGCGTGTGCATTTTTGCCATTTGTTAATTCATACATTTTGTCATTGCCTGATATGTTCTGTACTCAGTGCATGTGCACTATATTTTACTTCATGTTCTGCACCTATATATCTATATATATTCTGTGATTGTAAAGTTAGATAATTAAGAAAAATCTGTTGCTCATGGCAAGTCCAATTGACTCACCATCGCTGCCAAATTTTTGCCCCCCCCCCCAGTGGAGGGTTATGAAAGACGTATACATTGCCGGCGATGGGCGAGGCATGACAGAATCTCTGACCAGAGAGTAGTTTATCGTTAGCTGTTGCTAGTCTGCGCTTGACCGCGCGAGTCGACAGTAGTAATGGTGAGTCGACAGTAGTCGTCAGTCCGTGCTAGTCCGTGCTATTCGGCGGGAGCCAACATGCGACGGCTGTGTGCTCTGCTCGCTCTGGAGGATGAGTATTGTTGTAGAAGGTAAAGAAGCAGCCTTGCGCATATTTAATAATGTATGTTAATTGTAATTTAATTTGCTCAAAGAAATGCCCCAATAATAATTTTTATAATATAAAGCAACTCTTTTAAAGAAAAGCATTCATTTCAGTTTAAAGAATATTTCAAATGCAGGATCATTCCTTCCAATAATAAAAAAAAGGAAATATAAGCCAGCATTGCACGAAGCTGTGTCGAAAAATTCCAACTTAAGAGCAGATAAAATTGCGGTTTTATTGAGGTAAGAATTTTTGCTTCTTTATTCAGAATACAGGGCCGAAGGGCAGCGCTGCTTTCCTCAAAAAATTTTTCAGGTTACTAAACTTTTTTATTATTTTTGGTGTTTAGGAACTTTTCTATTTCGAACTTGACATTAAATGAGAAAAGAATTTTGTGGGAATATTAAGTGTGAATGCATTCTTTGCACAGAGACTATAAATGGGAGCCAAATTTGTTCAGAGGTTACATTAAAATCAATTTTGTTCAGAGGTTACAATATTAGAAAAATTCATTTTAATTATTATTATTTTTTGTGGCGAGGCTACGCTTGGCTCCTTTTCATTGAAAAATATTTTTTGTGGCGAGGCTACACTTGGCTCACATTTTCATTATTTGTGGGGAGGTTACAAGCTGACCATGAAAACAGACATAAGGAACCCTTTGCTAAAGTTCAAATCCCTCTACCCGTTTTCGATATAATGAATATTAAAGTAAACTTTACATTTTTTTTCTCAGAAAACTGTTTCGATAGCCCTCATGGCAACAGTGATCCGCTCATCCTCGTAATTCCTGCGTTCGATGATATTTCAAAATTTTGCGAGCAAGTATCTAGTGTGGGGATTTCCTACAATAGCGCTACAAGATTTATGTCTTAACGTAAATACACATGGCGTAGTTCTAGGCGAAAGCTGGTATCTATGGCTATTCGATTATGTATTACGCCAGAAGGCCCAAGGATTACACTACTGGTGAGTTACATGTTAATTGGAAATTCCCATCAAAAGGACGAGGTTGAGCAGTCAAGAGAAAACTAAAACTCCGTAGTTAAGTCTGTCGCTCACTGTTGGTTGCATCAACAACTTTGTAACTCATCTTCTTCTGGGACTGGATTGGAATAACAGAGTTTGTAAATCTTTCTTCTCTTCTCGAACATTACTTTGTGGATGTGAACAATATTCTGGTTTCACACCACATGTCACGAGGTGAACATTGCATCAGAAGGGAAGTATGTCAACATACTGCAATGGAGGGACTCCAGGGTTGCAGGAAAAATCTATTTCTCAAAATTTCGGATTGATATATCGAAATATAGAAACTACCCACTTAAGGTTTTGAATAAGCAGTCGCTGAAAGGTTATGTACATCATTCAGGTATTTCATATAACTATAGCAGCTGTACTGATCCAGCGTAACACTTTTGGTGGTACCACAATCTTGTTGTCAGTGTGGATGGCTAATACTGTTCTTTTTCAGTTAATCAACCACGTTTTCCTGAGTTCCTATTTTAACATAAATCCTATAAATCAGTGTAGTGTTTGATAACAACTTTTAACACAGAGAAAAGTTTCACTGTTATGACTGACTACGACTGGGTAGCTACATATAGGAGCAGTATCGAGTTATTACATTTTTGGTAACATTATATTTTATGCGGTTTTAGTTTTTAGTTATTTTAGTCACATTGGCCTCAGATTAATTCAGCAATAAAGCTAATAAAGTCCTTGTTGATCGCAATAATGTACAAAAGCACACGAATATTTAGCACGTCGATCAGATAGTTACGTACAGGAGTTGTAAGAATCTATGCTGTAGATAATATTGATTCTGATATAATTCTTGGCCGGCCGCTATGGCCGAGCGGTTCTAGTCGCTTAAGTCAGGAATCACGCTGCTGCTACAGTCACAGGTTCGAATCCTGTCTCGGGCAAGGATGTGTGTGACGTCCTTAGGTTGTCTAGGTTTAAGTAGTTCTAGATGTAGGGGACTGATGACATCAGATGTTAACTCCCATAGTGCTTAGAGCCATTTGAACCATTTATAATCCTCGTAATTGTGGAGGTAACATGAGTAAAGTGGGGAGAGTGAAAAGTAGTCTACAACTTGTACAGGTATCAGACTGCAGTTAAACAGCACTTGGGCAGAATGTATAGCGTTTTTATAAGACGTCATGCGTATCACCAAAAGTAAAACACAGGTAATGAAATATAACAGATATAAAAAAGCTGACCCTCATATAATTAGATTAACAAATAAGACACGAAAGTTAATGAAGGTCAGCGACCTCAGTAGTTACTAGAAATCGTGAGAGAGCAGAATGGGACGCTCTGCGGAACTCACATACTTCGATTGTGGTCAGGTGATACAAACGAGATTTCCACACTTTTAAATATCACTAGGCCCATTGTTTCCGATGTGATAGTGAAATGGAAATGTGGAGGGACACGTACATTACAAAAGAGTACAGGCCGACCTCGTCTGTTGATTGACAGAGACCGCCGACACTTGAAGAGGGTCGTAATGTGTAATAGGCAGACGTATATCCAGACCATCACACAGGAACTCCAGACTGCATCAAAATCCACTGCAAGTACTATGACAGGCGGGAGGGGAGAGAACTTGGAGTTCATGGCCTAGCGGTTGCTTATAAGCTACACATCACACCGGTACATGGCTAACGACGCCTCGCTTGGTGTAAGGAGCCTAAACATTGGCGACTGAACAGTGGAAAAACGTTGTGTGGAGTGACGAATCACGGTACACAATATGTCAATCCGATGGCAGGGCGTGGGTATGGCGAATGCCTGGTGAATGTCATCTGCCAGCGTGTGTAGTGCCAACAGTAAAATTTGGAGGCGGTGGTGTTATGGTGTGATCGTGTTTTTGATGGAAGGGGCTAGAAGCCTGTGTTGTTTTCCGTGGAACTTCCACAGCACAGGACTACACTGATGTTTGAAAGACCTTCTTGCTTCCCAGTGTTGGAGAGCAATTCGGGGATGGCGATTGCATTTTTCTACATGATCTAGCACCTGTACGTAATGCACGGTCTGTGGCGGTGTGGTTACACTACAATAACGTCCTTTTAATGGACTGGCCTGAACAGAGTCCTGACCTGAATCCTACAGCATACCTTTAGAATGTTGTGGAACGCAGACATCGTGCCATGCCTTACCGACCGATATCCATACATCTCCTCAGTGCAGCACTCTGTGAAGAATGGGCTGCGAATTCCAACGAAACATTTCAGCATTTGATTGAAGGTGGGCCTAGGTGAGAGTGGAAGCTGTCATCAAGGCTAAGGGTGGGCCAACACCATATTGAATTCCAGCATTACTGATGGAGGGCGCCACAAACTTGTAAGTCACTTTCAGCCAAAAGTCAGGACACTTTTGATCACATAGTGGCTATTTTTGCAGAGTTGCCTTGTACAGAAGTGAAACCTGTGCTGAAGTAGTTCAAACAAGAAAGGAATGGAAACATTTAATGTCGTACTATAAAAGTATGTGGAAAATTTGATGGGTAAGTAGAATAATTTGTAAGGAGGTAGAGAATCAAATCGGGTGAAAAAGAAATTTATGGCACGACCTGGCTAAGAAGGCACTGGGTGACAGTAAACTGCATATCCTGAGGCATCCAGGAATCGTTCATTTGGTAATGGTGGGAAGCAGGTGTATGGAGTACTATAAAGGGGGGGGGGTGAAGGGACGTAAAAAATGTACAGGCACATGAAAGCTCGAATACACTAAGAAAGTTCAAATGGATGGAGGCTGCATCAGTTATTTGCAGTTGAATATTACACAGGCATACTGCGCCATGGTAAAATTTGCTGTTTTGAAGAGCGCAACACAGGGCGCAATGTAAAGCCATCGCCCTCCAAATCCTCGAACGCCTCACCTTCCACATCCGCCTTCCGTCCCCCATGCGCATCCTCTATGACCTCATCCCCGTCCCCCACCTTCTCCTTTTTTTTGAACACATCCGCACACTATATATTGTCCTCCGCCTTGATCCCCCTCACCCCCTGGTGTGTCCCTTCCTCTCCACCCCCAACCACTTGCCGTGCCTTTACCGTTGTGTCCCTCCCTCTCTCCATCTCCACACCCTCCATCTCCTTTCCCAACACAACTTCCACCATCTACCCCTCCCGGATGATGAGCTTCGCCCTGACATCTACCCTTCCTACCAACTCTAACCCGCTCTTCCTGCCTCCTCCTCAGAGCTCCCTCTCCTCCCCCTGCCTCCTTCTGAGCGGCTTTCCCCTCCTACTCCCCCTCCATCTCTTATGCCTCCTTTCAGTGTCTCTGCACTCCCTCCTGCCATGTCTTCCCTTTTCCTCTCCCACCCCAAGTGTCTCCTGCCTCTTCGTGTACCCACTAATGCCCCTCCTCTCTTCATCCCGCCGCTTCCCCAGCTGCCCCATGCTCTTCCCTCCTATTTCATCCTCTCTGACCTTTCCCTCGGCAGGTCCCACCTGGTAGTTTTATTCTTCGTCGTGTGTGCTCCAAGTGGGTTTTAAGTGTGTTGTTTCAGAGTGTTTTTAATACTGTGGCCAACTTTTAACCTGTGCATGCGCATTTAGTGTCTTCTCTGTGTTTTAAGAATCGCCAACTGTGATTTTTAACTTTCTGGTGACTTTTTTAACTGTCCCCCAAAAACGTCTACATGTCAGTGTATTTTTACCTCCATTTTCTGCCCTTACTCTGTTTTATGTTCCCCTTTTTTATCTCCTTATGTATATATCATTTTTTCTTGTTTTAGTTGTCGTGTCACTCGGCTGAAGAGTGGCGGATTGTGCCGCTGACAGCCCTCCCCTGCCCATATGGGGCAGGGGAATGAAATCACAATAAAGAAGAAAAAAAACAACTCGGCAGGGGTCAGTCTGCGAGAGGCTAGTCAGCTGGTCAGCCGGCTCAGTGTAGGGCAGTCAGTGTCTGTCTGTCGTCCGGAGTGCTAGTATGTGTTCGGCCGCCAGCCTGCTCGAGTTAGTCCGGGCAGTGGTTGTTGGCAGTTGCATCGATCGGTTGGTCGGTCGCGCGCTGATACGCGGGATGACTTGTCCGTTTTGGGCGTCGATGCATATGAGGTGGCCACGTCGGTCCAGTGGGCCGTGCCGTGTAGCGAGAGGAGGTGGCCTCGCGGTCGACGCGGGAGTGGAAGGAGTCAACCCACGACATCGGTCTGGCCGGCGCGAGCTGCGACGCCGTGAGGCGGGAGATCGGCGCGCCTTCCTGCGTCTGTCAAAGCGGCTGGCAGTGGACGGTTCGGGAGAGCGTTTTTTGAGGGTGCTGCGCCAGGTCTTCGCCAGACATCGCAGTTTATTAGAAGTTAAGTGATTCGTGATATGTTGTTTCATTTACTTGTTAACTTCCACTTGTTTTCTTGGCCAGTTTCTCGTCCCCAGCTTGCTCGTCTGTCCTCCGTCCGCATTTGTCAGGCAGCAAGTGTCTGTCAGTTGGTCGGTCTGCCGTACATTAATACCTGCCTCTGTCATGTTTGTCGGATTCGGTTAACGAATTTATAGTATTAAGGTGTAAACGCCGAATTCCTGACATATGTTTTTATCTTGCCTATCATCTTGCGAGGCGGTATATGTGTAATGTAGAGCGTGTTGTACACTTAATGTAAGTCTGAACTTCATTGGGTTTATTTAAATAGTCATTTTATAAAGTTGCCACCCTTCCACCGTAAGAGTCCTTTTAAGAACTAATTACACTTTCGGTGGCAAATAATTTCCTAGTGTGAGTGTTTTTACCATTTCCATCTCTCTTACGGGGTGCATAGTTAATGTGTTTGTGTGAGTTGTTAAAATTTTTAGTTTAAAGTAATCTGGTGTGTTGCAGATTTGCACCAGTGTAGTCTTTCAGAGGTTGTTGTGAGCGGTCGTGACTACGGCTGTGTTGAAAGGGAGTGGCAAGCATCTCAGCCAGACGGCTCATACTGTCAATATTGTTCTTTCTGCCTCTAAATAAAATTGATATTTCGATGGTGCTTTTCTGCTTATAAATCTTAAATCTGTTTTTGAAAAGGCTTTTATGAATAAAATTCCCATTTGTTAAAGGTAATTTCATTTTAATCAGTTACTCCTTGGCAACTACTTCCACGCTTAAATGTGTTAATGTTCTTGATGAATCGCTAGTAAATAAAGTAAATTCTTTAAGGAAAGATTTTGAAAGTAAATTCACGGTTCACATACGTATTCAAATACAGATATGTAAACAGGTGGTGCGGTCGGCAACGCTTATAAAAGACAACAACTGTCTGGTGCGGTTGTTAGATCGGTTACTGATGCTACAGAGATTATAAAGATTTAAGTGAGTTTGAAGTGCTGTTATAGTAGGCACACGAGCGATGGGACATAGCATCTCTGAGGTAGCGATGAAGTGGGGATTTTCACGTATGACCCTTTAGTATGACCCTTTAGACGTGTGTACCTTAATGCGCCAACATAAAATTTACCATGGAAGTAGAAAAGGACAAAAAACTACCACTTCTAGATATGCTGGTCACGAGGGATGGTGAAAATCTGGGACATAGCATGTACCGAAAACCAACACACACGAACCGATACCAGCACAAACTATTAAACCATCCCCCGAGCCAGAAAAGAGGCATGATTGATACGCTTGTAACGCGATCAGGACGAATATACACGAATATATGAGCCGCAGCACCTCAACCGCGGAATTCAACACCTGGAAAATGTTCCGAGGAGCAATGGGTACTTCACAAATTATGTTAGAAGTGTAACAGAGCCAAACACTCGGCGAACTAAATCAGAAAAGGAATGTCGGGTACGGGCCTTTCTGCCATACATTCCAAGAGTGACGGACAGAATCGGTTGTATAATGCACAAACGCGGTAAAGACAATTTTCAAACCGACGTGGAAGGTCAAAGAATGTCTAATATCGGCAAAGGATAAAAGGGACCGAGTTGCCATGTCGTGAATATTCCGATTACCATGCACATTCGGATAAGCTTATGGCGGAATGACTGTACAATCAATCAACACCAGGAGCAAAGAATATAAGCGACATTGCATGTTGGGGCAGGTGGAAAAATCGCCCGGGCAGAGCACGCACTGAGTGAGAGCGACCACGTAATAAAATTTGCCGACACGGAAGTTCTGGCTGTAGAGAAGCACTACCACACCCGTTTGTTCAGAGAAGCTGTAGAAACACACAAAGGCGGGAATAGCCTCAACAAGAAAGAAGAATGCCTTAAGGTACACAGATCCTGGCTTCCCGTTCTGCAGCGAACGACCGTCACAGGTGGCAAGAGGAGAACCGCACCGGAAATGACCCGAAGAAGCCCTCGGACCTTGGCACGCCAGGTACATACCGTTTGCGTCCGCGAGCTCGGCTCCAGTTCATCACCGGCAATGGTGGGAGAAGCTTTGATAACGACAGTGAAATCATGAGACGAACGTCGGGCGAAGAACCCGAGACAGAAGCAAATAGGCGTTCTTGTCAGTAACTTGGATGCATGAGCAGTCAAGCAGATTATGTGATAGTTCTCGCACTTGTTGGCTCTTGCTATCTTCGGAATTTTGTAGATGAGATTTTTCCAAAAGTCTGATGGTATATCGCCAGTCTCATACATTCTGCACACTAACGTGAATAGTTGTTTTGTTGCCACTTCCCCACAATGACTCTGATAATTCCGATGGAATGTTATCCATCCATTTTGCTTTATTCGATCGTATGCCCTCGTAAGCTCTATTAAGCTCTGACTCAAGTACTCAATACCCTATATCTCCTTTATCGACTCCTTTTTCTCCTTGTATCACGTACCAGACAAGTCCTCCACCTCGTAGTAGTATTCAAGTGCTCTTTCCACCTAACCGTTTCCTAATCTGCATTTAACAGTGGAGTTCCCGTTGCACACTTAATGTTCGTGTCCTTGGTTTTCATTTAACCAACGGTTGTTCTGATTTCCCAAATACAGAGTCCATCCTTCCGACAGTGATTTCATTTTGATTTCTTCACATTTTTCGTGCAGCCACTTCACCTTAGCTTTCCTACATTTCCTACTTATTGTACATTATTGGACGCTTTTTCGAGTAATGAAGATTCTATGTACGTATGTTGTTTGCTGGAAGCGTTGCCTCCAGCACCAATCGCAACGCAAGAATTCTCTCTCTGGTGCCATTATCTTTTCGAAAGCTATAAAACAGACATGTAACACAGCCTCAATCTTCTTTTAAATTATCCTGTATATTACTCTTTCAGCAACGTGTATACCTGAAACGTTAAGTGGATAGTGCGATAATTCCCGCACTTATCGCAGTTAGTATATTTAGTATTCTGTGGATGATATTTAATTGGAAATCTGATATTACATCACCACTCTCAAAGTTTCTGCACAATACTTAGTTGTTGGTTGCCACTTTCCCCAACGACGTTAGAAAGAACATTATCTATGGCTCTCGCTTTATTTGATCTCAAGTCTTCCAAAGATCTGGTAGACTCTGACTGTTATGTTGGTTTCATGTACCTCCGTTACAAGATTCGTCAGATCCTGCTGTAGCGGTAGCATCTTTAACTACTAATTAAAATATCACTGTTCTTGGTTTTGAAAAAAGTTACTTCTTAAATTTAGTATAAAATTTACTAGCAATATTGCTCCAAGACTTTCAGGAAAACGAGGCACTCTCGTTCTGCAATGCGCTTGTCAAAGTGGGAGGAGGAGGGCAGACACTTTCGGGTAACTCTCTTGGCTTTGTATTGGGGGACTAACAGGCGGAAGAATCGGCAGTGATCAACAGCTTGAGGATGCAGTGGGTTACGTAAACCGCTTCATCACTTACATACAGTGTGTACCGAGAGGAGACGTGACTTATAATTAAATCATTGGTAAGATATTTACGATTAGTCCCCCACTCGGATACGTGGATGGGAGATAATGAGGGGGACGCTACGACGAGAAATGCACTAAATTATCAGGGGAAGTGTAGCATTTTACTAGTAGCAGTTTGGAATGTCTGGCGTGATAGGAAAGCTAGAAAATCCGAAAAAGGAACTGCAAACGCTCACGCTAGATATAGTGGTGTTTAGCGCAGTGAAATGGAACGAAGATAAGGATTTCTGGTTCAAATTGTTTAAATGGCTCTGAGCACTATGGGACTCAACATCTGTGGTCATAAGTCCCCTAGAATTTAGAACTACTTAAACCTAACTAACCTAAGGACATCACACACATCCATGCCCAAGGCAGGATTCGAACCTGCGACCGTAGCGGTCACCCGGTTCCAGACTGAAGCGCCTTTAACCGCACGGCCACACCGGCCAGCTAAGGATTTCTGGTTACTCAGTTATAAGATGATATCAACAGCAGCAGAAATTAGTGTTACGGGAATGGCACTCGCCATGAAAATACAGGTAGGTTACTGAATTAGTTACGTAAGCATTACAGTGATATACTGCAGCAGACCAAAGCCAAAAATAATGGTTCAGGTACACGTGCCCACGTCACAAGCAGAAGATGTCGAGATAGCAAGTAATACAAACTATAAAGGAAAATGGTACTGTAATGATGAAGGGGGATTGAATTGCTATGGTGCGTAAACGAATGCGACAGAATTATGGGAGGGTATCAGCATGGTAGTCGGCTAATGAGTGAGAGGCGAAACATAGTTGAGATTTGCAATAAATTTTAGCTTGGGATGGTGAAACCCCTAATCAAAACTCGCAGGAGGAGGAGGAAATACGTTACACCCGGAGACGACCTGGGGACAGGGAAAGATGACAGTTGGATTACACCACGGTGACACAGATCCAGAAATTCTGGAGCACATATAGATTCAGATCAAAATTTAGTGACTATTAATAGTCATTATTTGGAAGAATCAGTGTGACATTAAATTGGGTACCGTACTACATAAGGCTGATCACATGTGTTTAAAATCTGAAACGTGTGCATAATATAGGGCCGTTTTGTTCGGAATGTTTGCCACTGTGAGTGTCTTTGGATACCTGCACACAAAACTGTAGCGTTACTCTTTGGTTACCAAACGTTTCATTGGCATCACATGACGTTAGGTTTATTATTCTACCAGAGTCTGCGTCGAATTATCAACAAATGAGGAGCACTAACACGGAAAAGGCCAAAATTGGATGATGTTTCTTTCAGATGTTCCCCGATATAACATGGGATTCAGGATGGTTTACGAGATGCTTTCACGGAGTGACTATGCACTAAGGAAGAGGTAACGTGGACAATGTTCTAATGTGCTGCGAGCTCGTATTGCACATTTAACTTCCACGTAGAGTTGTAATGCAAAGCTGCGATTCCAATCAACAATAGCTATAATCAAAAGCAAAATCATCGCTCAAGTGTTCAGAGTTTTGACAACTATTCTTTACCCTGCCCCTTTCAGATAAAGGTTTTTGATAAGGAGAGCAAAGAAAAAAATTTCTAATCTACTGATAGCCCGAATTAGTTTTCATTGTTTATGACAGTACCGCAGGACGACCATGGTTTTACAGCTATTGTTATCAATTTCTATGTTCTCAAAAAACCGTAAAATGATTTCAGTTTAAAACAACCTTTTCACTGATTTGCCAACGTTTCACAAAGTTTGTTTTCACAGTTTGAAAGCAAATTTTAACACAGCTGCGCTGTCACGCCTTGCACTATAGCATGGAAAGTTAGTTGCATTTTTTGGTAACAAAGTAATTCCTTTTGCAGGCAAGTTATAAATCAGTTGTAAATTTATTTGACACTCAGTGATTTCTTACAGGAATCTGCAACTATAATTTATTATTTAGTAAAGCAGAGTAGAGCAGAGTTGTCAATTCCGCTGGTAAAAATCAATCGTAGGGCCAAAACGAACTTTGTAAGTTGGAATTACGAAACTGTATTCATTTGTGAATTGTTTATATAATTTAGTAGGTGCAGACTCTAACAGAACGCAGTTCAATACACAATTTTTAGGCAGTCTGTTCTGATAGTTTCACGATGAAGCAATTCTGTGTATTATTGATAGTCGTTCTTTGGGTCTAGTTTCATTTACGGATTGTGGGACTGAGTTTCGAATAATACGCATTCCACACTTTAAATGAAATTTAGACAGTTAATATTCGTATATGAAAAGAAAGCAGCTATGACTATTCTAGCTCATAATACACTCCTGGAAATCGAAATAAGAACACCGTGAATTTATTGTCCCAGGAAGGGGAAACTTTATTGACACATTCCTGGGGTCAGATACATCACATGATCACACTGACAGAACCACAGGCACATAGACACAGGCCACAGAGCATGCACAATGTCGGCACTAGTACAGTGTATATCCACCTTTCGCAGCAATGCAGGCTGCTATTCTCCCATGGAGACGATCGTAGAGATGCTGGATGTAGTCCTGTGGAACGGCTTGCCATGCCATTTCCACCTGGCGCCTCAGTTGGACCAGCGTTCGTGCTGGACGTGCAGACCGCGTGAGACGACGCTTCATCCAGTCCCAAACATGCTCAATGGGGGACAGATCCGGAGATCTTGCTGGCCACGGTAGTTGACTTACACCTTCTAGAGCACGTTGGGTGGCACGGGATACATGCGGACGTGCATTGTCCTGTTGGAACAGCAAGTTCCCTTGCCGGTCTAGGAATGGTAGAACGATGGGTTCGATGACGGTTTGGATGTACCGTGCACTATTCAGTGTCCCCTCGACGATCACCAGTGGTGTACGGCCAGTGTAGGAGATCGCTCCCCACACCATGATGCCGGGTGTTGGCCCTGTGTGCCTCGGTCGTATGCAGTCCTGATTGTGGCGCTCACCTGCACGGCGCCAAACACGCATACGACCATCATTGGCACCAAGGCAGAAGCGACTCTCATCGCTGAAGACGACACGTCTTCATTCGTCCCTCCATTCACGCCTGTCGCGACACCACTGGAGGCGGGCTGCATGATGTTGGGGCGTGAGCGGAAGACGGCCTAACGGTGTGCGGGACCGTAGCCCAGCTTCATGGAGACGGTTGCGAATGGTCCTCGCCGATACCCCAGGAGTAACAGTGTCCCTAATTTGCTGGGAAGTGGCGGTGCGGTCCCCTACGGCACTGCGTAGGATCCTACGGTCTTGGCGTGCATCCGTGCGTCGCTGCGGTCCGGTCCCAGGTCGACGGGCACGTGCACCTTCCGCCGACCACTGGCGACAACATCGATGTACTGTGGAGACCTCACGCCCCACGTGTTGAGCAATTCGGCGGTACGTCCACCCGGCCTCCCGCATGCCCACTATACGCCCTCGCTCAAAGTCCGTCAACTGCACATACGGTTCACGTCCACGCTGTCGTGGCATGCTACCAGTGTTAAAGACTGCGATGGAGCTCCGTATGCCACGGCAAACTGGCTGACACTGACGGCGGCGGTGCACAAATGCTGCGCAGCTAGCGCCATTCGACGGCCAACACCGCGGTTCCTGGTGTGTCCGCTGTGCCGTGCGTGTGATCATTGCTTGTATAGCCCTCTCGCAGTGCCCGGAGCAAGTATGGTGGGTCTGACACACCGGTGTCAATGTGTTCTTTTTTCCATTTCCAGGAGTGTACATGGGCGACACGTTGTTAATAACACATCGAGACGCAGTATACTTGTAACATGAAACAGCATAGTTTGTCTTATAAAACACAGTTTCGAAGTGACGTTGAAATTCCAGTTTGATCAGCTTAACATATTAGTATTGAATTATTACGAAATTAGTAAAGTACGTTAAATATTATACACAGAGAAACATAAGGCAAAAGTTCGTACTTCTGCTGCAGTATGCAAGACCTACAGTAATGCTAATAAGCAACATTCGAAAGTATGATGTTTTATTACACACAATTTGCAACTAGAAGCATTAGCACTTAGAAATTATGCAATTTCCAGTTACAAGTTTTAAGCTGATCAGTCTCTCATACAGGAACAACACATAATTTGCAAATTCTAACGCAGTAGATACTGAGATAATGAATACTAAACTTGACTGTTCAACTGAAGAGGTATGTAGTCTCTAAAGAGGTCAGTGACAGAAGTTATGGTTGATTAATGTAAGTACGAAGGAGCTAAGTACGAAATAGCTTTGGGCATCCGATGAACTACAGCGGTTGATCAACGGAATTAAATATATTGGGAGAGTATGGAAGCTAAAGCGAAGTGGGTTGCAGAAATCGAAATAGACGCCGGAAGAATAGGTTCAGGAAATGGATAGTAAGAACAAAATTTGGTAAAATTTAAACCCAAAACGTCAAATTAACTGTGTAGTAAGAATTCCATTGTTAAAAACAGAGGAAAAAGTGGAAAGGTAGAACGAATAAATTGGGGATCCTCTACCAGGGCAAAAATTTGTCTGATGGCGTGATTTAAAAGAACATTAGTTTTCGTATCCAAGGTACTAAATATACAGTATTTGGCTAATTTATAATTATAATTGCAAGAACCACCGAACAAACAGAGGCGCTCGCACCAATCGACCTTTCATATACCACAAATATGTCAGTTAACGTGGAGAACCTTGACGGTGGTTATTGGCGTCATTGAATAGGTCGCTACATTCGTCGTTTAACACAGGAAAGTCCGAAAACAGCGAAACACAGAAAATAATTTTCTGAACATCTGCAGCGGCTGGTTATATATTTCAATTATAGGTTTGTTCTGTTTTAACTAATCAAGAAGGCTTTCTGGGATAACTTTATTTTTGCCTCTTCCGCGGTTACTCAGTAGTACGATAAGACTGGAAAGATTGTGTCTCTTTATTAACAAGCTCTCTGATTCCTTTACAGTGAGTACATATAAATGTCCTTCCGACGGAAACTCGAGCTGTAGTTGTTAAGGTGTTCAACGTTACCTTCTACAGAGTGTGCACTAATACTTTGGAAAATTTAGTAAAGATTTTTCCATCTTCATATGTGTTTATATTGACGTTAACGCACGCTATCAATTCTGTGGAGGTATCGCTACAAATGCAAGTGGAATGTACACTCTAAGACAACAAATAAAACGACGAACGACGCACCACAGAGTTAAGCAAATTGGACACAAACTGATGTTCATGCAGCAACCGAGCGAAAATGCAAAATTGTAAACTAAATAAATGTTCAAATGTGTGTTAAATCTTACGGGACTTAACTGCTAAGTTCATCAGTCCCTAAGCCTACACACTACTTAACCTACATTATCCTAGGACAAACAGACACACCCATGCCCGAGGAAGGACTCGAACCTCCGACGGGACCTGCCGTGTAAACTACCTCCGCTGGATGAACGTTGGCGCTAAAGCGCGATTTCATCTCGCAGGTGCCAAGGATTGTAAACAGTGAACATCCAGATACCAGTTCATAAAGTCTTCGCAAATTTCATTCCATGTGCTCAGCTGGACACAACCGACCACGATAGTTCAGGTATACACGCCGACGTAGCATGCTGAAGATGAAGAGGAAGAGAATGTTTATGAGGATACTGAATTCAGTACGTAAGGGGATGTTAAAATCTAATGGCCATGTGGTACTGGAGTGCAGTTGTCGGTTGAAGACAAGGTTACAAGACAGTATCGGTTTGGACAAGGAATGAGAGAGAAGAAATACTAATTGAGTTCTGTAACAAATTTCAGGTAGTAATAGCGAATACTCTGTTGACGAATCACGAGAGGGGGAGGTATACTTGGAAAAGGCTGGGTGACAAGGGAACATTTCAGTTATATTACGTTATGGTCATACAGAGATTCCGAAACCAGTACTGAATTGTAAGGCATACCCACGAGCAGATACAGAGTCAGACCACAACATAGTGGTGAGAAGACTAGGCTGAAGTTTAATAGATTTGTCAGGAAGAATGACTACACAATGAAGTCGGATACTGAAGGAATGACGAGACACGCTCGAAGTTCTCTAAACCTACAGATACTGCGATAAGGAATAACTAAGTAGGCAGGTAAAAAAGTTGAAGAAGAATGGACGTCTCTAAAAAGGGCAATCACAGAAGTTGGGAAGAAAAACGTGGGGTACTCTGAGGTGAAAAGTTGGCGGGACGCAGGAGTCCAGTCACAAGGCTGATAATTAGAAAAAGGAACTTTTTATGACTCTCAAATGATAGAGCATAGTATTCAGTAGTCCTTTTCTTCATGTTTTATCAGGCAGATCTACATTTCGGCTAGCGCCTAGCCATTATAAAAGCACTATTTCTTGTTACCTGCTCTGTCTCCAGAGTTTCGTGGTACTATCGTCCCCTCCTCCCCCCCCCCCACTGCACCCCCCTCCACCACGCTAACCCGTTTCATCGACTTTGTGAAAAGCCTATGGTCGATAGATCTACACTGAACTATGGAAGTGACGTCCCTTACTGGAGGAAATGACATCCTGAGGAAACTGGACAAATTTCAAATTACATGTACCCAACATCTGTTTAGCGCTATGGGCTCTAAGCCTATAAAAAGCCTCTTAATTGAAGCTCGCGAAATTTGGCCCTTACATATTTGGAGGCAGCTGCTGTCGGACGAATTTCTTCTTAAATTAGTGCCTTGTGTTTCAAGCTGGAACCATCAACTGCTTTCGGTAGAACATTACTTACAGTACCCTTTCGTGTCCCCCTTAACCCTTTTGATTAGCATAAATTGCAGGAATCACGTTTCAGTAAAAATCATTAGCGTAAGTTCGCGTCTTGCCTTTATGCTCAGTTGATCAGTCCTCTCCCACTGAAGTGCGTTTACATCTAAATGACTCGTCGTTAACTGACAGTCCTCTCTTCTTTCGTGGAATGACTTGCCAAGTACCAGAAACGGTCAGTCTGTTTGGAGTTACACAACGATTGCTCCAAATCACCGGAGGGAGAAAACGTGGGACGTCCCTTTCTCGCGGTCAAATAAAGGTATCTAAAATATTTCTATTGCGGAAAGTCCTATGTGGAAATTTACTGCCTCACCAACACAGTTAGACCGCAATAGACCGGTGATGCTGTATTGTAAAACATATCACCCCGGACTACAATTAAAAAAATATTTCTTGTTACAATACCTGTAGTTATATTAAAGGTTTATATTATGCAACTTCCATTCAGGTATTGAAGGTTCTGATGTTACGTGTTTGATGTTTTACAATCTCGAATCTAATGCAAATGGAGCCCGAACACAAGAAATCTCATCTTAACATTCGTTTGAACGTGCATCTGTTTAATATTTTATGATCATACGACAGAATTGCTGTGTGTAAATAGTATAGCCACATAGAACGACTTCCGAAACAACAGGTCAACGTATTTTACTTATTGAGGGGAAGCTATTATCTCAGTATGTTATACTAGCATGACCCCCGTTTCAGGATGTTAACATATTCAGACAGTTGATACTCATTATCGGCTGCATGAGCTTCGACCACAAAAATTTTTCCATGCACCTCCACTGAGTTGGAATTAATCCAGCTCCTTTCGCTGTTTTTGGAGGCCTAAAGAAAGATATTCGTGGCGGTCAATCTGCTTCAGACGAAGAGGTGCGCGACCGGAAACACTCATGTTTCCGTAGGCATCCACGAAGATCGCATCACCTCATAGTGTGATAAATGATTAACAGCTATGGCGATTACTTCTGAAATAATTAACCAGATATATCCTGTTTTCCATCTGTCTCTCTTTCGTTTGGCTATCTCTTATGCTTCGTTTGAGAGCGGAGCTCCCGCCGCATATTACAAACAACTTTTCAAATTTTTACATGCTGCCAAGACATTTTTAAGAGAGGAGCACATACTGGCAAGTATATTAATAGTCGATTCATTTTAATAAGTATTTTAAATCTGTAATTATTTCAACATAGCCTTCGAATATTGGTATCACTGGTGTTCCTATTCTTCCTTAAATACGTGGTGCCAGAAAAACTATCTTTGTCAATTACCATTGTTAAATATGTATTTGTATATCTACATTTTTTGCCAAACACCCAATTTTAATCGTTAGTATTGTTAAAGTGTTCCTCTATCTTATTTTAAAAACTAATACTGCATATTGCTCAATATTTTACACACGTGTCGATGGAACGTACGCTTCGAAAGCTCTTTTTTAGCCTTTCATCTAAATGAACTCATGTTGTGTCACCAATATATGTTTTACACTAATGTCATTTACCTCTAAGATGGCCAAACGACAGGTAGATGGTAAAAACTAAATAAAAAATTTATGTGATTGGTCAGCTTTTAGCGATAATAGCCAACATAGCGGTGCTTGTCAACTACGACTTTGCGATCGCGGTATGAGATTCCCTACGATGAAACTTACCACCTACCTGTATCATTCCCCAAATGCTCTTCTACATTACGGAAAATGAGGCTGTAGGACTTTGAGAACCCTGACAACTTGGTGATGTCTGTAGGCTGGCGAGCTGAATGTAACTCGCACAGTAGCTGGACTAGCATTTTGATAGCAATGGGTTACAAATGTAAGCCTCTCGTCATCTGAAGCTTCTCTTATTACAAAGATTGTATCTGCTTACCACCTGATGACGATGGCTCAGCTTTACAGTGACATATTCGGAGGTTTTTTTACGGCATTCAGACAGTATGGAGCACCGGGTGTCCCTCACTGACTTTCAGCTACGATTCATCAGATTCCTTTCTCCTCCTCCCACTGTTTCTGAATGCAGTTAAGAATTTTAAAGACATTTGTGAAGTAATGGTCCTTATATGAGACGTCCGTTCCACGCAAGCGATGTCACTTAGTAGAGATCTTAACACAGCAAACAGTTATTTAACAATGTGGCCTCAGTCTCGTCAAAACAGTGTCAAACGCAACTAGCCTGGTATAACATCCAGAGCTGCCAAAGTAAGCCTCTTTCCGTAAAAATTTTGTCAGTTCACTTGTGCGCATTTTGTAAATAGTGAGTGGAAGGTACTTTCTTTTACAGCGTCAAAAGGTATCAACTTGTGAGACTATCGGTACTATATTGCCTGCTATTTTTATTTTCCTGCATGGACAGTAATTTTCCTGCGTACAGCAAAGCGCTTTGGGGATGAGATACTACAATGTGTTCTCGAGTGCCCACAAATATAAAGATAAATACTTTACTGTTCATACGTACTTTTCACATATGAAACGTAAATGATGAGAGGTTTTTATTGCTATCATATTTCTGCATTATGTATTACCTAGAGACAAAACCAAACTACGACCATAGCAGTGTAAATAAGACCAAGAAAAGGAAAACCTACATCAAGAAATAAGTTGTACCAAAGAACTGATTGTATTAAACGAGTCTCAAATTTAATAATAAGACAAAACAATCATATGAGCCAGGTAAGAGGCTCATCATCATAGAAAAATCGACCAGTGAAAATCAACACCGGTACTGATGTGTTCAATAACCGACATTTTTCGGCATTTGTTTGGTCTCAGTTGTAAAGGGTGTTTTTTTTTATTTTTTGAAACAACCGAGTAAACGCACCGAAATATCAGTTGGTCTTATCAGCAGTATGACAACATCGCTGATTTTGTAAAGAGATATTTTAATGACTTTCTCAAAGTACAAAAAGATCACACCGTTTTCACTAGACATCAAAGAGTCATGTGGCAATGTAAGCGAACGTGTTTTAATGACTAAAAAGAATGATTCCGAAAAGAAAAGTTCGCATTCGAGAGTAAAATAATTGACCAACGCATTGTCTCAATTGGCCTCCTGGGGCAATACTCACTCCTTTACTATATGCTGTGCCCGTGGATCTGGAAGCAGCTCATCCAATATCATTTAAATTAATTTAGTATGTTGAGAATTATCGCACAATCAGCTTAACAGCACATGCATCGAAGCTGCTTACAAGAATAATATACAGAAGAATGGAAAAAAAAATTGAGAATGCGCTAGGTGACGATCGGTTTGGGTTTAGGAAAAGTAAAGAGACGAGAGAGGCAATTCTGACGTTACGGCTAATAATGGAAGCAGGGCTAAAGAAAATTCAAGACAATTTCATAGGATTTGTCGACCTGGAAAAAGCGTTCGACAATATAAAATGGTGCAAGCTGTTGGAGATTCTAAAAAAACTAGGGGTAAGCTATAGGGAGAGACGGGTCATATACAATATGTACAACAGCCAAGAGGGAATAATAAGAGTGGACGATCAAAAACGAAGTGCTGGTATTAAGAAGGGTGTAAGACAAGGCTGTAGCCTTTCGCTCCTACTCTTCAATCTGTACATCGAGGAAGCGATGATGGAAATAAAAGAAAGGTTCAGGAGTGGAATTAAAATACAAGGTGAAAGGATATCAATGATACGATTCACTGATGACATTGCTATCCTGAGTGAAAGTGAAGAAGAATTAAATGATATGTTGAACGGAATGAACAGTCTAATGAGTACACAGTATGGTTTGAGAGTAAATCGGAGAACGACGAAGGTAATGAGAAGTAGTAGAATTGATAACAGCGAGAAACTTAACATCAGGATTGATGGTCACGAAGTCAATGAAGTTAAGAAATTCTGCTACCTAGGCAGTAAAATAACCAATGACGGAAGGAGCAAGGAGGACATCAAAGGCAGACTCGCTATGGCAAAAAAGGCATTTCTGGCCATGAGAAGTCTACCAATATCAAATACCGGCCTTTATTTGAGGAAGAAATTTCTGAAGATGTACGTCTGGAGTACAGCATTGTATGGTAGTGAAACGTGGACTGTGGGAAAACCTGAACAGAAGAGAATCGAAGCATTTGAGATGTGGTGCTATAGACGAATGTTGAAAATTAGGTGGACTGATAAGGTAAGGAATGAGGAGGTTCTACGCAGAATCGTAGAGGAAAGGAATATATGGAAAACACTGATAAGGAGAAGGGACCGGATGATAGGACATCTGCTAAGACATGAGGGAATGACTTCCATGGTACTAGAGGGAGCTGTAGAGGGCAAAAACTGTAGAGGAAGACAGAGATTGGAATATGTCAAGCAAATAATTCAGGATGTAGGTTGCAAGTGCTACTCTGAGATGAAGAGGTTAGCACAGGAAAGG
Source organism: Schistocerca cancellata (assembly GCF_023864275.1). Lineage (NCBI taxonomy): Eukaryota > Metazoa > Arthropoda > Insecta > Orthoptera > Acrididae > Schistocerca > Schistocerca cancellata. The sequence continues at coordinate 635,283,202 of NC_064631.1, read as the reverse complement.
AATTCGTGGCCGGCCGCATCAAACCAGTCAGTAGACTGATAACCAAAAAAAAAAGGACGATATTTGTTCGTATTCTGAGTCCAATACGTGTGCCTAATGTGAAGCCACATGTTTCCTCAACCACGCCCCACTAAAAAGCTGACTCCGAGCACAAAGCGCGGAAACATCGGCTGATACGTGACACCAAGTGTCAGTATCCACAGATCCCGACAGAGTAATCCTAGATTCTGATTCCTATCCAGAGACATCGCAGTCTCGATTCATAGATGTCGGCTTTGATTCGGACTTATGATGCATCCCTCACATTAGCAATACAATAAATAGTTAGTCTAGGGGCGGCGCCTCAGTCTACCAAACAAAACGTCATTGGTCCCAGGTTTTAACCCCGCCCGTGCTTTAACTGTGAATAAAAATAATCAGCAGTGGAGCCTGAAGACTTCCGGCATAAGAAGCCGTCCTTATCGTAAATATGGCCTTGTTAAATAGGGCTGAAAAGCGGACAGAGTTTCATGGCACTCTCTTGTCCTAGAGGTGGGAAACTGCGATTAAAAGGTGGAAGAAGCAGCAATGATGAAAGACCGGAGGATACAGTAGGCAATGGAACCACCACATTAAAGACATACAATGTGTCCCCAAAGGATACGTGGCCTGTAGTTGGAAAGTGTCATGATGACATGATGATCTCTGTATTGGCAAAGGATTCCCTCGTTCGAGTCTCCTGGAGGGGACTGCCAAGGGGGAGGTGACCGTGAGATAAAGATTAAATAACCAACGAAAGCCTAACGTTCTAAGACTCGGGGCGTGGAATTTCAGAAGTTTGAACGTGGTACATAAACTAGAAGATCTGAAAAGGAAATGCAGAGGCGCAATTCAGATATAGCGTTGATCAGTGAAGTGAAATGGAAAAAAGACAGGGATTTCTGGTTAGATTAGTATAGGATAATATCAACGACAGGAGAAAATGGTATAACGAGAATAGGATTCGTTATGGACAGGAAGATAGGGCAAAGAGTGTGCTATTGTGAACAGTGCTAAATGTTCCGTTTTTCAATTAATATTTAAAAAAAAATGAGTGACGTTAATTTGTGAAATTATCATTGCTTTTAAATATTGCATTATAGAAAATTGAAAGAAAAGCTATCATCGCTATTTTAATAACAATGCCGACAGAAACGACAGACAAACACAAGGCATAAGAATTGGTACAGCTATGGAGAGACAATAGTGTCCCTGTTGTGCTAAATATAAGCATGTACGTATAATGCGAGGCGGACGAAAATGTCGTAGGCCTCGCTGCAGTGTCCAAAACTTGCCGCCACCTGGTCTGCAAGGTAGTATCTCGCTGTCGTTGCCGGACATTCGTTGTAATGTAGAATGGCACAAACCCCAGCCTGGAAATATTTTTATGAAGTACAGTGCTTTCTGTGCTTTAAAGATTTATCTGCCATTTCCACGAAATAATAAAACAGGAAGAAACTTATGGTAATAATAATCAATTAAAGATTTTTAAACAATTGATTCATAATGTAAAATAAAAATATAAAGTAGCTGATCTCTTGCTTGTGTCATAATATGGCTTCATCTGCTTGTAGCCCTTGAAAACAGACAAATGAACACGAAAAACAGAGTTCACCTACCTCAGTTTTTCCGCTTTAGCTCAGGTATTCGTAACGCCCAAACAGTAATATGGTGGCCGATTCCAACACGATTTTTCAGCAGAGTTACAGAAAATTAGAATCAATAGGAGAATACTGGTAATTTTTTGTAGTATTCAGCCACCTATCTCTTAACGGGAAAAGCGGCGAATGGTGGACGGCCGACGTTTTCATTTATTCGCCTATATAATTTAATATTTTGATTTCATATATGTTGAAACTGAGACATTCAGCAGTTTTCAGTCTTTGTTCGAGTTTTATATTTATCACTAAAAAAAGAGGAATAAAAACCGAAAATTGTTTATTTCAGAAACCGGTTATTTCGAGCTCTTTTAACAGTTAGGTTAAAATGACTCGAAAGAAAACGATAATACAGAAAACAGATTATTTCAGCAATAACCGCCACCTCTGGGCCCAGTATATTACTTTTGCCAAAGCACAGTCTCAATCTGTGGTCCTTCGTGAGAAATGCTGATTCCCGGAAGCGCTGTTACTAAGTTCTGTGTATTTTATTTTCTAAGCAATAATCACTTCTACGTATTAAGCTGAAGTGGCTTGATATAGGCCTACATCACAATGGTTGTCTGGACTATCCCGTCTTGGAACCAGCTCACCCAATGCGTCCAAGAGGCGCTCTCATGGGTCTATGTTTTCTGCAGCTCTTGCAGGTTGCTTTGAGGAAGTGACATACGTCTCACGTACACCGCTTATACCCGGAGAGTGTAAGAAGCAGTGGCCTGGATAGATCCACAGTGAGTTCTCCGTTTATCCTCGTCCATGCATCCATTTACGCTACGAATACTACATCATTTGCACATTATTTCTTACAACTTATATAATGCACTGAATTTATGAAAGATACGTTTCTTACATGCAGTGAGTTCCGTATTACCTACAATTTAGGCAGGACAACGTATTATGATATAGATGTTGTACAGAACTGAGCCAGGCCCGTATCGAGTCCACGAGGCCAGTTAACGACTTCTTTCTGGTACTCTGGCCTCACTGAGAGCTGTCTTTGGGAGACTTCTCAAGCTCGTTTAAGCAAATTTGGTATCTTTGAACGACGTATTTATGCTTACATCTATGATTTTAGATATTTAAATATTTAATTCTTACTGCTCCTTTTCGTGTGAGCGCTCCCTTTGCTGATCCCAGTGGTATGTCGCCGGTACCATAAACGAATCGTAATCATCCCATTTAGCGTAACGTGGAGCGCACCAATTTGCGAGAGAGGGAACTGAGCCATGCCCGTACTGAGTCCACGAGGCCAATTAACGACTTCTTTCTGGTACTCAGGCCTCCCTGAGAGCAGTCTTTAGGAGACTTCTCAAGCTCGTTTAAGCAAATGCTCAGATTGTCCTCCATCTCAGCATCAGAAAATACGACACACAAACAGTCAACGTATGACGGCAGTCGGTAGGAAGTGTACGCAGTTCGTAGTCAGAAGGCACACACAATTTATCTCAAGTCGATTTAAGAGTGTAGTGAAGCAAGCGGCTACTAAATTAAAATAAAAGAAATCTGCTGGATTATGAAAACTGCAGTGCTCATAGTTCGATATAAACGTTAGAGACAGGGAGAGAGAGAGAGAGAGAGAGAGAGAGAGAAAGACAGAGAGAAAGGGACAACGAGAGAAGCATCCTTTTTACTCCTAACTTGCCACATGTATTTATATTGCGGTTGAGCTGGAAGCTCCAGAACTAGCTTAAAACTTTTAAACGTGTTTTGCTTTTCGCTACAGTTCGTAACAACGAAAATGCAGACAGAATACATTCTGCGGCATTCAAAAGTTTTTCGACGTTTAATATCCGTTGATAAGATGTACTGTACTTCTAATTCTGGCTCTGTAAGCTTCATTACAGAAACAATATTTAATACATAATCGATATACTAGTGTAACTAATTTTGACTCTATATAACTGATTGTAATTATAATGAAAATATCGTAATTTGCTGGGTAATAGCCAAGGGAAACTTATTGAAATGTATCAATTGCAACGAAGAAATGGTAGTAGCTGAGCTTTTGTTTATATCGGAATGTGGAGAGTCTCTGTCGCATTGCGAGCTGATATGGAGCAGAGCAGCTTAAGTTATGAAAGAGTGCGGAAGTGTTTGTTGAGCGCTCCGGCCGACGCGGATTGCAGCTAACGCTCGCGCCATTGCACACGCGCCTGATTCGTTAACCTCTGAGTATTGAGAGCACGGTAGGAGAGGACAGGCGGAGGAAGCTGCGATTCCAGCTACTGCCTGCCCCATAATTATTCGTGGCTCTTTAGACTACTCGGTGTTGTTCTCAACGAGCAGCAGCAGCAACAACAACGGCAGCTCAGGATTGTCGTCTGCTACATTCTTCGTCGTCCCCACAGCTGCAACATCGTGACCGTTAACTGAGAAACAGAGTAATGCAGAGGCTTTGACCAACAATATTCCTTTCACAAAGTATGAATTACTTGAATAATTACTTGCAATTGTTAAAACTTGTAGGGCACCTAGGTTGTCATCATTGTCCTCAGGCATTACTACCAAGCAAGGTCCCTTTCCTTTCCATGAAATCACCAAGTGTCGTAGGAATATCAAAGATTAATTATTAACTGCCAGTTTCAGTCTAAAATTTCAGCCTCAGTAACTGTTTGTTCTTGTATGGCATGACAGAAGCTATATAAAGTAAAGTAAAATTTCACTGGCAAAAATAATAACTAAACATACAGTACAAATAAAGAGTGCGCAATTTCATTTGTTCTGTACTTTGCTTAGTGAGTAACTTCTGCTGGCTTGGTATGTATTTTATTGTTGTTATCTTAAAAGTAAAACCTATTGCCCATTTGCTCAAAGCAAATTCAGCTCAATCTTTCAATAATCAAAAGTAAATCGCTTGCCTATTTCTAAATACTGCATTACGTTACACTGGGATTATTGAAAGTTATCTTTTTACATAACAGTTCAAGTTAAGCCAGTCATTTATTTAACCAGTAATTTTATTTACCGTTACTTTGAAAACTTTGTGTTTGAGAGTAAGTAACTGCAAGCTCAGTGCTTTCAGTCATTTATTTTCTCGTGAACTGTTATGCTGTGGAAAATCGAAAAAACCTTCTGTTTCCACGCCTGTTATTATCTGCTTAAATTTCTTTGCCATTACCTTTCATAAAATTCTGGAGATTCCATTGCCCTAGCGGGCTGGCTACCGTTTAATTATCCCGTATTATTAGCAAATCTGTCTTTTCTTTGTGTCATCAGTGATTTTTGTAGTAAATAATTTGTGGTACACTTTTTACCCCCTACACTGTTCGTGAGTGATTGCCCTATACTCCACCCACTTCAGAATTATTGTCAGTAGTTAGTTCAACTTTAGAATAGATCCTTCCATCACAATAGTCTGTTATACACTTTCATCCAAGTAAACAGTGTTATTTTTCTTCGGTAACGGTAGCCTTATTCACTGTAAATTTTCATTAGGCATAAGCGATCACGGTCAGTTTGAGACTTCTTTATTTAATTCTGAAACTGCTGAGTGAAACTGACGTACTGTCACTTTGATTGTCTATATCGTTCCAACACTGACCTACAGAATTATCCCTGACAAATAAAGCACAGACTTATTCTATTCATTAATGACCCACAATATACAAGGAAAACGCAATTTCACTATTAATTAACACATAAGAATGGCCCTTAATTAGAAGAAATCCTAAAAATAACTCATACATTTCATAAGTCACTTACTTCACAGAAAACCTTCATGACACGAACTACAGCAAATACAGCTAGTACACAGCCAGCTAAATAAAAAGATCCTATCTACTGTAGACTCTAACTAGTAATAGGCGTGTGGTTAGCAAAGTAAAGATTTCGTGGCAGAGCAAATAATGTATTTAACAGATTTTACCTTAATCGTATGACATCCAGTTCCAAAAACTATATAATCTACAGTAATTCCATTACCCACATTTTATAATCCATGTTCAACCAATATTAAATCTCGATGACGGACACACGTCCAGGCCATCCGCTCGCGCTAACGCTGCTTCTAACCTCCATCATTGCTAACTAAGACTTCTAACTGCGAGTTCTTCCAACCACAGAGTCTCTGCGCTGTTAGTGATATTATTGCAGTATAAAGCACTGCCAACATAAAAACTTATAAACACGCCACTTACATAGCCCCCCTGCTCCTCTCAAAAACTTTAAAAAGTTTTTTGGGCAGTGGACCAGACTAATCTGTAAAATTTTTTTATATTAAGAATATCAAATAGATTAGATGCACCCAATTAGTAATATTCTGTTGGTCAATAAAGCAAAAATTATCCTCACAGTCCCTAAAGAGAGTTCTAATCATTCATCAGAAGGCTAGTCTATGACAGTTTTATGCACAAAGCCTGCGCAGTAAAAGAAAAAGCACTCTTAAATAGTGGACTTCCATGCAGTCTTGAAGAAGTAGTGTTGTCCTCCAAACGGAAACACAGTCCTGATTCTTGACATGAAGATTAGTAATGGGCCACAACAGAGCAGATCCACAGCAGAGTCAGTCAAGGTCTTGAAGAGGATTGGTAGACCTGGTAGGTCACCACTTGTACAGACTATGGTAGTAATGGGCCACTAAAGGTGCAGACCCACTGCAGTCCATGTAGAGCCATCCTTCGCGACTGTGCGGGTGCACAATCACAACTGAAGAGTCTTGAGGATCATATAGCAAGTCCATGAACTACCCCTTGTGCACTCACTAAAGTTTTTCCCAATATCCTTAGAACCAGTAATTCTGTTAACCAGTCCCTTGCAGAATTACCAGCACACGTGCAAGCACTAACACAGTCATATAACCTCAGACATTTTATACATTTAGTATGACCGACAGACAAATGTGTGCAGTAAAATGAAGTCCTACTATTTTTTTTATTTTTATTTTTTATTTTTTATTTTTATTTTTATTTATTTATTTATTTATTTATTTGCAGAGCAAAGAATTTATTTAGGAGACTGAGATTCTCACTCTGCAGCGGTGTGTATGAAACTTCCTGGCAGATTAAAACTGTGTGCTGGACCGAGAGATTCTGTAAAGTGTGGAAGGTAGGAGACGTTGTACTGCCAGAAGAAAAGCTGTGAGGAGGGGGCGGGAGTCGTGCTTGACTAGCACAGATGGTAGAGCACTTGCCCGCGAAAGGCAAAGGTCCCGAGTTCGAGTCTCGGTCCGGCACACAGTCTTCATCTGCAGGGAGTTTCAATTCATTTAACAGATTTTACCTTAATCATGTGACAACCAGTTCAAAAAACTACATAATCGTCCGTGACATCCAGTTCCAAAAATTATACAATCGTCAATAATTCCACCAACCACATCTTACAATCCACGTCCAACAAATATTAAATCTCCATGGCGGACACACGTCCAGACCGTTCGCTCGCGCTAACACTGCTTCTTATTTCCATCGCCGCTAACTGTTATCTTCCAATTGCGAGTCCGACCAACCACAGAGTATCTTACAGAGGGCGCACAGGGCTGTCAGTGATGTTAATGCAGTCTAAAGCGCTGCCAACATACAAACATCTAAACAGGCCCCTTACAAGCTGTAACGCAATCCAGTAGGCCGATTACAAAGGGGGGAGGCTACAAGCCCAAAGAAATAATCGCGTCTTTCATGCGACACTCAATGTGGAGAGAAATCGTCGGTTTGTCTCCCTTTACAAGCGAAACGATTTTTAAAACGAAATTCAGCTACTCAATCGTTCTAACGGTCCCAAATTAGTCTACTGCGATATTCAGTCTTTCGATAAATATTTACAGGGACAGGAAAACACCAAGAATAAATAGTACTCCAAGAGCGAGTAAGCAGCGTCTCTGCATGGTTGTGGCTATCAGCGCTGGCCAGGGCGATTCTGTCGCTGTGGAAGAACTGCCTATTCCTCGCTTTTTGCAGTGACTCTCAATGCATGTCGCTAAAAATGAATACCGCAGCAGACAAATTTTGGACCGCTTTATCGGTTTGACACGTAAAATTCAGCTTCAAAAATCATTTTGTTTGTAACAGAAAAGAAACCAATGCCTTATTCGACCCTGAGCTTCTCATGAAAGACATGATGAACGGTATTTGTTTGGGCTGGCTCCAGCCACACTTAGCAAAAACAAAATGGAAAACATCCGCCGAAACAATACATACTGTATTCAGCAGCATGTTCATCGAGAGGGCTCTAGTACCTGCTGACGTCATCCACTTACCGTGAAAAGTAATAGCCGTAACACTCCACAGGGGTACACTCAGAGATCGTGAATCCAGTCATTAAGCAAAGAAACAACTACAAAGAACATGTTCAGTAACCTACACGATATCACAAAAGACATTCTTGCGAGATATCAGGATTGTGTATTCAAGGTGACTGAAAGTAGGAACTTGGGGTATGTTAAAAATTACCCTGGCGCTATTTGTAGGTATTCTCTGCGACGCAGTTTGCTTGCTCGCTCGTTCGATAAGGGGAGACTCCACCAAAAAATTTAACTACTTTTCTCCTTTTCCTATTTCAACAGAATTATAAAATGTTGTCCATCACGTAAAGATGTAACACCACTCATGGTTTGAAATCCGACTTTCATTGCTTTTAGAGTTCTGAATTTTTAGTATGATTTTAATGATATATTCGGAAACCCACAAATAGTACTAAGACTTCAATTTTAACATTCCAAATATTTTAACTACACTGACAAAGTATTCTTCAACACTTCTGTGCATTCATTTAATGAGAAATGCTAATCATTCACTCACGGTACTCTCTTTTTCAGGCTTCAGACTTAAATTTTCTTTACTTATCGGCACATGAACATGATAATAAAAGAGAGAAACTAAATTTTCGATAGTGTTAATGCATAGAGGTATGCAAACACCTCAAACATTACTTCCTGAAAAAAGTTTCATTGACGCTAGTTAATGTGTAGGATAAAAACAATTGGCATTGATCTCACAAAAACAGAATAATAGGAAATGGATTTTAAAATTTTATTGAAAAACGAATGCTTGCACAAGACACCTATTCAATAAAATTCACCGGTACCATACGCTTTGTTCTTCCTGCTCCTGTAAGGCTTCTTCATGTAATGATTTGAAAACCTTCACAAGGTAGCAGTGTGTGGGCTCCTTGATCCGTCGTATCTCTAGATAAGCAGATCTTCTTCCGGGAGTCTGATGAAGGAGCGCTGAGACTCCGGCTTCTTCAATCCTCAAAACTTCATCTATTGAGCAATGAAAAAGCTTCTGCAAGAGTCGAAAGTATATTTCTTTTCCTATTGGACACTAGGACCAAATAACATTGTGCATATCTTCATTCACATTTTGTGTCTTCTCATTCGCGCATTCAGCCGTTAGTGCGACTGATGCAAGTGTCCGATTGACAAGTGCTATCTTGGCCACATTAGCAGCTGCGAGTCTGCAATGGCTCCTCGCTCAGTGCATACTTCATAATATTCTTAGGCCTTCATGTATTTCGAACACAGCGAAATTGTTTTGGGATCGAAGAGTAAACACGCGAAAGATGTGAAATGGCCGTAAAAGCCTTTTTTTAAAAAAAAAATTGCTGGTGGAGTATATCCTCAAGCTACAACGCCGCGAGTACGCCACTGCACGCTCCAAAACGTAACATGCGTACCGGTTTCTCATTTCACCACTGGCCTCCAATGCCAAATGGAGAGTGATTATTATCATTATTTCAGTTCTGACTGTGTAAGACTACCTCTACTTCTTTTGCTTCCCAACAAGTTTGGGCAAACTATGATACCACACAGGATCAGTATAAATGTTCGCAAATATATGCGATGGATTTGACCAGTGTCTGGATCTTTCGCATGCACCCGTGGGATGGCACAGTTAACAACTGTGAAAGAAGATAGAAAGTTGTGATCCTAAATGTAGAGGTGAAAAGTGCCCCTAGATTGTGTATGCACGCATGTAAAAGACGTACTCGAGCCATATCGAATGTCTGTTTCGAAACCAAAAACTTGGCATTTTATTAGCAGACATTTCGTCAGGGTCTGTCTGTGAATGCAATTTGTTTTCACCTTCGCCCAGCAAGTTTCGGAACTACAGTTCAGTTCTCAAATGGTTCAAATAGCTCTGAGCACTATGGGACTTAACATCTTAGGTCATCAGTCCCCTAGAACTTAGAACTACTTAAACCTAACTAACCTAAGGACATCACACACATCCATGCCGGAGGCAGGATTCGAACCTGCGACCGTAGCAGTCCCGCGGTTCCGGACTGAAGCGACTAGAACCGCGGCCGGCTTCAGTTCTCAGGGATAACACTGAAGTTTTTTCGTCGCTACATCTGCTTCTGTAAACATTAGGCATCAAGCTGACGACATATTGACTATTTTCGCACCGAAAAATTGCAGTACAAGATGAACAAAATAAATGAAGAATTGTCAATTATTGTCTTCATTTCGCTACGGAATGTTCATCTTCCTCTTTGTTTTGATTATACCGTCCGAGATGTTTCTGTCGTAAAACTAAAACGTATTAATTTTATCTACTCGCGGGTGACACACTGCAGCAGATGTAACGACGAATGTAATCGCGGCACAGAAACAGTTTTTGATGAAACAGGAAAATAAAAATTGGTGGCTACAGGCACCGCCGTAATAAAAGAAATGTTCCAAATAAAACTTTTTTGCGCCTATCACCGTAGACTACCATTTCTCTTGGTGTACATAGTACCACTCCGTCTTCAGGCCACAAGTGGCCCATCGGGACCATCCGACCGCCGTATCATCCTCAGTTGAGGATGCGGATAGGAGGGGCGTGTGGTCAGCACACCGCTCTCCCGGTCGTTATGATGGTTTTCTTTGACCGGAGCCGGTACTATTCGGTAGAGTAGCTCCTCAATTGGCATCACGATGCTGAGCGCACCCCGAAAAATGGCACAGCGAATGGCGGCTGGATGGTCACCCATCCAAGTGCCGACCACGCCCGTCAGCGCTGGGCTTCGACAGGATTTGTGATTGGTGTAAAGAATGGCAGCTAACTCTAAATACAGATAAATGTAAATTAATGCAGATGAATAGGGAAAAGAATCCCGTAATGTTTGAATACTCCATTAGTAGTGTAGCGCTTGACAAAGTCACGTCGATTAATTATTTGCGCGTAACATTGCAGAACGATATGAATGTAATGGCAGTTGTGGGGAAGGCGGGTAGTAGTCTTCGATTCATTGGTAGAATTTTGGGAAGATGAGGTTCATCTATAAAGGAGACCGCTTATAAAACACTAATACGACCTATTCTTGAGTATTACTTGAGCGTTTGGGATCCCTATCAGGTCGGATTGAGGGAGGACATAGAAGCAATTCAGAGGCGGCCTGCTAGATTTTTTACTGGTAGGTTTGATCATTACGCGAGTGTTACGGAAATGCTACAGGAACTCGGGTGGGAGTCTCTGGAGGAAAGGAGGCGTTCTTTTCGTGAATCGCCACTGAGGAAATTTAGAGAACCAGCATTCGAGGCTGACTGCAGTACAATTTTACTGCCGCCAATTTATGTTTCGCAGAAAGACCACAGAGGCATACAGGCATTTCTGTTTGGGACTGGAACAGGGAGAGAAGATGCTAGTCGTAGTACGAGGTACCCTCCGTCACGCACCGTATGGTGGATTGCGGAGTATGTATGTAGATGTATTTGTAGATGTAGAGCTTCGGTGTTTTCACGGAAACCGGTGTATCCACTGCGGCAAGGCCGTTGCCTCGTATACATAATAGAGTCTTGTGAAATCGGGTTGTACTTGAATCAACCTGTATTTTGGCTATTTGAGATTTTTCCAGTCCTCCGCAGTTTCTCCTCGCCCTAACGCCAAGTCACCAATAGTCTGTTACAGTAACAAATGTGATAAACAGCCTGTTCTTTTCCCCTTGTTTACTCCTTTTAATATGTCTTTATTTTGCTCTTTAGCTGGCCATTTATTTAACGATGTTCTTTTTAACACAGCTGACTAATGTTGGAGACGTTGGCGATGCCACAGCTTCGACGTCCTTTTAATCTGCTCCACTCTGCTCGTGGACACACCGTTTTGCAGGTCTACTCCAGCAGCCTCCAGCGAACACGTGGCCTCTACACCTGCTGCTACAGCCGCGCAGCTGGCAGCGGCGCGGTCAACGTGAGGCGCTGGGCGCGCAGTGTTTCGCCGCACAACGGCGCCATTGTGTGCGCGCCGAGGCGAGAGTGGCAATCGGCGTCGCGCGGCCCTACATCGATAGTGAATCGCCGTCCAGCCCCATCTCCAGCCCACGGCCTGGCTTTCCAAAGCACTCGCCGCCCACGCGTCGCCGCCGCCGCCAACGTAGCTCCAATCTGAGGCCACATTGTGCCAAACACCCCAAACGGCAGTAATTTCGCCTCGTCTCCGGCAGTGCCGTATTGTGTCTCCCTACCAGCCACTGACGCCCGCTGCGCCTCCTTTCGTCCTGCTTCTGTCTGTCTCTCTGTCCCTCAAGACTGGAAGGCAATAGAGGCCGGGAGCATGGTGACGTTTTCCGTTGATGAGATATTGTGGAGCCTGCGTCGAGTGTGAGATCGCACTGACTCTTAAAGGAGCGAGGATGAAAATAGTATTATATACGTAGAACCCACAAGGCAGCTATTGGGTTTGTGGAAGGCTTGCAGTAGACGAAGATAAATTTGAAGCACTAAACATGCTCGTACTTTGTATGCTTCCTCCGTCTTGCGAAACTTTAGCAAATCTTTTTGTACACTGACTGGTAATCCAGATGCACTATACATTCATATACATCTACATGGCTACTAAGCAAATCGCTTAAGTGCCTGGCAGAGGCTTCATCAACCCATCTTAACCGTAACACTCTGTAACTCCACTCTAGAACAACTCGCGGGAAACACGAACACATGTATCTTTCAGTGTGAGCTGTGATTTCCCTTATTTTATTATGATGATCCTTTCTCCGTACGGCGGCCGCGGTGGCCTAGCGGTTCTAGGCGCCTCAGTCAGGACTCGCGCGACTGCTACGGTCGCAGGTTCGAATCCTGCCTCGGGCATGAATGTGTGTGATGTCCTTAGGTTAGTTAGTTTTCAGTAGTTCTAAGTTCTAGGGGACTAATGACCACAGATGTTGAGTCCCATAGTGCTCAGAGCCATTTGAACCATTTTTCTTTCTTCGTACGTGAACATCGCTAAAGGTCACCTCCAAATATTCAAATACAAAACGATGTCACGCTTATGGCCTAAAAAGTGACTGACCTACCTCTGTGCTAAAACCCATGTCACAATGGGGAATGAACTTTCGAATGACGTCACAGTGCCACCCCTCAACTCCTGTTCTGCCAATGCTCTCGCTGTAAACTGGCACTAATTTGCTTCTTTATTTAATTATTTTGGTCCAAGTTATCAATGAATGGCAGTAATAATATTATTAAGTGCGGCTGTAGTTTACAGTATTTCACACATAATGATTTCATGGAATTTCATTGCTGACGTTACTGCAAAGATAATATCTAGTACAGAACTTGGACGTGCCATTCGACATATCTTCCCTTGGGGGCCGCATAACTAACATAGAATGAAGAGCCAAAGAAACTGGTACACCTGCCTAATATCGTGTAGGGACCCCCTAGAACGCAGAAGGGCCGCTACATGACGTGGCATCGACTCGACTAATGTCTGGAGCACTTTTGGAAGGAACTAACACCATGAATCCTTCAGGGCTGTCCATAAATCCGTAAGATTACGAGAGGGTGGACAACACGTTGCAAAGCATTCCAGATATGCTCAACAATGCTGGGGAGTGCTGAAACTCAGAAGAGCGTGCCCGGAGCCACCCTATGGCAATTCTGAACATAGGGGGGTGGGGGGGGGTCCGTCGCATTGTGCTGCTGGAATTGCCCAAGTCCGTCGGAACGCACAAATAACATGAATGGATTAAGACGATCAGACAGGATGGTTACGTACGTGTCACCTGTCGAGTCGTATCTAGATCTTTCAAGGCTTCCATATCGCTCCAACTGCACACGCCTCACACCATTACAGAGTCTACACTAGCTAGAACAGTTCCCTCATGACATGCAGGATCCATGGATTCATGAGGTCGACTCCATGTCCGTACACGTCCATCCGCTGAAGAAAATTGAAACGAGACTTCTCCGACCAGGCAACATGTTTCCAGTCATCAACAGTCCAACGTCGGTGTTGACGGGACCCGGCGAGGTGTAAAGCTTTGTGTGGAGCAGTCATCAAAGATACATGAGTGGGCCTTCGGCTCCGAAAGCCCATATCGATGATGTTTCGTTGAATGGTTCGCACACTGACACTTTTTGATAACCCATCATTGACATCTGTAGAAATTTGCAGAAGGGGTGCACTGCTGTCACGTTGAACGATTCTCTTCTGTCATCGTTGATGCCGTTCTTGCATGATCTTTCTCCGGCCGCAGTGACTATAGACTATAATACATTAAAGAATTAAAAATATTACGAATAATTAAAAAGTAAATTCTGAAAAAAAGTGCGGTTTATACATTTAGTCTTTCAGGCTAAATTAACAAATACATTTTTCAGTAATACTGTCATTTAGTACGTATTTTAAAAAACTCTGCTTGTGCAGTTAATTTTCTTGAATAACCTTTTAACATTTTAATGTTAGGATAATAAGCTGCCATCTCTTTCATCTAAGAATAGATGATCAACGCAGTTACCCGCTATCTCTGTGTAATGTCTTGTCTGTGTAGACGTGTCTGTGTAGACGTGTCTGTGTAGACGTGTATCTGTTGTCTTCAAGATCCCTTCACCTTCACACATAAGTCTATACAGTAAAGTAGGGCCCTCCCAGTTCTTGGCTGATCCGTGATAAGACAGGCGAAAAGTTAGACTAATAGAGGATTCTTAGGACTACCTCTATTTTCATTCGCTCTCTCTCCTTCATCTATGTATAGTTTTTAATATAAGATTTCATTACGTGATATAGTGATAAAAAGAATCAGTCGAATAGAATCTTTGGTGGAGTTCTTCGTCTTGGTAATCAGCGGCTGGCTTGCTGTAACAGATTTACATTTATTATTACTGTTAAACACTGCAGTTAGTCGGGAGAATCAATCGTTTAAACAATTTGTTCCTTTTACGAAAGATTGCGAATTCCAGATGTGTACGAAGACTTTTTGGACGATTTAACACAGACTCAGTTATTGCAGGCTCTCTTCGACACAGCTGAAACTTCCCCACTAATTACAGGACCAACGTGATCAACAAATGATTCAGAAAAAACTCATTCGTACATTCACTCCAGAATAAAAAAAACTCACCAACCTTATTTATGGAGGAAATCGTGTATTAAATCCATCTCCATTACATGTCCAGATCTCCGGTAATTCCATGCCATAATTATTTTCCTTTTACAATCTCTTTCTCTTCAAACAAGCCGCTAGCGACACAAATGGTAATTGGCTTGCTTTAGCGAGAAGAAAAGCAGAATATGTATCTCTCAGAAACACGTCAGTCCCTCCACCGATACTCCAGAAGCTGTCCTAGTTACCACTCTAACAACCATGGGGAATGCATATATGCATCTCTGTTATTTCAAAGAATAAATGCACTAGAAAATACTTTGGCGTCGACGAGCTGTCGCCGCATATATTACGAGAAAATGAGATCAGATAACTTTTCCAAAGTGAATTGATGTGGATGGTTTGATTGAAAATGACTAATTGGTGCGTGGTAGAGGGTATTTGCTGTGGTGACATTACAACCTACAGTTCATGAAGTTAACACAGATATATAAAACTGTAGTTAGTGTCTTGTTTCAAGTTCGTTTGTTCTAACAGGTAACTCAGTTTCAGTGAGGCAGGGTAGGTACATTAAGATGATGATTACAGCTAATGTTCGTAGATGTCATTAGTTGCTGGATTCTGGGCTTGACTGCACGGTTCTGCTGGCGATGGGCCAAAGGGAGGGTGCTGACGACGTTTCAGCTCCTTAGTGCCCATCTTGACGGAGAGGTCGATAACCAGAGGTGCAGACTTGGGTTGTACCTGGAAAAGGTACTAGGTAGCTCATCGTTATCAGGTTACGTGGAAAAGGTGTACAAAGGAGTTAGAATTGCGTAAACCAGGGCTTACATAAACTGTGCTCAAATAAAATCTTTCTTAACACGCAAGTATTTTTCACATAAGTAGATACAATAAAGAATAACTAGACTTAAATACGTGAAGTGGATCCGTGTTTAGCTTGGGAGCCTCTTTATAAACGTTTTTGAAACTCTGCACAGTGTCCAATTAAATCAGCTTATGAGGGTAATAGCAGCCTTGTAGTTAAAGTCTAGAACATGCACTGTGGAAGCGTCTCTGTCGGGTACATTTTCATACATGTTTACTCACCAGTTTAAATCGAACAGTGCTCCACGACGATAATCCGTCTTTGCCGTAGGCAGATAGGGCTGTCAGCGTTGGCACGCCGGAATACAATGTTCGCTAAGCCTCTATCACAACCATTTTCAGCGTTGATATAGTATCAACAACAGTTCGCCAATTTCAATTCTGGTAAGTAAAGTGTTCCCTTTTCTTTTCTACAGGGCTCCTATTGGTGTACTAGTTTCTGTTAGCCTTCTCAGCACGCACCGGCACCTTATTTGTTAATTGGGATTGTAAAATTTCACTGTACATGCACTAATGCAATAAGGTTTTCGAATCTGGGTGCAATGGATCGTAATCTATCTGTACATATGCTTTGGTATCACACCCTTGGATCTTAAAAACTTCGTTCAAGAGGAAAATATGCAGAAAACTATGTAAAGGGCTCAGTGGGAATCAAACCCACAACTTATAGCAGGGACAGAATTCTATATAATGACAAAACATTTATGACTGAGCCTCGACAACAACACCTATTCATTCACAGCACAATGTTTGCCCTTTGTATGTATGCATGAAATCAAACCCATTACGCGAAAACGCGGCAGAACACAAAAGGAGAACAGAAAGCAAAGTCAAAAATTGCTGCAGAACCACTACTTAGAACTCATGAAACGCCACTTCAAAAGTAATAGTTCAAAATCCGACTGTATGTGGTAATATTATCATTCATGCGGATTTGAATTCTACCAATAAAGAGTCATCGCTATTCTGTATATCATAGCAACAAGTTACAAATAACCGTTAATGGAAGTTTCTTCTCTTGTGCTAGTCTTTAATTTCATCTAGTACAGAAGTGCTATGGAAAAGAAAGAGATACTATTTACGAATATGTACTTACTACTATGAACCAAAATATTTTATTTGCGTATTACAAGATGGAGCTTTATATACACAACCTGTTCTTCTTCCCTGTTGAGCACAGACACAGTAATTTTAGACAGGATGTATCACATTATCCCTGCTAAACTAATATAGGCAGAAGAACTTCTTGTACAAATTATTATTCAGTACATAGACCTTGTGGAGTATCACAACACAAAGTCTTCATTTTCGTAATTCATATTCCATACAGAAAACATACTGAACCTAAAACATCTTTCCGCTTTGTATCGCTAATACCTACTATTTACAGATGTACATTTCAGTGATTGTAGGACACAGTCAATGTAGGGCCTAGTACCAAGTTCCTCTAGTAAGTGCAAATCGTGTAGCAGAGACTCCTTAATCAAGTGTCGAAATTATCCTCCTGTAACACAAATCTAAGTGTGAACAACTTTGCTTAAACAGGCTTCTTCCAATCTACCTGGATGTCACGCGTAAATGTAATTCTAGTATTTCCTCCTAGAATAACATGTTAAACTGGTTATTACTTACAGTTAATTAATCTTTTACTTTTTACAAATGTTAACTGGAAACAAGTAAGTTTAT
This sequence comes from Schistocerca cancellata, assembly GCF_023864275.1. Classification (NCBI taxonomy): domain Eukaryota; kingdom Metazoa; phylum Arthropoda; class Insecta; order Orthoptera; family Acrididae; genus Schistocerca; species Schistocerca cancellata. Next base: position 635,265,734 of record NC_064631.1, on the reverse strand, counting down.
CACTTTAGACACCTATTACGATTGTGATGGGAGTACAGTCCCATCGTTTTGTTGTTCCTAAGATAAGATAAAAAGTACCTTCCCTCATAGAAGACGGTAGAGCCCTTGCCCGTGACAGACAAAGATCCCGAGTTCGAGTCTCGGTCCGGCACACAGTTTTAAACTGCCAGGAAGTTTCACCTTCCTTCATGAGCAATCCTGATTATCCTGTAAGGACTGGTGTGAAGTAGCTGCCGCTAATAGTTCTTTCAGTCTAAAATCGAAGACTTCGGATGAGTTCTGAACAGTGTGCTGCCACCTACTTGATGTCTTTGTACTTGAATTTATTACTGTCATAAAAGATTTTCGTTAAATGTGCTTGCTCAGCAAGCGTGATCAAAGCATATCTTACCTTATCCTCCTAAGGCCATTAACTAATTTATTTCGTTTGCGACCGCCATTCATTGGATATCGATAAGAACGAATAATACCTGCATCTTTCCCTCAAAGACAAATATATACTGCAATAGTTAATCCTTTAGTTCAACCCACTGAAGATTTTCTAATCTATCGTTTATGTGATCTTCGCCATTCTTTTCCAGACTACATTGACGAAGTAAACTACCTCCCACCGGAGGTGCCGGTCCTCCCTAGGGCATGGGTGTTGCTCTTAGCGTAACTGAGTTTAAGAACTGTGTAAGTCCAGGGATCGATGACCTCAGCAGTTTGGTCCCTCAGGACACACACATTTTAACATTTTTTTGAAGTAAACTACTGATGTCTGCAGCTTTTTTCTTGTAAACTTCACCTTCATAAATTGATGGTATTTACCATGTCCGTCCTTCGTTTTTAGTATATCTACGATGTCAGTTGTCACCACCAATGCTCAGATAATATTTGCCCAAGGAAAAGTCGGTGTTTGCGTCACTCTCCAATTGAAATACCACGAAAAAATGCACTGTACAGATAAACGATTTACATCTTGGGATGGGCCGACTGTGGATCAGTTTCTTATAACTACTTCAACGTGCGTTTCCACTTTCACCTGTTGAGACCTGGTACAGATTGTTCCAATCATCTTGCCCCTAGTAGTACCATGTCGGTCATTTCTGACTCACAGTAGGAAACTGTCGTTTTATTCGTATTTGCGTGATATTTTGAGTCACCATGTTGACAATACGTTCAGGAAGCCTCTAAAGTGTAGCCGAAAGACAATTTGGCCTTTAAAATTAACAGTACTCTGTCAAACATAAATTTTCAGAAAAAACTTCTCTTTTATTTGAAATTTTTCACAAGAACTTTCAGTCTCATCAATCGTCGTTAAAACAACTAATTAAAACAATGTCACAATGTTTTCATTTACAAAAAGACTGAAGCAGAATCAGGCATATTGTTCATGTGAGTCCCAACAGCATTTTTACTTTTACAGACAAATAAGGTAAGTACAAAGTATTTATGTAAGATTCTAAAAAGCAGCAGGCGACTAAAATGCTCTGCGTGTTTTCTCGCTTGTTCCGATCAGGGAACTAAAACAGAAGAGGAAATAAGCCTTTTGTTGTTTGCAGGAAACCTGAATTTGACAACACCTTCTACTTTGTAAGAGGTTCGAGCAGATGTAATTTCGATGTATTGCTCACGCGCTGCCTGCGATATGCAAGGTATAAGAGAATCTCAGACCAGAGAGCAGTGTTGACTGCAGTAGGAACTGTGTAGCAGTAGGAGTAAGTAGTTGCTAGCGAGCAGTCTGGTCTGGTATGGTGTATCGTGTTGGCTGGGCCGGTCGTGGTGCAGCGATGACGGAGCCTCAGCATTATTATATAAGGTAAAAGCAGCCTCTCAAGTCCCACGTAAATGTTTTAAAAATGTCTCAATAATAATCTCTCTCATAAAAAGTTACCTTTGAACAACAATTCATTTGAATTTAAAGAATTTACTAATTTCTCGAATCCATGATCATCCCGATTATTGCAAAAGAGAAATCAGTTGTTTCCTTTCATAAATGACAAATCTATCGGCCAGCATTGCACAGGGCTGTGCCAGAAATATTTATTGTAAGAGCAGATATATACGCGTTATCCGGCGACTTCATTGAGGTAAGAATTTTTCTTTTGTGTAACCTCAAAACAGAAAAATTCCTAAACTTCTCAACAGTAAAAATTATAATTATGTCGTTCACAATCAGTGTAACGTCCCAACAAAATAATTTCCGTAACCTGGTTATAATACAATGAAATTGTTGCTCACTTATAACTTTTCAATAATTGACTGTGAATTTAACCTGGTAAATTTTGGACGTCAGCAGTGCTGCGTCATGGCCCTGAAAGATCATTCTGAATAAAAACGAAAAATTCTTACCGCAATGAAATCGCCGGATAACGCATATATATCTGTCTTACAATAAATTTTTCTGGCACAGACCTGTGCCAATAGATTTGTCATTAATGAAAGGAAACAACTGATTTTTATTTTGCAATAATCGGGATGATCATGGATTCGAGATATTAGTAAATTCTTTAAATTCAAATGAATGGTTGTTAAAAGTTACTTTTTATGAGAAAGATTATTATTGGGACATTTTTGAAACATTTACATGGGACTTGAGATAACAATACTGCATATGCGCAAGGCTGCTTTGATCATATACAATAATGCTCAGGCTCCGGCATCGCTTTACCACGACCGGCCCAGTCAACACGATACTAGACTGCTCGCTAGCAACAACTTAACTCCTACTGCTACACAGTTCCTAATGCAGTCAACACTGCTCTTTGGTCTGAAATTCTCTTATACCTTGCATATCGCAGGCAGCGCGTGAGCAATACATCTGCTCGGACCTCTTACAACTTTCATATTGGCCAGAGCTGATAACGAGTGCCTGCTAGGCAAGGTTGGCTCCTCTCTGCAGTTTTTAGCGGGCAGAAAGCTCATCTCCTACTCTGAGGATAAAGTCCCGGCGTAACATCTTCTGAGAGGTAAGCGAATGGAAAATTATGTGAGAATTGGTCATGTCAAAGTCAAAAATATTGTAAAATACGTGCACAGCCCGTCGGTGGGAGCCAGCTCAGACACTGTAGAGTCATGCCTTTTGGTCAACTATATCGACTCCAACCTTAGTTTCATTATAAAACCTCACAATCTGCAGAACTTTCTTCTCAGTATTCCCTTTCACCTGGCATCCAGCATGTATGTTATTCAGAGTAAGAATTTAATTACTTTTCACTTAGTATACTGTGAAAAGATTGTCGCCTGACTTGGACTTCGCACTCCAGGAGGGACTTCTTTGAATGAGGTCCGAGGAGTACTAGATAAACGCCAGTTGGTTTTAATTTGTCAGGAAGTTCCCAAGCAACGCACAGACAGTTAAAAAGTGGAAGGTTCCTTTTAAAAGTATAAATAACTTGTCGCATGAATTAGTAGAAATGCTCATTAATATACTTTTAATGGCAGTTGTAGTTGTATATCTATACTCAGCAGGCTACTTTACGATATGCAGCGGATGGTACATCTCGCACCAGTCTAAGTTTTCCCCTTCCTGGGTGGCGGACTGAAGGAGGCGGTCGTGTTAAAAGCGTCAAGTGGTGGAGAGGAACGTGGTGGACAATATAGTAAAAGTATATCAGCTGGACCAAATAATGGATAAAACTCGTAAAAATCGGCTCCGTCATGCTCACCCGGAGGAAAATAACCATATTAGGGTGTGGAGCCGTGCAATTGACAGTAATATAAAAGTATCAAAATCGTATAAGCTGCAGTGAAATACATGAAATCATTATTAAAATAAGACGGCGGTAGCCAAAAAGAATGGAAAGGGAAATGAAATAAACTGAAAGATAGAAAATCCTGGGTCTTACTGTACGCCACATCGAGTGCATAGGAAGACTAAATTAACACAGGTATAAAATTCTTTATCTTCTCGTGTGATACGGGAGGATGCGGTATGTCACAGCTTTCATTTTGCACTTCGGCCAGTCTTATTTTCGTTACGGATTCGTGTACTTGAATACATTTTACATGAGTTGCTACTTTCATAGTACTATCCGATTATACGATGCTACAGGGAAATATGGTTATTTTCCTCCATGTGAGCATTGTACAACCGAAGTTTCAAGTTTTATCCATTCCTTGATCCAGTTGATATACTTTTCTTCTTCTTTCATTTCACCCTATTTTGCGGTAACTTAAATCAATCAGCTTTTAATGTTCTGTGTCTTTCGATTAACCCTAAATTGTTCAATTCTTTCTGATCTTGTTTCCTTAGGATTTTTCTTAGTATTTTCCTTTTCTGATCTTTAGCTTACAATCAGATTATGGTTGGTGATGGACAATGTTTCGGCTGCACACAGGGCTTCCAGTTTGATTACTGAATTGTAATGCCACATTTTTGCATTCCACGACAGAGGATTATTTTTCTATGAGTTTTGGTGAGTTCGAAGGCCAGATCAACTTAAAATATTCTAGACTCCATTACCTTTTTTTCGACGGCATTCCAATCGATTGATTCTCCAAGGTATTTGAATTCTTTGATTATCTCAGCTCTTTGTTTTTCCACTTTGAAACGTTTTTGCCGTTTCTTTTTATGTTTGTCATTATCTTGGTCTTTCAAAAGGAGACATTGAGACCTACTTCTTCAGCTTGTTTTTGTAGTTCGAGAGTCCAGGTTCTTCCCAGGTCTCGTCTAGTATAGTCATATCCTCTGCAAAGCTCAGACAGTAAACTATGCTTGGGTTTTTGTTCCTAGAGGGTTTCCACAATGGTTCTTCGTTTTCCTCTCTCTGAGAGCTCTTCCTAGCGCGCAGTTAAATAGCAGTGGAGGGAGTCCTTTCCTTTGCCGTTCACCAGTTCGTATCTCAAAAGGGTGGGAGAGTTCCCCAATGAATCTGGCTTAGGAGTGCGTGTTCGTAAGGATTTCTCCGATTAAATTTGTGATTTTGTTGTTTAGGTTTAATTCTTTTAGCACAGAGACGAGGTATTCGGTATATACTGAGTCGTATGCCTTCTGAAAGTCAACGTAAATGCTAAAATATGATTTTTCTTTTACTTTTCCTTGGCTATTAGCTTTTGAGATTTAAGATATGTTCTGGGCAGGCTCTCGCTTTCCTGAAAAGCGCTTGGTATTCTCCAAGTTGGCAGTTTAATTGGGGTTCTGCCCTGTTTAGGAGGACGTTACAGAATACCTTGTATGTCACGTCTTTGTAGCAGTTGGGTGTTGTTTTTCACGCTTTCGTAGGGAGTGGGTGGATGAGAGCCGTCTTCCATTCATTTGGGATTCTTTCATTTGTCCAGATTTCTTCAAAGGTGCTTCTAAAAGGGTTTATAGTATTTTTCGTGAGATTTTTCCAAAGTTCAGCTATGATTTGGTTGTCTCCCGTGCTTTCATAGTTTTTGAGATTTGGAATGACTGTTTGCAGTTCCTTAGTGGAGGGTGGTTCAAGGTTATGGTTGTTGACGTCTTAAAGCTAATTTTTTTCTCGAGGTTCTTCACAGCTGAGAAGCCTTCTCAAATATTTTGCCAATATTTTGCTATTATCCCTGTTCTTGTGCCCAACATTTCCGTTTCTTCTTGGATCCACAGGGTCGGTGGGCTGTATTTGGTTATTTTTTCTTTAAAAGACGTACGATATTTCCTTGAGTTGTTTTTAACGAAATCGTCATAGACCCGAAATAGGAATTGGGATTTTTGGGCTATTGGTAAATTTTTTCACATTTCTGGTCACTAATTTTCCTATGTATAAGAAGGTTCGTCTGTTATGTTTACTTTTTGTGATTTCCATTATTTCCACGTTTTTCTTGTTTGTTAAATGACTGTGTCGCATTCTACCATCCACCAGGTATGTTTATCAGCTTTCGTTATGGGAGCTAATTGTTCGGCTTTACTTATTAGGGTTTCTTTTAGTTGATCCCATTATTAGTTTGTGATGTCTTCAGTTGCCCAACACAAATTCTTCACTCTCAGATGGATGTCTACCGACGCTTGTCCTTCGGCAACCAAGAAAGGAATAACACCACGTAGGACTCATTTGGTAGTAACGTCGCCATAGTTCACGTCTCCGCATTTACCGTACCATATTGAAAAGACACGAATGACACAGCCATCCCTCGCCTACATCTGGGTACTTCTATACGCGCATCGGAGCAGTGTTACTTTGCATATACGCTGCAGCAGCGATCTCAATCACAAACTTTGAAACAGCCCTTTATGCTTTGGATCCTGTCTACTTCCTCCATTAGACACATGTGGTAAGGGCACCAAATGATTAGTGACGATGGAGCATCGATGGAAAGTATGATTATTTACCCACTTCATTCTTAAATGAATGATATTCCCTTGTTTTCCAATGTATTTTCGCATCTGGTTTTCCTTAACATAATATTAAGTTGTGATTCAACTTAAGATGTTTTCGATAGTTACTCGTATATCTCTTACGATTTCTACTGTTTCGCATTCTCTCACCCATGCATGGGGATTCCAAATTTCACTAACAAATTTATATGGTAGCTTGTTGTTGTTGTGGTCTTCAGTCCAGAGACTGGTTTGATGCAGCTCCTCATGCTACTCTGTCCTGTGCAAGCTTTTTTATCTCCCAGTACCTACTGCAACCTACATCCTTCTGAATCTGTTTGATGTATTTATCTCTTGTTCTCCCTCTGCGATTTTTACCCTCCGCACTGCCCTCCAGTACTAAATTGGTGATCCCTTGATGCCTCAGAATATGTCCTACCAACCGATCCCTTCTTCTAGTGAAGTTGTGCCATAAATTTCTCTTCTCTCCAGTTCTATTCCTCATTACAGGATAATAATGTAATTAAGATCTGTTTGGTTGGTCACAACAGTTAGGTTCCTTTTCCTTGAGAGTACTTTCACTAAAGTAAAAAATCCATTAATCGGATTAAAAGATGCAACATACAACACAAAACACACAGTCATGTACAGATGCATGGCGTCACTGTATGAACAGCTAAGCATAGCGTGACGGTGAACTCTACCAATTCTGCATGAGTAATCCTATCCACACTGCTGTGTGTCACTATTAACGTGTGACTGTCGTTACCAGGATATCAAACTCGAGACATAACCGAACAGTACTGACTGCAAGCTTCAGAGTGAAGTGGCCACTGCTGTCTTCAAATACAAATACCGTCAGTGAATGGAACAAGTTAGCATGCCTTCAACATTAGCACCGTCGTGTGTGTACAGATACAATGATAAGTTTGGCTGAGGAATTTAGCGAAACTGAATTACTCACTCTAGAGCCAACGGAGACTGCGTGTTCCTTATAACAAAATACGTAGCAAATAGGCCTCAAAAACATCCGACATATTCTCTGCGGGGTTCGAGATTACCATAAATATGTGTCCACTTAGGTGAAAGGTTTTACAGTCTTCCGGCGAAAACTATGCCACTATCACAGAATACGCATTCAATAGCTGGGTATCATGTTAAACGGTGCGGAACATCTTAATCGGTGAGCGACTCACGCAGTGGGTGAAGATGTTTTCTCGCGGATCACTGTGCCACCAGGAACTTTTTTTTTTTTTACTCTAGGAATCTCTTGCCACCTTTTCCTACCCCCCCCCCTCCCCTACTCCCTCCACACCACCACGCTATAGCTCTGTTATGTTAGCCAACCACAGAACATCCGTAGGCAAAGTAGCAAAGAATCGATCACTCTGACAAAATGAGAGGGGCCCAATGAATTTGAATTAGTGTTTTTAATAACAGATTTAACTTTGCCTTTAGTCTCTGGGCCCCGGCACTGCCTTCACGGGCCGGAAAGAACGAACGAGGGACGCACTTGTTGGGTTGTCACGGAGTTCCTTTTCTGTAGGAGTCAGTAGACATTGTCGTCGGGTCCTGGCACATGAAAGTGGCGGGAAACGCCCTTGACACCACAGTCGAAGCCAGTTCTGAGTGGGTGCAAGTTCATAACCATCATCCGCTAGTGACTTGCCGCCATTATGCACAAATGTGCATGATGGTTATATCGGTTGCAGCCACTGGCCTCGCGACACAGTACAGCATTTTCCGCCTGCTGATCGGTAGTAGTTCCGATATGACGCAATAACTTGTGAAGCAAAGGGTTGTTTATGGAATCGTATCATGCTTCCGCAAAGGCAATCCCAACTGCCCTGCCAGGGCTGGTGTTGTCAACTCTTATGGCTTTTAGTATTTGACCTATCTCGGCGCATTATTTCTTAATGCAGGTGTTGGACCATTCAATCTCAGGTGCTAATTTGTACTACCTGATTATTATTGTGTCTTGATTTGAAGCAAGATGAGTTCTGCCAGTAACCGCTATTCCCGTGTAACAGGCAACCTATCATTTAACGTCGTACCTTGACACAATACATACCAGACTGTCTGATTTCTCGACCTGTCGATTCCACCTGTTGTCTCTTTCTTGTTCATTTACCCACTTATATCTGGCCAGACGTGGTGGGGCCTGAAGTCGGCCGTGGTCGAGACTGCAGAATAAACAGACGTGAGATTTAATATCGCCAGTTCTCAGGCGAACAAGATAGCCGGATAGTCAAATTAATTGTTCAATCATTTTCAGTCATCCAGAGAAGCCCTCTCCACCAGCCACAACCCCTTTCCAGATCTTGAGGAAAGTCTCAGGAAAATCGCTGCTAACACGAGAGGAAATGAGTACCCTATAGCCCAAGTTCAATCATCGTCTGTAATGACCTTGTCGGGACGGGACGTTATTTTAGGCCATAATCGTATTTACTTTTGACGTCGAGGAGAAAAATGCTTTGACGGTGTATTGTTCGCCGGAACAAGGATGTCGAGCGGCGGCACAGATAGCTGGAAAGTAAGACCGCGCCGCGCTTTGTGGAACTGCCTGCGGATCTTGTGTGGAGAGCAAACAAGACCCGTGTTGGCCCGGGTCTGAACCGCTGCCGTAATGAATACGTGCTCGACGCGCCGGCATTCAGTCACCGTCACGTTAATGCAGCCCTGAGTGCGGCGGATACGGGCGCAGACGACTGCGTGTCCGCCCCTGTTAAACGGCTCCGACATGAAAGCCCGTTTTGTGTCTGTGTTTGCGGCTCAGCTCACTCAACGGTTGGGCCTTTTATCGCGTTAGCTCTCCTTACATTTCAGAATTTCCCGTGCCGCGAAAACTAACGGGGCACCGGTTTCCCTTGCAATCCTGCACGAGGGAGCGAAAAATACCAAGAAGCAGGCACACGTGAGTGTGCCATTCTGAGTGTTTTCTTTAGCTACACCCACAGCGTAAATCTTATGTAATTCACTCGTACTTTTCTTCCGTTGCGTACATGTACTGATAAAGTGCATAATTAGCAGCTCCAGAATTAACTAACTGCCGAATAGCCCACTGTCCTGGTGAATTCATTTTTCTGCGATTCCAAGAGAGGGGAGAGAGAGAGAACAGTGGCCCAAGAAGTCAGTTAAACAACATGTTTTGAGGGTGCTTGCTGGACAAAAGCTATATCCACACAACATTCCGCAAGCCACCCAATGATGTGTGATGGAGAGTACTTCTTGTAGAGGTACACATCCTCCTTACACTGTACCACTCACGAATAGCCCGTGGGATGAATGGCTGTCGGTGAACAACCTCTATTTTCTCTCTCATTTCTCGAATACTTTCGTCGTGGTCATTGCCACGAGATGCATGTGGGAGAAAGTAATATGTGTCACACTCTTTCCGGAAAGTGCTCTCTCGAAATTTCAATAGTACACCGTTCCTTGAAGCACAACGCCTTTTTTTTGTAACTTCTGCCACTAGGATTTAACGTTCTCACGTTAACTAAACGATCCTGTGACGAACCGCGCCGCTCTTCATTGGATCTTATCTCTCTCTTCGGCTATTCCTCCCCGGTAACTATCACAAACCGACTAACCGTACTCAAGAAACGGTCGAGGAAGCGCCTTATATACAACTTCATTGGTGGATCAGTTGCACTTTCTTAACACTCTGCGTAGGAATCTTAGTCTGGCATCTGATTTTTCTACAACTTTTATTTGCGGTCAGGATGTTACTCCTAGATATTTTACGGATAATGTTTCGAACAGCTTCTCGTCAATAGTGTAGCTGTAACTTCTTTTGCTATGTACACGCAATGCTTTATTTTATTTACGTTCAGGCTCAACCGCCGGAACCTGCACCTTCCTCAAGGCTCTGCAGGTCATTCTGCCAATCGATACAGTCTTCTGGCGTTCCTACTTTGTTACACACAACACTACCATCTGTGTACAGTCCACTAGATATTTTATGTACATTGTAAAGAGGAACGGCCGTATTACATTTCCTTGGAGGACCTTGAAAATTACTTCCTCGTCTGTCGATTCCGTTCCGTTAAGAACACCGTGTTGTGTTATATCTGCAAAGTAGTCTTGAATCCAAATCTGGACCGATACTCGATATTGTCGTATTTGTTTCACCAAACGGCAGTACCGTACTGCATCAAATGCCTCCCCGAAGTCGAGGAACGCGACAGCACCCAGTGCATGGTTGTCTACTGCATTACGGATCTCTCGAAGGAACAGTGAGATCCGAATTTCGCACGATCTCTGTTTGCGGAATCCATGTTGATTTTTATAGATGACATTCTCGTTCTCAAAGGCATCATAATTCTTGGGCAAAAACATGTTTCAGGTCTTTAATTGTACGCTTCTCTCCAACGCCCTTTCTTGAAAACACAAATTATCCGAGCTTTTCTCCAGTCGATAGGCATTCTTCCTTGCTCCAGCTATCTACGATGAAGTGTTGCTAAAGGGGGAAAAAGTTCATTCGCATTATCTCTGTAGACACTTATAGGTGTCTTATCTGGTCCGGATGCCCTTTCCATTATCAAGTAATTGTAGTTACACTCTACTCCGCAATCCGGTAGCTCAGTGTTTGCATTCCGACGTTTGCACCGTGGTGGAAGGGACGTTGTTACAATGTTGCAGGATGAAACTGTTTCGGGAGACTGAATTCGGTATTTCGGCCTTCCCTCTCTTATCCTAAGTATCGACGACAGTACAATCATTGGGTTAACGAATGGTTTCGAACAGCTTACTGAGTTTACATAAGACCAGAAAGCCTTGGGATGTTTACTGAAATCGATTGACAGTATTTTATTTGCTAAGTCATTGAACACTCCTGTCATTGCTCTTCTTACGCTCGTTTTCGCTTCGTTCAGCTTTTGCCAGCTATGTTCTGGCTTGAGACATTCATGACGGCACTGTAGTGGATTTCAACAAGTCTAGCTATAACTCTGGAGAAGGATGATCAGATACTGTACCACACACAAAATATTAGATCACTTTAATAAAACTTGAACAATCTTAAATATACTATGTGATCAAAAGCATCGGGACACGTGGCTGAAAATGACTTACAAGTGCTTGGCACTCTCCATCGGCAATGCTCGTACTCAATATGGTGTTGAAATCTATTGTATGTTAACCAGGGCCCTAGAAGCGACGGAGAGACTCCGTCTCCGCCGCAGCAGCAGTGCTCCACAAACCCACGACGACTAGCGCAGTCTACTTCACCCCTCCGCCGCCCCACACCGAACCGCCCTTTCAGTGTTATTGTGCGGTTCAGCCCATGGTGGACACCCCTCTCCAACTCCCCCCCCCCCCCCCGGAACGTCTCACGCCACACGAGTGTCATCCCTATCAAAGCAATCGCTGACAAAGTGTAGCGGAATAAGGGGAACCGGCCAGCATTCGCCGAGGCAGATTTAAAACAACCTAAAAACAATCCACAGGGTGACCGGCTCAGCGGACCTCGACATAAGTCCACCGAACGGATTCGTGCCTGGGACCAGGCGCTGCTTCGCACTCCGGAAAGACGTGGGCTAGACCGCACGGCTAACCGGGAGGGCCATTATGGTTTTAGTCCACCCTTACCGTTGATCACAGTTTCCAATCTCGCAGGCATACGTTCATCAGGTGCTGGAAAGTTTCTTGGGGATTGGTAGCCCATTCTTCACGGAGTACTGCACTGAGGAAAGGTATCGATGTCGGTCGGTGAGGCCTGGCACGGAGTCGGCGTTCCAAAACATCCGAGATGTGTTCTGTAGAATTCACGTCATGACTCTTTGGAGGCCAGTCTATTACAGGGCTGTTATTGTCGATGATGATGATGATGTTTGGTTTGTGGGGCGCTCAAATGCGTGGTCATCAGCGCCCGTACAATTACCCAATCTTTTGCTCAGTCCAATTTCGCCACTTTCCTGGATGATGATGAAATGATGAGGACAACACAAACACCCAGTCATCTCGAGGCAGGTGAAAATCCCTGACCCCGCCGGGAATCGAACCCGGGACCCTGTGCTCGGGAAGCGAGAACGCTACCGCGAGACCACGAGCGGCGGACCTGTTATTGTCGTGTACGCACTCCGCCACAGAACGTACATTATGAACCCCCGTGCTCGATCGTGTTGAAAAAATGGAATCGCTAACCTCGAATTGCTCTTCAACAGTGGGAAGCAAGAAGGTGATTCACACACTAATGTAGGCCTGTGCTGTGATAGTGCGACGCAAAACAACACGGGGTGCAAGCCCCTTCCATGAAAAACACGACCACAACATAACACCACCGCCTCCGAATTTTACTGTTGGCGCTACACACGTTGGCAGAAAACCTTCACCGGGCTTTCGCCATATCCACACCCTGCCATCGGATTGTTACATTGTGCACGGTGATTCGTCACTTCAAAAAACGTTTTTCCACTGTTCAATTGCGCAATGTTTACGCTCCTTACACCAAGCGAGGCGTCGTTTGGCATTAACCGGTGTGATTTGTGGCTTATAAGCAGCCGCTCGACCATGATTCTCACCTCCCACCTAACTGTCGTTTTACTTCCAGTGGATCCTGATGCAGTTTGGAAGTCCTGTGTGATGGTCTGGATGGATGTCTCCCTATTACACATTACGACCCTCTTCAACATTCAGTGGTCTCTCAGTCAACATACGAAATCGGCCTGTTTGCTTTTGTGCTGTACGTGTCCCTTCACGTTTCCACTTGACTATCACATCGGAAACTGGACCTAGGGATGTTTAGGAGTGTGGAAATGTCGCGTACAGAGGTGTGACACACGTGACTTGACCACGTTCGTAATCCGTGAGTTCCGCAGAGCACCCCATTCTGCTCTCTGGTGATGTCTAATGAATACTGAAGGCATTGATATGGAGTACCTGACAGAAAGTGGCAGCACAATGCGCCTTATATGAGAAACGTATGTTTTTTTAGATGTCCGAACACTTTTAATCACATAGTGTATTTCAATTGGAAACAATCCAGGTCCACAGGAATATCTACGTATTATTTACCGTTACTAAAAACAAAACTTATCACTTGAAATAGTACAGAATTATAGTCACTTCAGTGTGCAACTGACTGTAAACGTCGGTACGGATCTGACTTCTAATACAACTCGCCCTGCTGGAGCTGAAATAAGACGATACTCTTGTAGTAAGCGATAATTGCAGCCTAGGTTGAGCGGCACTGCGCTCTGACGTAAGTGCTCCTCCAGCAGCGGCGGCGGATGGATCTTCTTCAGGGCGTGTCTACGGCGACGTTCGTTATTCGTTGCTGCGTCAGGCAGCGAGTCTCCTTACTGGTATCTGCGTCGTGTGGTACTAACTATGATATGGGAACTCCTTTCTCCGGCGACACCAGAGAAGGTAAAAAGGCTATGTTCATTTAAGGTTCAATTTCAGATCAATGCAGTATGCCCAACGTGTCTCCAGTGGGTAGACTCCATCCCCGAAATCTGATTCTGAAAGGACTGTAAAACAACCACTTAACCTACATGTGTCATGAACACTCGAAAAGCTTCAAAATGTTTCCCAGAAACTGCTTCTTTATACCTGGAAACCGGCGAAAATCATAAAGTATTGACTCTGATGAACAAGCTGAGTCCTTCCCCATCCGTTACTTATGTCTACGAGTTTTTAAATTACGAAAGCCCATTTGACGGAAACAGCGTCGGCGTAATGGAATATGATATTTCTCTGTTTTAATCGAGGGTTCTGTCAACGTATACATGAAGATGATTTGCATTTTGTTGGTATAGTAGTCTCTGAAAGACAATGAGAAGCCAGAAGGCAAGGAAACTTCGGCCATATTTAACGGCCGATGAAATCTGCTTCACCAGTTTTTGTGTTGGGTCGCTAGTCTGTTACCACTGGCTTGATTGCTGTTTTATTTTACTAAGTTTGTGGCATAAGGCTAGGGTTATACGGGTGTGCTACAAGTATGGCAAAATATATTCGGAAATAACCCTTTGGTTTTCCTACAACATTCTAAAATGTTCTCTGTTACATGACTATAATGTATAAAGTGTCCTAATATGCAACGAACGCAGCATTGTTTGTACACAGTGGACACGTATTGTGAAGCTGATGCTAATTTACATATTTGGCAAATTCAAAGAAAATATTTTTTGCTGATCTACCTTCTCATTAATTTCGTATCGATAACATAGTCTGCTTCTGCGTAATATAGTCACAACATAAAGGCTTCCTATTTTGAAATCGGTTGTGCAAAGAAAGACAGATTTAATAAATAACAGCATAAGTAGGAAAAATGCCACATTAATTCAATAAATTTTTGGCTGAGGCACCCTACATGAAGAAAATCCTACTGTTGCTGAAACACACATTTTACATTTAACTTTGACCGACATTCAAGAAAATGTAATCCCTTTGGCACTCCCTCATATTTAATAATTTATGTAAAATACATCATAATCTTCATTCGGTTACGTTCACCTTCATTTCCAATAATAATAATGATTTCTGTACTTCCTTTGTTTTCAACGGTTCTGAGATATTATTTCACAGAATATCGAAATTTCGAATAACTATTAAGATTATGCTAGCATTGACGATGATTTTAGTCACTGGCATGCAGATGGGTCTTCAGCTCTGAGCCAGATGAAATGACGGGTCTACTCTCGCGTACAGTTCCCGAAACGTTGACTGCCTTACCCATGTAAAGATTTCGCCTACATCTGTATGTCAGTAGAAAATGCACAAGCCTGAGGCCAGCGAGCTCTGGTTCAGAACTAAACGGACGACGGACTGGTCACGACGAACCTGTTCCACCTCGTCTAGTCACCTCCTCGGTTCCAGCGATGGTTTGTTCTTTACATCCGCACATCACCTTCGCCGTAGGACACGGCGATCGATTCATGTTTATAGCCATAAGCGTCAACAACTGGTGTTAAGACCAATGCCTCCAATGTCCTAAAACAGTCCGAAGGTGAATTTCAGTATATTTCAAAACGCTGCGCGAGGGAATGCGATTGTTCCGACGTCATATCTCGGGTCAAAATGTTAACAAAGGTTGTGGGTCCAGTGACCTGGATAGCCCTTCGTGTAGCGACCATTTTCACATCTACAGGAAGAACAGACGTATTGTGGTTATCCTACAGTATATGGTCAAAATTTACACATTAGAGTTTTCCCCCTGTCAGGCAAATAGAGCAGATCGATTGGTTCCTTTGCATTAGATGTGATGTAGGGTGGACGTTACGCGGCTTGTTATTTATTCATGGGCGGTTCTCGAGAAAATCACGAAAGACTATGATTTCTGGGTGCGGAAAGCACCTATTTTGGGAGTTCTTAACAAGTAAAATCGTCAAACACCCATGTGATTTGAGGAGTTGTCTTGTTTTATTTTCACAATGAGTTTCGGCAATTCAGTATTCCATCTTCAGGCCCCATACATGTTTCATGTATAAACACTGAAACGTGTCGATACTGGAACCATTAATATCTGGTTGTCTGGACCTCGTATTTAAAGTGTATCCTTCGAACACTTGACAACAAATGTGAAAATAAAGTAACTTCTCCAACTGCACAGCTGTTCGGTGATTTTCCATATTAAATATTTGACCAGCCGCTGTCCATTGTTCACAATGAACCAACAGAAATTATGGTAATAACGACTTCTATAATTTCTAATCGTGGCAGGGCTTCTAAACTTTTATCATATTTTCTTAAGATGTTGTTCTCGTGGAGTCCTCAAACATTTTTGATATCGGTATCTATCACCGAGATCTGGTGGTTAGAAGTTCCTGTATATAAGAACGTAAAATATGCATGTTACATTCACTTCAACGAGTAAATGTAGATTAACCTAACATAATGGCAAGGGTTCAAGGGTCATCGCAAAATCTCTGAGGTCACCAAACTCCGGTTTAATCTCAATTATTCACCTATAAAATTTAGTCACGCACTCTCTATGTATAATGGGCACTGCAGACTATACGAACATGCCTAAAGTGCCACTGCAGTGACAGAGCGGTGCTAAAAAGGGTCTTTCCCTACCTGAAAGGAACTTAAGTTAACCGACAAACATCAAGTAGAACTGGGAAGACCGCAAAATCAGTAAAACATTTCTAATAACTGTTTTTCTCTTTTAAGATACAAATTAAAAGCCAACCAATTTCGATGATTTGAGTGTGACGAGAAAAAAAAAAACTCGGAGAAAACGTAAAGCAAATGATTTTGTGTTAATATTATTTTATGCGTACTTAGTTGTAGTTTATATGTGTCTAAGTATACAAATGTGTCGAAGTACATGAGAAAACTAGCAAAACTTTACCGACCTATGCAATTCGTTTTATATAGGCAGCACACCCTGCTGTATCAGGGAAATGAAGAGAATCAGCGAAAAAATGTTCCTGTAGGAGCACAAAACAGGCGAATATGTACCTCCTTATAAGACTCAGAAAAGTAGGTAACTAGCTGTCTCAATCCCCATTCCGCCACCCTCACCCGAAGTTTTTCCATTTATTTGCGCTTTTTTGTGCTAAAAGAGAGATGAAGAACAACAGTGATGGTGGAAGAGAGAGACTGATGGTGGGACAGAGAAAGCGGCAGTGAAAGAGGAGGAGAGAATGGTGAAACAATAACAGTAAGAACCAAAGAGAGATGAAATGTTGATGGCTGGTGCGAGACAGTGGCAGTAAAAGAAAAGTGAAGATGGGAATTGAATCAGCGGGAGCAAAAGAGAGCGGAGACAGTGGAAATGAAAATACAGATGAGAGAAGACCATAAACGAAGTTGGGTAGTCTAAGCCCCAACAGACCTGAAAACACTTAGGTGTACGGTGTGTTGCATTTGGGACCAGAATTGTGAATTCTTGGATGAAGGGGAAAAGTGAATGGGACACGCAGAATATTTGATTTGCAGAGGTATGGTGGAGACAGTAACACTGGGGAAGATAGACAAAAGGAGAGGACGTAAGTGAGAGAGAAGAGAGTGGAAGTGTGATATACTGTAAATCAAGGGGAGCAAAAGGAGACAGTCCGAGAGACATACACTCCTGGAAATTGAAATAAGAACACCGTGAATTCATTGTCCCAGGAAGGGGAAACTTTATTGACACATTCCTGGGGTCAGATACATCACATGATCACACTGACAGAACCACAGGCACATAGACACAGGCAACAGAGCATGCACAATGTCGGCACTAGAACAGTGTATATCCACCTTTCGCAGCAATGCAGCCTGCTATTCTCCCATGGAGACGATCGTAGAGATGCTGGATGTAGTCCTGTGGAACGGCTTGCCATGCCATTTCCACCTGGCGCCTCAGTTGGACCAGCGTTCGTGCTGGACGTGCAGACCGCGTGAGACGACGCTTCATCCAGTCCCAAACATGCTCAATGCGGGACAGATCCGGAGATCTTGCTGGCCAGGGTAGTTGACTTACACCTTCTAGAGCACGTTGGGTGGCACGGGATACATGCGGACGTGCATTGTCCTGTTGGAACAGCAAGTTCCCTTGCCGGTCTAGGAATGGTAGAACGATGGGTTCGATGACGGTTTGGATGTACCGTGCACTATTCAGTGTCCCCTCGACGATCACCAGTGGTGTACAGCCAGTGTAGGAGATCGCTCCCCACACAATGATGCCGGGTGTTGGCCCTGTGTGCCTCGGTCGTATGCAGTCCTGATTGTGGCGCTCACCTGCACGGCGCCAAACACGCATACGACCATCATTGGCACCAAGGCAGAAGCGACTCTCATCGCTGAAGACAACACGTCTCCATTCGTCCCTCCATTCACGCCTGTCGCGACACCACTGGAGGCGGGCTGCACGATGTTGGGGCGTGAGCGGAAGACGGCCTAACGGTGTGCGGGACCGTAGCCCAGCTTCATGGAGACGGTTGCGAATGGTCCTCGCCGATACCCCAGGACCAACAGTGTCCCTAATTTGCTGGGAAGTGGCGGTGCGGTCCCCTACGGCACTGCGTAGGATCCTACGGTCTTGGCGTGCATCCGTGCGTCGCTGCGGTCCGGTCCCAGGTCGACGGGCACGTGCACCTTCCGCCGACCACTGGCGACAACATCGATGTACTGTGGAGACCTCACACCCCACGTGTTGAGCAATTCGGCGGTACGTCCACCCGGCCTCCCGCATGCCCACTATACGCCCTCGCTCAAAGTCCGTCAACTGCACATACGGTTCACGTCCACGCTGTCGCGGCATGCTACCAGTGTTAAAGACTGCGATGGAGCTCCGTATGCCACGGCAAACTGGCTGACACTGACGGCGGCGGTGCACAAATGCTGCGCAGCTAGCGCCATTCGACGGCCAACACCGCGGTTCCTGGTGTGTCCGCTGTGCCGTGCGTGTGATCATTGCTTGTACAGCCCTCTCACAGTGTCCGGAGCAAGTATGGTGGGTCTGACACACCGGTGTCAATGTGTTCTTTTTTCCATTTCCAGGAGTGTATATAGACAGTGACAGTGAGAGGAAGGTGCTGTATATGAGTGCTTAACTGCAAGGAGGAAATGGGTAAAGTGATTAATGCGTTCGCAAGCCAAAATTATTAGTGCGGAAGGCGGGATGAAAATTTACTTGGTCGTTTCCTATGAAACGTGTGTGTGTATTAGGAGAAATGGTTGTTGAAATGTAAATATCAGGAGAAATGCCAGTTTGCTTGGTGTATTTGACATATTTTCGGATGTTTACCACTTTGAGCCCATTACTTGAGTGGAGCGTATTCCTAGATTACTTGGGGTTGTCTGATCCATTTATAGATGTGAAAATTTGAGGTACGTATGATGAACTGCTGTATATATTATGACCTGGGAATGTGTAAAGAGAATATTTGCTATGAAGTACAAGGATTGACTATTACTAATTTTTAGCGTAACAGGATATTAAGAATTGATAAAGGGTATAAGTTATGTGGAAGCTTGGGTTCTTCATGAGCAGTTAAAGAAAGTAAAATTTTTGGTTCGAAATGTTAGTTTCAGGTACAAAGAGTGGAACGAATCAGTGTTCTGGTAGAAGCAATCAAGACAACACAGAAACATTAGGGGAATGCTTGGGGAACTCAAATGATGATCCGTGAAGGGAAAGCAACGTTCTTTTCAAGGAAGGTGACTGTAGAACCACTGTCTGCTTCCAACATACGTAGCGCGTAAGGACCACGGAGATAAGATACGAGAAATTAGTGCTAACACGGAGGCAACTAGGAAGTAGTTTCAATATCGCTCTATTTGCGAGTTATAGAATATATGGTCTTCTTTCTGGATATGCGAGTGACACTGAGAGATTGTTTAGGGAAGATTAGTTTTGTAGCTTACGCCAGCCATGTAAAAGAATGTGTGTCCAAGCAACCGGAAGTGTTTGATTTGTCTGCTGCCGTTTTGTATGTATTGCTCGCGGGATATGCAGCTAACGTCCTGTAGCAGTCCATGTCTTGGTAACTAAGATATTTTACAGCGACAAAATCGCTCATGATCGCTTCGAACTGGTGGAAGTTAAAAACAGTGCTAATACGGAGATCAGTGCTGGTTTGGAAAATGATAGAAATAAACACTTTTGCAATTACTGAATTTTCGATGTTCATTTCTTTTTTTAATAAGTTTGTGACCTCCCCCTCACTTATCGACCTTAATGACAGTGAAAAATTAAAACGCGTGTACCTAATGGAAATTTGGGAAAAGCAATCGTCACCGAAGTCTAATTGTCGGTAAAGAGGGAGGAAAGGGTTACATCTAAATGAAAGGAAAAATGCAAATGAAACTGGTGGAAATTAATTTTGAAAAGGGGTAAAGTTAATAAAGAAAGTAAATGTGCGACCGTTACGTTGACAAATAACTAGCGGTAATTAGATATTTGAGATTTGGGGGAAATTGCGGTCGCCAGTCATAAGGACAATTACTATAGTAACTGAAAAAGAAAGGTTATTACACATATAATTAGCACTAGAATCGTGGCAACTGAAGGCTGACACGTGCAGTGTGAAAACTGAAAGTTTGTCAGAAGTAATAAATTTCGCTACACTCTGACTTAATTTAGCAAAAGAATTAATAAAACCGGAAATTCGAAAGTTAATTTAGTGACTGAAGTTAATAGTGAGCATTCTTTCTGAAGCACATCGAAATTCAGTAAAATACAGTTGGTCTTGGACTACCCCAACAATCATTTCAAAAGCTACTTGAATCTACACAATTTAGAAATAAGAGATTTAACTTTGAACTTGAATTAAATGATTCTGAACAATTAACAATAGTAAAATTTAGTACGTACCAAGGTGAGCTGCAGTCACAGGTAAGCTAAAATATTGTAACAATACTCGCACTCTTACTTTGTGCTTGTGTAATCTAAATATTGTAGCCAGCTAGGAGTACCTTAACTGCACTTTGAAATTAAAGCAGTGAAATCGAATGATGCTGGTGTTTGAATTTCAACGCCACTCGGGTTAATCCGGAAAAGGAAGGGACCCTGCTTGGTAATGCAATTGGGACAATGAGCAACAAAAGTTCATGCTAAGATGCTGTAATTTTGTGATGCAACAATTTTAAAAGTTTGAAAAGCTGAGGTCTGCCATACAGTTCTAAAACTTTACGTGCTTCCAGTCTTCCTTGTTGGTTGATTGAAGGTTTGAAGCCGTCGATCGAGGAGGTGGCGACAGTCACTCATTGTCGGCCGTCGCTGTTGCAGAAGCTGGATGTTGGCGCTCCTTCTTCTCGACATGGTCACCAGACGAAACGGGCTCTTGATGTGCGCCAGCTAATGCTTCCCATCCGCGACACCATGTCAGAAACTATCATCGCAAGTCAAGCGCAATTACATGCTGCCAAACCCCGAAAGCGCGGCAACTCGCGGGAGCTTCACACAACACACCTGCTCCACTGCACCACCCCAGCCAGACTCCTCCTCTGCCCGCACTCCACGCGACAGAGTTAACACTACCAAAGATCCTAAACACTTCGGTTCTCCACACGACCTATCGATGTATTCGTTCGATAGCATAGTTTTCCCTAGGCAAGACCCAGTATAAAAATACAAATAATATTTACAAAACAAACAATTACACATCGGCATAAACATATATATATATATATATATATATATATATATATATATATATATATATATATATATATATATACAAATAGTAAAACAATTACAATATATAAAGACACAGAAATGGCATGTATTCAGTTAACAAAAATAAGGAAAACAAATTTATAGTACAATACATGAAAATAAGAGGATATACATTTCCGGCGTTACACGTGCCCCACGTTGTCTGAGAATGTTTGTGTAACATAAACAGACTCAGAAAATGTCCCAAAAAGGAAACAGCAGAAATGCATATGCTGAAAACATCAACAAAATTTAGCATTCATCTAATTAACCATAAACCAATTTTTAGACAACAATAATTGAGTGGAGACACTCCTAAACTTATTCCACTCTGTTATCTTGCACAAAATAAAACAGGTTGACAACCTATTAAAATTCATAGAAAACATATGTAAGTAGGCTGTTTATGTTTTCTTTATGTAAGTGTGCTGTTTATGTTTTCTTATTGGTAACGTTACGTAGCGCTCTATATGAAAATCACTGGCTGTGCTGTGTGCAGTCTGTGGCTAGTTTGCATTGTTGTCTTCCATTGTAGTGTTGGGCAGCTGCAGCTGGATGTGAACAGCGCGTAGCGTTGCGCAGTTAGAGGTGAGCCGCCAGCAGAGGTGGATGTGAGGAAAGAGATGGCGGAGTTTTGAAATTACATATATTATGACTTGTGATGATATTAAGGTAAATACAGTGTTTGTTCTCTATTAAAATCTTTCATTTGCTAACTATCCCTATGAGTAGTTAGTGACTTCTGTAGTGTGAACCTTTGTTTAGCTGGCAGTAGTGGCGCTCACTGTTTTGCAGTAGCTTGAGTAACGAAGATGTTTATGAGGTAAGTGATTTGTGAAAGGTATAGGTTAATGTTAGTCAGGGCCATTCTTTTGTAGGGATTTTTGAAAGTCAGATTGCGTTGCGCTAAAAATATTGTGTGTCAGTTTAAGCACAGTCGTGTATAAATTGTTCCAAGGGGACGTTTCATATAGAAAAAGGTTTAGCTATTCCAAAATCATTAAAATTCGTAACACTATCAGCAGATGGAATACTATTTACAAAATTAACCAGAGTGCATGGTCATAAAAACAGGTATATCAAAATACGCAAATTAATAATTAATTACATAGAATACACATTTTATATAACCTTTTCATAATTAATACTCTCGCCATGAGAGTCCACTTGACGCTAAACAAGAAAATAATATTCAGCAGATCAAAAAAACCATAAATATTGACAGCAGAATTCTTTCACATCAGCTGTCATGGAAGAAAAACAATTCCACCTTCTGTACTCGCAAGTGCAAAGAATGCCGACAGCGGCACATGAGCCAAGAGCGGCTCCGCCTTGCCAGTATTGTTGCGCCCGCCTATGCGGCACACTTGATCTCACTCGCCCTTTTAACGGCATTTTCAGAACGTCCGTTTCACTGAATTCTTTCGGAAACACTCCCGAGTAATCTCAAGGAGTCCATTAACACTATCACAGTGGATAACTCAACACTGTCCATCATCATACGCATGTACTACCCTGAAACTTAAAACAGCGTCTAAGTACATCGGCAATGATTAGTAACATACACATTCATGAAATCTTACAGCTAGTTACAAAATCATATTTACATTCTTTAATCTACTGTGACTCAGCTGAAAACTTAAACTTGCAGCCTGGATTTTTCAATTATTTAATCAAATTTAAATTGATTAAAATTAAATTGATTAATTAAAATTAATTACTTATTAAATACAACTTCTTTAATGTCCTCTTGGTCAGGAACAAGCATGGCAATCTAGCAAACCTTAAATCATACACTCTATATTTACACTCTGTACAAATTACCCTTTCAGTGGCATTAATCAATCATTGGTTGGTACAATTTCAAGTTTACAGTGTTCCATTTACTTAATAGTTTTCCAGAACTTGGATACTCTAAGCAATAAGCATTTGTGTGAGGTATACCAATGACTTTGTATGGTCCATTATAAACAAACATAAATTTAGATATTTCATTGTCTATCTCGCGCGATTCCTCATGAGCTTTCACAAGCACTAAGTCTCCGATTGCAAACTTAGCAAAACGGGCTTTAGCATCATGACGACGTATGCGACCATCGGTTTTTAGCTTCATTATTTCTGGCAAACGATCTTTTTTCACACCAATACTCGGTTTGTCTGGAAACACACTCTTATTCCTCATTATGGCTTCATACAGGCCTCGTCTTCGTTCGAGTGTTACGTTTGACACACCGTCTACAATACTTTCTAATTCACTTTTTACACTATTGTCAATGCCGAGATTCATCACATTACAGTAGTTCAAATTCATACCTACATCAATACCATCCGGCCAGTTAGGGCTGGCCAGACAGACTGCGGCCTGGCCGTCCGGCCTGTGGCCTTGAGCCGCAGCCGGCAGGCCGCACTGTTGAATCGCTCGTTACTGTATGGCGGCGGTCACACAGAGTGCGGCTCTGACGCACCGGCCCCCGCCAGGTTGTCACAGATTACAGATTCGCCGCAAGCCGGAGCGGCTGCTTTCCTCTTTTGGCGCACTCAACCGCTCTGCTGTCACACTGGAAGCAGCGGCGTGAGGTGGTTTTTGTCTTGCAGCTCGTTGTGCATGCATCATGGCCACTGAAAGATTTACAGAGGAAGTGAGAGAATAGAACTTTTTGTCTGATACACGCGATTTGGAGGTAGAATACTTTTGCCCTCGATATACTCTTGATAGAAAGCTGAATTCTCAGAAATAGTGTTGTCACTGTGACGTCCATAACTTCCAATATCAACTACTGTAAACTCCGTAGTATGGATCAACGATCGCCAGCAGAACTAGCTAAAAGAACTGTTCGTAACAGAAGAACTGGGATCCACTGTCCTTCGGGCATTTTAACCCGATAGGCTTTCCGTCTATGCTTCCAAGGCAGTTCGGAAACCCCCAAAGTTCTAGAAATCCTTCTTCAGATTTCTTCCACATCTCTGTTGTAGGAGTATGTAAATACTTGGGCTGTAGAACAGTCCATATTGCCTGGCACACTTATTTCACAATATCTGAGACTGTTGAACGTCCTAACCGATAAGAAAAAGCTAAGGTCTGGTGACTGTCGCCTGTAGTCAAGTATCTGGAAAAGATTAAAATCTGATATGCCGATAGAACGAATGGATAAGTTAACGACCAAAGATATTTTTAAATTCAATGACAGTGATATGAATGCAATGAAAGAAAACAATCTATAAAGTAGAAAGTTCTCTCTAGCGGTACATAGGGAACTAGATGTTACTATCGTTTGCTGTATTCGTAAACACTGCAAATAAATTTATCACTCCACTCGTAACTATGTTGTGGGATAGCACTTTCGTCCGCCGAACCTTTCATATGATATACCAAAACTGAAATGGAATAATTTATATGACTTCTGTTTGAACCACAAAGAGGCCACAAACGGTAAAACTTACCGCAAACAAATGGTTAGCCTGTGCCTTGTATCAATTGGCTTTCTCCAGTTCGTTGTGCACTTCTCGGTGCTACCTTTTTATCAGGTGATGCATTTCCTCGAAACATTCTCTCGAGATACGAAAATATTTGAAGAACCTATCTTCGTCAGACTCTTAGATCAATACACAGACGATGGTATTCTCCTAAGCTTTCTCTCTTCCTATTAATGTCGTGCAACCAACATCTCCTCTTCTTGGTGCCATTTCGTATCGCTAGTGCGAGCTACTCATTTCTGCAATAAATAAAATTAATAATAATAAACTCGCACAAAGATAACGCGTCCCGTGTGAGGATTCCAAATCGTCTAACGCCAAGACAATCGCGCTACGCATGCAAGCTTAATAATGGGTTTCGGCCCCTTCCACAGTGTAACAGGCCGTCGCCTGTGTAGCGTCCCTGGCCACTGACGGGGCCGGCCCACCGCTGCGCCGTCCGTCGCAG
Source organism: Schistocerca cancellata (assembly GCF_023864275.1). NCBI lineage: Eukaryota > Metazoa > Arthropoda > Insecta > Orthoptera > Acrididae > Schistocerca > Schistocerca cancellata. The sequence continues at coordinate 635,240,462 of NC_064631.1, read as the reverse complement.
CGGCAGGCCGGATTCTGTCTGGCCAGGCCTTTAACAATGTGTATAGGCTGGTATTGCCTATGCACACCGTCTGCTGCCTCGTCAAAGCTAACTACTATTGTTTTATCTTGTGACGTACATGTCAAAGTTTTGCTTTCGCAATTAATCACTGCACGGTACTTTAATAGCAAATCTAACCCGATATTTATTTCCGTAGTTAAGTCTGGCACGACGACAAACTCTTGTTCAAATCGTGCCCCACATATCTCGAAGTTGACAAAAATCTGTTTTGTTCAAATGGTTCAAAAGGCTCTGAGCACTATGGGACTCAACATCTTAGGTCATAAGTCCCCTAGAACTTAGAACTACTTAAACCTAACTAACCTAAGGACATCATACACACCCATGCCCGAAGCAGGATTCGAACCTGCGACCGTGGCAGTCCCGCGGTTCCGGACTGCAGCGCCAGAACCGCACGGCCACCGCGGCCGGCAATCTGTTTTGTGACCGGTTTATTGGCCTTCCCTGTAGCACCGATAATTTTCACTCCTGTTACTGGCATAACTACGATGCCGGGTCTGTCTTTCAGTAACTCAAATATTTCCCCAGATACAGCACTCATTTCTGCACCGGTGTCAATCAACACGTTTAGTTGTAGGTCGTGCATATTAACAGACACTACTATCTGTCTACACTTGTCCTCGACTGTTTCTTTATTTTCCCACAGTAAATCCTCGTCTATATCCAGGTCATTCCAGAAAAAACCATCCGGCTTTGATCCTAAATCCGGCTTATCTGGCGGCCTTTTCAGCCTCTGTTCACATACAGTTTTAAATTCAACACGTTTGTCCTGAGGCTTAGTCTGTAGCTTCGCCTCCAATACCGAAACCTTTTCCTGTAACTCGTCAACTAGTGAGTGTTGCTTTGCTATCAATTCACTAATTGTCACCTTCGTTGATTCCACTTTGGTCACATTGATCTCATCTGACAATCTACCTGGAGGAATGTGCCCAGTAGTATCTGCAATTACTTCCTCTGGATCTGCGCAACCCACACTGCCACCGTCTGACCGTATAACGTCAGCTCTAACCTCATACACGCTGTAATCTACGTGCTTTTCTACGAATCGTGTCCGGCTATCACTAAAATTTTCGTAATCTTTCTCCTTAATACTCTCGCAATGTTTAAACTGGAGGTTTGCGTCGGATGGGTCGGTTACTTCTACCACTACAACGTTCGGTAAGGTCTGCCGGTTAGGGCCAGAACTTTCCGTTAGTACTTCAACATCTAACTCCTGCGGGACGAAACACGACGAATCTTGCTCGTGTTCCCCATTAACATCAACTGTTTCTGGTAAAGTCTGCCGGTTAGGGCCAGAACTTTCTATCATTTCACAAACACTATCTCCCTGCGGGACGAGACGCGGAAAATCCTGCACGCGCTCCCCATAAACACTTCTCCCATACAGGCCCCTATAATATCTTAGTTCGTCGTATAAGCGACCGAACTGCCTTAACCAGACCTCATCCCTCTCTGCATCCCCTCGCTCGATGACGGACGTTTTATCCGACATCTGATCTTCTCTCAACACTTGCGAATCATTCTTAAACTCAATCTCCAGTTCCGCTGTGGGTATTACAGCTGCCACTTTATAATCGATTTCCGGAACACTACGTAAATTGTTCTCACTGACAGTGAATGTATTTTCTACTGCCGTGTATACAGCTGATCCACTACTTGTGGGCGCACTCCTTTCTCTTAACACTGGCACACTCTCCCGCCGTTGATTATTCCATACGGAATTTTCATAACGACGACACCTGGGTTTTCTCTTGTTATTGGGCCTCCAAAATTTCTCCACGCCCGGTCGGCCCCTCACCGGCGCGGCTAATGGTTTCCCTGTCTCGTCACAGCAGATACACTCCCCGGAAGCTGCTGACGCGGCTGATCACACCCTCTGGCGTTATTACTATTCTGCGAAGCCCGTATCACGCTAGTATGATACTGGTTTCCGTCTTTCCTGTTATTATTTGCGTTGTACCGATTGTTATTACGGCCCGAACCACTATGGTTATTGCTGCCATGGTTGCGGTATGCATTATTCCCATGGTTATCGTTGTTGTGGTTCCCGTTGTTGTTACCATGGCCTCTACCACTGTCGCGATTATTGCGCCAATTGTTCTCGTCCTCAACTCTTTCCAGGAAATCATTGATTGTCTTGTAATTGCTTCCTACGCAGCGTTTTGTATCATCTGGAAGCTTCTTGTAGAGTACCCAGACTATTTCGGATTCCGAGCGGTGATCACGCAAATATTCCAACTTGCGGATCCAGCCCTCACAAAACTCCTTCATCGAGCCGCGCGAATTCGCATCGAAAGGCCTCGATACTACAAATTCGCGCCAGACACTTTGCTGTTTTTGCTCTGACCAGTATTCAGCCAGAAAAAATTTTTAAACTCATCAAAAGTCAGGTTCGTAATGTTGAGGTTTAAGCCCCAACGCTTCGCATCACCAGCCATCACATCAATAACCGCATTAATTTTTCTCTCATTAGTCCATGATCTGGGTAAAACTCTTTCACAATTTTTAATGATATCCGTCGCGTGTATACCACCTTATTTCAAGGGGACGAACTGCTGCTCTTTCGTCAACAATTCCGAACTATGTGCACAGATTGGCACATAGCTCTGTTTTTCGTCAAGTTTCTTTTCTAGTTCCGACACTCTCGTAATTACTTGGAAAATGGTTGTCGCAAGCGTTTCTACTTCCCTTTTTTTCTCTTCGCAGGTATTAGCCTGCTTCGTCACTTTGGTATCTACTTCGGATACTAAATCCTTTAAAGCTTTCACCTTCTTTTGATCCTCTTTTTTCACTAATTGAATTTGTTCCGTCACCTTATTCTCGATGATCGGAGCAACTGCTTCTCCTACACTTTTCTCGATTCTGCTAATTTCGAAATAAAAACGAGTATTTATGCTCGCAATTTCCGCCTGAACTTCTATCATTTCCTGTTTAAGATTACCGATTTCGGTATTAATCACAACAATATCTTCTTTGATTTTATCAACTTTTGTGTTAACAACTCCAACATTGTTGTTAACAACATTAATATCTTTGTTCTGATTGTCTAGCTTTCGTTCGATTTTTTCAGACTGAGCTTCTTGTTTGGCAGCCTGAGCTTCTTGCTTGGCAGCCTGAGCTTCTTGCATGGCAGCCTGAGCTTCTTGATTCGCAGACAGAGCTTTAATTTCTGCCGATTGACTCTTGATTACTTTAATCAAAACATTCAATAAATCAGTTAAATTCCCGGAAACCACCGGTTTTACTTCCGTAGCGGCTTCCTCTTTAATTGTCCCCCTGTATTCGTCATCAAGGGATTCAGATTTGATTTTCACTTCCGATTCCGAAACATTTTCTAAAGTTTGGAATTCCATTTCTGCTCTTTGTTGCGTTTCGGCGATCGCGTCTTTCATGCTAGCCGCCTGTCCCTGAACAATGGGTACCGCAGTGCGCGTTTCCCGCTGTTCGACCGATTGTTCCGTATCCAAGTCGACCAAATTTTGGCAATTGTTGCCTTCACTCAGTTTAATAATTTTCAATATAAATGCCAAATCTCAAATCTAATTAGGATTCTTCACACTAATATTCTCGCAGACGTACCGACCATTTCGTAACCAGTACTTTGTTACGAGATTTGCACAATGCAAAATTCGTGTCCAGAACAACCTTAAATCCGAAGATTGCCCTGTCACCAGGTCGCCACGTGTGACCTCCCCCTCACTTACCGATCTTAATGAGAGTGAAAATTAAACCGCGTGTACCTAATGGAAATTTGGGAAAAGCAATCATCACCGAAGTCTATTTGTCGGTAAAGAGGGAGGAAAGGGTTACATCTAAATGAAAGGAAAAATGCAAATGAAACTGGTGGAAATTAATTTTGAAGTGGGGTAAAGTTAACAAAGAAAGTAAATGTGCGGCCGTTACGTTGTCAATTAACTAGCAGTAATTTGATATTTGAGATTTGGGGGAAATTGCGGTCGCCAGTCCTAAGGACAATTACTATAGTAATTGAAAAAGAAAGGTTATTACACATATAGTTAGCACTAGAAGCGTGGCAACTGCAGATTGACAGGTGCAGTGTGAAAACTGAAAGTTTGTCAGAAGTAATAAATTTCGCTACACTCCGACTTAATTTAGCAAAGAATTAATAAAACCGGAAAATCGAAAGTTAATTTAGTGACTGGAGTTAATAGTGAGCTTTCTTTCTGAAGCACATCGAAATTCAGTAAATACGATTGGTCTTGGACTACCACAACAATCATTTCAAAAGCTACTTGAATCTACGCAATTTAGAAATAAGAGACTTAATTTTGAACTTGAATTAAATGATTCTGAACAATTAACAATAGTAAAATTTAGTACATGCCAAGCTGAGCTGCAGTCACAGGTCAGCTAAAATACGGTAACAAAACTCGCACTCTTAATTTGTGCTTGTGTAATCTAAATATTGTAGCCAGCTATGAATACCTTAACTGAACTTTGAAATTAAAGCAGTGAAATCGAATGATGGTGGCGTTTGAATTTCAACGACACTCGGGTTCATTCCGGAAAAGGAAGGGACCCTGAATGCTAATGCAGTTGGGACAATGAGCAACAAACGTTCATGCTATGTTGCTGTAATTTTGTGATGCAACAATTTTAAAAGTTTGAAAAGCTGAGGTCTGCCATACAGTTCTAAAACTTTACGTGCTTCCAGTCTCCCTTGTTGGTAGATTGAAGGTTTGAAGCCGTCGATCGAGGAGGTGGCGACAGTCACTCATTGTCGGCCGTCGCCGTTGCAGATGCTGGATGTTGTCGCGCCTTCTTCTCGACAAGGTCACCAGACGAAACGGGCTCTTGATGTGCGCCAGCTAATGCTTCCCGTCCGCGACACCATGTCAGAAACTATCATCGCAAGTCGAGCGCAATTACATGCTGCCAAACCCCGAAAGCGCGGCAACTCGCGGGAGCTTCACACAACACACCCGCTCCACTGCACCACCCCAGCCAGACTCTTTCTGCTCAGCCCGCGCTCCACGCGACAGAGTTAACACTACCAAAGACCCTAAACACTTTGGTTCTCCACACGACCTATCAATGTATTCGTTCGATAGCATGGTTTTCCCTAGGCAAGACCCAGCGTAAAAATACAAATAATATTTACAAAACAACCAATTATACATCGACATAAATGCATAAATATATATATATACAAATAGTAAAACAATTACAATATATAAAGACACAGAAATGTCATGTATTCAGGTAACAAAAATAAGGAAAACAAATTTATAGTACAATAGATGGAAATAAGGAGATATGCATTTCCGGCAGTACAAGTTGTCTACTGATTCTGCTGTTGCGTGCATACAGAAATCCTTGAGTCAGACATACAGTATAATTATCGCGAGTGGTAGCGAGCGAGCTGTTATTCGGAGTGGTCGGAGGCAGTCTAGCGTGGAGAGACACCGCGCGTCAAGAGAGATCGCAGTCAGCCCTGACCGCAATAGTGGCGACGGAAGATATTTTTGTATTAATCGAGGATTTTTGTTAATTTGACTTTTTCCTGCTCGTAGATGTTGCTTGCTTGTGTACTGGAGGCATTTTGTCAGATTTGTGTATGCATAAATTGAAAGTAATATTCGTATTTTTGTTGTGACCAGATACTTGATTATTGATTAAAGACATTGTGGAATAATTAAATGTTGCCAATGAAGCTGTCGAAGAAAGAGGAAAGGACTGAGTAAAGTTTGTGAGTGAATCATCAATTTTCAAAATTTAATAAATTATAAGTTTTTATTGATTCCTTGCATTTTTACACCGCTTAAGGCTTTTTGACTAAACCTCTCCTGATCATTTAACCTCTATAAAAATGGAGAAGGGAAGTAGTTAGATCAGTAGTTGCGGACCTGAATTGCACTCTGCATGGACCACAGTATTTTCTTCAAATTATTTTAACATCTTCCTGAATGCAGAATTTTCATGCAGTTACAGCGCCAAGACGAGATAAGTTGTCTGTTGAGTACAGGAGCGTTACAGTATAATTGTTACGATATGTTAGAGAGTATTTTAAAAATCTTAGTCAGATACAAGAGAACTGATTTTTCATGATTTATAGAAATACTGATTAATTTCTGTTCTTTTATTTGTTTTTTTTCTGTATCACATTACTGACATGTGCGATAATAGAAAGTTCCAGAAAGTACTTGAATACTGACATGTCGGAATAATGGTTTTCATAATACAATTTGTGAGGATACATACCAGATTTTATGCTAACGATAATAACGTGTCGCTAGGTAACCTAGCTAGTTATAGAGAAAACGTATGGATAACGATTATATTGTCAGAGATAGAGCTTTAGACATTTATGGATGTCTGTTGTCATAAAAATTAGTTTTGAATATAAAACTTCCACCAGGTTATTAATAGTATTAATCTTTGATAAAATAAACTTTCATTACTACAAGTGCCAAAATTTATGCTTTGTGAAGTCATTATACATACGTTAAGTCTGTGAGGCTTGTATTTCATGTCTGCCTTACCAAACGTTATCTACAGACAGAGTATTTTGACTGATGGATGGTTAAGAGGATATCAGAGAGGGAGAACGAGATGAAGTTCCATCATGTTTCTTTGGGAGTGCAATCACTAAAGATCCCTGCACCAATGGGCTATGGTCAAGTCTTCAAAGTAAACACTCCTAAAACGAATTCGCGGAATCCAGATATTGATGGTCCCTTTTATACATTTATTAATATATCTGACTGTCTACACATGTAGTGCTTAGCAGCATGATGATGGCATTACTGAGAGCCCGAAATCGGTAATCAAAATAAAGTAACCTGTCAAAACATACGGATGTTTGGCGATTTTCCTTGGTAAAAACGTTGCCTCTTGTTATGCAGCTTAATCCTGCGTCAAGCTATTTAGAGACATGCAGTGTACTCCTACTAATGACGTCATTTTTCTTCATTGTAAGTGGTGTAAATATTTCAATAAAACTTGACACTATGTCAGTCGTTTCAGTGAGTCACAAATCTACTGATTATTGGTGAACTCATAGAGCATGGAACTGTCGAACATTACAAGGATGAATACTATTTTTGATATGGCGAAAGACTAACTTTGGTAAGGAGCGGGCTACGGACATAAACTTCACATTACGCAGACCTGCACGAAAATAAGTTCAATCATTTGGACAATACATTAATTTTGGTCTCGTATGTAGTGCCACACTTCCGTTAGGAAATCTACGGAGACAATGAACTTGACATAATTCGTTTGCGCATTTCTCGCGTGTCAGATCTTCTGTAGAAACAATCTTTGTGATGAACAGTGTATTGCCCAAGAACAGAAAAGTTTTGTTAAGCCTTGTGTGTTCAAATTTACTTTGTGTACCTTTCTGGGACACTGATATATACTGGCCGCTAAACCCGACGCACTTTATTATGTAATATTATGCACGCCAGCAAAGGCATGGTAATTTCTCCGCATGTTTAACCTTGCCATTCTTGATGTTTGAATCATGTCCACTTGATACTACTAGAATTGATATTACTCATTTACCGATATGCACATCTTATTATCCACACAGTAACACAAGTGTTTTACATGTTTGCATATGAGCAGTTATCGAGTCGTTTTTGAAATTTTTATTTGTTTTGTTTGATCCTGTGTCTATAAATGATTTTCTTTCATTGTTCTATGTGATTAACTGCACATCTATTTGTACATTTCATGCCTTTTAATTGATATGAAACACTATATATTTGTTGCTCGATATAATTTATGTAAGGGTTTCTTTGTGAAAGCCCTTTTTTGGGAAAAATCGTATATTATGTGGTGAACTATGGTTTATACAGAGTGACTGATTTGATCCTTTGAGTAATTTATTGCAAATTGCATTGAGTGGTGCGGCCGCTTTCGGTCGAAAGTAAAAATTATTATCAATAAAAGTGTTTTGGTAAGGAAAGAGATGTCTAGCCAGATGTCGCTACCAAGAGTTCACCATGTGAATCTTCGTTAGCTCAGCGGGAGGCCACGAAATACAGTTCGGTATTAATCTTCAGAATACAGCGTTCTGATTTGTTCTTACAGTTATTTTGCATAGACGGAACAGTTTCTCGGCCATGTCGACATGTCAACAATCTCACAGCTCTATTTCAAATTTTTGCCGTGTAGAGGGATAGATTTTCTACCTTCGTTCCCACCTCAGAGTTCAATAGGTTGAAAACAGCAAAAATCTATTAGATTTGGATATCGTCTAACACATTTATTTCAGTTTTAATGGATGTAATTAGCAGTGTCTGCCACTACTGGCTGACGACTTCCTGCTCTGGCGAAAGCAGCCAAGTTTCAGGTTGTTCAAATTATAACACCTCTGATTAAGAGCCTGGAGAACAATGACGTCATGTAAAGTCACAAAGGTGTACCCTGGTCACAGGTAGAGCATGGTGTAAAAATTTGTTGCTGTATATCTGATGAGGCGAGCTTGGCGGTCGCTAAGATGGATGTTTCCACTCGAGCCCTGAGGACAGAGAAATGGATGCAGTCTTAGTATCCAGCCACTACCACCGCTGACTTCTACATTACGCTAAGACTATGATCAGACACTTCATAACTGCGATTGGTGATTCAGTAGAGACGTTAAATTAGTTAAGTCCGTTATGGATCCACATACTCCGTTTTAATACTTTATAACCAGCTAGTTTTCTTTCCATATGAAATCTGCTGTTCAGTCCTATTGTTCCGTGTTCTTCCTGTAATTTGCCAACCATGCTTGCAGTTACAGATGTGATTCCTGTTTTATCTGCATAACTTTGCATTTGTATTACCCATACACATGTGCCTAGGTTTGAGTTGATTATTTGAATTTATTTGTCCGTTTAATTTTCAGTGTGTAGCTCATGTGTTTTACTTTGCGATAATATATCTGATTGTTGCAGTGACTTCTTGTTTCTTTTCTAGATTTAATGGTCTCTCCCCTCATTAATACGTCGCTGTGCTCGGTGTGGTACCCATAGTGTAATGCTTGATAGCGCCACGCCAACTAATTTTCGGTCAGTAATACGTCTAAATTTGTTTGATCTGGAGGGAGGTTTATGCGAATTTGGTGGTCAGTACTTCTCCAACAGCAGCACCTCCACTCTGGATGAAACAACAGACTATAGCAACTGAATGTTTCCACTGGATGGTAATGACTTCATTCGACCTGATCTTCTTGTTTAGTCATCTTCTGAAGAAACCTAGCCGCAGCTTTGGTATTGCTCACCTTCATCCTTCAGAGGCACCGGCTAGCGTTTTCAGTTTCTGAATAACAGCTCTTGTAGCCTGAATAAGACTCCTTTCCACATAGTGCATGGTCAGCACAATGACAGCAGATCTATGACGTCGTTTTGATGCATTGGCGCTAGGCAGCTTAATGTTCCATACTGCGGCGTCATACAACAACACAAATAATCACACGCTTGCACATTCACGTTCACGCCTTTTTTTATCAGAACTTGTAACGAACACTCCGTATTCAAAGCACGTACACCATTTCAATTCTTCACTGTACACAGAACTCGCCGTCAAAAGACCTCAATCTTACGGTTGGTCAGCCGCCCAGAAAATACTATGGGCTGCTAAAGCACATGCCTAACTGTTCATTTGTTACAGCAACGGGTAAGTCCACCCTGGCGGTCCGCAGCAGCTTGGCCACGTCCCGCACAGACCATCGACTGAGCAGGCTGCTCGTTCCTCGGCATAACACGTTCATCTGAGTTTCTGTCCTTATTGCCACTCGCAGATCAACTAATCTGCTTCAACTGAGGTCGGCAGTGTCAACTTGGGCCCACCATGCTGCATAAAAAACAAAATTATTGACCACATCTCGCTGTTCCACAAACCGACGCATCTTGGCCCACACCGCCGATACGGAGAACCACTCGGGCTGCACCTGTTTTTAGCCTTGACGTTATGCTGCTAGCTTGTCCTCCGCTCACCGTGATGACGACTCTGGCCTCCAGATGATTTCTTGTTGCCACTCCATGCAGCTAAATAACATTTCCCGTGTCGCCCTGACCTAGCTGGCCTCGGAGCACCACTGCTGTGGTTCAGACGCTACACAACCGCACTCTCTGATCAAAATAACAACGCCAAGGCTACCGTAACGGTATGGGCAGATAGAGGGTCAACTGTGCCTCGGGATCCCCTTTTCACGGCATAGTGACAAATAAAGTTGAACATAAGAACAATTTTAAGACAAAAACGAAGGTATTTTACATAATAACAGCATGTAACGTGGAAATACGTACGTATTTGTTTTAGCTATATACAGAAACGTAGTATAAATTAGTGAGCAGTAATTTATTTCGAGGCAAATGCCTTGGTCTCTTCGAGTAGGGACGAAGGCGAGTAGGTATCAAAGATGCCAGGCTGAATGGGTGACTGTTTATATTCCAAGTACGACCACAGGAATTACAAAAAGCTGAATGTCGTATCACAATAATGGTTGGCACGACAGGACGTGACATCTCGAACAAACTCAGTCTGTAACATTTGAGAGATAATACGAAAGATAATTTCTGCAAATTAAGTCATATCCAAATTGACAAAGAACAAATGATTATCAGGAGCAGATGAGTAAGCAAATGAGGAAACCATGTAAGGTAACGATTCTTCGCGCATATTTTTCACTCAAACTTCGCTCGAAAGCCGTTTTTTCGTTTAAAACACAGATAAAATCTTTTCCGCGCCCTCATGAAACGTAAATTTAGAAATATATTTTGACATATGTAGGAAGGTAGGTACTAGCTGTTAACACGAGTTTATATCGTTTTCATGAAGCAAAGAACAGAGAGAGAGAGAGAGAGAGAGAGAGAGGGAGAGAAACATTCAATGTCTGACGACAGTATTGCCATTTGTTGGGTATATGAGACCTTGATACAGAGATGATGGGACGAATACAAGACGTACATCTATGAATGCGTGTAGAGAAGAAACTTTGTGGTGTCAACGCCAGACACCACACTTGCTAGGTGGTAGCCTTTAAATCGGCCGCGGTCCGCTAGTATACGACGGACCCGCGTGTCGCCACTGTCAGTGATTGCAGACCGAGCGCCGCCACACGGCAGGTCTAGAGAGACACTTCCTAGCACTCGCCCAGTTGTACAGCCGACTTAGCGAGCAATGGTTCACTGACAAATACGCTCTCATTTCCCGAGACGATAGTTAGCATAGCCTTCAGCTATGTCTTTTGCTACGACCTAGCAAGGCGCCATTACCAGTTTATATTGAGATTGTAATTATGTACCGTCAAGAGCGATGTACACCAATTATGGATTTAAGTTAAGTATTCAAGCAACTACGAACTTTATTCACTAGACTCAACTCCTTTAACTGTTCCAGACCTCACGCCAGTTTGCGTGAGCTTAAACGCGTGCATTTCGGCCTCCTCTAGCTACACGGTGTTGGCTCTTCTGCCAACACATCAAACTTAGAAATGGACTGGTGTAATTATGGACAGGTGTAATTATAAAAGGATATAATAATTCTTTGCTTTGGGGATCTAACTAGAGATACGATTAATTTTTCTGTGCTTTTGAGAGTTACGAAGAATTGTGCTCGTTTTGTCGATTGTACTAGAGAGACATTGGTCTATGGCCATAGAATAAACCAACAGATTCTATGCAAGAACGATGGTTTTAATTTATAAAGAAAGAATGACGACTTGCAGTTGTGCACCGATGTACCTGTTGTAGTCGACTAGTTATTATAACAGTCATTTAAAAAAGTGCCATTTGGGGCGGAAATGTGATGTGCACATACAGACAAACAAGTGAGTACCTTTCAAGGAAAATTGAGTGATGTTCTATAGAAAGAGCTTCAATTATTGTGCAAGTCAATAAAGCTTTTGTCCATCTCTGGTTCTTATGGAAGCACTTATTCGGCTTGATACTAAGAGATAGAGTTGTTGGGTATCCTCCTGAGGGACACATTGAAAAACTCCGTCCAACTGGCGCATTAGGTTCTCAAACTCCTGAGGTGGTAGGAGGGTCCTGCCCGCAATGCTCAAAACAACTTGCCTTATCAGTCATTTTCTGGATATATTCCAATTTCTGTCTTCCACTACAGTTTTCACTCTCTACAGTTCCCTCTGGTACCATGGAAGTCAATGTTCTTCTCTAGCACCACATCTCTAACGCATCAATTCTCTTGTGATCCTGTTTTACCATTTTCCATTTTCACAAATATACAATGGTGTGGTCCAAATGTTCATTGTCAGAAATTTCTTCCTGAAATGAAGGCCTATGCTTGATACTGTAGACTTAGCTTTGCCATTAATTCCCTTCCTGAGACTGCTAGTTTGCCTTTTATTTCTTCCGTCCTACGTTCATAATGGGCTATTTTGCTTCCACGGTAACAGAATACCTAAAATATGTCGTCAACGTGATCTCCAATTCTGATGTTAAGTTGCTCGTTGTTCCCATTTCTGCTACTTCTTATTACTTTCGTCTTTCTTCGATGTACTCCAATCCATTTCCTGTACCCATTACACTGTTCATTCCATTTAACAGATCCTGTAATTCTGTTTCACTTTCACTGAGCATATCAATTTCATCAGAGAATGCTACCATTGATACCGTTACCCCAGGAATTTGAATCAGTCTCCTTAACCTATCTTTTAGTTCTGTAATTGCTTCATCGATGCATGCATTAAACACTATGGGCGACATAGGACAGCCCTGTGTTACACCCGTTCATAATCCGAGCATGTCGTTCTTGGTTTTCCGCTCTTACTGGTCCCTTTTGGTACGTGTACATAATTTATGTTACCCTTGTTTCCATATAGCTTACCCCTATTTTTCTCAGAATAACTAACATTTTGCACCATGTAAGGTAGCAGATTGAACCCATGTCAATTTCGCACCTTACATGAGAGAATTTATATGTCATAACAAGCAGATACGTATGTCATTTGACATACTTCGGCGATAATGAGCAGGTTTGCCTATTAAAATGTACAGTACCTAAAGCAAAGGGATGACACTCGATTCGACGATATTAACACACTGAACCCAAATCCTCCACGTCAATCAGCAAAAGGTGAAAAAGCTGCTGGATGAAACGTTTTAATTTGGTGGCACATGCGTGTTACCCCGTCACGGCCTGAGTACAACGGAATGCTTTTAAAAATGCGTTGGTGACCCATGGTGAAAGGGACAATGAATGCACCAGGCGATACATCGTTATAAAACTGCATTGAGGAATTTCCAGATGGATACAAATAGACCAGTGACACAGTTGATCACGTGAAATGGTTCAAATGGCTCAAAGCACTATAGGACTTAACATCTGAGGTGACCGGTCCCCTAGACTTAGAACTACTTAAACCTACCTAACCTAATGACATCACACACATCCATGCCTGAGGCAAGATTCGAACCTGCGCCCGTAGCAGCAGCACAGTTCCCCACTTAAGGGCCTAGAACTACTTGGCCACAGTGGCCGGCCCTGATCACGTGAAACCCCATGGTGCACTCTTGATGTATGTGTGTAACTTTTAGGTGTCAGGAGTGGGCACAAGACGTCAGATTGGCTGGAATAAACTTAGAAGTAGTAGAAGGGGGCGAAATTTCGATGCAGTTTGATGATAGGCCCTTTGATATTGTCAGAGGTAGTTTTCACAAGATGAAAGGAACACTCCCATTGGCCTGAATAAGCTGTGACTTGAAACACAAGAGGACACAAGTGGGTACATTTTGCTACGAAATACACAAGACCGAAAACTTTGGGGAGTCTACTGTGAATCAACGTCACGCTCTGTGCGATGCTAAAAGAGGAAGTTTGTGTGAACACTGCATTCACTTCAGCTGACGTTCAGCTATAAATTAACTGAAGTCGTTGAGCTCCAACAATGGAAATGGAAATGCCATGTGTCTAGGGCCTCCCATCGGGTACACCGTTTGCCTGGTGCAAGTCTTTCGACACCACTTCGGCTACTTGCTTGTCGATGGGGATGAAATGATGATAATAAGGACAACACAACACCCAGACCTGGGAAAATCTCTGACCCAGCTGGGAATCGAAACAGGGCCATTAGGTGTGACATTCCGTCACGCTGACCACTCAGCTACCAGGGGCGCATGAGCTCCAACAGTAGAGAAACGAAAAAGCCACGTAGTTAATTGTTCTTGCGAGAATTTAGAGGCATTGTAGTATACACGCTGCTGCATCGCTGCACATGTATGTCGCCAAATTTCCAGACTAGGGATGAGTGCATGCTCTCTCACCTAACGATAAACGTAGGACAGTTTCTGGTAATAAAATAAGTAAAGATTTTGGTTAGCTATTTATAGGATTTTCAGATGGCGAGAGCAGCCTTGTAGTCGACAGTTCATCGCAGCTACGCTAAATGGTATTAGCAGAGGCGTAAATTTGTTGGTTCACTAGCCTGCGTCCACTGTGAACTCGGGCAAACTTGAGTAATCTTTTGCTCATGTTATAACAAAAACTATCCATCCTCCACAGATTCATTGTCATCCTTAATAGCACCGAACATATAACTGGAATCGGATGATTTGTCATAATGTCATAATTTCAACTTGTAGAGAACATTCTATTTAAATTTGCTATTGTTGTGTTCAGTGTAATTTCGGCTAAACAGGCCGTAATGCGTTATCTTGACAACTGTCCTAACAGTCTCATGTCACAACCTATGTAAATTTCTTGTACTTCTTTGAGAATAATTCTGAAATGAGCCGAAACACAAACACAAATGTGCTCTGTCCTAGAATAAGGGTCCACTCCTAACCACAGTCACTGATTCTAGAGGCGCTAATGCACTCACATTGTGTTTTTCTGATGTCTGACAAACGTGAAAAAGGGTGGGGTGTCAGATAATGGCGCCCTGCCAGGATGGCAATTGGTCTTCCAGGATGGCAATTAGTCAAATTAGAAAGAGTAATTAGCATTTGATGTTAAGAAAAAATATTGAAAATCAAATATATGATAAGGTTGCTCAATGTACGTGTCTGCATAGTGGTCAGATTACTGTAAATGTGTGGTCCACAGAATAGAAAAGTAGTATTAACGAGTAAAGATATTTTTTTGTGGTTTGTGTAAAAGTAGCTTGGGCTTGACCTTTCTGGCGAGCATGTAGTTAATCACGGCGTTTTTGATTTGGTTTGAATACCCAGTAACTGTGAACGGCGTGACTAAGGATGTGTTAAAAGCACGTGAAAGACAGAGGTTGGTTAGACGGTCTGAGTTGGTGGAAGGACGTAGATCATTGCATATAGGAAAAACTGATGAGCTTCATAGGATAAAAACTGACGTACAGCAAAATGTATCGAATGCAAGTCAGGAAAGAGAACGAGGATACAATGCGGAGGGAATGGTGGCAGTTTCGCGATCGGTATCTCAGGTCGAGACCGCACAAAACCGAACAGATGACGGATCTAGTAATTCAGGAGCAGAATCAGAAGACGTGTAACTACGGTGTGTTTAACAAAATATTATAATTATGAATCAGACGGGGCTGGTTCCTACGGGAGGACTGTGCGAATGTGCGTCAGCACTATGCACAGAAGTCGGGGAGACGTCGCAAGAATGACACGAACGGCAAAATTTTTAGGAAATGGTGACAAATGACAATGGCGAAGACTCTGATAGTATATCCGCAATATTGAAGCAGCTCCCTATCGTTGTCAAGCAAGAAAATGCAGGGTTAGCAAATTAACAGAAACAACTGCTGCCCTTAAATGGTTTCAAATTTGAAACCAGTGCTGGGTTCGAGAGAGTTCACACAGATCAGCAAAAAATGGGAAGAGAAGTTAATGAACAGTTTATTGAAATTCGGAAAGAGGCGAGAGTGTCGCGCAAACTAATTCAATCACTTATGGACGATCAGATAAAGATACTTACTAATATTGAGCAGGTGCAGAGCACAGTGTCTAATATCAAGCAAAGAGTTAATAATTTAGCTGATGATGATGTTTGGTTTGTGGGGCGCTCAACGGCGTGGTTATCAGCGCACGTACAATTACCCAATCATTGCTCAGTCCAATTTCGCCACTTACCTGGATGATGATGAAATGATGAGGACAACACAAACACGCAGTCATCTCGAGGCAGGTGAAAATCCCTGACGCCGCCGGGAATCGAACCCGGGACCCCGTGCTCGCGAAGCGAGAACGTTACCGCGAGACCACGAGCGACGGGCTAATAATTTAGCACGTAAGGCGTCTGGTAATGCACAACAAATCGTGGAAGAACTCGGTGTCAGAAAACGTGTCACCCGAGCCGCGTTAAAATAGATTCGATACACGCATTGTAAACATCGTCTCGAAAAATAAGCAGCAGTATGAGCAGCTTCGTACAGAACTGAAGTAGTGTATTGAGAACCGAACAGAAAGCAGTAGTGAGGCGACGGAATCGGTAGTTATCATCTGACACAGTGGTGCAAAATAATCCAGAGGTAACCAAGTCCGTTACGCAGTCTTCCGTGTCAGTAGCGGAACAAAAAAAGTCATGAGATTCCACTTGTATGTCCACAAGACGTTGTGTCGGTATTTTCCGATCAGAAACAGAAGCAAATGGTAGATGTACAGTTGAGACAGGTGAGCGAAGCAGGTAATGTACGTTCACAGCAGACAATGGTGTGAGAAGCGGTAACTGCGCGCATACCGACAGAGCGGCAGCCGACCCTCCGAACAGACGCGAATGACGCGGTAACGGAGCAGTTTACTGCGCCACACATACCAAATTCTCAATTCGCGGGTTACAGTACAACAGACCATATACCGCTGGTCAATGTGAACTACGTACGTAGACAAAACACTGAGCCAGTAACGGGATATTTAAACATATCTACCAGTCCGATACACTAGGAACGGTACGGTTTAGACAATTGCACACCACTGCATAGATGCTATGCTAGATGGAACTCAAATATGTCGTCTCAGTATCCAAATGGGGTAGTACGAATAAAGAAAACATGAATCAATTGAAGAGAACGGAAAACGTTGCGAAAACACAAACGCCATAAGGTGCAATAGAAAAATTTGACAGTCAGAAAATTCCAACACTACAAAGAAAACGGGAACGGCTTACATCCCCGCCCGTTTATACATCAATTCCAATTCGGTTTTCCAGAACAATGACGACTTAGCCACAAAATTGATTTAATTTGTGGTATCATGGAAGGCGCAATAGCGGTAATAATGCAAAGAGTCGCTAGAAAGTGTCAGTCACATAAACAATTTAATTCTGCATTCTTCGAGCGATACTGGTCCTCGGAAACCAAAAACAGGATAAAGTATGAATTGTTACAGAGTCTTTCGAAACTTCGAGTGAAAAGAAGCCAATTAGACTTTTTTAAGAAATGACGAAAAAGAATCACTGATGAAACAATCCATACAGTGATGGGGAACTGATTCGTATATAGAACAATGAAATTCCCCTTGCGTTATCAGAAATCGTTCGTTGCAAAGCAGGAGATAATATACAGGCATTTAAAAGTATGTCAAGAGAACTTGAATTCACCTTCAGTGAAGATGACGCGAAGAAACAGCGTGCGGTGAGAGAAACCAATGGTAGGGGGAATAATAGCTACCGATTGGCCTTTAATAACGCATACAATGGTAACAGTAATTTTGGGACGGTTATCGTTTTCGGAAGAATAGTAATCACCCATGGGATAATAATAGCTATGATTCTGGCAACTCACAGAGGTCAAACAATAACTATGGTTTAGGCGAGCCGCGGAATTACAATAATGGCTTTGGTTCCAGAAATTATGGTGGTAACTATAATTCGTGATATGATCACCAAACCAACGAAGCAGGAAGGTTTAGACGTTTTCCAGCACAAAACCCAAATTATTCAGGTGGAACTATAATATATAGAACCGAAAAGATTGGGAGAATCAGACTTCCAGCAAGACAATACATGCAAGGATGAACCGGTACAGAAAGTCAATTTGAGGCCACCATCCCTGTTAAAAAGCAGATTTGACGAGATAAACGGTACGAGAGACCAGCCACAAGTGATTCAATCGCCAAATGAATTTGAATTTATACTTAAATATTTAAATAGACTTAGCTTTGATCAAGAAGATACTGAAGTAGTTTTAGGGAACGATCAGATACAAATACCAGCAGGATGGGAGGCAACTGACAGGGAATTGTCGGATTATGAGGAACCAGAGTCGTCAACAGCTAATGTAGGCAGCTGTACAAATTCTGATGATGACCAGATTGTGGAAGATGTAGTTCAGTTATACGAAACCAAAGGAGGAATGATATGCCAACTGACAGGCATTGTAGTATACACGCTGCCCCATCTCTGTACGTTTATATTGTCATATTCCCAGACTATGGATGAGTGCATGTTTTCTCGCCTAACGCGAAACATAATACAGTTTCTGGTGATAAATTCAGTGAAGATTTTGATTAGGTATTTATAGGATTTTCAGAGGGCGAGAGCAACCCTGCAGCCGACAGCTCGTCGCAGCTAAGGTACTGTAAATGCCGCTAGCAGAGGCGTAAACTTGTTGGTTCACCAGCTTGAGTCCACTGTGAACTCGGTCAAACTTGAGTAATCTTTTGCTCATCTTGTCACAAAAACTAAACATCCTCCATAAACTTAATTGACATCCTAAATAATACCGATCTTAGAACCGCAATCGGATAATTTGTCGTAATTTTGTCCAACTTGTAGAGAACTTTGTATTTAAATTTGATATTGTTGTGTTCAGTGTAATTTCGGCTAAACTGTCCTAACATTCTCATGTCACAACCTAT
The DNA here is from genome assembly GCF_023864275.1 of Schistocerca cancellata. NCBI lineage: Eukaryota > Metazoa > Arthropoda > Insecta > Orthoptera > Acrididae > Schistocerca > Schistocerca cancellata. The sequence goes on along the minus strand of NC_064631.1, from coordinate 635,221,653 downwards.
GTAATTTCATGTACTTCTTTAACAATGATTCTGAAATTTAACAAATTGTGCAGAGCTAAACACAATGTGCTCTATCCTAGAATAAGGGTCCACTCCTAATCCCCGTCTTTGATTATAGGGACGCTAATGCACTCACAGTTTGTTTTTTGCCGATATCTGACAAATATAAAAAGGAGTGGAGTGTCAGAACCATTTTACATTGTCGAACTCTCTTTCCTATGAATGTGTCTTAACGTTTCTTGAATTTTGCTTCCATTATGAAGCCCAACGTCAGCATTGGCTTTCTGCTGCCTTTACATTTCCGTAGGCCAAAGTGGCCACTATCCGTAGGCCAAAGTGACCAATATCTAACAGATCGTCAATTTCCTTTTCCGTTCTTCTGTATATTATTCTTGTCAGTAACCTGGATGAATGAGCTGTTAAGCTGAATGCACGTTGTTCTCCACTTGTCGGCTCTTGATATCTTACGAACTATGAGGATGAGTTTTTTTTCCTAAAGTCTGATGGTATATCATCCACCTCAGACATTCTAAAGACCATCGCGAATTGTCGTTTAAGTGCCCCGTCCCATAATAAATTCTTTTTAAAGCTCTTTTGCTTTATTTGATCTTAAGTCGATCAAAGCTCTTTTAAACTCTGTTTCTAATACTGGATCCCTTATCTCGTCCGTGTTGACTGATACTTCATCTCACATAACATTATGCAGCTATTTCGCCTTAGTTTCCCTTTACTTGCTATTAATTCTTTTGTAAGTGGCTTGTATTTCAGTAGTCCTTAATTTCCCAGAACATTTTTGTAGTTCACTCTTTCCTCGATCAGCTGAAGAAATTCTTGTTTTACCCATGGTTCCTTCTCAGTTATTTTCCTTGTACCTATGTATCTGTGTATTCAGCTTATGTAATTTCCCTTTTCGATATATCTGTTCCTCTTCAACTGATTGCCTCCTAAGTTGTTCATTATCGCAGTATGTATGGCACAAGAGATGTTTAAGTGTATCTTTTCATTACTAAGTACGTCTGTCCCCTCCCCCCTCCCCCCTTATTTGTGTGTTGGTGTGTTGTTTCCTCTTGACCAGTCTCTCTAATTTCAGTCTTCTCTTCATCTTTACTGAATTGTGATCTGAGTTTATGTGTACTCCTTCATCTAGCTTACAATCCCATATCTGATTTAAGAATCTCTCCCTGACAATGATGTCACCTAACTGGAATATTTTGGTTTCATCATCTTTTCCCAAGTCTACCTCCTCCTCTTGGGTTTCTTGAACAAAGTATTCGCTATTACTAGCTGAAATTTATTGCAGAATGCGAGGATTTATTTTCTCTCATTCCTGCTACGAGACTCATAATCTCCCTTAAAGCTTTCTTCTGCTCTGTCCCCTTCACCCACATTCAAGTTACCCCTGACTATTAGATTTCATCACCCTTTATTTACTGAATAGCCCTATCAATATCCTCATACACTTTATCTATGTTTTCATCTCTATGTAGGACGTTGACATGCATAACCGAACTATTTTAATCTGTGTTTGTTTGACTTCGATTCTAATGAGAACAAACTTTTTACTGAACTGTTCACCGTACCTCACTCTCTGTCCTACATTCGTAATCATAACGGATGCTATTCCCATTATACGATTTTATGCTGCTGTTAATATTACCTATACTCATCTGACAACAAATCCTTTGCGTATTTCCATTTTTCACTCACCTTCACAATATGTCGATTGAGCCTTAACATTTCCGTTTCCAGATTTTCTAGTTCCATCACCACGTTCAAACTTTTGACATTACCCTAACGCAGTGCAACCATAGATGGCGGACAGACAAATGCACAACGAGTGTGAGTGTAGGAAGAACAAGGAAGTCTACGCGCAATGGGTCGAGGAGATAAACGAAAATGTGTATATTGTAATGGTAGTCGGAAGAGCTGATGCATATCTTGAAAAGTCAAAGTAACATCGGGTGAGGTTAAAAAGAGTGGTGACAGGAAAGGTAAAAGGAGAAATTAAGGAATTCTATGAAAAGAAGGAACTGTTTGCTGATGTGAGAGAATATGAAATGAATGTATTTAAAAATGTATACGTACAGTCTCGACAGCAAAAATATTTATTTCGATGGTAGCCGATTTGGGTCAGTTTTTGACCATCCTCAGACCCTCATACAATGATGGTAGACAATGGCGTCCATTCACCACCACCGCCTACCGTCGTGGTATGAGGATCTGCAGATGGTAAACAACCAACCGCAACCGGTTATCATCGTCGTCCCACAAATACTGTTACTCATCGTAATCTGATACAATATGAAATATTCAGACAAGTAGTTACATGGGTAGGTGGGTAACTTATAGTGTATATCAGAGATGACAGAGCACAATAAGGAAAGAAAACAAGAGAAAAGTTTTTAGTCAGGTAGGATTACAATATTACTCTAAAGAAATTATTTTAAAGGTGGGCAACCACAGCCAAAATTACAAATGATGAATTAATTCTTCCACATGCAGCAGTTGTAACCTATACAATGAAGAAGAAACGATGGATATATAAAAATGATTCAAAAGTCGGATTAATGTTCTTGGTGAAAGAATATTAATAATAAAATTTCGCTAACCTCAGTGAAAGCGAGGAATAATTACAGACCTTGTTGAATAGAATAGTCTTACGAGCACAGAGTATTGGCTGGGAATACACAAAAGAAAGGTGAAAGTAACGAACAACTTAAATGAGATTAGTGATAAACGTAGTATCAAAATCTAAGACTAAATAAAAAAAGCCGTAAGGGAATTCTACCATCTCTGCAGCCAGATTGCACAGCTCGAGTGAAACAAGGAGGATATAAAAAACCAGACCTAGACACCAAAGGAGGGTATACTTTGCTACACGATACTGACTGTAGTCCCATCCAAGAACGACGACTGTCGACGCGCAGGTGTAGACACGGACAGGAATTACACCGTTACCGGTCTTAAGCGACAAATACAACACACATACAGGTTCTTTCAGACTTCATGAAAACGTGTATCCTGTATATCATGTCATTGTGTGGAATTTGTTGCTTACCAACGCCAACAGCCATGACAACTCGCATTGAATGTAACAAAAATTCAGTAAGTAACTCGCTGCGCTCACGTTTAATGTTCGCACTGGCTACGACACCCACAGCAGAACCCCCAGGCCACTACTGAATGCCCATAGGTCTTTTCGGGGAGTGTGCAATTTACAAGGGCAGAACAAGTCTCAACGCCACTACCATCGTTCGTGGCTATAGCTATAAAAACAAACATAGGTCTTAATTTGAGTTCGGGAATTCTGATATTTTATGTTTGGAGGAGCATGTATGGAAGTGAGTCAGGGGCAGTGGTTGTTATGAAATTCAGATGCTGACGAGGTATGAGGAAGATTGAAATTTTAGGCCGTAGAGCTTTAAGTGTTGGCTCGGCTGATAGCGCCGAGGCGAAGGGTATTGGCAAGAGATCGCTATTCACAGGCTGACAAGACTGCCGCCCCAGTCACCGAGCTGGTCATTCCCGACCAGTTCGCTTATGTGTGGGTGACTGGCCTGTGTTCGGGTCCGTGATTCGTGTGCTTTGGAAGCGCCAACGCACTACTATATACTTGCCCTGACTGTTACCTGCCAGCCCACACTCCGTCAGCGCAGACAGTTATGGTCTGCCATGTGGCCACCGCTGTCCACACACAGTCGGATGGGTCGCGGCTAGAGGTGGCGAGCTGGTCGCCCGACCGCTTGGGGTGTGAATGGACGCCTTAAAGACTCACACAATCGTCAACAAACGAGCTGCCGGTGGCACCTGTTCGGTGGTTTTTCGCCAAGTAAGCCGATGGAGGAAAGGGTGGTCAGCAGCGTGATTGGTCTGGTAAGTGACTGATTTGTAAAACGATGGTAGTTGCTAACAGCGTTGAATAAGGCTACCTAGAAATATTTTAGGGTTCAGTGGTAATTCGATGTTTCGTCATAGTCGAAATCCAATCATATATACATACATTTATATAATTATCAGTGCGGAACTACACAAGGTACATCAGAAAAGTTTACGAATGCTCTCAGTAGAAAATTATTAACTATTGAACAATTTATGCTAAAGTGACAAATAAGGTATTAGATGATACCACATAATTACAGCTATAATCACAGAAAGCTACTCACTTTTACACGCTTTATTTATTGCGTTATTCGGAATGTTATATATTTTTAATTATGTTAAAGTGTCAGGTCGGCGTATTCTCGACACACAACAAATGAATGCAGTATGGCATTTCTCATATATCTCCAATCACAACCATACTACACTAATCTGATCAACATTTTTGAATGTTTTCTGATTTATTTTATGAAAAATTTATTTCGTCTGTATTAGGAAAACGCTCACAACTTAAAAGTAGTAAAGTGTTCATGGGATTTGATACCATGACTAGACTGAACATAAAAAGATACATCAACTGAGCACGCAGATCTTATTACTTCATTTATTTCACTGTATATTTTTGTTATTTGTCATAAGTACGTATGGACTAGATCCTTTTTTTAATTGTTTTTATCTAAGCCTTTGTACACTGTATGCTGCATTTCGTCTTAATGGAACCAGCAGAGAAAGGGGTCTTATTTAATCACGTATCAAAATTGTAACATTGTTGTTATTCTGATTATGGTCCATTTCCTATAGTTTTAAGTTTACTTTGTTGCTGGGTGAATGGAAGACAGTGACTGAGGCAGTGAGGGTCATAGAGTGGCTATTTGGAAGATTATTCGGGAGTCACGAAGCACTCAGGCGTCAGAATTCGGGCAGAGAAGTCTGCAGGCAAGCGTGTCAGGGACCTGGTAACACGGTAAAGTGTTCGTTTTTGGTCGGAAAGTGGTGAAGCAGATATTCCAAAATTCCCTCGTACTTCGGTAAATTCTGGGCAAATGACACTTTCTGTCAAATAGCCAGAACTCTTAACAGTTCACTAAAATGGACGTAATAGATCTTTTTCTGGACGCCGTAGTAGGCCATATTTACATACGTGTTGGCAATTGTTTTGCGCCAAGTTCAAACGTATGGGTCACTGTTCTTTTCACGAACCAGTGATGATTCAGTGATACATCGAAAACCTGCAGCCATTGTAATTTGCGTTCATGCCAGCCTTAATGCAACTGAATGCATTTATTATTTTAATTCTTGTTAAAATGAAATATTGTAGGACCACCAGTTCTTCGTTTTTCGTTGAGATGATTGGACACGTTATCAGTTTGTTCACCTTAAATTTGGCGGTGTCATCTACATCAATTTATTAGCAGATAACACTTTTTACTATCTTATTATTAACGTATTTCAGTACAACATGTAATGATTTAACATTAAAATACTTGCCAATGCATAGACTATTGGACTGCGCGATCACAGACTACAACGATTTGATGGGATAAATTTTTTATTGTGGGGCGTTCACTTCTTTTCAAGCACAAGATGGTCATTCAGATCAGTATACCACAATATCAGCAGATGAAATGTCATAAACTGTTTCAGCGTTTAGAACTGGAAGATAGGTAGCGTCTACCGAAAATCTTGATGCAAACGAATAAAATGAAAACAGTGAAGTACAAAAATTACAGCGAGTATTGATGTTGAAGTAAATCGTACAGCGAATTGAGGGTATTTAGCGTATAAAAACTAAATGTTACCCGATTTTCTACTTCAAATGCCTTCTTTCTCAGCTCGGTTACCCATATATTACTTAACGTAGAAACTCGTTCTCTATTCCTTAAGCTACTTCCATTACGAAACAAAGAAGTGTCACTTTTTTTTACATTTAGAGTTGGAAATGGAGAAATCTTAACACAATCACTCCTATCTTGTGAACTGACTACATCAAACTGAACACAAGAAGCGAAACTAGAGCTAGCTTGCTCTATTTTTAACAAATCTTCATCACTTCCTTTAAGGTGATCACTGAGTGATTCCAGTTTTGCTATTTTACATTGAAAGACTGATTTAACTGATGCATGAGACGTTCTTTTTAGATCTTCTGGGTTCATGATATACGGGGAAATACACAGGTGAAATGCACATTGCTGAAAAGCTGACACAGTAGGGCTAAAATACTCAGAAAAATTGTGTTTTGAGGTAAAAGAGTGAAGTTAGTGAAAGTAAGGTGATTTTCTAGAGTAAGTGGTTTGTAATATGTAATCTGAAGAGTGAGATATTGCGTGGAATGAAATGATTTAAAATTCAAAATATTGACTTTGATAATACTCCATAAGATAGACCCATTCAAAAACATTATCATAATTTTTTACTCTTTATGACAAGACAACTAATAACTTTGAGGGGATTAGTTTGTCAGTCAGTGATTGATTAGTTCGGTCGGGTAAATTAATTCGTACCACAATTCATGCAAAATTCGCAAATACTATCCTTTTTTTTTTTTTAGTCAGAATGCTTCACTCTGTGACTGAAAGTTATGGACATCTAACGTAGCATTCCCATTTCTTTCATAATCGTGTACTGGCGATGTAACAAATATCCCACTTCATACATAGAAGTTTGCTTCATGTGACCTTGCAGTTTCTTACCTCATTTACTGCTTTCGCGTAACATGACCATATTATACAGGGTGGTCAGGAACAGTTTGAAACTCAAACCGAAGAAGAAAACTGTACAAAAATTGGACATGGAACGTTAGTAAGGCTTCACAGTCTTCTGCGCTATCAACTACGCTATGAGAAAAGTGACACAAATTGTATCTGGTGGGCTCTGTGAATGTGCGGCCGCAAGGGCCTGATTGGCTAGATTCAATGGTAATTAATTCACAGGCTGCACAACATACCGAAATTTTTCCTAAAAATTATATCTCAGCAACGTACCCTGCAACACATTTACCTGCTTTTGAGAGTATAAGTGACCAAAGTGTGTAGCCTCCCCAACTTTTCTTGAGGACTGCCCCATTGAAGTGCTCGGAATTAATCGATAGATGTCGGAGGTTTTCGTGACGCTTGCCACCATGCCTCCCAGTCTACAACATCTGACGCTAACAAGGAGAAGGCCTCGGAAAGGCCAACCGATACTGCTTATATTTGGCAGGTCGCTTGTGCAGGACCTAAAATGAAAGACTAAGATTTTTTGCTCAACACCCATCCACCCCTCACTCGTCCCGTTTTGTAGAAAAGTATCCCTAAAGTAAATGACCTGCAATCAACTCAGAATTGACGGGATCGATAGGCAATTGAAAACTAAGCATTATTGATCAACATATAAGTGTAACTATTCAGGCTTTCCCGGCGATCTAATGACATCTTGGGTTGTCGGGTGTTCTGCCGGATATCAGCGTCGTACTTTCACGATATTTCGGTCACGTAGCTCGAGACCTTCATCAGGTGCGACCTGAGACTGCTCCTCGAGTGGACCTGGTCCAGTATTTATGCCTATGGCCTTCCTCCTCCACCAACGGCTGCAGGCGTTTCCTCTGTGGTCCACGCCCATTCCCTGCTACCTGCTGGGCAGGTTTCGTCCGCTGCGGCTCTGGATGTTCCCTCATCGGTCCGCGCCCACCAGTCCCACTTCTGGGTGTTCCATCTTCGGTCTGGTGCTCGTGGCAGTCCGTCAGGGGCTCGTTTACCATCTCCATGTCTCTGGTTCTTCTGTTTGTGTAGTGTTGCAGCTGGCCCCGTTGCTCCTTTTGAATTTTGTTTTTCATTTGTGGTCCTTCCTCATCGAAACTAGTAGGAGCATGACGGTTAATAACGTTATCAAATCAATAATGAATAATAATAACAAAGCAGGCAAGTAAATTTCTCAAACGTATTGGCCGTGTCTTAGGGGTTCCCCTTGAATGTGGCACGGCACTAGCCATTCTATGATTTACATCTGCATACTCATCTGCATGACTGCTATCCAACTTGCACTTCTTGATAGAGGTTTCGTCGAACCACCTTCAGACAATTTCTAGGCCTTTCGACTGTCATAAAGCTCACGGGAAAAATAGCACTTAAATCGTTCTGTACGAGCTCTGATTTCTCTTACTTCGTTGTGATGATCACTTTTCCCTGCGTCTCTTGACATCAACAAAATCTTTTCTCTTTCAGAAGAGAAAGCTGGTAATTCATATTTCGTGAAAAGATTACGTCACAGTAGAAAACGCCTTTGTTTTAATGATTACCACCCTAACTCGGTTATCACATCCTTAGAATTCTCTCTCCCCCCCCCCCCCCATATCGCGGTAGTACAAACTAAGATGCCCTTCTTAAGACTTTGTACATTTACGACGTCCTCCGTCAACTCTATCTCTTAAGGATTCATATTACACAGTGATACTCGAACAGTAGATTAACAGGTGCAATGCCGACAGTTACTTTAATAGGTCTGTTGTGTCTGCTAAGTGTTCTACCAATTAGAAGCAGTCCTTGGTTTGCCTTCACAACAGTATCGAGTGATGGTTTCCGTTTAACTTTTTCGTGATTGTAATTCCTAGGTACCTGAACTGGCAGCCTGGGTGTGTGACTTATCGCCTAACTGAAATTTAACGGATTTCGTTTAGTATTCATGTGGATTACCTCACATTTTTCCTTATTCAGAGACAAATTTCACTGCTCGCACCGTACAAATATCACCTGTAAGATATTTTACCATTGGGTTTGGCCTACTACTAACTTCACTAAACGGTAAAGGACATCCGAGAACAATCTAATAGGGACGCTCAAATTGCCTGCTAAACCGTTTTACATAGAATAGGAACAGCAGAGAGATATTTATTTTTCGGTTGAAACACACAACAGGAATTCGTCGCACTACTATAGTGCTCAACTATTACATTACTGAACTGGCAGTATTTATAAACAGACATAACAGGGTCGACAAGAAATGAGCAGACCAGAAAGACTGAGCCGAATATAGCACAGACAACTTACAAATTTCGTGTCACTTCTCGCTCCTGAGTAACATACTCATTGTGTGTCTTCAACAGCGAAAATTTAATCTTGTATTTGCTACAACTAATAACTGCAATACTTTAACATAAGCGACTTCAATCGCTGAAGAAAAATGAAAGAGGTTCAAGGTTATGGGGGCCGGGGGAGGGAGGGGTGGAACTCCTCCCCCCCCCTTTCCCACCTACAATGCCCCTGAAAGGGCAATGCATGACCCGACTTTTTGACTCCTTCAGTGCACAGTTTATAACAGAGCTGTGTACTGCCCAGCCATTTTTCTTGCTAAATCTCGTCACAGGGATTTTGTTTACTGAAAAGCATTAGTACCGGTTTTGTGTTAGAGAAGAATGCTAGCTATTAAGTGGACCTATAAGAAATAGAGAGGCTTTCCACAGATGTGGTGGAGATAGAACTGTGTGGAAAAACTGGCTAGGAGAAGCGAATTGGTCGTGGGATATGTTATATGAGAAAATAACTTTGTTGGTAGTAGCCGTAAAATGTATGAAACCAAATTGAAGCTACGTCAGCCAAGAAAAAATCTGGGGAATATGGCCATCTGAAGAGTCGATGAATAGAAAGATTTAGAACCTAAAGTAATGCTCCAAGGAGTAAGATTTCTCGATCAATAAGTTTTCATTGGCGTAGGGTCGAAATTTTAGAAAAAGTTAAATAACTGTATAAATGTTGAGTAGCTACATATTTGATCTTTGAGAACTGAGATACACAGAAGGCCATTTTTCGTTTTTACAAATCCAAACTTTCGTTGGTTGTACTTTGCAGCGTGCATTCACCTAAGGGCTATTTTTTCTTTGAAGTATTACCGTGTATCAAATACACTACTTTCGTTATGGAATCAAAATTATTTTTGACCAAGCTATAATTTTTGTGGTATGAGGATTGTAATGCAATGATCCTTGTTTTGTTTGCACCTTCGGGGGTTTTGATGGAATGCCGTAACTCTGACTACTGCACGATGCCTTGTGACAATAAAATCGCAAATACCAACAGCTGCTAGTGGCTTTAAGCCAGAAATGTTTGAAATCAAATGGCAGAAGGCGAAATGAAGATACTAATGAACAATGGATATATCTATAGCCGGCTAAATCGTTGCTTAGTTTTCTGTGGATCACTAAATGAGACGCGATTCACGTTCAAATTGATGACCGTGCAACAGTCCTGCTCTGATTGACGAGGCGGTCAGCTAATTTTATAGCAAATGTAGCCAGAGAGAAATGTGCGTGTCGCGGTCTCGGCGGCTGTGGTGACACAGGGCTGAGGGGTAGGGGTGGGAAAGGGAAGAAGGGATGGGGGAGGCTGACTGACGCAGGGTTTGTTTAGTTTGGCGCCTCGGGTGACGCTTCCTGCCAGGCCTGCGTTCGGCGTCGCGTTTGAAGCAATCGATTCCCGATATTTGACATTCTATATCTTCTTGTAGCTTCAAGCAGACATAATGGCGTTTTATTTATAAAATGCCTTAAGACAGTGCAGCCCATCAAAACATTCAACACTTGTAAGGACAGCAGGCAACTAAATTATAATTACTGTGCATACACAGTTCAGTAGAAATAACATTTGATGAAATCTGTATGTGGTCGTGGGGTAACGTTTAGTACACAAATATGCTACCTCTCGCAGCAGCAATTTCTCTTTCCCAGACTTGAAATATAAGCTCTTCCATGTTTTACGACGGAGTACAATGTAATTGGGACCACATGTTTTTCGCTTTATTCAAACTACCTTCAGTGGTTAGTTTTTTTAAACCCTACATCATTTCCGTTCTTATAGACGAAGGTATATGATTCTTAATGGACCGCACTGCAGTAACGCACAATATTTTCTTGTCGGCAGTGTAGTTGTAGTGTTTTGCACATCATGCATATTCCTTGACTGCCAGAAACTGATCTGGGCAACAACAGAATTTCACTCTCTTGTTATTGCTCACGTAACAATTAATATATTGATAAATGAATGAAAAAATGGTTCAAAGGCTCTGAACACTATGGGACTTCATATCTTAGGTCATCAGTCCCATAGAACTTAGAACTACTTAAACATATATAACCTAAGGAAGTCAGACACATCCATGCCCTAGGCAGGATTCGAACCTGCGACCGTAGCGGTCGCGTGGTTCCAGACTGCAGCGCCTAGAACCGCTTGGCCACTCCGGCCGGCATTAAATGTATGAGATAAAATATGTTGCTACGAAAATAGCCGTGAAATACGTTTTGTGGATGCCGTGCTGTTAATTTCTTCGGATCATTAATTTTCTACAAAACAAAATATATTATGTTCTTATTATTCTGAAACTGGCCTTCTATAAAGAGAACATTTTTACTTACTGTAACTCGCTATAAAGTTCAACATATCTTTCTTACTCTACGGTTGTGAGCGTGGGGTTGATGTGCTACTCTGTTAATCTGTGCAACGCATTAATCTGAGATGTACCCTTTACCCTGTTGCTCTTGCAAGATGCAATTTCCACGCCCACACTACTACAGAAGTCAGACAGACGCTCCTAACGTTCTAAAGAGAAATGCCTGAAAAACTTTTAGCAATAAATATCTTCTGGAGTCGTCCGCTGTATGGAAATGACACAAAATTTCACAAAATTTCTTACGTAACTAGTGGGATACTTGGGTATTTGAGTAGTGCCAGTTAGTGTAAGAGAAACATGAAATTAACGAAAATTATTATTTATTTAGCAAACATTCTGAGAAATCACAATGGCACTTTTATTTATGAATTGAACAAGTTATATCCTGGTTCTTTTTGGGATGTGAAGTTACCTCTCAAGGATAGGATTCTCTAATGTAATTTCTATACACAGTTTAAGAATGTTATTGACTGGGCAGAATGGCTGAGAGGCGCGCCTACTCCACTTGAATAATTATCCTTTAGAATGTTGCTAGGTACAGTCGAGACAGTCGTGTGTGAAATGCAGTGAAGTGTACTGTTGTGGAGGAAATATGGGGCTTGCAATAGCTGTAGCGCACAATAGCGTAAGCTGCGATGACTGCTGTCTGCGCCGCTCGCTGCTGACATGTAAGATAACTCTCGTTCTATCTGGATTGACCTTCGTCAATCAAACTCTCCCTATGCCTTGATGAATTCAAGGATTCCTATTCGCTCCTAGTCTAACTATTAGCGTTTTGCACGGTCAGATAAGCAGTCCACCGCGATGCGACTCAAAAATTCGCTCGCAAGCGTTTAGCTATAGCTCTGTCCGTTCACACCGCACATTAAGTGTGTCAGCCAACAAAGTGAACAACGCTTAATCGCAAGAACTCAATATAGAGTCGCACTTCGATTCGCTCTCGACAGAGGTGCTCTCCCAGTGAAGTACTGAGGAGAGACTTGTTCCTTGCTCCAAGAGCGACAATGGAACGGTGCCTCTCCACGCCAGACATGAAGGGGTATATCTTTCGGTCTCTTCCATTATTCCTTCAGCTCAAGGCGTCAGAAATATCGTCTGCCAATCAGCATTGCTCTTCTAAACTGGGAGAATGACGTTTCGTTTAAGGCGACCAATCAGGAAATCTGTAGTATCGGTGCTTGGCGTTTGCTGTCTCCCTGTGAAAATGTCTGAAACTGCATGCTATGTGTAAACAATGCGTAGGTTGGATGCTACCACAAAATGTAGCGGTAATTGCTTTTTAGGTGAACATGGGGTCGTTCCCCCGTTCAGTCGGGCACACGCTGTCTGCTCCAAAGAGGGCCGATGTTGACTTGTCCTCTGAGGGGACCGGCCTCCTGGTGTGTGGTCTGCCTCTCTCGAACTAAAAGCTCCTGTGACCGTCGTGTCTGGAATATATATGTGTACGCCAGCCTTGAGTATTTCAACCCCAGTACACACTTGTTATTTGCATATAGTTTATATGAATTCATACAACATTGACTTTATCTTATCAAGTTCGGGTTCGAATGAAGCGTCTTGATATGCAGAATATGATTGTGAGGGCGGAATATGTAAGCAATGAAGATCAGGAGACCACGACGTCTTACACGGTTATTGAAAAGGTTACTGAAAACAATTTCGTTATCACTACTGATGTTAGTACGCAATGTTTGTTCAACATCAAAATTTTGCAGTGGATTTTTGTTAACATTAAAACACCAATAAGTGCCACGACTAACATGAGGACGTGAGACTATTATCATACAAAAAATGTTTTTACTATAATGTTTGCCATACCAGAACTACGCACAGCAAGATTTCTTTTATATCGCGTAGGTAAATTGTCTTTTTGCACTGTTAAAAATATAACATCATCAGCATCCCGCGTCCATCTGAAAACACATCATAAAAGCTGCTGCTCTGCCCTGCAACCCTGAAAGCTAAATGATATAATTTTAGTTCACTATTACCTATCCGCTTCTTTGCGGTATGTTGGGTTTCATTTATTGCAGTTTGCATGCGCCGCTGCAGCGGCTCGGTCGTTCGTAGCGTAGCTCTGCACCAAGAATAATATTTAAATAGCTAAAAATGTCTTAAAAGGATGGGATAAAATACCAGGCAAGCTTATTACAAATCATAATACAAGTTTTCATTAAGTAACACTATTCAAAACATTTAGACAGATTAAATTCTTACACACCTTTACAAATCAATGCCTAATGGCGTCCTTCTCTCAATCTTGACAAAAGAATGCTACACAAGCATACATTATAGCGTCACAGGCTCTTCCTACTCACGTAACTCCGAAAGACGAGAGAGAAATTAATGCTACTATTTATACTCAGTTTGATATACTTACATCTTTGATATTTAATAAGTATCGTCTGTGGCGGTTTCAGTACTTGCCGACACAGATGTTATCTTTATAAAAATCCATACATAATTCTATACCAGTATAAAACATGACACATAATGATTTCTCTTTATTACATAAAGTTAACACAATCATTGACCATGCAGAAATAAAATTATAATCATCCAGTTCAATGATTACTTTTCCTTTTTTTACCACATGTAATATGTTATAGGAGTCGTTACAAGAGCATTCGTCATATAGCGTAAAGATAACTCACACACTCACAAGCATCAAAACAAAACGCTATCTATCTTGTTGCAAGATACCATGACATTTACCTTGAAGATGGAACAAAGCCAGTGGTTCCAACATTTTGAAAATATAAAATCGCCTGTCCGAATTATCTGCTATAAGGATGATGCTGTTGTGTAGTCAGGGCAGGCCACACCACCATATTAGATGGGCCTGCACAGGAGCGCTTCGTAATTAAAGACTCTGAGATGGAGCCGTTCCTTAATATGTATTAAAACACATATCTGAACAATACGTTACAGATTTACATCATCAGGACCCACTTCGCATTTTCCACCACCGTTTTAAATAATGCAGGTCAGCATTTTTGCAGCTGTTGATATGTGTTAAAAAGCGATGTTTTTCGAACAGGTAGTAACTAGTCTTAACGATGTGCCTTGAAATGCCGCTTAGCTCTATGTAGCAGAGGTTTGGGCGCGTGGCACATATAGAGCACAACTCTTATGGCCGGCCCGTAGGCTCTGGTCCTTCAACCTAAGCGTGTCCTACCAACCTCCACACTATTTTCGCAATCCGCTGCTTATACCAAAAGAGAACGAAGGAGATGTTTCGCTACGTCATTAATCAACTTCAGTACTATTGTTTTAAAAATGTTATAGATTGTTGTTTTTGGTTTACACTGGCTATTCTATCTACTGTAAAATAAGTTTGGCAATCTCTCAGCAGAGTGCACCAGGATACGGTAACGTAAGTATCATCACCTAGAGAGATTCCAAGAATAATTAGTAGACCAAAGCGCACGAACTACGTTCCGTTACTTTACTTTACCTGTTTTCTGACGGTGTTCGCCTGTAGCATGCGTTGTTTTTGTGACTGTGCTGCCTCTTTGTGTTGGTATATTGCCTGATTGAAGTGATCTATAGGACTTACCGGATAACTGCTGCATACGACGAGTTTAAAACCAGCATAGTATGAATTCAGAGTGCAATTTATCAGGCATAAATTTGGAACATGCCAATAGGATTAAAGTGTAAGAGTAAAATGTAAGAACTTCTGGCGTCCAAACCAGATTTGTAAATCAATCAACAACGGGAACAGGATAAATCCATACAAGGATGTACATGGAATTTTAAGAGAACAATGTACAATGCAGCTGAGTGGTTGTGAGGTTGTGGAGCGAAATACGCATTTCTCTGTTTCACTGATAGTGCCTAGAGGGAGAATGGTATCACAGACTTTAAAAAAAAAATTCATGCAAAGGTGAAAAACACAATTCCAGTGAAAACATTTAAATGGTTTTATTGAACTCTCAGTGCCAGGGCAATGCCAACTAGACTATGCTTACAGCCTTAACATAAAAACATACAGTGAAAATGTCTCAAAAATCAGGTATATCTTGACTAAACTGATGACTGCGTAAAATTTTGGGCAAATTGGAGCTGACCTTAAGGGGCATGACGAAACAGAAAATTCCAAGAACCTAGGAATTTTTCGAAGACTAGTTGATCTGATGGCATAGCTTGAAGGAGACTTGAAGCAACACATTGGAAATTCGGAAAAATGGGTTTTCCTAGGGCTTTCCAAAACGTTTCAAAATGAACTGTTGGAATCAGTTTGTGACGTATGCCAAAAACTCATCATGAATGATTCGCCGAAGAAAAATTTCCTCGCTATCGAAGATAACGAAACAAATGACTCTGAAAATTTTCAGAACTGGTCGTAATAATTCGCTGTGAGCAGCTGGGGAAAGTTAACGGATGACGTATTTCCCTTTAACGACCGAAAATTCACACTGCAGAAGATGTAACTGCAGCTGTTTCCAGCGCGCTAGAGTGAACATAAATGAAACAAAACACCTGAGAAACTAATAGGTCGGTGTTACGACGGTGTTCCTGTTATGAGTGACCACAAAATGGAGCTCAAATCAGAATTAAAGACGTGTGTAAAAACACTCACTTCATTCACCGTTATGCACATTAGTTAAATTTAATTGTTGTACGTAGTATGACAAACAATAAGCAAGTGTGTATCTTCTTTAGCAGTTTGGACGGAATTTGTACTTTTTTCCCAGTGTTCTAAACGCACAGCCCTTCTTGACGAGGTAGTGAAGAGACGTATTCCTAATCGTCCTTAGTCCATCAGATGACTTTTCAAATCATGGAGCGTAACAACTATACACGAATAACAGGACATTGTTGGATAAATACATTAGGACCCTGATTGATAACGTTTCCTTTGATGAAGCTCGACCTAAAAAAATTACTGTTTACCCAGTAGCAAATTGTCTTTCTGATCACGATGCATAGTTAAGATCAAAAACATAGCTCCTTGCAGCACGGATACTCCTCATTGGGAATCAGTTACAATAATTAATGCCTCCAGAACATGTATTCCAAAGAATAGTTTACAGTAGGTGACATGGGATGTAATTTGTAATGAACCTAATATTATCAAAATTTAAAACTTATGTCATTATGTGAAAATAACTTTTTGCATGAACTGATCAGAAACGAATTTAAACAGCCCAGTAAAACGCATGGCTCACTAGAAGGATTAAAGTTGTTTGTGAAAGGAAAAGGGAAATGTATCCTTTGGCCAGAACAAGTAGAGAGCCTGCGGTAGTAGAACACTACAAAAAATACTCAGAGTTACCAAGAAACATTATTAAAAAGTCCAGGAACACTACAGAACGTCAGAAATCAATACTTACGTCAACAGACTTAAAGTCAGTGTGGAATTCAGTGAAGCGAGAGACAGGACTACCAGCCACAGAACAACACAAAAGCACTATGAACTGGATGGAAGGCCTATAAATGATGAGTCACAGGTAGCAAATGCAGTTAATGATCATTTCTTAAACATAGCAGAAAGCATAGGGACAAACAGTTCAAGAGCGAAATCACAGCAGTATGCTGAAAATGTAAGTTTCATAAAATTCAATCACATGAATGGATCACCAACTTGTCCTTCTAAAATGAAGAAAATTATAAATTCACAAATAGAAGCTCATTTGGTTTTGATGGTTTTCCAATAGGATACTAAAAATTTGTCCCATATAATAAGCCCGGTCGTATCTAAATACGTAATGCATCACTAACTTAAGGCATTTCTCCAGAAAGACTGAAACACGCTGTTGTTAAACCTCTCTTTAAGAAACGTGATAAGAGAGATGTCAGTAATTACCAGCCTGGTTCACTAACGACATCATACTCCAACATTTTTGAGAAGGTTATGTACTCTGGAACAGTATCTCGCCTTAGCAACAGTAGTATTCTTAGCAAATCACAGTCTGGGTTTCAGAAGCGTTGCTCTACTGAGAGTGCCATTTAAATTTTCGCTAAACAGATTTTACAACCATTAAATAATAAAATAGCACTGCTGAAATTTTCTGCGACCTCTCTGAGGCATTTGACTATGTGAATCACAGTATTCCTCTGGATTAATTAACATTTTATGGGACTGGTGGTATAGTTAACGAATGGATAACTTCTTTTCTAACAAAAAGAGTACTGAAAACTGTACTTAGTAATTCCAGAAGTACCGTCGAGGGACATAATTCTGACTGGGGAGATATCACATGTGGGGTTCCCCAAAGTTCAAGCGTAGATCCACTACTGTTCCTCATATATGTAAACGATCATCTGTTTAGTACACAAAAAGCAGAACTAGTTGTTTTTGTAGATGGCTCAAGTATCATAATCAATCCAAGCAGACATACAGAAACAGAAAAAATGGCAAACAACATTCTTAAAAGTATCATTGCCTAGTTTTCTGCGAAATGTCTCACCATCAACTTTAAAAAGATCCATTATACTCAGTTCTGCACATCTAGAGGAACTACCTTAATGATAGATGTAACACACGATGAGGGAAATATGAATAGGCTGGAAACTTCAAAATTCTTTGGGGTTCATATTGATGAGAATTTAAATTGTAAGAAAACACATTCTGGAACTCCAAAAACAACTTAGTTCAGCCACATTTGCGCTTAGAGTTATTGCAAATCATGGGGAGAGACAAAACAGTAAGTTGACACATTTTGCATATTTGCATTCAATAATATCGTATGGAGCAATGTTCTGGGGTAACTCATGCCTCTTTATGGATTTTGCACTCTGACTGCTGCTTCACAGCATATTTATTCCTCCATGAAGTTTGCTGTAAATAAGTTTAAGAGGAACAATAAGGTACATAATTATGATACCAGAAGGAAAAATGACATTCATTATTCAGCATTTAGGTTGTCTTTAGCACAAAGCGGGGTGCACATTGATGCATAAATTTTTTTTTTGCTCATTTATAAAGTGATATAAAATATCTGACAGAATTTTATAACAAACGGAGGAAGTTTCTCCTTGAGAACTCCTATTCCGTAAAAGAATATCTGTTATTGTAATGCGTAAAAGGTGGTGGGTACGAATAATTAACTCACATCTATATGTCTTCCTTTTGTTATTGCAATGGTGACAAGAGAGGCAGAACGCTGCTTATCTATATCAAAGCGGCTGAAGACATTTACACGTAACACTGTGAATGAGGACAGACTTTGTACACTTGCGATGCGTTCTCTCGAGAATGAACTATTGAATCAGCCAAATTTCAGTGAACTAGCAATAGACCACAAGGGGAAACGAACTTATTTAATCTACAAGCCAATGAATTAAGGTAATCAAACGTGAATTAATAGATGATAAGAAGCAATGGCTTTGTTGTAACTACCAGTTTAGCTTCTGAAATTATGTGCATAAGAAAGGGTAGTGACATGTTTAGCCATGGACGTTACATTTTCCAAAGTGCATCCCCATTCATAGTACGGCTTGTTATGCCAAATGTAAAATCTGAGACACTTAAGCACAAAAAATGGTACTAAACACTGCACGTTTGGGAGAGATCTTTCGTGTGCTGGATCACTTAAAATGCAAAAATCCATAATACCCAAACATAAATAGTAAGAGAAATATGGTACGTAAATTAACATGACGGTTGATCATGTGAGGCTTGTAAGATTGTAACTTTAATTTTGTATGCTGTTGTGTAATATTGTAACTTTTATTTGGTATGCTGAAATCGGTGCTAATTGACAATGAAAGTGGGTTAAAAGCCGTGATCTGTCTGGGGACGTTAACCGTGGATTACTGGGCAACTGTTTCATCAGATATTTAGTCTAGGTTTACCAAGCAGACTAACATTAATGATAATCTTCTAATAGTCATACAAAACCGGTAATATATATATAAAGGAGAATTTAAATAAAAAGAAAGAAATCAGTTTATATTTGGAAATTTATTTTAAGATTGTTCATTGAAATTTCAGCATATTATACGTGAGTTATAACTGAGCTGATGCCTTATTTACGATTGAAAAGAATGTGAGATTGTAATCTTACGGAACACATAAAATATGGAGTCAAGATTTGGAAAACTGCATACAACACTCCATTCATAAAATAACACACGAAGAACATTGAAACATAAGCAAGAAGAAATTAACCACAACCAACAGATTCAGTTTTTTCCCAAAGAAATTACGTTCATACCACAATCCTGTCCGTCATGTAATTACCACACACTGGTATACAAAATTCATATTAACTCTTTGTGAAGTCTTCGCAAAAAGAATAGCTGAGGGCTACTTTGATGATTACACCACATGCTTCACGTGGTCGACTTGGTTTACACAAAGCGTACAACTCCACAATAATTTTGATAATTAAAATACATTAGATCGAAAAGCAATTGACAAAAGAAAAACCTTGAACTGGTTACTAACGTCTTACTATTAACCTGATGGGTCAAACAGTTATATAAGCACGTGGTACTGGTCTCGCAAAGTACACCCCACGTGGGTTGAACATAAAGAAAAGCATAAATAAAAGTTGCTATATTAAAAAAAATATTCTCAAGACGAGACGTTATAATCTCACGCACATTCAGATTTAAGATTGATGAACTTAGTTAGAGTTACTGATCAACACGTGGTTCCACTTTACTCACAAAGTAGTAACAAAGCAACTACCGAAAAATAATCTGAACTTCACACGATAATTACACTGCGCTGCAATTTAAGATAACATCGGATATTTTAGACCTAAACCCGAAATAAAAGTGATTAAATTTTCAGTTTGGCTGAACTTAAGAAATCCATTGTCCTACGGACTTAACAGACACGCGCTTAGCCGGAGATCTTACCACTTCAGACGCTCGCCACGGCCACACTGCAACTGCCCTACTGCCGAGCGTGCTTCCTGAGGGTGGCTCTCAAAGACCAACGGAAGTGGCCAGAGGGGCAGCTTCCTATACCAACATGACAACGGACGGACAGGACCATACTAAGGATAGAAACCTCTTTTCTTTTAGGAAGCGTAGCTACCTGTTCCGACGTTGGTCCTACTGTTCTCTAGCAGACAGCCTTGTCTGCTACCCTCAAGCATGCAACTAGAAATACATATGCTCATTCATCCTCTCACACAAAAGGGAAGGGGGATGACAGTATCTTATCATATACAGTATAAAAAGAAAGCGGATGTAGGTTCCGTATGAGACTGTGTGACATGAATTACATATAAACTGTGTTTTAAAGTGTAGTAGTGTGACAGATTGTTCTTGTTTACGTGTAAAAATAACACGTTCCACTACTCAGTCTCCTCCCAGATAGTCAGAAACGCCACAATAAATTTAGACGAGTAATTTATGCCGTAAATGACAACAGATTTAAGAAATTAAACATGAAAGGAATCCAACAGAGACCTTGCATAACCCCAACGCTCAGGGTAAAGACTGTGCAGGGAATTTTCTGGCCATGCTAGGACATTCCCAAGCAGGCTTCTCACACCCTACTTAAACCAAAAGTGTAAAAAAAAAAAAGGCAAAAGGACACCAGCTACTTGCTAAAACACAATAATTTCAACACATCTTTAGAATCAACCAATTTCAAACAGAAAAAAAAACACAATCTGTGACACCTATTTAAAAGGTAGTGTAGACCTAATTCGGTCAGCAAGTAAAAACAATGGTTCCTGTGTCATTAATATGAAAACAATTTCTGGTTGTTACCCTTATGGAGTTCACCAGTATTTGCTCATTGCAAGAGCCAACTGATCACAGGAAAATTTATGACTGTTTATTAACAAGCAAAATTTATGAAAATAGCAAAGGTGCCACAGCAATTAAAAAAAGAACATCAAATAACATCGGTATTAAAAAGCAGAACATAACAATGCACAATCTGCAAAAGCAACAAAATGATAAGAGAAAAAACATGTTTTACAAAGTGGTTATCGCAAAAAAAATTCTATATCGTATAAAACTAATAATTTGTAGAATTAAAATAACTATGTGGCACTCATTTAATCACTCTACTATATTTCAATTAGCTAGCAAACAATGAGCACTGTCATTATACTGAAACTACAATAATTATGTGATTGTTACCCTTAAGGGGTTCCTCACAGTAAATATGCCCCATGCAAAGGCTAATCGATCACAGTTCAATGAGAATAAAAAGCTATCTTACTGATAAACAAAGCAAGGCCACAGCAATGAATTTACGAAACAAAATATCACAAATCTAATACATCACACAAAAACAAACATTGATAAATAAAACAGTACAATAGTCAACATCTAAAACAAAAAAAACACCTATAAATAAAACACCTGCAAAACACAAGATTCAAAGTCTAAAAAAGATAAAATAGAACACCTGCAAAATACAAGAGTCAGTCTAATAAACACCAATAAATCGAACTCCTGCAAAACACACGAGTCAGAGTTTCTCTGACAGAAACACACGTATATACACTGGGCTAAGAACCGTATAATCACTGTTCACTGACACACTCAGTAGTTCCACTGTTCCGAGGCACAATATAAGGGAAAGGGGGGGGTTCGTCGCCGCAGCTGTCAGTAGGGATTTTTGTCCATCTGTTGCGTGCGATCCCGCCGTCTCTGCCCTCTCATGAAGTTTCTCTCGTGTCACGTACATCTCGATTTGGTTCCATGTTTGTATTGTCAAATTCGTGCGGTATCCTCGTTTGACACACCAGGTTGATATTCTCGGGCAAGGATGACACTTAATGGCTCTTCTTTTGTGCCACCCTTATCGACCAGAGAACATCGAACCAAGATTTACTGTTGCTTGACAGTAGGTATCCATCAGGAAATGTCGATAGGCGTCGTTGACGTCTGCAAGTTTCTCTGGGCAGTACCTGTCAAAAGGCTCCACGCCCCTTGTGTTGTTTCACCGCGGCCGTCTCGTCACGGTCGCGTGCGTGTGGTGCGTTGCCAGCAGATGGATTTCCGCGCGGTGGACCGCTCGCCCATCTCAGGTCATCGCCTCGAGGAAAGGTCGCCCGGGGCGGCCGCCCATTAGCTCCAGGTACAAGGGAAAGTGTTTGCCGCTTACTCTCCTTTTGTAGTCGGCCGCGCTCCCAAAGTGGCCCGGATGACAGCGGGGCCCCGCTGGGAAACCCGCCAGTTTACAACTAGTCCGGCTGCTCCCGCTGTCTCTTAAGAGTTTTGCCGGTTCGCTTTCACGTTCTCAACTGCATTCACAGATATTTTCATCATCCTTATGTGATTACACAATGTCATACATAATTCCACTTAGTATTGTCTTTCACAATTTTTAAGAACAAAGTGAGACTTAATTTTTTTTTAAATAAAAAATTAGATGAATCGACAATATAAAATAAAGTTTAAATGACTTGACAATGTAAAAAAAAATAAAAGTGAAATGACTTTACAATGTAAAAAAAATAAAAGTTAAATAAACTGACAATATAATATTTAAATCCACATCACTAATGTGGTTCACTTACGCTTTAATAAATCAAATGCTACTTATTAATTCACTAAAATGAATAGGATTATGCCTTGTGCAAGTATAGGTCAGGACAGCATAGGGTTCACATGTTATTTACACACACATACATGCACACCTGTTGTCTATTCTACAAACTAACTACCCATAAACATGCATTACTCAATATTCTACTTCAATCCACTACTAGTTAACCCAATAAGCTACTTCAATGCTATTTCAACACCGTGTATATACCACTACAACATTGTTCTAATTCGTCCTCTTCTTGACGCTCGCGGCATACGTCTTGTCACATGATAAATATGGAGAACTTTCCTTAAACATACACATTAAAAAGAACAATGGTTATTTACACGCCAAAACATTTATACCAGTTCGCACACCTGAAAAGAGACTCGCAATTATACATTTATCATACTCATATATTCACACATAAAACAGTAAGAAAATTTCACCTAAAATTACGTTATCACAACAATTAATCACGCAGATGACTCTGTTAAAAATATTTGCATTATACAGGTTATATTACATTTTCTTACCCATTTTGCTGCGATTTCGTTCCTTCTTTACGCTACCTTTCGCTTCCAAATCAGTTATTTCGCCTGTGGTGGTTATTCTGGATTCATTTCTCATGAATGGCAAAATTGTGGTCACCTCTATTCTGTAAAACAGTATCATCTAAACATATTGAACTTACAACAGACACAAAAGATCCGAATCCTCCTGTAGTTTAAATGACAAATGTTTTGCTTTATCCTTATTACCTTAAACCAAGCTTTCCTTCGTTCCCATAATCAAAATAATTTAATCATCCTCTACCTTCAAGAGGGAAATTTCCTCAGTACAAATCATATAGGCTGCAGTGCATCCCGCACCAGCGAAAACAGTAAGCTGTAATGCTCACAGCATCAGCAAAACACATAAACGTCGCTTTTCTAGGACAAGTATTAACGCAGAATAATTTTTTAGGCTTTGGCTCAACATCAATCAAGACTACAAAAAGGATCCATATTTCCGTTCCATTCTCCATTTGCTGAAAAGCTGCTCGTATTTGACTACCACAATAATATTTCGGAGCCACGTAAATTACACAAACCACAATTCTTCTTTCACCTTGAAGGGAATCAATATACTTACGAAATCCACAGACAACACTTTACGTACTCAGCTATAAAGAACAAAAAAAAGACATATATCATCAATATTAACATATCATCGCCTATTGGAAGCCAATGGTTCAACAATCGTATTATCGCATCCTGTTTTCAAGATTCCAAACTTACTCATTCCTTTCTCAGAGTTCTCCTGTCTTAAAATATTCATACAGCATGCATGCTATAGTAAGAGATCCTCATTTATACTGACAGATATAGAATAGTAATAGGTAGATAGTAGCACTGAAAGCAGAAAATCGGAAACAAGGCTACTAACAGCTGGGGACCTGGGTTTGCCAGACCCATAATACCCACAGATCGGATATTCCCCTGAGTTTATGCACTAATTCAGCAACGATCTTGCTTTCCTCAGGAGCGACTCTTTTCAATTTACACACAAAAAAAACATAAACAGCATTTTACTCGTTCACAAAGAAACCTTTTATCTTCACGTTTGAATCAAACTAAATCCTAATTGCACAAGGAAAGAAAAATAACTAAAAACGTCACTTCAATCAATCACATAGAAACAGCTTTATCATTATTTTTACTAACATATTATTCAAAATGCATACGTGACAAATTTAAACTAATCAATTATTTCTCCTCACCGTCCTCTCTACTTCTCACTGTCCTTTCTACTCATTTGCCATGTCGCTCATTTGTTCCGATTGGGCGCCTTCTGCGCTGATCGTTTGTCATTGCCGGTTTCGTTCATTTCCATTTGCTGGATTATGTCTAGGGTTAGCCGGCCGAATTTCAACATCATGAGGTGCTCCGCCTACAGTCCTATTCCCACCGTATTCATCATAGTGTCGATTCTGGTTGCCGTACCTGTAGCGTTCACGATCCTGTCTACGTCCTCGATCATTTCTGTTGTTCCACCTGTGTTCGCGACTGTCACCCCAGTTTCTATACGGCCGGCCCCGATTATTGTTCCGTTCGCGTCGCGACGACCAGTCACGCCGTTGATTAGTAATACGGCCACGATTGCGGTCGCGCTGCTGTGCCCCGTAATAACTTTGTGCCTGATTAGGTGGGCATTCTCCTGTATTGTATTCCAACTCTTGGAGAAGCGTCTTAAACGTTTCCACGTCCTCTTTGCATCGTCCCGCAAGAATGACGTGCCGCAAGTGCATCGGCAATTTGGTGATGCATATCCTAATTAGTTCTGCAGGCCCGTATGAGTCGTATAGGAATTGATTTGCCTGCAGCATGTGGTCGAATAGGCGTGCAGGGCTGCCGAAAGCAGACTGGTTCAAATTTGGCAGCATAATTATGCCATGTTTGACCCTATCTTGTGCCGCTTCCGACCAATAGGCGGACAGAAAGGCTTGTAGAAACTCCCGAGTGGAGTTGCAGTGACGCGCTGCCGACCTCATGCGAATCGCCGGTTCGCCTTCCAAATAGCCACACATATATTCTATCTTATGTGAACTTGCCCAGTCGGGAGGAAGACAGAACTCAAATTGCTCGAGCCATGCTCGTGGATGTATTCCTTTTTGCGAATTTCGGAATATCTCAAACTTTCTCACCGTAAGGAAATGTTTGAAATCAAATCCCCGCATTTCCTCCTGGCGAGGCCCTTGAATGTTTCTGTTTCTCTCATGTCTGCCCCTTAAATTACATTCTTCCCTGTCGTCAAAATCTCCCTCGTGGCCGGAGTCCCTCTCTGCACTGTTCGTACGGCTATTTTTAATGCTATTGACGAGTTCGGAATCACACGCCATGCGGTTTTCCAGATGCGCCACGCGTTCTTGTAATTCGCCTGTTACAGCTCTGTTTTGCCTGTTCACTTCTAACTGTCCCTTCTGAAATCTCAGAAGCGAACGCACTTCTTCGGTCTCTGCGGCCGCTACCGGTGTAGTATTGTTCTCGCTTTCCGTCAGCTGCATCATGCCTACAATGTCCGCTAATGCCGCAATCTTATCATCAATTTGTCTCTTGTCCTCCGCCCCAGTCTGCTTCAATTGTTCTACTTGCTGTTCCAACGCGTGGATCGCTAAACTGTTGTCCGCTATTGTGTTGCTAACGGACGTGGGACAATGCGTTTCCGCCTCTTGGACACTCGAGAGTACCTGCTGGTGCTCCCTTTGGCATTCTTCCCTCAGGTCTTGGAAATTCCTAAGTAGCCGTTCTTCACTTTCTTTAGATTCGGCATCGCCCCTCCGCTTGCTCTGTTCTAGGGCTTGCAGACGATCATCGATTTGTTTCAAATGTACGGCCTAATTCTTTCATAATATCACTTTTTATCTCACTTGCCAGATTGTTTATTCTTTGTGAGATATCATCGGACACTCTCTGCATCGACTTGTCGACTTTATTTGTCTGCTGGATTAGTTTTTTGTCTATTTGTTCGCCTAGCTCGCGGATCGATTTTTCGGATTTCTCTGCGTTTTCTTTATTTTGTTGCAATAAGGCTTTCATGAGTTCTGCTACATCAATTTGGTTAGTTAGAGGCAAATTAATTTCTGGCTCTGATGTGAGCCCGTTCGTGCTGTTTTGCATTTCGTCTGAAGTATTCCCCATTGCATTTTCGGAACCGCCCGACGCGTTAATATTGGAAATCAAATTATCCCCTTGGTCCATGTTGCTTAAGTTGTTGGACCGCTTACTTTTAGCTTGGTTACGTGTTTGCATTAGTGCAATTTATACTCAGTACGCAACACACTAATCACAATAAATGTGTCCCCCAAAAATTACGACAGTCACACGAAAGATACCCAACCTAGTACACACTTTTTCACACGCAAAACAAATTTTTATCTTTGATCGAAACAGTGGAATTTACAAGCGAGAATAAAAAAACACACAGACATATAAAACACACAAATATAAAAAACAAAACAAGACAAACAACGCAACGCCGATCAACAACGCCGTGAATCTTTTGAAAGTCTGCTCGGAAACAACACAGAAGTTGTTTGAGCGCTGTAGGAAAAAAATTAAGATTATAACACGCTCGCAATCTAACGTTTCAGAGATTCCAGAGTCTAGCGGAATCACAGAACAGGGTCGCCATGTGTAAGATTGTAACTTTAATTTTGTATGCTGTTGTGTAATATTGTAACTTTTATTTTGTATGCTGAAATCAGTGCTAATTGACAATGAAAGTGGGTTAAAAGCCGTGATCTGTCTGGGGACGTTAATCGTGGATTACTGGGCAACTGTTTCATCAGATATTTAGTCTAGGTTTACCAAGCAGACTAACATTAATGATAATCTTCTAATAGTCATACAAAACCGGTAATATATATATAAAGGAGAATTTAAATAAAAAGAAAGAAATCAGTTTATATTTGGAAATTTATTTTAAGATTGTTCATTGAAATTTCAGCATATTATACGTGAGTTATAACTGAGCTGGTGCCTTATTTACGATTGAAAAGAATGTGAGATTGTAATCTTACGGAACACATAAAATATGGAGTCAAGATTTGGAAAACTGCATACAACACTCCATTCATAAAATAACACACGAAGAACATTGAAACATAAGCAAGAAGAAATTAACCACAACCAACAGATTCAGTTTTTTCCCAAAGAAATTACGTTCATACCACAATCCTGTCCGTCATGTAATTACCACACACTGGTATACAAAATTCATATTAACTCTTTGTGAAGTCTTCGCAAAAAGAATAGCTGAGGGCTACTTTGATGATTACACCACATGCTTCACGTGGTCGACTTGGTTTACACAAAGCGTACAACTCCACAATAATTTTGATAATTAAAATACATTAGATCGAAAAGCAATTGACAAAAGAAAAACCTTGAACTGGTTACTAACGTCTTACTATTAACCTGATGGGTCAAACAGTTATATAAGCACGTGGTACTGGTCTCGCAAAGTACACCCCACGTGGGTTGAACATAAAGAAAAGCATAAAGAAAAGTTGCTATATTAAAAAAAATATTCTCAAGACGAGACGTTATAATCTCACGCACATTCGGATTTAAGATTGATGAACTTAGTTAGAGTTACTGATCAACACGTGGTTCCACTTTACTCACAAAGTAGTAACAAAGCAACTACCGAAAAATAATCTGAACTTCACACGATAATTACACTGCGCTGCAATTTAAGATAACATCGGATATTTTAGACCTAAACCCGAAATAAAAGTGATTAAATTTTCAGTTTGGCTGAACTTAAGAAATCCATTGTCCTACGGACTTAACAGACACACGCTTAGCCGGAGATCTTACCACTTCAGACGCTCGCCACGGCCACACTGCAACTGCCCTACTGCCGAGCGTGCTTCCTGAGGGTGGCTCTCAAAGACCAACGGAAGTGGCCAGAGGGGCAGCTTCCTATACCAACATGACAACGGACGGACAGGACCATACTAAGGATAGAAACCTCTTTTCTTTTAGGAAGCGTAGCTACCTGTTCCGACGTTGGTCCTACTGTTCTCTAGCAGACAGCCTTGTCTGCTACCCTCAAGCATGCAACTAGAAATACATATGCTCATTCATCCTCTCACACAAAAGGGAAGGGTGATGACAGTATCTTATCATATACAGTATATAAAAGAAAGCGGATGTAGGTTCCGTATGAGACTGTGTGACATGAATTACATATAAACTGTGTTTTAAAGTGTAGTAGTGTGACAGATCGTTCTTGTTTACGTGTAAAAATAACACGTTCCACTACTCAGTCTCCTCCCAGATAGTCAGAAACGCCAC
This sequence comes from Schistocerca cancellata, assembly GCF_023864275.1. NCBI lineage: Eukaryota > Metazoa > Arthropoda > Insecta > Orthoptera > Acrididae > Schistocerca > Schistocerca cancellata. Next base: position 635,193,060 of record NC_064631.1, on the reverse strand, counting down.
AATAAATTTAGACGAGTAATTTATGCCGTAAATGACAACAGATTTAAGAAATTAAACATGAAAGGAATCCAACAGAGACCTTTCAGGCTGTTGCAGTAAAAGACTCGTGACGTCATGCAAACATTACTGTTGCGTCAAGGGAGTTCAAACACCGAGGTCTGTGCACACAAAAAATTTAACGTCTGAGGCTTAGGAAAGAAAACACCAGAAACATTCAGCGTGCTATATGTCATAACATTCAGCGTGCAGCGAAACTAAAGTGTACCGTATTAAACAACCATCAAAAACGCGTCTTACAGTATTGTTTGTTGTGGTTAACTGTCGAGAAATATAACGTCAGGAGATAAATAAGCTGTCTGTAGATTTCATCTTTGAGTTAGCTCTTGATGTCATTTAGTAACTGATAATGAAACGGAAAAAAGATAACTATGTAAACGTTTGGCTGCTTATATGCCCTCCTCCCCGTCCCCCTCCGTGAAACCTTGGTTGTGGTGACATGCAGATCTGTAGCGTATCAGAAATACAGCTTCATTCATTTAATTTTTGCTTAGTAATTTCCACCACATTGAATACACCACTGTATCCTCCGAAACCAATCTGTAATCCAGTTCTCCCAAGTTTCTGTAGGGAGTAAGGCACACTTATCCCAAGCCCTCTGGAGGTCCTCATCGCTTGAAAACTGCACTAAATACAGTCAGATTATCCTAGTCGGAACAGTGCAAAGTTACAAAAAGCTGGGTATTGACTGTATGGAGAGCGCTCAAGACATTTCAGTCCTGTATTCAGAAAATATTCGGTGCATGCTTTGGCGCGGTGAGCTGGAGCGTTGTCGTAGTGCAGGAACCAAGTGTCCATTCTTGATTTCCATCGCAGGTACTTCAAAGATTGGATGACTTCGGGCAGGCACTGCTCAGTGTACCACTTAGCTGTGACTGTCTTCTGTGTGTCGAAAACATGCACCTCAAGTTCCACTAGACTTGAAAAAAAAAGCTATCATTTTCTTCTTTACTGATCATGAGTTTCTGACAGCTACGGGTGTGTCGTCATCTTCAAAGACGCAAACTTTGTTTTGAGTCTTAGTCGGCACGTCATAATAGTACAGCCAAATCTCGTCACCTGTAATGGTGTTATTCATATAATGAGAATGTCTCTCTGAAAACTTCTTTAACATCTCCCGGCACCAACTTACAAGTAGTATCATCCGCTCTTCCGACTGTCTATGCGGCGTCCAGAGGCAACCAAGTTTCTTTACTTGCAAATAATCATGCACAATAGAACGAACTGCTGGTGCATTTAGTCCCAAGGTATCTTCTACCTGATTACCGGTCACTCTTCTGTCGTCACCTAACGTTTTCCTCACAGTATTAGTATTTTCCTCCGTATGTGATAACCGTGGTCTTCCCGTCGTCTCATCCACCTCCAGAGTGAAATATCCTCTTAGGAAGTCTCTGTACCACCAGAATATAGTTGTACGATGTGGAAACACATCACCGAGGGCAAGAGTCATTTCTTCAAAGCACTGGTCTATGTTTAATCCACGCGCGGAGTCTTACTGAGAAACTTCCCGAATGTCACTTTTTGACCACGATGCCACAGCAAGCACTTCAGACTAACCCTTCTAGTGAACAACTGGGCCCACAGATTTGGCACAGGGGCTACAACGCAAATATGAAGTATTCTCAGATGACAGGAACAATCAGCCTCCTGGAACTTATTCCTGCGTCGTATTGCTAAAAGTTTCCTAGTTCCCGTTGTACCTAAGAGATTAATGTCGCGGCCTTCTTCAGTATGGAAGCCAAGAGCCGCTGCTGGGCCTGCATAACGTCGATGATGCCAATATTGCGATAACCATTGTCCACGCTCACTGGTCTGCATTAATTTCGTTTTTATTGTGTGATTACATACTGATGAAAGTAAGGGGCACAACCACCATAGATAGTAGCTTGACTACATCCATTATCAACTTTTTGTGTGGGAAATACAATAAAATGTGAGTCGCTGAATTGCAATAATTGAAATATTCGACACAAAGGTAGTGCGATCACTCACGATATTTAATTTGGAAATAGTCCCGCTTTAATTTAACAAGGTTTTTCTATTGGTGCACAGACTTCATGTTAAGGCAATTTTCAATAGAAATTAAAAACTTAATTCTTATTTTTCGTCATGTACAGGGTGTACATAAAGTCCGGGAACACTTCTAATGCCGGCCGCAGTGGCCGAGCGGTTCTAGACACTACAGTCTGGAACAGCGCGATTGCTACGGTCACAGGTTCGAATCCTGCCTCGGGCATGGATGTGTGTGATGTCCTTAGGTTAGTTAGGTTTAAGTAGTTCTAAGTTCTAGGGGACTGATGACCTCAGAAGTTAAGTCCCATAGTTCTCACAAGGGAACCTCCCCATCGCACACCCCTCAGATTTAGTTATAAGTTGGCACAGTGGATATGCCTTGAAAAACTGAGCACAGATCAATCGAGAAAACAGGAAGAAGTTGTGTGGAACTATGAGAAAAATAAGCAAAATATACAAACTGGGCAGTCCATGTGCAAGATAAGCAACATCAAGGATATTGTGGGCTCAGCAGCGCCGTGGACGCGTGGTTAGCTTGAGCAGCTGCGGAACGAAAGGTCCTTGGTTCAAGTCTTCCCTCGCGAGAAATGTTTAATTTTTTTTACTTTGAGACAATTATCAAAGTTCAGGTACTCACATATAATCAACTTCGCTCTCCAAAATTCCAGGACATGTTCAGATTTGCTTGGACATATGCAGGATTTGACAGTCTACACACGGAAAAATTTGAAAACGTTAAAAACATATGTTTTGACAGAGCACAGGGAAAACTGTGCGACTGTGAAACTGTTGCATTTATTAGTTTCAGTTTATGTGACAAACTCTTATGTTTTCATCACTTTTTTGGGAGTGATTATGACATCCACAAGAAAACCTAAATCGGATAAGGTAGAAGAATCTTTTCATCCATTCGCCAAGTGTACAAGTTAGGTGCGTCGACAGCATATTCTTGTCATGTGACGCACATGCCGTCACCAGTGTCGTATAGAATATACCAGATGTGTTTCCCTCTGCAGGAATCGGTTGACCTACGACCTTGCGATCAAATGTTTTCGGTTCCCATTGGAGAGGCACGTCCTTTCGTCTACTATTCGCACGGTTTTGCGGTGCGGTCGCAAAACACGGACACTAAACTTACTACAGTGAACAGAGACGTCAATGAACGAACGGACAGTTCATAACAATGCGAAAATAAAGAAAGTAAAAATTTTCACTCGAGGGAAGACTTGAACTAACAACCTTTCGTTCCGCAGCTGCTCACGGTAACCACGGGGCCACGGCGCTACTGAGCACACAAAATCCTTGTGTTGCCTATCATGCGCATGGACTACTCAGTTTGTATACTTTGCTTATTTTTTTCATCGTTCCACACAACTTCTTCCTGTTCTCTCGATTGATCTGTGTTCAGTTTCTCAAGGTCTATCCACTGTGCCAACTTATAACTAAATCTGAGCGGGGTGCGATGGGGAGGTTCCCTTGTCAGAGCCATTTGAACCATTTTTGAACACTTTTAATTATTTATTGCACAAGAGGGAGCTTAAGTAAGCATAGCTGGATATATATTAAATTCATTTCGTCCTGAATATGGATCCAGCGTGTTATCTAGTAATGTGTCATCAACAGTTTTCTTTATAACATATTGTTGACAATGTGGCAGCCAGTAACACAATTTGTAAGTGAATATGATGTACTTTCTAGTCAAATAATTTAGAAAAAAATAATTGTCGGCACACCTTTCTGGCGTCCAGACTGATTATTATTATTAGAGTAAGGACAAGATGACGATCTAGCTCACTACATGTGAGACACTAATTTAAACAAAGTTTACTCTTGTTATGTAAAAGTTACACTATGGAGATATTGGATTTCATTTAGTACCCTCTTGCACCATAACAGCTACACTGTGGAGATACATTCACAGATTACACTGTTAGCCCTAGGTTCTATCTTCAACAGTTAGTGCAAGTATTTTTCTATGTGGTTGTGCTATACCACCCGGTGTAGTAGGAAGCAGGAAAGAGCTGCGATATCTTCATTATAAACGTTCGCAGCGTCTTGCCTGTCATTAGCGACGAGCGAATGCAAACGCTGACCCCTGGCCCTGTCGGATATGGTGTGTCTGCCAAGTCACGCGGGCCTCCAGGTGGACTGCATCCCGTGAGTCTTCCGTAGCTGAGGACTGGCGTCTGTGTATCCATCTCATTTAAAAGTGCGTGCTGATGTTGCCCCTTTCAGTACCTCCTAAACTGGCCTCTCACGACCGGTCCAACTTCACCTCCCCACAAGCGCTGACGTAGGTCAGTTCTTCGCGACGTTCTCAAGCACTGTTGCTGCGTTCTCGTGGAGATGTTTGATATTATTTAGAAGTCAAATCTGTAGGACCACACCGGAATTTCGGAATTATGTTTATCGCATATAGACATGTAATCTGAGAATTTTAAGCAGCATTCGTTACATATCACAGAACATCTATCAAAAGACCACTCAGGTTCACTGTAAACCTATCTGAATTCACTGTGACCAATGTCCTATTAGAACCATTGAATTTTAGTCGAGCATTCACAAGAGGAGTGGAACTTTCCTTACACTCTCGAGTACTATCTGCCAAGTTAATTGAGGTCCTCTATAGTAAGACGCTGTCCCAGTACCTACACTCTCTGCAGATCTGTCTGACCAAGATAATTTACGACCCATGAAGTTTAGGTCTTCATCCTCCTTCTCCAAGATGAAAGGGTTATTAACCTTCCTGCTGTGTTTCAAACAGAAACACACATACCGTGAATGGGTCAGTTAGATCCGCTATTAAAAAAAAGTTTTATTCTCATTTGGTACTTAACAATATGTTTTGTTGATGGTTTTTTATGTAGGAAAACAGACAGTGAAACTTATCCATATTTATTGAACATAATTCTTAGACAATAAAAAATTATTTACAAAGAATTGGTGGAAAAATATATTAGTCTTACATCAGAGGTTCAATTTCAACATTTATTGCAGGCTATTATTATTATAAAATTTAAATCAGATTACAAAATTTTACTTTTAGGAACCATACTGAACAGTATGACTATCGCAATAACTTTGGCAGTTCTTGCCATAAGTGGTAGCATGCCCTTGGCAGAGGAATGATTGATATTTATTATACTTTTGGTCTATCTTTCGGTTTTTTTTCGGTCCACACTCTTTGTACTGGCCCTCTTCTGCTTTTTTGCTCCTGAACTCGCTCCTACAATGTTCTCCAAACTAACTCTGATCTTGTTAGAAAGATTTTTGGTCATCCTTTTCTCTCGGATTGGTTTTGTTAGCCCATTGCTCTTATTTTGATTGTTCTCTGGCTTTATGTGTACATACAACACACAGACATTTTCTGCAACAGTATCTAGCTTGTTATGGAACAAACAAACACGTCATCATTTGGTACACCTTTTCCAGGAATAAGTGATGACTTGTTTATCTGTTCAGTCATCTCCTCCTTTGGTTTTGTTGTAATGTAGTATTACTTCAGGCTTGTTATGCTCTTCTGAAGACAGGTTACAGTCATGGTGCATTGTAGAGACTAACACAACTGCATTTTATCTTTTGACACGTATGAAACTAACGTTACGTCCCTCCGGTACCGAAAGATAGTCGGAAGTACTGTCTACTATTGTTTGGCTGCATTTCCTTCGGAATCACGACTTTGTTCTGTCTGAGAGTTCTACTAATGTTAGATTTTTCTTGAGAGTTCTTTGGGCAGGATGTGGACGGCAAATACATTATCGGTGGTAATGTTTCACCCAGTTTTCAGAATACTTTAAACAACCCTTAAAACAACATTTCTACATTGTTTGCTTCTCTTGGTTCATTTTCTGACTTCCCTGTGTGTACTTTTGCCACACAATCATATGCTGTTTTTGCGTCAGACAAGAACCATAATATTATTCCATATTTTCCTGTGGGCTTTGCAGGTATGTATATACAGCCGGAACGGAGACCTTTCTCTGAACAGAAACAATTACTCATCCGCTGTGACATCTTCGTAAGGAACGAAAGTTTCAGGCAATTGTTCCTGAAACATTTCGAAGAGAGTCCTGATAGCAGCCAATTCATCACGACGTCGTCTCTTGGTCTGTCTTCTTTCTTATCAGATCTAAGAAAGCTGCTGATTGTATGGAAACACTGGAGTGACATCGTTGAAAGAAAAACTGGCCGACTATTCATGTTGTCCCATAGCTCTTCAAGCGATTGTCCGGCAGTTCTATGCACGCCAGCTAATATAAGAAGTCCCAAATAAGCCTTCAGTTCCTCACTTCTAATCGGAATGAAAGTCGCATCTTTCTCTTGTGGTTCCTGTGTAATTTCCCTGTGGGTTTCATTCAAAATCAACTTCTCTTCAGTTATGAACAATGAAAATGACGGTACATTAGTTTGGTCAGTCCGTTTAAGAGCAAACAATGCAGGTCCTCTAGCAGGACGGAGAATATTTCCAGCCCTAAAATAAAATTCTAAAAAACAAAAATAAACAAAACTACAATTAAATGCAGTACAATAAAATAAATTACAAATAAATATAGTAAAACCTAAACCTTACAAAAAGTAAAATGTACTCCGCCCCCGGTAACTGACTAGTCAGCGTGGCGGATTGTCAATCCTCTGGGCCTGGGTTCGATACCTGGCTGGGTCGGGGAATTTTCTCCGCCCATGAACTGGGTGTTGTGCTGTCCTCATCATCATCCAACATCTTCATTGAATGCAGGTAGCCAAGTGGCGTCAGATTGAATGGTCGGCATCCGGCGAACGGCCTGCGCGTCGTGGGGCCATAGCCATACGATTACATAAATAAAATAAATAGTAAATAGTAAATATATACTACGTACAAGCCCCAAGGAGTGATAGATGATAGAGGTTTCCATCATTTTAGGCAATCGGAACACTGACGAGGTGAACGAATAAACCTAAGGAAGCCTTTTCCAGCCCCGCGTTCCCCACCAACACCATCACATATGGCTGGAACGAGTTTCGAACCTGGGACCACAACTGTGACAGGCCGGGGCACTAGTCACTAGACTATAAAAATGGCTCTGAGCACAATGGGACTCAACATCTTAGGTCATAAGTCCCCTAGAACTTAGAACTACGTAAACCTAACTAACCTAAGGACATCACACAGGCAGGATTCGAACCTGCGACCGTAGCAGTCCCGCGGTTCCGGACTGCAGCCCCAGAACCGCTAGATCACCGCGGCCGTCTCACTAGACTATGACACGGTGCAATAATAATAACAGTACCGATAAAATGTGCCAACTAGCTCTGCAGATGACGAAGAAATTGATGAAATGTATGATGAGATAAAAGAAATTATTCAGGTAGTGAAGGGAGACGAAAATTTAATAGTCATGGGTGATTGGAATTCGAGAGTAGGAAAAGGGAGAGAAGGAAACATAGTAGGTGAATATGCATTGGGGCTAAGAAAGGAAAGAGGAAGCCGCCTGGCAGAATTTTGCGCATAGCATAACTTAATCATAGCTAACACTTGGTTCATGAATCACAAAAGAAGGTTGTATACATGGAAGAAGCCTGGAGATACTGACAGGTTTCAAATACATTATATAATGGTAAGACAGAGATTTGGGAAACAGGTTTTAAATTGTAAGACATTTCCAGGTGCAGATGTGGGCTCTGACCACAATCTGTTGGTTATGAACTGTAGATTAAAACTGAAGAAACTGCAAAAAGGTGGGAATTTGAGGAGATGGGACCTGGATAAACTGAAAGAAACAGAGGTTGTAGAGAGTTTCAGGAAGAGCATAAAGGAACAATTGCCAAGAGTGGGGGAAAGAAATACAGTAGAAGAAGAATGGATAGCTTTGAGGGATGAAGTGGTGAAGGCAGCAGAGGATCAAGTAGGTAAAAAGACGAGGGATAGTAGAAATCCTTGGGTGACAGAAGAAATACTGGAATAGATGAAAGGAGATAATATAAGAATGCAGTAAATGAAGCAGGCAGAAAGGAATGCACACGTCTCAAAAATGAGATTCACAGGAAGTGCAAAATGGCTAAGCAGGCATGGCTAGAGGGCAAATGTAAGGATGTAGAGGCTTACCTCACTAGGGGTAAGATAGATACTGCCTACAGGAAAATTAAAGACACCTTTGGAGAAAAGAGAACCACTTGTATGAATATCAAGGGCTCAGATGGAAACCCAGTTCTAAGCAAAGAAGGGAAAGCAGAAAGGTGGAAGGAGTATATAGAGGGCCTATACAAGGGCGATGTTTTTGAGGACAATATTATAGAAATGGAAGAAGATGTAGATGTAGATGAAATGGAAGATGTGATACTGCGTGAAGAATTTGATAGATTGTAGAATGAAGGCTTTCACGACCGGGTGACATGGCTGTTGATATACTTTCCGGGATGTGAGGTCGTGGTCCAAGAACTTTTCTGCTCCTTACGTTTCGTCCAGAACTGCGCTGGACTTCCTCAGAGGCGCTGCTCCGTTGAGTGTCTAGAGCACTGAAATACCTAAGTCGAAACAAGGCCCCGGGAGTAGTCAACATTCCATTAGAACTACTGACAGCCTTGGGAGAGTCAGTCCTGACAAAACTCTACCATCTGGTGAGCAAGATGTATGAGACAGGCGAAATACCCTCAGACTTCAAGAAGAATATAATAATTCCAATCCCAAAGAAAGCAGGCGTTGACAGATGTGAAAATTACCGAACTGTCAGTTTAATAAGTCTCGGCTGCAAAATACTAACACGAATTCTGTACAGAAGAATGGAAAAACTGGTAGAAGCCGACCTCGGGGATGATCAGCTTGGATTCCATATAAATATGGGAACACGTGAGGCAATACTGACTATCTTAGAAGCTAGATTAAGAAAAGGCAAACCTACGTTTCTAGCATTTGTAGACTTGGAGAAAGCTTTTGACAATGTTGACTGGAATAATCTCTTTCAAATTCTGAAGGTGGCAGGGTAAAATATAGGGAGCGAAAGGCTATTTACAATTTGTACAGAAACCAGATGGCAGTTATAAGAGTCGAGGGACATGAAAGGGAAGCAGTGGTTGGGAAGGGAGTGAGACAAGGTTGTAGCCTCTCCCCCATGTTATTCAATCTGTATATTGAGCAAGCAGTAAAGGAAACAAAAGAAAAATTCGGAGTAGGTATTAAAATCCATGGAGAAGAAATAAAAACCTTGAAGTTCACCGATGACATTGTAATTCTGGCAGAAACAGCAAAGGACTTGGAAGAGCAGTTGAACGGAATGGACAGGGTCTTCAAGGGAGGATATAAGATGAACATCAACAAAACCAAAACGAGGATAATGGAATGTAGTCGAATTAAGTCAGGTGATGCTGAGAGAATTAGATTAGAAAATGAAACACTTAAAGTAGTAAAGGAGTTTTGCTATTTGTGGAGCAAAATAACTGATGATGGTCGAAGTAGAGAGGAAATAAAAATGTAGACTGGCAATGGCAAGGAAAGCGTTGCTGAAGAAGAGAAATTTGTTAACATCGAGTATAGATTTAAGTGTCAGGAAGTCATTTCTGAAAGTATTTGTATGGAGTGTAGCCATTTATGGAAGTGAAACATGGACGGTAAATAGTTTGGACAAGAAGAGAATAGAAGCTTTCGAAATGTGGTGTTACAGAAGAATGCTGAAGATTAGGTGGGTAGATCACATAACTAATGAGGAAGTATTGAATAGGATAGGGGAGAATAGAAGTTTGTGGCACAACTTGACCAGAAGAAGGGATCGGTTGGTAGGACATGTTCTGAGGCATCAAGGGATCACCAATTTAGTATTGGAGGGCAGCGTGGAGGGTAAAATTCGTAGGGGGAGACCAAGAGATGAATACACTAAGCAGATTCAGAAGGATGTAGGTTGCAGTAGGTACTGGGAGATGAAGAAGCTTGCACAGGATAGAGTAGCATGGAGAGCTGCATCAAACCAGTCTCAGGACTGAAGACCACAACAACAAGGGGATTACCTAGGGTCCTGTTGGAGTATTAATATTAATCGAGGATTTATTTTAATTTCATTAAACGAACTGTGTCAGTTAGACCCATTCACAATAGCAAGGTTAAGGGGGCAGTCCGTGATAGCAGAAGATCATACGGTTACCAAGATGACCCTTGGTCTCTATACCTGACTAAAGAGACACTGTCAAGACCACTGCAAGCACGTGTTCACTCATTCTCTCCTCAGGATAAGTGGAGGACACCGAAAGAAAGTTCACAGAAGGGTAGCTCTTTTAGTAGTATGGTCAAATAGAAGAAAGAGTGTCACAGATATGATGCAGCAATTGGGATGCCAATTCTTTCCCAAATAACCCTGCTCGCCATTAAGCGGATGATTTGCTTGATTGCTCTGAGCTGTTTAATGAACAAAATTGTGAGCATCCAGGTCAGATATCTGTATGGATTGAGTTACTTTCCAATAGATGAAACTTCATTAGGCAGATGAAACTCCCACATGTGTCAACATCTTTGAGTCACTGTACAGTCAAAGGTTCATTACTGTTTACAGAAGATAACGTTTGTGTGTCTGTACAGTTTTCCAGATAATACTAATATTATACGAAGACAGTGTGGAAACTTAAATTACTGTTTTGTACAATAACAAACAGGAGAATGGAAAATAAGTTTGATAATCATTTAGCTCATAATAATGGAAACAAGAATGAATAACAAGACACACTCACATGTTTCTTGACCTGGAAAAACCGTTCGATAACGTAAATTTGGACAAGACATTAGAAAATCCGGGAAAAATTGGAGTGAGGTATAACGACAGACATGTTATATACAACATGTACATAAACCAAGAAGGAACAATGTGACTAGAATATCAAGAATGAAGCGCTCGGATTAAAAATGCAGTCTTTCATCCCTGTTGTTCAATCTACACATCGAAGAAGTAATTAATGTAGCTGTGGTCTTCAGGCAAGAGACTGCTTTAATGCAGTTCTCCATGCTACTCCATCCTCTGCGTACCTCTTCATCTCTAAGTATCTGTGACAATATACATTCTTCTTGATCTTCTTACTGTATTCATCTCTTAGTCTCCGTTTACGACTCCTTCACACATCCCTTCATTAATAAATTGGTGGTCCCTTGATGTCTCAGAGTCTGAACTATCAACCGATCCCTTCTTCAACTATGCCAAAATTTCTTTTCTCGTTAGTTATATTCAGTACCTTCACACTAGTTACATGACCTACCCATCTAAACATCAGAATTCTTCTGCAGCGCCACATTTCCAAAGTTTTTATTCTCTTTTTCTTTAAACTCTTCAACAACCACTTTTCACTTCCTTACATGGCTGCACTCCAGTAGAAAGCCGTCACACAAAACGTCCTAAAACGTAAATTTGTACTCGATGTTAACAAGTTTCTCTTCTTCACAAGCATTTTCCTTCGCAATGACAATCTACGGTTTATATGTTCTCTACTTCGGCGACGATCAGTTATTTTGGTGCCCAAGTATCAAAATTCATCGTCATTTCGTAATCTAAGTCCATCAGCATCAGCTCGTTTAATTCCACTGCATGTCGTCATGCGTGTCTTGCTATTGTTAATGTTCATTTTATATTCTCCTGTCAAGACATTTTCTATTCCGTTTAACTGCTCTCCCAAATCCTTTGCTGTCTGTGACACAATTACAATGTCATCGCCAAACCTCAAACTTATATTTATTCTCCCTGAACATTCATTATTGACCCAAATTTTTCTTATTTTTCTTTATTTCTTGCACGATGTATAGAATGAATAACGTCGGGGTTAGGCTACAACCTGTCCCGCTCCCGTCTCAGCCACTGCTTCCTTATCATGCACCTCGATTCTTATAACTGCCGTCTGGTTACTGTTCAATCATTATATAACCTTTCCCCCCGTGTATTTTACCCCTGCTACTCTCATAATGTCAGGGATCTTACTCCAGTCCACAATCAACTGTAGTGTTGTTATTGTTGTTGTTGTTGTGGTCTTGAATCCAGAGACTGGTTTGATGCAGCTCTCCATGCTACTCCATCCTGTGCAAGCGCTTCATCCCCCAGTACCTACTGCTACCTACATCCTTCTGAATCTGCTTAATGTATTCATCACCTCTTGGTCTCCCCCTACGATTTTTACCCTCCACGCTGCCCTCCCAATACTAAATTAATAATCCCTTCATGCCTCAGAACATCGCCTAGCAACCAAACCTTTCTTCTAGTCAAGTTGTGCCACAAATTTCTCTTCTCCTATATTCTGTTCGATACCTCCACTATAGTCATGTGGTCTACTCATCTAATCTTCAGCATTCTTCTGTAGCACCACATTTCGAAAGCTTCTATTCTCTTCTTGTCTAAACTATTTATCGTCCATGTTTCACTTCCATACATGGCTACACTCCACACAAATACTTTCAGAAACGACTTCCTAACATTTAAATCTATACTCTTATTCAGACATGCTTTCCTTGCTACTGTCAGTCAACATTTTATATCTTCTTTATTTCGAGCATCAGCAGTTATTTTGCTCCCCAAATAGCAAAATTCATTTACTACTTTAAGTGTCTCATCCCCTAATGTAATTCCCTCAGCATCACCTGATTTAATTCGATTACATTCCATTATCCTCGTTTTGCTTTTGTTGGTGTTCATCTTTTATCCTCCTTCCAAGACACTGTCGATTCCGCTCAACTGCTCTGCCTTTCGCTCCCTGTATTTGACTGCTTCCACCTTCAGAATTTGAAAGAGAGTATTTCAGTCAACATTGACAAAAGCTTTCTCTGAGTCTACAAACGCTAGAAACGAAGGTTTGACTTTCTAAGATAAGTCGTAGGGTCAGTATTGCCTCACGTGTTCCAACATTTCTACGGAATCCAAACTGATCTTCCCCGAGGTCGGCTTCTACCAGTTTTTCCATTCGTCTTTATAGAATTCGTGTTACTGTTTTGCAGCCGTGTCTTAATAAACTGATAGTTCCGTAATTTTCACATCTGTCAACACTTGATTTCTTTAGGATTGGAATTATTCTATTCTTCTTGAAGTCTGTGAGTATTTCGTGTGTCTTGAATATCTTGCTTACTAAATGGTAGAGTTTCGTCAAGACTGGCTCTCCCAAGCCTATCAGTAGTTCTAATGGGCTGTTGTCTGCTCCTGGGGCCTTGTTTCCACATAGATCTTTCAGTGCTCTGTCAAACTCTTCCCGCAGTATCATATCTCCCATATCATCTTCATATACATCCTTTTCCATTCCCATAATATTGCCCTCAAGTACATCGCTCTTGTATAGACCCTCTATATACTCCTTCCACCTTTCTGCTTTCCCTTCTTTTCTTAGAACTGGGTTCCCAACTGAGCTCTTCATACCAATGGTTCTCTTTTCTCCAAAGGTCTCTTCAATTATTCTCTAGGCAGTATCTATCTTACCCCTAGTTATATATACCTCTACATCCTTACATTTGTTCTTTAGCCATCCCTACTTAGCTTTTTCACTTCCCGTCGATCTCATTTTTGAGACGTGTGCATTCCTTTCTGCCTGCTTCATCTATTGCATTTTTATATTTTCTCCTTTCATCATTTAAATTCAGTATTTCTTCAGTTACCCAAGGATTTCTTGTAGCGCTCGTCTTATTTCTTACTTGATCCTCTGCTGCCTTCACTGTTCCATGTCTCAAAGTTACCCATTCTACATCTACTGTTTTTCTTTCCCCCATTCTTGTCAACCGTTCCCTAATGTTCTCCCTGAAACTCTCCACAACCTCTGGTTCTGTCAGTTTATCCAGGTCCCAACTCCTTAAACTCCCAACTTTTTGCAGTTTCTTCAATTTTAGTCTACAGTTCATAACAAATAGATTGTGGTCAGAGTCCACACGTGCCCCTGGAAATGTCTCACAATTTAAAACCTGGTTTCTAAATCTCTGTCTTACCAATTAAGATATGCTCTATGCAAAATTCTACCAGACAGCTTCCTCTTTCATTCCTTACCCCCATTCCATATTTACCTACTACGTTTCCTTCTCTTCCTTTTCCTACTATCGAATTCCAGTCACCAATGACTATTAAATTTTCGTCTGCCTTCACTATCTGAATAATTTCTTTATCTCATCATACATTTCATCAATCTCTTCGTCATACGCGAAGCTAGTTGGCATATAAACTTGTACTACTGTGATAGGCGTGGGCTTCGTGTCTATCTTGGCCACAATAATCCATTCCCAATGCTGTTTGTAGTAACTTACCCGCACCCCTATTTTATATTCATTATTAAACCTATTCCTGCGTTACCCCTATTTCATTTTGTATTTATAACCCTGCAGGCACCTGACTAGAAGTCTTCTTCCTTCTGCCACCGAACATCCCTCTATATCTAACTTTAACCTGTCCATTTCCCTTTTTAAATTTTCTAACCAACATGCCCGATTAAGGGATCTGACATTCCACGCTCCGATACGCAGAAAGTTAGTTTTCTTTCTCGTGATAACGACGTTCTCCTGGGCTACCCCTCCCCCACCCCCCACCACCTCCCCCACCGGAGATCCGAATATGGGACTATTTTACCTGCGGAATATTTTACTCAAGAGTGCGCCATCATCATGTAACCATACAGTAAAGTTGTATGCCCTGGGGAAAAATTACGGCAGTACTTTCACCTAGCTTTCAGCCATTCGCAATACCAGCACAGCAAGGCCGTTTTGGTTAGAGATACAAGGTCAGATCAGTAAATCATCCAGACTGTGGCCCCTGAAACTACTGAAAAGGCTTCTGCCCCTCTTCAGGAACCATACGTTTGTCTGGCCTCCCAACAGATACCTCTCCGTTGTATCCGCACCTACGGTACGGCTGTCTGTATCGCTGAGGCACTCAAGCCTCCCTACCAACAGCAAGGTCCACGGTTCATGGAGGGAGGGGGGCGGGATTGCACAATCAATTACGTGAACAAATAATGATTCAAGAGTGGGATTAAATTTCAGGGTGAAATGATAGAGTTATCAGATTTGCTGATGACATTGCTATCCTCAGTGAAAGTGAATAAGAGTTACAGATTACGTTGAATGAAATCAATAGTCTAATAAGTACAGAATGTGGATTGAGAGCAAACAGAGACAAAGAATATAATGGGATGTAGCAGAAATGAGGATACCGATGGTAGACGAAGTTGAGGCGTTTTGCTACTTTGGGAGCAAATTAACCCATGTCGAACTACGCAAGGAGCACCTAAAAGGCAGAAAAGCTGAGGGAAAGAAACCATTCCTGATGAACGGAAGCCTACTTCTCTCAAACATAGGCCTTAAACTGAAGAATAATTTTTCGAGAATGTTCGTTTGCAATACGTCCTTGTATGTTAGTGATTCATGGAGAGTGGGAAAATCCGAACACAAGAGATTCGAAGCATTTGAGATGTGGTGTTACAAAGTAATATTGGTAATGGGGTTGACTGACAAGGCATCAGAAGTTCTCCTCTGAATCAGCGAAGAAAGGAACACATTGTAACTATTGACAGTAAGAATGGTGCTAACGATGGGATATTTGTTAAGATAACGTTGAATAGCACCCATGGTACTAGAGGGAACAGAGATTGGAATACATTCAGCAAGTAATTGATATCATTGGGTGCAAGTGCTACAGAACACTTAATTACACTGGCTGTTGAGTGTCCTGCATATCAACATACTTAAAAGATTTAGCTGATTGGCTCACCATTATAAAATGATTGTCTGGTGGTCATGTTACTGCGGAATAGTTGCAGTGTTTAGTGCCCTTATCAAGAACGTGTGATAACTTGCATCGAATTCAGAGATATGCTGCAAAAATCTTATCCGTAATAAAGAATAACCAAAATGTTCAGTCAGCTTAAATTGGGTTCCATGGGAGAAACACAGCGCTGGTCTCGGGAAACCATGTTCCGACAAACTGTATTCGAAGAATACTATTGCGACTATAATGCCACGACCATCATATGTCTTATGTACAGAGCATAAGATATGAGTGATTACGGCGCAATCATGTCCATTCAATGTTCTTTATGCAAATACGTCTGGAACTATGGCAAGTTACTAATAAACAGGAGACAGTAGCTACTAATCGTACAATGAAGGCTTACACGACCGGATGTTTCAGCTGCTGAGAATTTTTTCGGCTTGTGTGGCCGTGGTCCATGGAACTCTTCAATCCCTGACGTTTCGTCCAAGGCTACGTTGGACATCTTCGGAGGTGCTCCTGGTTGTGCTGCGTCAGTCGGCAAGACTCAGCACAACCAGGAGTACCTCCAAAGATGTCCAACGTAGCCTTGGACGAAACGTCAGGGATTGAAGAGTTCCATGGACCACGGCCATACAACCCGGAAAAATTCTCAGCAGCTGAATAGCTACTAAAGTACTGGAAACATATGGAGACACCGAATTTGTTGCTACAGATGCATAAGTGGCCCATAAGGAAACTGTATTCATACATAGAAAACCAATACCTGGCACACAGCCCTAAGGTTTAGCCACCTTTTTTAACGATTCTGATTCGTCTTGGTACCGTCATGTGTCACCCCACAAATGCATAGAACACATGTTTGATGTGTACACATATGGTCAACCATCTACTCCTCGGAATGCCACCATCTTGGATATCACTAAACAGATGTGTCAGAAGCCCATGCAAAATTCTGTTCCTTGTACTGGATGAACTCCGTAGTAGGCATACATGGACGAAACTGCATTAAAAATAGTGAATGAATTTGACGATTTTTTTCATTGTGTGGAACTATGATGTAAGACCTAGAAGCCTTCTATAATTAAGAAGTGTAACCGAAATTGACCTTAGAGATCAGGTGAGTTAAAGTGCCCTCACGATAAATCGGTAGATTACGTAAGAAGTTTTGACAGCTGAAACTGATCTGTATCGATTGTTACCAACATATAAGAAACTAAAGAGGGTATTATCTGTTTAGGTTGAGGTCAGTACTATGGCGATGGTCATAGAGCGAGATTTTTTAAGAATCAGTTAGCATGAAGTTCTATTTAAGATAGCTAAAGTCAACACACCCATCTAAGATGTAGTAACTATCATTGTAACGCATACCACCTTAACCACAATCAATGCATTTGCATGTCTATAACGATTTGCTTCGATAGCTGGGACTTTGTTGACGCTGGTTTTCGAGCAGAGACATTTGGAGAAAGAAGTGCTCCTGCAAACACTTTGTAGATGCTTAGATAGGACAGAATCTAAATCACTTTGGATACTAAAAGAGACCAACCCGTATCTCGTATGGGAATAATTAGGAAAACAAAAACCTATATACAACATTGTAATTAATTTAATTTATTGTGACAAATGGTCATGTGTCGTCCAGTTTGCTGCTATTTGGTGATGGGAATTAGAAATTTGTTGTAACTTTGGGGTTCCATTTTGCTAAAGCACTACGATATGTATCGGTAATTTGTTACACTTTCGTGTGATGAATGGCGTAATTTGTTGCCAGTTTACTCTAACATGATGATACATGGGGTAATTGGTTATAATTTTGGTATAATGTGGTGATGATCGAGTGAGTTTTCGGGGTTTAGGATGTCCGGGTACGTGACGTCCTAGTAGTGCAGACACAGAAATGTAACCTGGCGTGAATGTGGCAGAATCTATATATGGTACCCCCTCAGCTCAAATCAGTGGCAGGTCACATATTCAGTGAGGAATTGACAGTTACAGCTGTAACACACTCCAGCTGCACCACAGTCGAAGCATTTGAGTGTATATAAGGGCTGGCTTTGACATCACCAATGCGTTGACGGGATTTTTCTACATAAACATTTGGCAGAAGTGCTCATGCGGACATTTTATAGATTTTCGAGTTAGTTTGGGAAACCCAATCACTGATGATGGCGTTGCAGTTTCTGTTACTTATTGCCATAAAATTAATAGGTATGTTTATCACTTGAGGAAACGAACTATTAAGAAATGCAGCTATCCCTTAGGTTTAAAACAGTGCAAACTGTTTGATGGATCAACTGAATTTTGTGCTCGAATTATGGAATTTGTATCAAGATCAATGAACTTTGGGACGTAATCAGAGATTTTTTCATCGTAATCAGCAAATTAATGGTTGACATCGGTAAATGTTGTGTCTAAATAGTGAATTTTGCTTCGAATTCATTGGTATTTTCTTATGTTTAAGATAGTGTTCAACAGAGTCCCTTAGATTTTAGTGCATAGTCACAGTGCAGTTTCCCTGACAGACACCATGCAACCCCTGTTTGGTTAAAAAAATGTCACGAATATCTTATGTTATATTCGAATCCATAAAGTATTAGACAGCTACAGAGAGCTGCTGCTACCCTTCAGGCTGTTGGTCCACCAGGGCACCCATTTTAACGGCGGACAGTTCCAGTTTGTAGGGCATAGCCACAAGATTGTTATGTGCTTCCTGACCATTCTTTTTACCTGTATCTGTGGCCTTCGTGTGAAGGAGCACGGTGTAATATATTTTACGAATGTCAATAATAATGCTGTCCCACTTCTCCAGTAATAAAACAAATAAAACAAATTGTTGGGTCTTCCACCTAAGAAGCTAACGCATGTTTAGTAATTTAGAGCAGTACACGTTGACACTTACAACTATCACGGACTTATAAGCGTACGTCGAGGTGAAAATCAAAAACTGTATTTACTCACTACAAGAACTTGGCTGCTCCATAATTACTGTAGTGTGAATTGTAGAATTGTAAGTAGGCTGTTTATGTTTTCTTATTGGCAACGTTACGTAGCGCTCTGTATGAAAATCACTGGCTGTGCTGTGTGCAGTCTGTGGCTAGTTTGCATTATTGTCTGCCATTGTAGTGTTGGGCAGCGGCAGCTGGATGTTAACAGCGCATAGCGTTGCGCAGTTGGAGGTGAGCCGCCAGCAGTGGTGGATGTGGGGAGAGAAATGGCGGAGTTTTGATATTTGTAAGAATGGATGTCATGAACTGCTATATATATTATGACTATTAAGGTAAATACAATGTTTGTTCTCTATTAAAATCTTTCATTTGCTAACTATGCCTACTAGTAGCATAGCGCTCTGTATGAAAATCACTGGCTGTGCTGTCTATGTAAGTAGGCTGTTTATGTTTTCTTATTGGTAACGTCACATAGCGCTCTGTATGAAAATCACTGGCTGTGCTGTGTGCAGTCTGTGGCTAGTTTGCATTGTTGTCTGCCATTGTAGTGTTGGGCAGCGGCAGCTGGATGTGAACAGCGCGTAGCGTTGCGCAGTTGGAGGTGAGGCGCCAGCAGTGGTGGATGTGGGGAGAGAGATGGCGGAGTTCTGAAATTTGTAATACTGGATGGCATGAACTATTATATATATTATGATTATTAAGGTAAATACATTGTTTGTTCTCTATTAAACTCTTTCATATGAAACGTCCCCTTAGAACAATTATACACGACTGAGCTTAAACTGACATACAATATTTTTAGCGCAACGCAATCTGACTTTCAAAAATCCCTACAAAAAAATGGCCCTGACTAACATTAACCTATGCGTTTCACAAATCGCTTACCTCACAAAAATCTTGGTTACTCGAACTACTGCAATACAGCAAGCGCCACTACTGCCAGCTACATAAAAGATTCAAACTATGGAAGGCACTAACTACTGATAGGGATAGTTAGCAAATGAAAGATATTAATAGAGAACAAACAATGTATTTACCTTAATATCATCAAAAGTCATAATATATATAGGAGTTCATAACATCCATTCTTACAAATATCAAAACTCCGCCATTTCTCTCTCCACATCCACCACTGCTGGCGGCTCTCCTCCCACTGGGCAACGCTACGCGCTGTTCACATCCAGCTGCCGCTGCCCAACACTACAATGGCAGACAACAATGCAAACTAGCCACAGACTGCACACAGCACAGCCAGTGATTTTCATATAGAGCGCTACGTAACGTTGCCAATAAGAAAACATAAACAGCCTACTTACATAAAGAAAATAAAAACAGCCTACTTACATAGCCCGCATGCTTCCCACAAAAAATTTTACAAATTGTTTTGGGCAGTGGCCGATAATGATTTGAAAAATTTTTTCATAATTACAGTAACACCGCATTCCATAGCACACCGCATAAACCAGATACCGCCTAGAATTCACGCTTCAGTATCCGGATAACGCATCGGTATTGTCAAGACGTGCGCTGCATAATCGGGGTATCGTGTCGTTCTATCCTACTTGCATGGGTAGCAGTCCTTTAAATTTTATTTGTCTTTCGCAGGAACGCCTTTTCAGTAAATCATTACTATTTTCAAGTACGTTTTTCGAAGATAATCGTATTTGTTTGTTATGTTTGTGCTGTGGGAGGTATTGTTTTTTTAGTTGCCATCACTATAATACACACATATCAAAAAAAAGTTTGAAATCAGCCCGGTTCCCAGAACTCCTGAAGACCGATGTTGACTGTGGATATTGTATCACAGAAGCAATCTCTTTGACTGTTCAGAGATATCATTAAACCCGCCCAAAGATGATAACAACCAAGCATGTTTCAGTCATTCCACCAAGAGGGAGGTACGCGGGTCGTGTTGTCTGTATTAGACGGTCAATACCGCGGTTCGATCGCGTCCGCATTGGTACTTTGTGCCAGGAAGGGCTCTCAACAAGGAAGTGTTCAGACGTCTCGGACTGAACCAAAGCGATGTTGTTTGGACATGGAGGTGATACAGAGAGAGAGGAATTGTCGATGGCATGCCTCGCTCAGGCCACCCAAAGGCTACTAATACAACGGATGTCCACTATCTGCTGATTATGGCTCTGGGGAACCCTGACAGCAACGCCACCATAATGATTTACATGCAACAACAGGACGTCGTGTTACGACTCAAACAGTGCGCAATAGGCAGCATTATGCGCAACTTCACTCCCAACGTCCATGGCGAGGTCTATCTTTTTGCAACCATGACACTATGCAGCGCGGCACATATGGGCCCAACAACATGCCGAATGGACCGCTCAAGAGTGGCATCAAGTTCCCGTCGCCGATGAGTGTCGCATATGCCTTCAACCAGACAATCGTAGTGTTTTGAGGCAACCCGGTCATGATGAGAACCTTAGACACACTGTCCAGCGAATGCAGCAAGGTGGAGGTTCCCTGCTGTTTTGGGGTGGCATTATGTGGGGACGAAGCGCTGGTGGTCATGGAAGGCGTCGTAACTGCTTTACGATATGCGAATGCCATCCTCCGACCGATAGTGCAACCATATCGACATCATATTGGCGAGGCATCCGTCTTGAGAGACAACAATTCACGCCCCCGTCGTGCACATCTTGTGAATGACTTGCTTCAGGATAACCACATCGCTCGACTAGAGTAGCCAGCATCTTCTCCAGACTTGAACCCTATCGAATATGCCTGAAACAGATTGAAAAGGGCTATTTACGGAAAACGTGACCCACCAACCACTCTGAAGGAACTACAAGGAATCGCCGTTGAGGAGTGGGACAATCAGGTCCAACAGTGCCTTGATGAATTTGTGGGTAGTATTCCACGACTAATACAGGCCTGCATCAATGCAAGAGGACGTGCGAATGTTATGAAAGGTACTGGTGTGTACAGCAATTTCCACCACCATCACTGAAGGTCTCGCTGTATGGTGGTACAACATGCAATGTGAGGTTCTCATGAGCAATAAAAAGGGCGGAAATAATGTTTATGTTGATCTCTATTCCATTTATCTGTACAGGTTCCGGAACTCTCGCCGGCCGCGGTGGTCTCGCGGTTCTCGGCGCTCAGTCCGGAGCCGCGCCTCTGCTATGGTCGCAGGTTCGAGTCCTGCCTCGGGCATGGATGTGTGTGATGTCCTTAGGTTAGTTAGGTTTAAGTAGTTCTCAGTTCTAGGGGACTGATGACCACAGATGTTAAGTCCCATAGTGCTCAGAGCCATTCGGAACTCTCGGAACCGAGGTGATGCAAAACCTTATTTGATGTTTGTATATAAACCATCTAATAGAAAGCATCGGATGCTCACTAAGGCTGTTAGCAGATGATTCGGTGGTCTATAACAAAGTAGTGACGCTAGAAGGTAGCTATAAGATATATGAGCCGTTGCCGCTTCTGTGTGGGGGCACGCACGATCCTACTAGCGCCACTTGTGCGTGCGTTCCATCGGTTCTGGCCCTCGTCGTATCATCTTTGCTTGGTTGTGTTTTCCCTCTGGGGTCGTATGGTAGTGAGTGGTGCGTGTGGGACACGGAGCCGGACAGGTGCGTCTGGGAACTCAGCGTCCGGGCGTTTGCAGCGAGTGGAAACCGTTGACCGTTGTGCTACAGGGCCCTTCGTTTTCCTGCGGCGTTGACCTTGCTACCTGCGAGTTTAGCGGGAAAGGAGCGGCTCTTGTTGCGTGCAACCTGGTTACGAAGTGCATCAATCAGTTACAATGTGCTAAATATGCCGAGATATGCTGAACAACTTGTTAGCAGCTACCAACAAGAGGGCAGTATTATCCGGTGCCTGCCTCGAGTCCTGAAGCTATTGGCCTCCTTGGCATTTATTTGAAAGTTCGCTATGTAGCGTACTTGAAGATCGTTAGTTCTGCACCAGTGTGAGCAGGCCAGGAATCCGGTTTCTTTATTCCTTTCAGAAACCTCTTTTGGGGGGGGGGGGGTTAATCTGGAGGATTCTGTAAGCGACAAGCTGGTATTTTACAATGTTAATGTGGTACTTGAAATCTGCTGATAGTAATTACTGTTTGTTGTAGACCTTATGGCTCTTCCTGGGGCGAGATATTGGATTTGGTCTGTAACTAAAGTAGTGTGCGCTCAGACTAAAGGTGTGGGTCAGGTGAGAGTCCGTGCTTGTATTTGCACACCTTCTTACACCGTGTTGAGGACCCCTTCGGGTTATAGGTGTACATGTTAACTGCCACTTGGTAGTAAACAAATTGCAGTGTCTATTAGTCCCTAAGAGGTCCGATTAAAGATACACCTTGACTTATTTAATCTTGGTCGATTATTATGTAAATATTTTTTAATTGGATTGTACATTGTTTTTTGTTTTTGCTAGAAAGGTTTACTTGCAATTTTTATGAGAGGGCCGCTCCCGAAACTGAAGTTTTAATAGTTGGTATTCTTGAAACTAATCTGTAATTGCACGTTTAAGTATTTCTGTGTACGTAAATTTCAATCAAACTAGTTTGCTGTTTGTTGTTTGGTCCATGTTGACAGCCTTCTTCCGGCAGCTGATGACGCATTGCTGTTCTGCTGCTCTGGAGGCAGGGAAGCGTTTTCCTTCTGCTTCGGCGGCTTTCCCGTTATCGAACGAGGTCTAGGTGTTGGCAAGTCACACACGTTGGCTGGAAAGTTATTTATTGTTTTGCAGGAAGTTGGAGGTGCTCTGCCCATTACGACTCTTTTTCGTGTGCGTTGTCTTGCAAGGGGGTAGAGAATATTTACGAGACAGCAAAAAAGAATAAGAAAATGAACGCCAGAGAACTATAACTACGGTATGAGCACTGATTCTGGCCAATATCTGGTCTAAATAAATTGCTTTTGCTTGATGCATAGTATGTGTATAAAAATCATACTCCTTTACACTAAACTTCCCATAGTGAAAAGTGGGTGACATTACATTTCATTCCACCTTCTACCACCGGACAAATTTAGCCTCTGAATATTTGTTTTTTTCCTGACCTATAAAGAATATTATCGCACTATCTGTAGTTACCCCCTGAAGCAAAGCCAGTTTCACGATACGCTCCACGAACGACTATTTCGCACTCGGTTACATGCCATCCATCAGTTCTCATCATCCCGTAACACCAACCACATTCTGTATGCGTTCTTTAAGAGTGGATATATAGCTGAACGTCCTGCACTGTTTGTAGCTCCTAAGGAGTTCGCCTTCCATCTCGATGGTGGAGACCATAGTGATCACTGTGATACACCATTTTTTTATTCTGTGTTCATGGTGCAAGTTTTGTTTTGAAAAGTTCTTGACTGTCAAATATGTCCGTTTTGTGAAGTGTAATACATACATCCTGTAGTAGGTTGAGCAGTTCACCTTACGGGCACTCACTTTCTGTAGCCTTCCTGATGCACATGACCAGTCATTAGCAGCTAATATTTTTATCTGTCGTAATTGTTAACAGTTTCAAATGAGCCATACCAAAGAGTGAACTTGCGATCTTTGCAGTAAAGGATGCTGCTGTCACATTGTGATAGGAACTGAGAGGGATCCATCCTATCTTTGAGTAACAGTTGTTACAAAATTTGAGGTAATGCAGATCGTGAAACATATAAAGAGTGCCATCACTAGAAGTTACACCTCCGCAGAAGAGGCTACACAAATAAATTTGCTGTCACGCCACCACTGCAGCAAGAGTGAGCCGCTAGCAAGAGCAATGCTACACAGTTACACCCTATGAGGAAGGCCATATGTGTGATACATATCCACTTTCTATTACATCATATAATTATAGTAAATCGCTGTGTTAGGTGCAAAAGTGTGCCATGACGTATGCTCTTGACCTTGTATGTGGGCAGTCCTTTGGAACCGTCAGGGACAAATGGGCCTGTTCCACTATCTTGGATGGTCATCTTGGATTGTGATATAATAGTTTCACCATCTTGGGGTAACCTAGCAACCGATAGGACAACAGCACATCTGAAATTTTGAATTTCCCACCATTACAAGTATGGCAGATGGCATAAGGAGATGTGAGAAGGAGCTGAGGACTAGAAGGGGGTCATGTATTATTCCTTTTGTTATGTCCTGCTTCTCATAGCTTATAGTCAAGCTCTCTATCTCCTTAACGTCCCTCTTTACGTTAAAATACACATCAGTTGGGCATATAAGGGATTCTAGTTTTGTCACTGGATACCGAGAATAGATAAATCTAACAATAATAATAATAATAATGCTCCGCGGCATTACACCGCGGACAGTAACAGGATAGTGGAAGACGTTACAGTTCTGGGACAGAATGGAGTGTTGCTAGATCTCCCAGATAATCTATCTGTATCCTCTGTAGCACCTCTTTTACATGGCTTTTGCATCTTCGGAAATACAATTTTTTACTGTGTTACGATGATTTGAAAATGAGTCTAGGCCCGAAACTACTCATCGCGTGAATACAAAAGTAAAATTTGCTACTTTGGAGAGGACTTGACTGCTACGGTCGCAGGTTCGAATCCTGCCTCTGGCATGGATGTGTGTGATGTCCTTAGGTTAGTTAGGTTTACTTAGTTCTAAGTTCTTGGCGACTGATGACCTCAGAAGTTAAGTCGCATAGTGCTCAGAACAATTTTTTATTTAGGACTTTACTCATCTTAGCGGTCTAGACGGAATGTTGCATGGAGGAGCAAACACATTAACTATTTCTGGGTGCAATTCCCATATGACGTCCCTTGTACATTAAGAACGTCATAAAAGTCATACATTGCAGTGTAAAGACACTCAAAGACATGGGGGGAGGGGGGGAAATCGGACACCATCTAATATTTAATTACCCTGTCTTGTTTGAAAAACTTCTGCCAAAAAAAGGCACAAAGAAGAACGACGTGCTTAGCATGTGTCAATATACTACATGTAAAAAACAGGGTTTCTCTCAGCAACTTCCAAGTGAATAGTGGATCTGCAGCTCTGTCTGACGTAACCCACTCATTGATGATGCAGTGTGCAATCGCGAAGGTACGTCTTCGCTGTGATTGCAACAGTTATTCGTCAGTACCTTCTATTGCTGCTTGTGCAGGTTTGAACTGCAATAAATGTTACGAGTTTTGACTTGTTGTACTGTATTATCTCAAAACATGCTTTCTATTTCTGCAAGAAGTTACACACAAGACCAGTGTGTCGCAACAACACAACGTTGTAACCGTGCTGGTACAACTTCTTTGTCCAGGAAGATTGAAATCTAATTTTTCAGAGAGCACATTATCAATCATTGCAGAAATCTGTAGAAAGGCATTTGCATTTTGCAAAATATCATACAAAATGCCTGCGTCCATTACCCCAGTACTGTCACCATAATATGACGTCACGCTGTCCGCCACTTTATCACAGAAAATACTACTGAAAATAACAGGATTCGGGCAATGTTGTGTACGAAACCAGAGGAGCGTGTGGCACGCAAATTATTCTCGGGACTGAGACCTGGCTGAACCCTGAGATAGGAAGTTCTGAAATATTTAGTGAGGGTTGGAACGTGTATGGGAAAGACAGATTAGACACTGTAGGAGGTGGTGTCTTCATTGCAATTGACACAAATATTGTGTCAACTGAGGTTCAACTAGAGTGTGATTGTGAAGTTATATGGACACGTTTAACAGGGCTAGGGGAAATAAAGTTAATTGTGGGGTGTTATTACCGGCCACCAGGTTCCACCGTGACAGTTCTAGAATCATTCAAAGGGAATCTACATTCTGTATCGCAGAAGTACCCGGATCATGTTATATTAGTCGGAGGCGACTTCAAGCTACCTCGTATAGACTGGGATGTGTATGGATTCATTACAGGTGGTACAGACAAGCCATCGTGTGAATTACTTTTGAACACATTATCCGAAAACTGTCTAGAGCAGCTAAATCGACGGCCAACGCGTAATGGAAATATTTTAGATCTGCAAGCCACGAACAGACCAGACCTCATCGACGGTGTCAGTGTTGAGACAGGGATTAGCGATCATCATGTTGTCATTACGACTATGGTTACAAAAGTAAAAAAGTCGGTCGAGAAGGCTAGGAGAGTATTCTTACTAGAAAGAGCAGATAAGCAGTTGTTAGCATCTCACTTAGTAAATGAATCGACTTCATTTACTTCCGATACGATGGACGTGGAAGAATTATGGGCAAAATTTAAACACATTGTAAATAACGCATTGGACAAGTATGTGCCGAAAAAGTGGGTTACGGACGGAAAAGACAGACCGTGGTTTAACAGCGCAATTCGGAGAATGCTCAGGAAGCAATGGCAGTGGCACTCGCGGTACAAGAAAGATCGGGAGAATGAGGACAGGCAAAAGTTAGTATAGATTCGTGCTGCTGTAAAAAGAGCGATGCGCGAAGCATACAAACACTCCCACGTCATGCCTTAGCAAAAGATCTTGCTGAAAACCCAAGGAAATTCTGGTCTTACGTAAAATCAGTAAGCGGGTCGAAGGCTTCCATCCACTCACTCACTGATCAGTCTGTCCTGGCAAGGGAAGACAGCAAAACGAAAGCTGAAATTTTAAATTTATCATTTGAGAAATCTTTCACGCAGGAGAATTGTATAAACATACCGCCGTTTGAGTCTCGTACAGATTCCCGTATGGAGGACATAGTGATAGACATCTCTGGGGTTGTGAAGCAGCTGAATGGGTTGAAAATAAATAAATCACCAGGTCCTGATGGGATTCCAATTCGGTTTTACAGAGAGTACTCTACTGCATTGGCTACTTGCTTAGCTTGCATTTATCGCGAATCTCTTGCTCAACGTTAGGTCCCGAGCGACTGGAAAATAGCGCAGGTGACGCCTGTATATAAGAAGGGTAGAAGGACGGATCCTCAAAATTACAGACCAATATCCTTAACATCGGTTTGATGCAGGATTATCGAACATATTCTCAGTTCGAATGTAATGAATTTCCTTCAGACAGAGAAATTGTTGTCCATGGATCAGCACGGCCATAGAAAGCATAGCTCCTGCGAAACGCAACTCGCCCTTTTTTCACATGATATCTTGCGAACCATGGATGAAGGGTATCTGTCGGATGTTATATTCCTTGACTTCCGTAAAGCGTTTGACTCGGTGCCCCACCGCAGTCTCCTAAGTAAGGTACGAGCACATCGGATCGGATCCCAAGTATGTGCGTGGCTCGAAGACTTCTTAAGTAACAGAATCCAGTACGTTGTCCTCGATGGTGAGTGTTCATCACAGGTGAGGGTATCATCTGGAGTGCCCCAGGGAAGTGTGGTAGGTCCGCTGTTGTTTTCTATCTACATAAATGATCTTTTGGATAGGGTGAATAGCAATGTGCGGCTCTTTGCTGATGATGCTGTGGTGTAACTGAAGGTGTCGTCGTTGAGTGACTGTAATAGGACACAAGATGACTTGGACAGGCTTTGTGATTGGTGTAAAAAATGGCAGCTACCTCTAAATATAGATAAATGTAAATTAATGCTGATGAATAGGAATAAGAATCCTGTCATGTTTGAATACTCCATTAGTAGTGTAGCTCTTGGCCCAGTCACGTCGATTAAATATTTGGGCGTAACATTGCAGAGCGATATGAAGTGGGACAAGCATGTAAGGGCAGTTGTGGGGAAGGCGGATGGTCGTCTTCGGTTCATTGGTAGAATTTTGGGAAGATGTGGTTCATCTGTAAAAGAAACCTATTCTTGAGTACTGCTCGAGCGTTTGGGATCCATATCAGGTCGGATTGAGGGAGGACATAGAAGCAATTCACAGGCGGGCTGCTAGATTTGTTACTAGTAGGTTTGATCATCACGCGAGTGTTACGGAAATGCTTCAGGAACTCGGGTGGGAGTCTCTAGAGGAAAGGAGGCCTTCTTTTCGTGAATCGCTACTGAGAAAATTTAGAGAACCAGCATTTGAGGCTGACTGCTGTCCAATTTTATTGCCACCAACTTACATTTCGCGGGAAGACCACACAGATAAGATAAGAGAGATTAGGGCTTGTACAGAGGCATATAGGCAGTAATTTTTCCCTCGTTCTGTTTGGGATTGGAACAGGGAGAGAAGATGATAGTTGTGGTACGAGGTACCCTCCGCCACGCACCGTATGCTGGATTGCGGAGTATGTATGTAGATGTAGATGCAGATGTAGATGTAGATGAGGTACAACAAACACCGAGAGAGTATGACGTCTCTCAGTTCCGTGCAGCAGGCTTCAAGTGGCACTTACAAACACGGTGCAAACCCCCCCCCCCCCTAATCCGAACTCGTACAAAACCTCCAGAAATATCTCTGTTTAGCCAATTAGTCCGTAGATAGTGGTATAGGGGCATACAATACAACTGGCCACACCTCCGTTCCCGAATTTTGAGATAATGAAGCCAGTCGGTCATTGAACTGACTTAGTGGAGAGTGTCTTGTAGTTTTAAGTCCCCTTGCAGAGTCGTAGCAGCGCCATTGTATTATGAAAGTGCTATACTACTGCTTTTGTTATATTAAATGAAGCAATAAGAAGTTTTTTGTGCAAAAAGTTTTTACATGTGATTTATTTTAGAAACGCCATAAAATTAACTTTTTCGCACATATTATAAGCTAACTATTAACGGAACGAGAACATGTTCTACCAAATGACTAGATAGAAGGGAATCCTATCGACGACTGTTAACTATGGCGCCCAGTCTGTAACTTGATGTACGGTCGGTGTAGTTCATATAAGATCGGAACATCTTCGGTTATGCCAAAGTTATTCGTTCAACTATTAATATCAGCGTTTCCTGGTATTTTAAAATTACTTAAAAGGTAGTGTTTATAACCTACAGACTCCTCCCAATGTCTGAGCGGCGAAAGGAAACTATTGTTAGCAAATATTTAATAAGGATAACAATGTGAATCGCGCCAGACTAAATGTACTTTCTCTACGTATACCGTTGCTCACTTCATGGACGATTTCTGCATTGGCAGCTCATGTCAATGGCTCTGAAAACGCCAGGTTGCCAACAACGTCTGCTAGCCGGCGTGAGAAGCTACTGCTGGCTCATTGGTCCTTTCGTACTGTAGTGCTGATACATTCACTTCATGTATTTGAAATAGCCACGTGGAAGTACAGTCAAATGCGCTCTTACCTGCAAGTAAGGGGTACCTTACAACGGACTTCTTACTGCTTCTGCAGCACATCCTTAGCCCTGTCGGGTTCGTCAGCTGATAGTGTGACAGCAAAAAGGGGACACTGTTAACCGTAGACTACTTCGCTTTTGCCTAGTACGGGTGGACAAGGATACTCATCACCTCAAAACAAGACGCGCCATCGACATTCTGACAGTTCGTCACCAGCAACCAGATGGGTAACTTCAGCTTCTGAAATTAATTCAGCACAGTAATCCGAGTACTAGTTTTCGACTTAACAATCGCTATACGAGGAGAACCGCGACTAGTAATAGAGTATCTGCAAACATTACTGTCAGTGATACATAGAATATCATACACTGCCAAAGGGCAGTAAAGTTGGTTAGACACCATTGTACTAGATTTAGAACTTCAATTGCCACACATCAAATGGTACTAACGTTACATACAATTTATTTTGCTTCAGTCGATCAGTCGCAGTGCAGAGCACTTGGTCTCGACAACCAGTCACAGCACAAGTTGCGTAGCTAAAGTGTAATACACAGAACATATTTATTTAATTGCCTCTAGTTTCACTTAGACCAATTTATGCTGTGAAATTAACCGACAACGACATAACGGCCTAGGTCACGTGGCCTATGCTGTGATAGTATTTCGGCGGCTTTCATATTTATACTTGCCTAATAACTAAATATGCAATTTCAGTGTTACACCGTATTAAAATCTTAAAAAAGGCGTCCTTTTTGGTATGGTTCGTTGTGTTAAAGTGCCAAGAAAAGGTACGTAGCTCCAAAACACATTTATTAAAAGCATAAAAACATAAGCTGTGGTGTCACCGCCAGACAGCACACTTGCTAGGTGGTAGCTTTTAAATCGGCCGCGGTCCGCTAGTATACGACGGACCCGCGTGTCGCCACTGTCAGTGATGGCAGACCGAGCGCCGCCACACGGCAGGTCTAGAGAGACGTACTAGCACTCGCCCCAGTTGGACAGCCGACTTTGCTAGCGATGCTACATTGACAAATACGCTCTCATTTGCCGAGACGATAGTTAGCATAGCCTTCAGCTACGTCATTTGCTACGACCTAGCAAGGCGCCATAGCATTTGATAATTAATATTGTGAATCCTGTACAGTAACAAGAGCTATGGTCTACAATTGTGGATTAAAGTTAAGTATTCTACCGGTTACTCTTGTTTTGCTAGTCTTATTTCTCTGACCTGTTCCAGACCTCACGCCAACCTGCGTGAGCTTAATCGCGTGCCTTTCGGCTTCCTCCAAACTCCGTGAATTGGCTCCTGCCAATTCACAACATAAGCCTCAAATGATCTGTGTTGTTAAGTTAAATCTGATTTTTTTCTTAGTTACAACTTCGTTGGGATGAATGATTCATTTATCATACGGCATACGCATAGAACAAAGCACTCGTTCAATCAGTTCACGACACAGAGAGACTGATGTGGCTGACACAGCCCCACCAGTGTACGACAAAGGGAAAGGTCGGCTAGCACGCCGGGAGCTGCTCAGTGAGCAGTGAGAAGAGGAGCAAGAGGGAACGGCTCCGCCGGATGGCACCAGAGTTCGGAATACTAAACAACAGGCAACTCAGTCGAAATTGCATTACGGCTGATGCGAGTCGGATTTAGCTGAGAGCGCGAAATTAAAAAGTT
This sequence comes from Schistocerca cancellata, assembly GCF_023864275.1. Taxonomy (NCBI): domain Eukaryota; kingdom Metazoa; phylum Arthropoda; class Insecta; order Orthoptera; family Acrididae; genus Schistocerca; species Schistocerca cancellata. The sequence goes on along the minus strand of NC_064631.1, from coordinate 635,161,582 downwards.
GTTAATTAAACGTCGCGTCTATGTCAGTGCCGGAGCGGGTGTAATCCAGAAAGGGAGGGCTCAGCCCTCCAGGGACGGAGCACTTTCACGTCCTGTGTCACCACCAGCAGTGGCGGCAGCAGCAGCAGCTGGCGCGAGTCCCTGGTACGCCGCGGTTTCAATGGCGGGCGCTTTCCTAGGAATGTTGCCATATACCAGCACTCCCATTTTCGAGCAAAAATTTTAGATTTTTAGAAACAGCAGAGCAATAGTGGTGTTTATTTCGAGAGTTGATTAACGAGTTATCTGTAGTGAAGCCACCGTACAACCGTTACGCACCAGCTGTCGAAATGTGTGACTTATTCACCACATGTTTCGCGACTACATTATTCCTTTATCAAGTACTTAACGTTAATATAACAATATTTTTGACGTTGTCTGATGACATATTAGCTTTAAAATATTGATAACGGCATGAATTAGTCCCGAAACATGGAGTGGTAAATAAATTACAAATTTTCGACAACTGGAGCGTGATATTCTCAGTAAGGTTTGAAGAGCAGTTCATCATTATTCTTCCCTGATATTAATGTGGTAATATTGCCGTAGCTTACGGTGTTGGTAATAATAGTTCACGATTTAGTGTATTACATATTCAGATATTACATAAAAGCCAGAAGGAGTAGCAGAGCGGTTCTAGGCGCTACAGTCTGGAGCTGCGCGACCGCTGCGGTTGTAGGTTCGAGTCCTGCCTCGGGCATGGATGTGTGTGGTGTCCTTGGGTTGGTTGGGTTTAAGTAGTTCTAAGTTCTAGGGGACTGATGACCTCAGAAGTTAAGTCCCATAGTGCTCAGAGCCATTTGAACCTTTATTATATAAAATTTATCACCGCAATAAATTTTATGACGTTTTATGCCGTTAAGCAGCTACCTTCATATCCACTTCCATATTAGGTACGTAGCGTGTCACTTTTGTGGCATTTTGTTGACATACTCCCATACTCAGGGTGTCTAGAAATGATTATGGAAATGTCTCACTAGCGATTTGCCCGGTCAGTCCATAAACTTTAGAGACTAGACTAACCTTCTCAATACCAAAGAGGGGAGGGGCGGGGAGTGGAGGCGAGGAATAATTTGTGCCCTCCCCTTGAAAATATTATAATCTAGTCAGTTACTTTACATGTTAAATTTTGAAGAAAAAAAATTTTTTTAATGAATCCTTCTACGAAATTCCATATATTTTGTAAGCTTTTCAATTAAACTTAACCTAACGATTTAAGTGTCTGCAGCAGATCTCACTTTCTCCTGCGTTTCCAGGTTCAGGGCCTTACTAACACATCATAATCACCTTAAAAAGTATGTTGACGGAAAAGTCAACAACAATCAACAAAATTTATATTTTTTTGAGATTTTGTAGTGGTGGTTATAAAGTCGATAGTCCACGTTACTGAAACTGCGTTGATGTTGATAATTATGTTGTAAAAGGTATTCTCAGTTTGTGGACCCTACTTACACATCAGTAGCTGTTTAAATGCTATGGTGTTAATATATTTCAGCAACAATCAAGGAATTATTTAAAAAAAAATTGTGGTTTCCATGATCCATATCCTTACTCCCCCTCCACGCAACACCGTCTATTGGTAATGCATGATATTTAAAATGCCGTGGTATTGCTAGGTTTCATAAAGTGATCGTGGTTTCACTGTTACTGGTGTTGTACGTAGTCACCCCCTACTTGAGTAAACTCCCAAGGTCTTTCAACCACGTGAAACTATCGGAAATGTCTTTCATTCTGATGCTTGCTTCAATGTTGGCTGTGTCGTCAAAGATTTGACACGTTGTATGATTTTTCGTACTGCGCTGTTTTTTGTTTGGTTCTTATTGATAACATCAAGTCTCGTCACCCGAAATCATTCCTTTCAAGAAAAAAATGTAGGCATTTTGCGTTTCAACGAAGTGGCAGCAGATGCCCACAAGTCGTTGTTTTTTTTTCAGGAATCAAGGTGTGCAGTTCAAATTATGCACACCCTTTTCCGTTCTTCAAAACATTCTAAAGAATATTTGAGTTAGACATGTTGCTCCACTGCGATATGTGACACATGAGGGTTAATGCATTACGGCAGCATGTTCGCAGCTTAACGCCACCTGCTCACAACAGGCTGATCAACTTCACTGCTGTCAGTTCAGGCTGCCACTATAGTTACTGCGCTGACGTCGCTTATAGGTCAGGAATAAAATCAGTCCCACAAGTATTTGGATTAATGGTGTATTGTAGCGTGACACTGGACGCGGATGTGGCAGTGACTTATATCAAAGATCTGATGATGGTTTATTGATAAACTCGGATCTAATTCTAGGCAACATTTGCACTAACCCAATCATATTTTTTTGTATTAGTGCTTACAGCTATGAGACAAAATCAGGATTATCCTACTAGTAAGCATGAAGTTGTTTCTGTTTCATATTTATGATATAATCAAAGGCACACGGTCTCGAACAGAAGAAACAAATAATCCCTTTATGATTTTTCTGTCCATCAGATCAATGGCGGTTATAGACTCGTGTATGACAAAAACATTTTCACCATTTTCTTCTGTAACTTTTATTCCAAACAATCACATACAGATTATCTGGAATTGTTGCACTAAGTCTTTTAGAGTAATCAAGACAAAAAAGAAATCCACATGTATGTAATGTTATTCTTTGTCTACGTCAGACTGCCCTTACTAACTATGCTGTTGAGGCTGCTTCCCGTCCTAGAGCCATGAATGTATTCTCTCCACCTATGTGCTCTCTTCTCTTCGTCTATCACAGGAATCTCCTTTGCGAACTTAATATTGGCGCCTTTTCGCCTGAAGGTATTTGGATTTTTCTGTGTTCTGAATCTTTCTTCCCGAAGATCATTCCCTTTTCAAATTCATATGATTTGCCTACAAACATTTCGCTTTATCGATTATAGAGATTCTAGAATTTTTTACTATAATTAGAAAAACATTATCTGAATTACAGGATCAGTTTGCTCTAAACAAGGAATGGTTCAAGCTCTGAGCACTACGAGACTTAACTTTTTTGGTCATCAATCCCCTAGAACTTAGAACTACTTAGACCTAACTGACCTAAGGACATCGTACACATCCATGCCTGAGGCAGGATTCGAACCTGCCACCGTAGTAGTCGCGCGGTTCCGAACTGAAGCGCCTAGAACATCTAGACCACAGCGGCCGGGCGGTCTAAACACAAATCAAACACGCAAATAAGATAAAACCCAACGGTAAAATATAGGAATTATGAGTATATCAGCAAATTCTAATATTAATCACTAAGACGACTATTAAAGTAAGACATTTCCGAATTCGTCGCAATAAATTCGTTATTTTGTCAGTAAGTGTTGGTATTTTTAAGGTTTTAAAGGTTCTTTTCACTTCAGATGGCGGCAGTATTCAACGCAGAACCCAGCTAGGGAGTAGGCGCACTGGTACGACAATTGACACACACTTGGGATGTTGACTGGTCTGGCCACCATCCCCCCATCCAGATCTAGAATGGCTGTTGGGTGTCTGTAAATTTCTTGCAGAAAATATCTCGATGGTATCTTTCAGTCAGGTACTTGTTTCTTTCCTTTCCTTGCCAGTGTCAGCTGGTTCTTCATCTATGCGGGCCTCGTCGTCAAAGGGGCGTTAAACATTCCCTCAGTGCATCCTACGAGCACCGTGGACTGGTCAAAAATAAATTCAGACTTTTTTACTAATTTTAACTGAGTCTACACACTTCACTAGACCACAGTACCTTGACACTGGAATGTTATATTGCCACAGAAAGCAGAAAAGGGAGTTTAAAATGGCTGAGACTTCGGTGTTCATTTGTTGTTTTACTGCCTGTTGGCTTCCGTCTCGGGATTGTGAGCCGACAATCGATTAACGACATTCCTGTCGTTCTGCCAGAACGAGTGGCCGACGTTGCTAAAGGTTCACCCTCCACTGCTAGTGGCTGACACTGAAACTGAGACAGCAACCCTCAATTCACCTGTTCCGTGACAAGCAGAGGCGATCACAAAAGGGTGGAGGCCCAGTATTGGCAAACAGGTGGAACGTACGGCGAATAATGGCACCCCTGACGGAAACAGTAGCAAGCGATGGGAATTAAGACCGGGTGCGCTCAGTGTGAACCCCTGCGGGCCACATTCAGCTTGCTGAATAGGGCGTTGCAACAGCCATTGACGATATGAACGCAACAAACTGCAATTGGTGACCCGCTTTTAGAATAAACGCGTCTGTCGTGTGGGGACTAAAGTCATACGTGTATATCATTCCACTGAGTAGATTGAGAAGATTACACTTGTTTATCGACTGCCATTGTTGAAGTTCACAGTTGGCTGCATCGTCCCCCGAAATGATCGTGCCTCCTTGGTTCTGATTTGCCTGTAATACCTGAACCACAGGTCAGGTCTTTCGACAAGCCAAGCTGCAATTTCTTAGACTTGAGCCATTGTGCATAAATATGTCCTTTCAGAGATTGATTTTCAGGTAATGGACTCTATGTGGGCAGTAGCCAAGATTTTCTTATAGATTAGGTTTCTCTGCATCCAGTCCAGATGACGACGATAGCTGTAGGAGAACAGAAAGTACCAGTGTAAGTTTCAAACAAATTACGAAACAGCCAAGAGGCAGAAAGCTTTAGTGATTTAATACCTAAGTACTAGCAACGTAATGCCAGAGTTTGCAGATATTCTAAAATGTAGTGGCTCTCACATAATACGAGGACTGTCCAGAAAATAAGTTACGATTGATCGCGAAATGAAAATCACAGTGAAAATCAGAAATGTTTCATTTGTAACAGTTAGCTACACCTTTCAGCTACTTCTCTACGTAGTAGCCGTTCGGACTCAGACATTCGTCGTAGCGTTGTACCAACTTTCCAATACCCTCATCATAGAAGGCAGCCGCCAGTGCTTTCCGCCAATTCTCTACGCTGGCCTAAAGCTCGTTGTCTGTGCCAAAATGTTGTCTTCATAGCAAGCAGTTCGTTTGAGCAGAGATGAAACTCAGTGGGAGACAATAACGGGCTGTATTGTGGGTAACCAAACATTTCCAATTGAAACGATGCAGGAACATATTCATTGCCCCTGCAGAATGAGGCTGAGAATTGTCTTGAAGACGAACACCGAGCGAGGTGGCGCAGTGGTTAGCACACTGGACTCGCATTCGGGAGGACGACGGTTCAATCCCATCTCCTGCCATCCTGATTTAGGTTTTCCGTGATTTCCCTAAATCGCTTCAGGCAAATGCCGGGATGGTTCCTTTGAAAGGGCACGGCCGATTTCCTTCCCCATCCTTCCCTCACCCGAGCTTGCGCTCCGTTTCTAATGACCTCGTTGTCGACGGGACGTTAAACACAAATCTCCTCCTCCTCCTCCTTGAAGACGAAACCGCACGACAGTTATGTAATGTTGGTTGCATAGCTTCAGGGGAAAATTCTCACCAGGCCCTCGTACTTGGCGGGAGACTCTATTTTCTATAACATCTTTACGCGCTCACTAAGAGATCAGGAATGAAAAGAGCGACATAATTCTACCTAGAGTCATACTAGAGACACTGCCCAACACATCTTTGCAAAGCTTTATCGGATTTTCATAGTCGTTTCCATTACGCCACCGATCGTAACTTACTATTTTTTAAAAACTTTAAAACTCCCCCCATGTTCTTTTACTGCTCATTTTGTATCTCCAAAAGTTACAAAACTATGTCTCGTTCATTCATAAATTCTATGACAATCTTTTTGTAAAAATTTACAGTCCTATAGGCGTCTGCATATTGCCAAAAGTCAATTTCTCAAACAGTTCAAATACTTTCACCCCTCCCCCCCCCCCGCCCCATGAACCATGGACCTTGCCGTTGGTGGGGAGGCTTGCATGCTTCAGCGATACAGATAGCCGTACCGTAGCTGCAACCATGAAGGAGGGGTATCTGTTGAGATGCCTGACAAACGCTTGGTTCCTGAAGAGGGGCAGCAGCCTTTTCAGTAGTTGCAGGGGCAACATTCTGTTGACTGATCTGGCCTTGTAACACTAACCAAAACAGCCTCGCTGTGCTGGTACTGTGAACGGTTGAAAGCAAGGGGAAACTACAGACGTAACTCTTCCCGAGGGCATCCAGCTTTACAGTATGGTTAATGATGATGGAGTTCTCTTGGGTAAAATATTCTGGAGGTAAAATAGTCCCCCATTCGGATCTCCGGGCGGGGACTACTCAGGAGGACGTCGTTATCAGGAGAAAGAAAACTGGCGTTCTACGGATCGGAGCGTGGAATGTCAGACCCCTTAATCGGGCAGGTAGGTTAGAAAATTTAAAAAGGGAAATGGATAGTTTAAAGTTAGATATAGTGGGAATTAGTGACGTTCGGTAGCAGGAGGAACAAGACTTTTGGTCAGGCGAATACAGGGTTATAAATACAAAGTCAAATAAGGGTAATGCAGGAGCAGGTTTAATAATGAATAAAAAAAACAGGAATGCGGGTAAGCTACTACAAACAGCACAGTGAACGCATTATTGTGGCCTAGATAGACACGAAGCCCACGCCTACTACAGCAGTACAAGTTTATATGCCAACTAGCTCTGCAGATGACTTAGAAATTGAAGAAATGTATGACGAAATAAAAGAAATTATTCAGATAGTGAAGGGAGACGAAAATTTAATAGTCATGGGAGACTGGAATTCGGTAGTAGGAAAAGGGAGAGAAGGAAACGTAGTAGATGAATATGGATTGGGGAAATGAAAGAGGAAGACACCTGGTAGAATTCTGCACAGAGCATAACTTAATCATAGCTAATACTTGGTTCAAGAATCATGAAAGAAGGTTGTATACATGGAAGAACCCTGGAGATACTAGAAGCTTTCAGATAGATTATTTAATTATATTATAGATTTAGGAACCAGATTTTAAATTGTAAGACATTGCCAGGGGCAGATGTGGACTCTTACCACAATCTATTGGTTATGAACTGTAGATTAAAACTGAAGAAACTGCAAAAAGGTAGGAGTTTAAGGAGGTGGAACCTGGATAAATTGACTAAACCAGAGGTTGTACAGCGTTTCAGGGTGAGCGTAAGGGAACAAATGGTAGGAATGGGGAAAGAGATACATTAGAAGAAGAATGGGTAGCTTTGAGGGACGAAGTAGTGAAGGCAGCAGAGGATCAAGTAGGTAAAAAGATGAGGGCTAGTAGAAATCGTTGGGTAACACAAGAAATATTGAATTTAATTGATGACAGAAGAAAATATAAAAATGCAGTAAATGAAGCAGGCAAAAAGGAATACAAACGTCTCAAAAATGAGATCGACAGGGAGTGCAAAATGGCTAAGCAGGGATGGCTAGAGTATAAATGCAAGGCTTTAGAGGCTTATCGCACTAGGGGTAAGATAGATACTGCCTACAGGAAAATTGAACAGACCTTTGCAGAAAAGAGAACCACTTGTATGAATATTAAGAGCTCAGATGGAAACCCAGTTCTAAGCAAAGAAGGGAAAGCAGAAAAGTGGAAGGAGTATATAGAGGGTCTATACAAGGGCGATCTACTTGAGGACAATTTTATGGAAATGGAAGAGGACGTAGATGAAGATGAAATGGGAGATATGATACTGCGTGAAGTGTTTGACAGAGCACTGAAAGCCCTGAGTTCAAAAAAGGCCCCGGGAGTAGACAACATTCCATTAGCACTACTGACGGCCTTGAGAGAGCCAGTCCTGACAAAACTGTACCCTCTGGTGAGCAAGATGTATGAGACAGGCGAAATACGCTCGGACTTCAAGAAGAATATAATAATTACAATCCCAAAGAAAGCAGGTGTTGACAGGTGAAAATTACCGAACTATCAGTTTACTAAGTCACAGCTGCAAACTACTAACGCGAATTCTCTACAGACGAATGGAAAAACTTGTAGAAGCCAACCTAGGGGAAGACCAGTAGAAATATTGGAACACGTGAGGCAATACTGACCCTACGACTTATCTTAGAAGCTATATTAAGGAAAGGCAAACATACGTTTCTAGCATTTGTAGACTTAGAGAAAACTTCTGACAATGTTGACTGGAATATACTCTCTTTCAAATTCTGAATGTGGCAGGGGTAAAACACAGGGAGAGAAAGGCTATTTACATTTTGTATAGAAACCAAATGGCAGTTATAAGAGTTGAGGGGCATGAAAGATAAGCAGTGGTTGGGAAGAGACTGAGAGACGGTAGTAGTCTCTCCCCGATGTTATTCAATATGTATATAGGTAACTAAGAAAAAATTCGGAGTAGGTATCAAAATCCAAGGAGATGATATAAAAACTTAGAGGTTCACCGATGACATTGTAATTCGGTCAGAGACAGCAAACGACTTGGAAGAGCAGTTGTACGGAGTGGACAGTGTCTGGAAAGGAGGATATAAGATGAACATCAACAAAAGCAAAACGAGGATATTGGAATCTAGTCGAATTAAGTCTGGTGATGCTGAGGGTAAGAGATTAGGAAATGAGACACTTAAAGTAGTAAAGGAGTTTTGCTATTTGGGGAGCAAAATAACTGATGATGGTCGAAGTAGAGAGGATATAAAATGTAGACTGGCAATGGCAAGGAAAGCGTTTCTGAAGAAGAGAAATTTGTTAACATCGAATATAGATTTAAGTGTCAGGAAGTTGTTTCTGAAAGTATTTGTATTGATTGTAGCTATGTATGGAAGTGAAACGTGGACTATAAATAGTTTAGACAAGAAGAGAATAGAAGCTTTCGAAATGTGGTGCTACAGAAAAATGATGAAGATTAGATAGGTAGATCACATAACTAATGAGGCGGTGTTGAATATTATTGGGGAGAAGAGAAGTTTGTGGCACAACTTGACTAGAAGAAGGGAACGGTTGGTAGGGCACGTTCTGAGGCATCAAGGGATCACCAATTTAGTATTGGAGGGCAGCATAGAGGGTAAAAATCGTACAGGGAGACCAAGAGATGAATACACCAAGCAGATTCAGAAGGATGTAGACTGCAGTAGGTACTGGGAGATGAAGAAGCTTGCACAGGATAGAGTAGCATGGAGAGCTGCATCAAACCAGTCCCAGGACTGAAGACCACAACAACAACAACAACAACAGGTTAGTTGAAAATGGAGGTAGCTTATTTGTTGCAAAAGACTCCAACCTACTGGTACAGAAATTAAATCAAAATGAATTATTTTCTGGGGAAGGCTCAGTATCAAGGGCGGGAATATAATTATAACTGGGTTTTTCCGATTACGAGACTCACCGTCATTTCTAACCGAAAACTATGGACAATAAGCCTCAGTTATCCCACACGTAATTTCCCAGTAATACTGTCATAACTAGAATGGACTTTAATCATCCAAAAACCAGCAGAGCTAACTGCTGTTTTGTGACTGGTGGGCGTGACAAAAGATCCTGTGAAATATTACTGAATGACTTCTCTGAAAACTACTCAGAACACGATTCGCAAGTCCACTCGTCACAGATGTTCAATGAATCTAATGATCAGAAACACACCTTACTTCTTTGAGGATGTTTACATTGAAACTGGTGTCGGCGACCACGGGGCAGTAAGAGCTACAACGATTATAAACACACAAAGGGCATGTTAAAGAAGAAGATGGAGTAAATTTTCAGCTAACTAGGAAAACAGACAGCCGAGTCCTATCCCAGTAAGGAACTTCCTTTTGCTCTTGGTTGAAAATGGTTCAAAATGGTTCAAATGTCTTTCAGCACTACGGGACTTAACATCTATGGGCATCAGTCCCCTTGAACTTAGAACTACTTAAACCTAACTAACCTAAGGACATCACACAACCCCCAGTCATCACGAGGCAGAGAAAATCCCTGACCCCGCCGGAAATCGAACCCGGGAACCCGGGCGCGGGAAGCGGGAACGCTACCACACGACCACGAGCTGCGGACTCAAAATGGTTCAAATGGCTCTGATTACTATATGACTTAACATCTGAGGTCATCAGTCTTCTAGAACTTAGAACTACTTAAACCTATCTAACCCAAGGGCATCACATACATCCATGCCAGAGGCAGAATTGGAACAGACTGTAGCGCCTAGAACCGCTCGGCCACTCCGGCCGGCTTTGCTCTTGGCTTTATGTAAAAGACCTATGACTCAGTTTTGGAAGAAGTGCTGTTGAAGCCTAGGATCGATGTTAACACAGTAGAAAAGTTCATGATGTGTGGGACCATCCGTGACATGTAGGCACTACAGAGATACTTCTAAGGAAATAGAGACTACCTCATAACAGGCCTAGAATAAAGCACATATCTGTAGATGGAGATATATTGAATGAATTCCGTTTCGCTGTGAAGAGGACTGTGCGTAAAGCCTTCAACAACAATAGTAGAATGTTGTCGAAAGACCTGTCACCAAACCCTAAGGAATTCCGGTCATATGTAAAAGTACGAGTAGTTAGTGATACCGAATTTAGTGCCCAGACACTAACGGAAGAGACCAGAACTTAAAGTGAAGGTAGGAAAGTAATGACAGAATGATGAATTCGCTTTCAGATGTTCCTTAATAAAGGAATACCCAGAGTTATTACCGTAGTCCAATTGTCGCTCCACTGTAATGATCAGTAATACAAATATTAGTGTCAGTTTTCTTAAAAAAAAGGTCAATTCGCTAAAGCTGAACACTGCTCCAAGGCCCCATGGTATCCGTAGCAGAATCTATATTGAATTTTAATCTGATTGATAACCTCTTTTACCATTATATTCACTAGTTCCCACGTACAAGAAACCGTGCCCAGGGTCGGAAGAAAACAGAGTTCAAACCTGTAGTGCGTCTACAGTACTAACATCCAGTATCCTTGAAGTGCATCTCTTGTAGAATCATAGAACACATGCAAAGGTCGTACGTAATGCGGTGTCTCGAATGGAACAATCTTCCGCGTATCGATCCGCATGGTTTTTGAAAACATCTATCATGTGAGACCCAGGATCCTGAAATCCGTGGACGACGCAGTCAGCTAGGCGCAGTATTTCTTGATTTCCGAAAAGCATTTGGATCAGTACTCATAAGACTGTTATGTAAAGTACAGTCGTAATGGGTATCAAGAGAAGAATTGTGATTAAATTGAGAATGTGACTGCATTGAGGACTTCTTGTTAGACAGGGTGCATTACATTACCTGAATTGACAATCATCGACAGATATAAAAGTGTTTTTGGGTATTATCCAGAGAAGTAAGTTTGGACCGTTTCTTTTCATGTAATATATTCATGGGGTTGTAGACGATATCAATAGTAGAATTTCCGTGGACAATGTAGTTATAAATATTGATGTATGGTCTGAAAAATTGTGCGAACATATTCCGTTAGAGCTGTATAAGGTTTTAAAGTGGTGCGGAAATCATCAGCTTGTTTAAAATGTTCAGAATATATAATTGTGCACTTCAAAAAAAGGAATAGCTTAGTAGTCTATGAGAATATCAATGCGACACAATTGGATTCGATCAACTGATATAAATACCTCGTACGTAACAATTTGCTGGAATATAAAATGGGCCCATACATAGGATCAGTCGTAGATAAAGCAGGTGGAATCTTCAATGTTCGGTTTATTACTATCCTACCGAGAGCTTTGTTTACAGGACACTCGAGCGGCCCGTCCTAGAATATCGTTCCATTGTGGAACCCCTGCCGAATGGGACTGACAGGGGTATTAAGCGTATAAAGAATCATACTTTATTTTAGCCAATAGGAGAGCACCACGAAGTTGCTGAAAAACCGGAACTGGCAGACGCTTTAAGATAGATGCTGGCTGTCCTGAGAAACGAACTTACGCAGTGTCAATAACCTGATTTGACTGATGCATCTGGAAATGAACGTCAACTATTCCGCACCACTCCCGTATGGATCGCAGTGTCGAGATTAGACAAATTAAAGCACACACGGAAATGTTGAAGCAGTCGCTCTTCCCGTACACCAACCGTAAACGAAGCTACAAGGACCAGTAATTAGTACTCTCCATTACGTTATTCACAGCGATTTGCAGAAAAATATATGTGTTTGTGTATGTGTGTGTGTGTGTGTGTGTGTGTGTGTATGTGTGTGTGTGTGTGTGTGTGTGTAGACTATAAGGAACCCTTCAAGTTTTTCCAGTGACATTATGATTCTGCCAGAGATGACAAGAGGTGTCAAAGGACTTGGAATAGCAGTTGGAAGAAATTCATAACGTATTAATTCCAGGTTTAATTTCAAGATCACTGGAAGTAAGTGATGAAGGAATGTAATCCAGGTGAATCAGATGATGCTGAGAGAATTATGTTATGAAGTGAGACATTAAAAGCAAAATATGAGACGAGGGACGAAGAACAGAATGTGATAAATGCAGACACGTAATTTATATGAGAAAGGGAAATTTTATAATATCGAATATGTATTCAAATATTAGGAAAATTCTTCTGACGATATTTGTCTCGGGTAGAGCTTTGTTCGGAAGTGAAATGAGGACAGAAAACAGTTCAGAGTTGAAGATAACAGAAGCTTTGGGAATGTACTGCTAAATACGGGTGCCTAGATGGCTAGATCTGATAATGCACAAGAAGTACTGATGGGAAGAGAAATTCATGGCACAATATAACTAAATAGGAGTGATATTTGATTCGACACTCAGTGAGGTATCAATGAAATCCTGTCTTAACGCTACCAATATCTATATACTTTCCATAACGTGCATTAAGAAGGGTAGGGAGAGAGTACTTTATACCTACCCTAAATAAAGTTAAAAAAAATCAAAGCTTGTAAATTGTGGTTGGGATATATGAAAAACATACTTTTTAAAGAGGTCTTGAGGTGTAAGTAGGATAACGAAGGAAGAGTGAGGGGCAGGATTAATTGAGATACATGAAGGATTATTTAACAGTAAGAAAGTACAAATGGACGTAGGTTGCAGTAGTTATGAGAATATCAGGATGCGTGGAGAATTTCATGAAAGTATTCCAGAATGAGATTTACACTCTGCAGCGGAGTGTGCGCTGATATGAAACTTTCTGGCAGATTAAAACTGTGTGCCCGACCGAGACTCGAACTCGGGACATTTGCCTTTCGTGGGCAAGTGCTCTAACATCTGAGCTACCGAAGCACGACTCACGCCCGGTACTCACAGCTTTACTTCTGCCAGTATCTCGTCTCCTACCTTCCAAACTTTACAGAAGCTCTCCTGCGAACCTTGCAGAACTAGAACTCCTGAAAGAAAGGATACTGCGGAGACATGGCTTAGCCACAGCCTGGGGCAGGTTTTCAGAATGAGATTTTCACTCTGCAGCGGAGTGTGCGCTGATATGAAACTTTCTGGCAGATTAAAACTGTGTGCCCGACCGAGACTCGAACTCGGGGCCTTTGCCTTTCGCGGGCAAGTGCTCTACCATCTGAGCTACCGAAGCACGACTCACGCCCGGTACTCACAGCTTTACTTCTGCCAGTATCTCGTCTCTTACCTTCCAAACTTCCAAACTTCTCATTCTGGAAACCTCCCCCAGGCTGTGGCTAAGCCATGTCTCCGCAATATCCTTTCTTTCAGGAGTGCTAGTTCTGCAAGGTTCGCAGGAGAGCTTCTGTAAAGTTTGGAAGGTAGGAGACGAGTTACTGGCAGAAGTAAAGCTGTGAGTACCGGGCGTGAGTCGTGCTTCGGTAGCTCAGATGGTAGAGCACTTACCCGCGAAAGGCAAAGGTCCCGAGTTCGACTCTCGGTCGGGCACACAGTTTTAATCTGCCAGGAATTTGCATGAAAGTAGTCTGCGGATTGAAAACCACATGTGGGGTGATTCAGCTGTCCCTCTCTATTCGCTTTATGCAACATGCAACGCTTTCAAATATCAAGCGATAGATTCAAATACTCCCTCCCTCGCTAGATGGAAACTACCACTAGTTCTACAGAAGTAATGAACAGGAGCGGTTTTTCTGACACTGGATGCAGTTGAGTTTTGTACAGGGAGACGTTTTCGAATTAATCAAGAAAAGCATAGAAAAGTGACCTTAAAACGCGTTCCACTCGAATAACTCAAAAACCGTGGACTCCAGCGAATTCGTATCCCACTAAGAACTCAACTGCATTAAATTTGCAACAAAAAGCGCCTTTTTATGTGGATTCTTCATGTGTTTCGGACTGCATGGAACTCATATCTAGGATCAGTCGAATCATCCTGTGTAGCTAGAGTGTTGTCGAGATATCACTTGACAGACTGATTGTGTGATGATGATTGTATAGTGATAGATACCAACAAACTATTTCAAAAGTGTCATTGAATTAGGAATGGCACGTTCATTTTAGTGTCTTATAACTGAGAATACAGAACAAAACATTTTCTAAAGGATGAGATCTTTCTTAGGATTTAATAATTTATTACGACGAAGTCCAGAAACTTCTACAACAACAAAAAAGAAGCCGTTTTGCCTAGGGGCTGCCAATCTAAGTTGCGGCCTCACGAGCTGTGTAAAGTTTGCTCCTGGACGTAAAACCTCATCCACTAAACACTCTCTCTCAGCAATAGTAAGCATTCTCACTACACTTAACTTGCACTACAACTAGACAATAACCCAACTAACAGCTGCAACGCACACGGAATATTACTTCCCCACCCTGCCCCAGGCACACGTGCACGCAAGACTTGAATGTACCGCCAACCTAAGCGTGGCACGTGAGACTCGCCGCTGTGAACAGACCTAGCAGACGCGCGGTATGTTTTACAAAATTATTACTTTTGTATGGACGTTAAGTCTACGGTATTTCGCTACGAAGCCCGCTTTTAACCTACAATATCTATTTTGTTTGAATTTAAATTTTCACTGAACTTCCTTTTATTTAAAGTATTGAAAAATCATCAATTTTTATAATAATTTCATTCGGAAATGACAATAGCTGCACTTCCCACTCTTCGGTCGCGTTTGACGTGGATTCTTTTGTTCTAGATTTTATGTTACACATGAACATAAAACGTAATCAAATAATACGAAAGGAATCACTTCAATGTTAAACCATAATCTTCCTACCTCAATTCTTCCGAGTGGTTACAGACGCTGATAGTGGATTTAATCCTTCTACTTTTTGTTACGTCTAATCCATCTATTCCTACCTAAATAAAACAAGTTTTCGAGGGGAGGAAATAGAGATCTGTGACATGTCACGTTAGTCGCGAGCGCTAATTCGCTGCTTCGTGGACTCGGGTAGGCGCGCCGGCCCCGGATCGAATCCGCCCGGCGGATCACCGACGACGGTCGGTGTGTCGGCCAGCCAGGATGTGGTTTTTAGGCGGTTTTCCACATCCCTCTAGGTGAATACCGAGCTGGTCTCCACGTTCCGCCTCAGTTACATCGCTCGCAGACATCTCAACACTTTTGCGTTATTCCATGGATTCCACTAGTCGCAGACAATTGGGGTACACTAATTCCGTCCTGGGGGGGGGGGGGGGGTACGGGGTGGCGGCGGGAAGGCATCTGGCCACCCCTTAATCTAACATTGCCAAATCCGATTGACCATGGTGACCCTGCATACCTGCGGGACAAAGGCACAAGTGAAAGAAAGAAAGAAAGAAAGATATGAAAATTGGTGGTAAGATCTTATGGGACCAAACTGCTGAGGTCGTCGGTCCCTAAGCTTATACAGTACTTAATCTATCCTAAACTAACTAAAGCTAAGGACAACACACACACACATGGTTGGGAGAGGACCCGAACCTCCGACATGTGAGCCGTGTGGACTGTCACAAGGCGCCTCAGACTGCGCGGCTACCCTGCTCGGCCAATCGAAGAGAGAATCAACAGTGCACCTTCACATTAGTTTTAAAACACAACCAACGAAAAAAAAAATCGAAACTCAAGAAGCAACGGTGCGGCGTAAACGAAAGTTGGTAGGCAAGTACATCTTGGGGGCTTTCAAAAAAATTAACGGTGGCCGTCAACTACGTACCCTCAGACGAGTTGCAATATTAAAAGTTTTAGCTGGTTTCGTTGTCTATGGGCTGGGATACGTAGTGGCCGCATTAAATGCCAAATACTGCTGAGTTTGCAGCATACAACATGAATACGCACATGAATCGAATGGCCGAAGGTCCCTATAACTGAGAAATAGAGAATTTTGAATGTAACATCGAAACTTATAAATGACAGACTGCAATTAAATAAAATCTACAGGTACTATCTTAACGACTTTAAATTATGAATACGATAGCAGAAGTACCTTTAAGATCGCCATTTGTTCCTGTAAAACACTTATTGGTGTCGAGCGTCCAGCAATTAAGTAAAATATAAGTTGAATAACAGGGAAACAATAGATTCCCACGGAAATCTCATAAGTGCACAAGTCAGCACTACGACCCATGACCACACGCAAACTGCTCAACCAAGTATTTCCCGCGACGTTCTGTCGTGCCTCCCCCCCCCCCCCCCAGCACTCCCTGTCCCGTGCGACCTGATGCTGCTCCCCCACCTCCATCCAATCTCTCCATTGACTTTGGTAGCCGCCTTCCGTAGCAACGAGCGCTGGGATCGGCTAACTCCCGCCATGTCTCCAAGCCAACGCACACTCACAAACATATCGAATCACACGTGCAATACTAGATTTACATTTAAATAACTTGAAATTAAATAAGTATTCCTATGGCTGGACCATAAACATGCTCTAACACATATCATTAAATACATAAGCATATTAAACTAACATATATCAAAGGAATAGAAGCAAATGTACGCCAGTAGACTGCTGTCAATGTGCTTTCTAACGCACAGTAAATATTTGACCAATTTCTTCATAAATAGTGTATATCGGAAGTAAACAAAGACGTAGACGAATAAATATATATTTATAAGCATGCTGCTACCGTTTTTTCGTGTAACTGCGGATTACTTACCTCCTGACGCGATCAATAGTAATCGGCCACTTTGACCTCCAATAACTCGTGTACTATTCACGTTACATGCATGTAATTCATTCCAATTTAGATTTACACTAATAGCTTTCCAAAGACACGTCGATCGACCAAATCGGGTGAATCGTTAAGCTTTTGGGAATTCGTTGTTGGGTGTTATTTGTATAATTTACAGTCACATACTAAACTTTAAACTAATAAAGATACTCAAAATCTGATCACACCATTAGAATCATCGTGCAACTAATGGTAATGTGCATGTTTCTTTTTGAGGTATCATGATTCCTCTGGATACTATTAATGACTACATGAAATATGAAATGTTTGTCATTACGGTTTCACAAAGTCCGCCATCTTTGGCACTCCCGGCACACAGACCTCCTTCATTGACACAAAGCACATTCCTCGGCACAGCGCCAACATGGAATTCCCAGGCACGCGGTCGCCCTGGTCCACACGCTGGGGCTACCCCTCTTGTTCTGGCTAATGTTCCGCACAACACGGTTGCTAACGATCCCCGGCTTGCCGAGCGGCCAGTGCGGCAACGCCAACTCCGAACATAGAACATATTCAGTGCTCCACAACTCGTCTGTTACCTCACAACCGGAAAAATGATCCCTATTCGAATTTCGCGCCAGTCACATAACAGTGGCGCTAGCAGTGTGACTATGAGGTTGCAAATCAGGGTTGCTTCAAATAAACTCTGTAAGGGTCGTGAGCATTAGTTACCTACAGGATTGGACGTGGTGGGACTGACCACAGTAAAATTCGCTGATACGCAAGTTCTTCCTGTAGAGAAGGAAGCTATCACATCTACTAGTTCAGAGAGGCTCTAGTATTACACAGACATGACGATAGCTTTAACAAGAAATAAGAAAGCCTCAAACTGAACGCATACTGAATTCCTGTGCTGTATGAAACAAACATCGCAGGTAGGAAGGGGAGAACCACAGTGGAAACGGCCATGGAAAACCCTCCAACGTTGGCGCGCCACATACATATACTCTGCGGCCGCTAGCTCGACTCCGGTCCACCATGAGCAATGGAGAGTGAAGCTTTGACAATACCAGCCATTCGTACAGGCGAAACGTCAGAATAATTATCAAACAATCGTGGTCCGAATAACCCCGGACAGAAGCCAACAGACAGTTTGTCAACATCTGGCCAAGAAAGCCTTAAAAATTCAGTAAACATTACTCTTACACGCATAGTCATCATATTATTCAAGCTGGTGTTAAATTTTTTGCATTCATCTCAGAGTCGAGTAGACAGAAACAATTAATTAATAACGTTTGTATTTTGTGAATTTTCATGCCGGAATATTTTTCAAGAAAGTTTCTCTGTACTAATAATTTCATCACCTTTTACGGTATATTAGTCGTCACAAAAGTCCTTTTCAGACAGTTCAAATGTATGCTGTTTCCTCTGCAACTAAAATCACTTTTACTTACCTATCTGGTACTGAGATCGAGTATTCTGTTTTCCGTGTAACTGAAACCATGTTTATAAATGTTTCTGATGTTGAGACCGAAAAGTCTGTTAATTTAACTGCAGGGATTTTGTTACATTCCTACTTTGATTTTTTTCCAAAATGACAATTTACTTCTTTTACTCGGTCGTTAGGGCTGGTCATCTTTAACCTAATGTCACAGAAAATTTCTCGTATTTGTCTTCGCCTTATCCTTGAGGTCAGAAGTAAAGCCTCTACCTGCTATCAACAAACGTATCGGGTGTAAACATTATAATCACAGTTTCATGTCTAACACTAAGAGAGCTTATTTTATATCATCTATGAAATTCTTTTATTGTGTCATCAGCACCGACGTTATTCTATTTAACGGAAAGTCCGGTAAATTGCTGGACTTCATTAGTTTTGAGGACTAAAATGTGTGTGGCGAGCGTATTTCTTAAATACTTTCTTTTCGCTAACGACACATTTATGTTAACATAAGAAATAAGATGAAATGTTCTTTTAACGAATTTAAATGAAAATTAATCTAATTGAAAGCTAATTGATACACATTAGTGTTAACAATAGGTAAAACATTTTCTTTTTATTAATTCACAGAGAAGCTACACAATTAAAGCTAGGTGAATAAGCTGTGTACTAAAAAGCGAACTCTAACAAGCAAACCAGTCCCTCTTTGCCTCTTCGGAAAAGCGTGAAATATGATGAACGATGTCGTAATAACCCTCCATATGCTTTGAATAACTAGAAGTAGTGCGTAATATCCCGTTCTGGTGATTGTGACTGTGGACAAATGAATACTAGGTTTTAGCTAGAACAAAACTTATGTCCAGAAGATTAAGACTAAATGTGCGTTTATAGCTGTGACTTTCCATTTGCACTAGGCGCATGCACCGGTGCAAAGTCTCTCATGCCTCCAAATTGTGCGCCCGAGAGGCTGGGGGGTAGGAAGGGGTGAGACGGGAGGGGGGAGTGGGGGTGCAAGAGCCTTCACATATCAGACGGTTACAAATACGCCGCTGCATGTGTGGGGGCGAAACACAGCTGCAATACGATTAGCCGCAAGGTGCATTGGTGTTAACGCACCTCAAGCATAAGAGACCCTCTGTATACGATATACAGTACACAGCCTTTGTAGAATATAAATACAAGTTTATTAATATGGAATCGTAGCTTCTTAGCATTAACTTTTATTTTCCACATTCGTATTTGTATGCTAATGCAACAACTGATAAGGTAAGGTAAATGCAGGTCAGCTAAAGAGAACTATGTAACACAAATTGTTCAGGGCTCTGTGTGCAGCAGAAATGAAGAGGTGGTCATACAGTGGAATAGCAAGACGAGAGAAAGCCATCCAACTGGCAGAAAAAGCAATCATTCTATCTATGATGTCCGAAAAATTCCGTAACGGCTTAAAGCTATTATTACAGGAAAACTCTGAAACATCTGACAGATTTATGGTTTTCTTTAAATTTATTATTGTTATTATTATACAAATTTGGCCGTTAAAGACCGTGAAAACAGTTATTTCTTGCGCTTCTGGGAAATCTTCTTTCTCTCAGTCCACACTTCTTTCATTCTTGCGCTGAAGGCGGCTTTTCTCTCTTCAGACCATTTAGTTCCACAAAGTCTTCTTAATTTTCACACCGAAACCCGTGAATAAATTCAGTCTTTTCTACAAAGGTTTCTGTTAAATATTGTTTCCTGATCTATGTCCATTTCTTTTAGATCTCTCTCTGTGTTGATAAACCATAAATTTTTATTTTTTAGATTTGCGATGTACGAAAATATTTGTTTTGTAAGCCTATTCGGGTTCATCCTCATGATGTGAGCATAAAAGGAGCATCTTCTTTTTCTAATTTCGTCTGTAATTTTGCTGCACTTCGTATACACTTCTTTGTTGCTTTTTAGTCTGTATACAGGCTTGCCTTGATCATCTGTTATTTTCCTGTGTCCAAGAATTGTCCTCACAATTCTTCTTTCACGATTTTCTATCTGTTCTGCGTATGTCAAATTTGCCAGTGTTTCTGAAGCATATACTATCTGCGGTCTAATGACAGTCTGGTAGTGTCTGAGTTTAATGTTTTTGGATATACATTTTTTTGAATACATTTGTCTGCAGTAGTGAGTTGGTGTCTCTAGTTTTTGTATTCTAGCCCTGCAGGCTGGATGACCTTTTGCCACAGGCTGAATTAGTTCACCAAGATATTTAAAATGTTTGGATACCTGTATTTTCCCGTATTTCGTAGTTATTTTCTTAGGTGGATTTTTGATATTTGTAATGATTTCTGTCTTTTCAAATGAAATTTGCAAGCCTGCTTTTTCAGCAGTTTCTTTAAGTAATTCTATTTGTTTTATTGTGTCTTTTTGTGTGTAAGCTAAACAGGCGAGATCGTCAGTGAAGGCAAAACAGTTGGTTTCAATGGCTTTGTAGCACTTCCCTCCAATTTGGACTTTCTTAACTCCATGTTTTTGCGTGAGTTTTCTCCATTCCGCTATGACTTCATCCAGAACACAGTTGAAGAGTACCGGAGACAGCGCATCTCCTTGTCTGATGCCGGTTTTGACCTCGAAATGCCGTGAAATTTCTCCTTGGAATTTTAATTTTGATGTTGTATTTGTTAATGTTTCTTTGATTATGGTGATTGTTGTTTCATCTATTTCATATTCTCGAAGTGTTTTGATGAGTGTGTCCCTATCGATTGAGTCATAAGCTTTTTTGAAGTCAATGAATGTTATGAAATATTTCTTGCAGCTTGTAGATGAATAGTTCATTGTTGTTTTGAGGTTAAAAATTTGTTCGGCGCAGAATCTTCCTGGTCTGAAGCCAGCTTGATATTCTCCAAGTTTTCCCTCTATAATTGGTGATACACGATTGAGCAGGGCTTTTGATAGAATTTTGTATGGGGCTGGGAGAAGCGATATTCCACGATAGTTGTTAACATCCCTTTTGTCACCTTTTTTAAACAAAGGGTGAATTAGGGCAGTTTTCCAGTGACTTGGGATTTTCTTGGTTTCCCATACTTGTTCAAGTTCTTTGTGTAGTGCTTCTACTGATGTTTCTCCCCCAAGCTTGAGCATTTGTGCTGTAATTGTGTCTTCTCCACATGCTTTCCTGTTTTTGAAATTTTTGATTATGTTTGTGATTTCCACTCGTGTCGGAGGTGTTGAATGTGTTGGTAATGTTTCTGGTTGCGTAAAACTGAGAGTCTGGATGGGTGTTTGGCAGTTTAGGAGTGTCTCAAAACATTCAGCCAGGACTTCACAGTTTTCAGTATTGTTGGTGGCGAGAGTCTTATTATTTCGCATAAGGTTTAGGCAAGGGGACTGGTATCCTCGGAGTTTCTGGTTGAGTGTTTTGTACCAAGCTGGCGTGTTGCATTTCTTGAAATTCTCTTCGATTGAGTCCAGTTGTTGTTTTTCATATTGTCTCTTGGTGTTGCGAATAGTTTTCGAGGCATTCTTTCTGGCTTGCTTAAATTCATCAAGGTTGTTTTCAGTTTTATGTGAGTTCCACTTTTTCCAGGCTTTAAGTCTTTCATGCAAAACTTCATTACAGTTGCTGTCCCACCACGGGTGTCTCGGTTTGCTCTTTTTTGGCAAGGTTGTTTCTGTTGCCTCAATCAAGTTGTTCTGAAATTCTTGGAGGTTTTGTGAAGGGGAGAATGTCTTTAGTCTTTTCTGAAAATCCTTGAAGTTAGAGTTGGACTTACGGTTGTAATTTCTCAGGGTTGTAAGATCAAAATTTATTTTATTTCTGTTTTTATATTCACCGTTTCTGCTTTTCTGTTTGTTTTGTGGGAATAGTTTAGTTTTTATTTTCGTGAGATAGTGATCGGAGTCGAGGTTTAGAGATTTTCGGACACGTGTGTTTAATATTTCTTTTTCACATTTGGAGGAGATGGCAACGTGATCTATTTGAAATTCTCCGATACTCTTTATAGGAGATACCCAGGTTTTTTGTTTTCTGGGAAGATGTTTAAAACGTGTGGACATTAGCTTGAGTTTAAACTACTTACAGAGCATAATTAACCTTTCTCCGTTTTTGTTGGTTCGTTTGTGAGGGAAAGTTGCCGACAATATCGCGGAATTTCTTTTCTTTTCCAATCTGAGCGTTAAAATCTCCTAGAAGTATTTTTGCATTGTTATCTGGGATTTATGATATATGATCCTTAAGGTTTTCCCAGAATTCATCTGTTTCTTCCCTATTTTTAGCATTATTTTTGTCATTTGTGGGAGCGTGAACATTAATTAATGTGTATTTTTTATTTGCACATCGAAAAGTGAGGAAAGATGTTCTCGATGATGTTGACCAAAAATGTTCGACAGAGTTCAGAATTTTTGTGTTTACAGCAAAAGCTGTGCCAAGCTGAGGGCATTTCTTCATTACAATTTTTCGAGGTTTTCCTTTCAATATTCTGAATTTGTTTGATTCAAATGTGTTTTCATCAGTGAAGCGAGTTTCTTGTAGCGCCACAATTTGTATGCCTTCCGTGTGTAACTGGTCTGTAAGGTGCTTAAGTTTTCCCACTTTGAGAAGGGAGTTTATGTTGAGAGTTGCTATGTTGAAGATTTTTCTGGGTTTAATCTTGTTGGATTTGCATGGTGTTGCAGACTCCCCAGAATCCATGGGTCTGCTTGCGTCGTTGCCGAAGGTGGATTGGCCACCTGGGGAAGTTTCGTTATTGAAAGACATTTCCATCATGCGTTAAGATTGTAACTGTTGAAATTCTTCGAAGTTGGGGAGATTACTTGCGTAACCTACCAGGAATACGACTAACGTTGTTAGCGTTAGAAGGTTTTCTTGAAACAGCCGCCTCTAACATGAGGAACAGACGCTGCCCTCAAGCCGCCCAATCTGGGTACAGACGCTTGCAGTTATAGATTTTTGGTTCCTCCGCTCTCTCAGCCGTTGGGAGTTAAAAATTCCTCATCCGCCTATGAGACCGTTGACCGGTTTTCACCCGTAACCCTAGGCAGGGGCCCTCACAGGGTGCTACCATCCGGAGCCAGATGGACCCAGGTTTTTTTACGAGGTTGTTACTCCCCCCCCTCCTCCTCCCTCATCACTTGTAAGATGAGGATCCGGGCTTGGGACCGGCAATGGCGGAGTTTAAAATTTATTATTATTATTATTTTATTTATTTATTTATTTATTTATTTATTTATTTTGCACTAGCCCCATTTTAAAACGCAGGTAAAAATTTCTTAAGCAATCAGAATACTGTGTCTACCACAGACAAAAAGTAATCCTTCTAAAATAACGTTGTGCAGAAGTCTAACCCGAAGGGCAAAGAAGGATAAACATGCAATGTTGTTTCAACTAAAATTTGAGCGTATGAGGAAGTTTGCCATTGTTGTATGTAAAATTTGCTATTCCGAAGACAAAAGAAGGTACAACAGACATCTTGGCAAGATTTTGAACGATCTAGGGCGATATGAATAGATACAGTATCTGCAGATGGTGTGAGTATAGTGCGTAGCTGTACATATTCAAAAAATTCGGAATGGAAGAAACCCTTCGCGAAGAAGCTGTGCTATATGCAAGGATTGGCGGCAGGAAGGACATACGTCCATCCCATGAAGATAGGCGATAAAGGGCAGGAAAAGAAGAAGAGTGTAAATATTATACTTATCTACATAAAGTTAAGAGCTGTTCTGTAATTACAAGTGTGTAGTGTTATAATTTTACTCTCCAAAACATGTGGTTTAAATTTCAGCGTGTATCAAAAACCGTGAAACTGATTTTAGTAGGCGGCTAATGGTCTTCGGCAAACAGCACTTTGAACTTTCGAAGTATCTTACGGACTTAAAATATAAACTCAAAATTCATAGTAATCAGAACCTCACTGTCATTCTTATTGTACTTATAATTTCCGTCGATATATTTAAACGTATTTTGTTTAGTATAGTAATATAACACGGTTTTTAGCGTCGGCTGCGAAGAACTCTTCTGGGTACTCAGTGTTTAATGACTGGACAAAGCAAAATCCATTGCCTCAAATCAACATAGATAATAAAGGAATTAGTCAAATCCGTACTAAATTGTGTTAGCGAAATTTACTAAACGCTTTCGATGATCAGGCATGAAACCAAAAACATCTTGGATTGGTGATGTCATTTGAGCTATAAAAGCATGGATAATCAAACCGCGTTATTGAAAATATTCATCATATTAAAGGGATTAGCCAGGCAAGATACACCGATACGAGGATCCAACATCGATGAATATTCCAACTTTATGAGGTTTTCAAAACTCGAGAAAACACGTGGCAGAACTGACGTTTTGATTACAAAGATATGGTTACAATTGGCTTCACCACAGATGATCGTAATGAAATTCTCGACCGATGGCAGCTATAGTCTTGTCAGGAATTATGGACGAAATGTAACTGCTGAATATTTGAAATTTTTTGGACGAAACTTGCAAAATGTAGCAAAAGTGAGCCACTCTCTCTGCCGGCTGGTGTGGCCGTGCGGTTCTCGGCGCTTCAGTCTGGAACCGCGTGACCGCTACGGTCGCAGGTTCGAATCCTGCCTCGGGCATGAATGTGTGTGATGTCCTTGGGTTAGTTGGATTTAAGTAGTTCTAAGTTCTAGGGGACTGATGACCGTAGATGTTATGTCCCATAGTGCTCAGAGCCATTTGATCCAAATCTCTGTTTGCCCCAGACTCGTTTCTGGCGGAGTGAGAGTGAATGAATATTTTATCGAATTTTATTTTAGTCCTGCACAAGTTACAACTCTAAAACCTCTGCTGTCAGTGTTACGTCTGGTCATCAAAGGTTTCTGGCAAAGCAGTCAGGAGTACTCAGATACGAGAGTGGAGCACTGTTTGTGCACTGTAATATTCAACAATCTCAATGACAGTGTGCCTGATGCAATTTAAAATGTTTTAGCCGGAAGATAATTTATTGTAATATTAAAAATTTCGATAAGTTTTGCACTGGACTCACTAGTACACTGCGTTCAATTCAGAAAGTTGCAGACTGAAACCGAGAAATAAAATGAAGAGTTCCTCTTCTCCATCAGCATGTTGTCCAACGAGGGGTAAATGTAAAGATTAAAAGTTTTTTTAAAGTTGTTGTTGATGTTTTATGGCTATATTTATATATATGTACATGTTAGAGTGGGTGGAACATATAAAATCTCAAAAAGCTATGAGAGGAAATTGCAAAGGAGTTGATGCAGTTTTTGTTTGATCGTTCCACCGACAAGGGAACTGGTAATATGGTATTGGCCAAAGCAACAGGATTCTATGATTGTTTGCAAAGGTCCGAGTGCTATTTTAATTCAACAATATGTGTTTAAGATTTTCATCTGGTAACCGCAAACCATCTCCATTAAGACCTGGCCTAGTACGGCGGTATGGGTCTCCCGCATCGTTTCCCTGCGCTCTGTCAAGTAGCATGGGACTTCAATTCCATTTTCCAGAGATTTTAAACGGAGCTACACAAGTCTGATATACACTATCTGATCAAAAGTATCAGATCACCAATATGTAATGCGGAATTTATCACTAGATGTCAGGAGAGTCGCACTTGTATTTTGCTATCAGTAGAGGAACACTAACTGTACTTCGAACGTTGACTAATCATTGGACATCAGCTCAGTAGCAAATGCGTCATGGACATTTCAGCCCTTTCTAAAGTTGCCCAAGTCGACTGGTGGTCATGAGATTGTGAAGTGGAATCGCGAAGAACCAAACACAGCTAAACTGAGACAAAGCCGACTTTATGTACAGGAGGAAAGAGACCGTCGAAAGTTGTGGAGAGTGGTTATAAAAAATCTCTTTAAATGAGCCGAAGAAGTTACATGTGTGTTACAAAGTGCTACCAGCAGTCCAGCTAGCAAAATTACTGTACCTATAGAGTTACAATGAATGGGGTGCAGTGATCCATCAGCTCCTCGTAATCCACATATTTCTGTAGTCGCTGCTAAGCGACGTTTGAGGTGATGTAAAGAGCGACCTCACTGGTCAGCGGATGACTGGGAACGAGTGATTTCGAGTGATGAATCACTCATAACAGGTGGAAATGCGAGGGAAGACTTTGGTGAATTCCTCGAGAACGTTACCTGCTATTAAGTGTGTTGGTAACAGTTAAATACGAAACAGGTGGTGTTACGATACGTAAGTGGTTTTCTCTTCAGAAATCGAAAAATGGGGAAGGATATGAACACTGTGTACATCATTGTGTGCTAGGTACAGGGGAGGAACAGCTCAGAGACGACGAGACTGTACCAGCACCATAATACACCCTCTCATAAAGCAGCATCTGTAACGCAATGGTTTGTGGACAACAATGTTTCCGATATGAACTGGCCTGCCAAAAGTCACGACCTGTACCCAATGGAAAATGTGTGGAATGAGTAAGAAGATCGAATTCTCTCCAAGCTCAGCGTCCATCATAACTACATTCTGCTAATTAGGTTTCTGAGGAAGAATAGGCCGCCATTCCTCCAAACACATTCAGGAACCTCAATGAAACTGCCCCCATCAGATTTAAGGCCCTCATAAGGATGAAGGTTGACATACTCCATATTAATGTTCACTCTTAGGTGTCCGAACACTTTTGATTAGATTGCATACGTATCATAAAATAGTGTAAAAATATGAGCAGTTGTTGCTGGTTTAAGTACTTTTTGTGGTTTAAAGTTGAGAATATTTGTCATAAGTGTTCAAGCTGTCGCTGATCTTGATCATAACTAACCTACATTTCCTAGTTAGCACAAACCCCCAAAACGTCTCCAAGACGATGATAAGAAAAAATTAAAACTCAGAATCTGACAAGAAATGTTCTGAAAATCAAATTCTGAAGTTTTTGACCAACGGATTCTGTAATTCAAGAGTCGTTCTGACAGTGAAACTTATTGATCTTATTGTTGTGGTCTTCAGTCCAGAGACTGATTTGATTCAGCTCTCCATACTACTGTATCCTGTGTAAGCTTCTTCATCTCACAGTTCCTAATGCAACCCACATCCATCTGAGTCTGCTTAGTGTATTCATCTCTTGGTCTCCTTCTACGATTTTTACCCTCTACACTGGACTCCAATACTAAACAGGTGTTCCCTTGATGCCTCAGAACATGATCCCTTCTTCTGGTGGGTTCTACCAGTATTTCCATTCGTCTGTAAAGAATTCCTGTTAGTATTTTGCAGCCGTGACTTATTAAACTGATAGTTCGGTAATTTTCACGTCTGTCAACAGCTGGTTTCTGTGGGATTGGAATTATTTTATTCTCTTTGAAGTCCGAGGGAACTTCGCCTGTCTCATACATCTTGCTCACCAGATAGAGAGTTTTGTCAGGACTAGCTCTCCCAAGGCTGTCAGTAGTTCTAATGGAATGTTGTCTACTCCCGGGGCCTTGTTTCGAGTTAAGTCTTTCAGTGCTCGGTCAAACTCTTCACGCAGTATCATATCTCCCATCTTCATCTACCTCCTCTTCCATTTCCATAATATTGCCCACAAGACAAGAACATCGCCCCTGTATAGACCCCCTATATATTCCTTCCGCCTTTCTGTTTTCCCTTTTTTTCTTAAAACTGTGTTTCCATCTGAGCTCTTGAAATTCATCAAATGGTTCTCTTTTCTCCAAAGGTCTCTTTAATTTTCCTGTAGGCAGTATCTATCTTACCCCTAGTGATAGATGCCTCTACATACTCACATTTGTCCCGTAGCGATCCCTGCTTAGCCATTTTGCACTTCCTGTCGATCTCATTTTTGAGACGTTTGTATTTTTTTGCCTGCTCCTTTTACTGCATTTTTGTATTTTCTCCTTTCATCAATTAAATTCAATATTACTTCTGTAAGCCAAGGATTTCTATAAGCCCACCTGTTTTTACCTACATGATCCTCTGCTGCCTTCAGTACTTCATTCCTCAGAGCTACCCAATCTTCTTCTACTGTCAATTGTTCCCTTATGCCCTCCCTGACACTCTGTACAACCTCTGTTTTAGTCAGTTTATCCAGGTCCCATCTGCTTAAATTCCCATGATTTCGCAGTTTCTTCAGTTTTAATGCACTGTGTCACAGCCAGCAGATTGTGGTCAGAGTCCACATCTGTCCCTGGAAATTTCTTACAATATAGAACCTGGTTCCTAAATCTCTGTCTTACCATTATATAATCTGTCTGAAGCCTTCCACTATCTCCAGGCCTCTTCCGTGTATACAACCTTCTTTTATGATTCTTGATCCAAGTTTTAGCTATGATTAAGTTATGCTCTGTGCAATATTTTACCAGACGGCTTCCTCTTTCATTCCTTACTGCCATTCCTTCTTCACCTGTTACTTCTCTTCCTTTTCCTACTATCGAATTCCAGTCACGCACGACTGTTAAATTTTCGTCTTCCTTCAGTATCTGAATAATTTCCTTTATTTCATCATACATTTCATCAATCTCTTCGTCATCTGCGCAGCTAGTTAGCATATAAACTTGTACTACTCTGGTAGGCGTGGGCTTCGTGTCTATCTAGGCTGCAATAATACGTTCACTATGCTGTTCGTAGTAGGTTACAGGCACTCCTACTTTTTGATTCATTATTAAACCTACTCCTTCATTACCCCTATTTCCTCTTCGTATTTATAACCCTGTACTCACATGACCAGAAGTCTCGTTCTTCCTGCCGCCGAACTTCATTAATTCCCTATCTAACTTTAACTTATCCATTTCCCTTTTTAAATTTTCTAACCTACCTGCCCGATTAAGGGATCTGACATTCCACGTTCCGACGCCTAGAACGCCAGTTTTCTTTCTCCTGATAGGGACGCCCTCCTGAGTAGTCCCTGCCTGAAGATCCTAATGGGGGACTATTTTACATCCGGAAAATTTTATCCAAGAGGACACCATCATAATTTAACCATACAGAGAAAGCTGCATGATCTCGGGAAGAATTACGGCTGTAGTTTCCCCTTGCTTTCGCCGTTCGTAGTTCCAGCACAGCAGGGCCGTTTTTGTTAACGTTACATGGCCAGATCAGTGAATCATTCAGACAGTTGCCCCTGCAACTACTGAATAGGTTACTGCCCCTCTTCAGGAAGCACACGTTTGTCTGGCCTCCCAACAGATACCCGTCCATTGTGGTTGCACGTACCTTACGGCTATCTGTATCGCTGAGGCACGCAAACCTCCCACAAACGGCAAGGTCCATGGTTCATGGGGAGGGGGGGAGGGTGAAAGTTCTTGAACTGTTGGAGAAATTGACTCTTGGCAACCTGCAGACGCCTATAGGACTGTAAATTTTTACAAAAAGATTGTCATAGGATTTATGAATGAACGAGACATAGTTTTGTAACTTTTGGAGATAAAAAATGAGCCATCAAAGAACATGGGGGGGGGGGTTCTAAAGTTTTTAAAAAATATGCAGTGGACGAGAAGAGTAATTCCAGAGTTTCTACGATTTACCTGCTTGCTTATTATCATTGCTGCAACTTCTGCTGTATTAGGTTCCGTTTCTGTTTTTTACATCGATTGAAAACTTACATTACAATCAACACTGTTGCAAACGTGACTAATTCATATCGCTGTACTGCATATTTACAGCTACAGCACTGATAAACTACGTAGTTGCAGATGTCTTGTTGGACACACTTATTTCGCGACGCGCAAACACAGCAATTTTCGGATTGTACAAGTAATTTTTTCTTCACCAGCATTCCTCCGCCACACACTGTCAGGTGGCTTGCGGAATATGGATGCAGATGTAGATTTTATGAAATAAATAACGTTTTAAGAGTAATTTTCAATATGCTTGTAGTTTTATCTCTAAAAAGTCTTATTGTTGTGAATTTATCTCTTACTTAGAACTTGTAACAAGGAGAGGAGGGAGGAGGGTGAGGAGAATTCTTTCTTTGGTAAACTCCCCGTTCAGAGTATGCACTTCCGGGCCGGTATGCGAGTCTTCTGCAGACTGAGACACCTGAAATACGCCATTCGTTATCGTGGTAATCACTGGAATATTAAAAAGCTTTGTCCCAGTGTTACAGAACAATAAATACGAACACAGTAGCTGTGAAATCTGTACGAGGTGAATACAGCTATTGTAAGCTGCTTAAAACATTTTAATGTTACAAAAAGAAGAGTGAAATTTGTTACTTCATGAGACGAACGCAAAGAAAAGAAAGATAGAAATAATATTATATTTTCTGTCACCCTTGAAGCGTTTCCTGTGGATCAGTTCAATAAACAGTGAGGTGACAAAAGTCATGTGATGACGATATGCACATATACCGATGGCGGTAGTGTCTCGTACACAAAGTATAAAAAGGCAGTGCATTGGCGGAGCTGTCATTTATACTCATTGTATTTACAGGGTCATTCAAAAATGTCCGGTATATTTGAAACGGCAATAAAAACTAAACGAGCAGCGATAGAAATACACCGTTTGTTGCAATATGCTTGGGACAACAGTACATTTTCAGGCGGACAAACTTTCGAAATTACAGTAGTTACAATTTTCAACAACAGATGGCGCTGCAAGTGATGTGAAAGATACAGAAGACAACGCAGTCTGTGGGTGCGCCATTCTGTACGTCGTCTTTCTACTGTAAGCGTGTGCTGTTCACAACGTGCAAGTGTGCTGTGGACAACATGGTTTATTCCTTAGAAAAGAGGATTTTTCTGGTGTTGGAATTCCACCGCCTAGAACACTGTGTTGTTGCAACAAGACGAAGGTTTCAACGGAGGTTTAATGTAACCAAAGGACCGAAAAGCGATACAATAAAGGATCTGTTTGTAAAATTTCAACGGACTGGGAACGTGACGGATGAACGTGCTGGAAAGGTAGGGCGACTGCGTACGGCAACCACAGAGGGCAACGCACAGCTAGTGCAGCAGGTGATCCAACAGCGGCCTCGGGTTTCCGTTCGCCGTGTTGCAGCTGCGGTCCAAATGACGCCAACGTCCACGTATCGTCTCATGTGCCAGATTTTACACCTCTATCCATACAAAATTCAAACGCGGCAACCCCTCAGCGCCGCTACCATTGCTGCACGAGAGACATTCGCTAACGATATAGTGCACAGGATTGATGACGGCGATATGCATGTGGGCAGCATTTGGTTTACTGACGAAGCTTATTTTTACCTGGACGGCTTCGTCAATAAACAGAACTGGCGCATATGGGGAACCGAAAAGCCCCATGTTGCAGTCCCATCGTCCATGCATCCTCAAAAAGTACTGGTCTGGGCCGCCATTTCTTCCAAAGGAATCATTGGCCCATTTTTCAGATCCGAAACGATTACTGCATCTCGCTATCTGGACATTCTTCGTGAATTTGTGGCGGTACAAACTGCATTAGACGACACTGCGAACACCTCGTGGTTTATGCAAGATGGTGCCCGGCCACATCGCACGGCCGACGTCTTTTATTTCCTGAATTAATATTTCGATGATCGTGTGATTGCTTTGGGCTATCCGAAACTTACGGGAGGCGGCGTGGATTGGCCTCCCTATTCGCCAGACATGAACCCCTGTGACTTCTTTCTGTGGGGACACGTGAAAGACCAGGTGTACCGCCAGAATCCAGAAACAATTGAACAGCTGAAGCAGTACATCTCATCTGCATGTGAAGCCATTCCGCCAGACACGTTGTCAAAGGTTTCGGGTAATTTCATTCAGAGACTACGCCATATTATTGCTACGCATGGTGGATATGTCGAAAATATCGTACTATAGAGTTTCCCAGACCGCAGCGCCATCTGTTGTTGACAATTGTAACTACTGTAATTTCGAAAGTTTGTCTGCCTGAAAATGTACTGTTGTCCCAAGCATATTGCAACAAACGGTGTATTTCTATCGCTGTTCGTTTAGTTTGTATTGCCGTTTCAAATATACCGGTCATTTTTGAAACACCGTGTAGGTGCTCCATGTGAATATGTTTACGACGTGATTGTAGCCACACGAGGGAAATCAACACTTTGAATGGTAGTTGAAGCTACACGCTAGTGATTTCCCATTTCAGAAATCGTTAGGGGTTCAATATTTCGAGATCCACAGTATCAAGCTAATGCCGAGAATAACATATTTCCGGCATTACCTTTCAGCAAGGACAACATAGTGGCCGATGGCTATCACTTAATAATCGAGTACAGCGGAACAGACAAGCAACACTTCATGAAATAACGCATAAATAAATTTGGTGGGAATGACGATTATTAGATTAGATTAGATTAGTTTTTCGTTCTATAGATCCGTGCTGAGGAGGTCCTTGTGGATGTGGACCATGTAAATAATTTTTTTTAAGCTGAAATAATAACACTAATAGTATGAATACATACAATACATCATTTGTTTCTATTAAAAAATTCTTCACTGGAGTAGAAGGAGTTGGCCACTAGTAAGTCTTTCAGGCTGCTTTTAAACTGATCTTTATTTGTAACTAATTTTTTTAATGTTTGCCGGCAAATTATTGAAGATGAGTGTTGCTGAGTAGTGGACCCCTTTTTGAACTAAAGTAAGTGCATTTAAGTCCTTGTGCAAATCAGTTTTGTTCCTGCTATTGTATGTATGAACTGAGCTGTTTGTTGGAAAAGGGGATATATTATTTAGGACAGATTTCGTTAAGGAGTAAATATACTGAGACACAGTAGTTAGTATACACAGTTCTTTGAAGAGGTTTCTACAGGACGTCCGTGAGTTTACTCCACAAATAATATTTTTACACGCTTTTGGACTCTGAAAACTTATGTTTGACTTGAAGAGTTACCACAAAATATTATACCATATGACATTATGGAATGAAAGTAGGCAAAGTACGCAAGATTTGTCATTTTTATGTCGCCTGTGTCAGCTAACACTCGAATTACAAATACAGATATAACAAACCTGCGACCGTAGCAGCTGCGCGGTTCCGGACTGAAGTGCCTATAACCGCTCGGCCACAGCAGCCGCCCCACGAATCCAAGGAACCCGATTGTCAAAAG
The DNA here is from genome assembly GCF_023864275.1 of Schistocerca cancellata. NCBI lineage: Eukaryota > Metazoa > Arthropoda > Insecta > Orthoptera > Acrididae > Schistocerca > Schistocerca cancellata. Next base: position 635,128,311 of record NC_064631.1, on the reverse strand, counting down.
GGCACAGTACAAGCTGGTGGCGGCTTCATAGTCGCGTGGACTCTGTTTACAGAAAAATGGCTCAAATGGCTCTAAGCACTATGGGACTTAATATCCGAGGTCATCAGTACCCTAGACTTAGAACTACTTAAATGTAACATAAAGACATTACCCCCATCCATGCCCGAGGGGTCTCTGTTTACAGGGAAATGACTGGGTCCTGTTTATATTCGGCTATATGGAGACAATTTGTAGCCCTTCATGGACTTCAACGATGATACTTTTATTGATTACAATGCGCCACATAACCGAGGCAGAATTCTTGCGACTGGTTTGAAGAACATTCTGGGCAATTCGAGCGAATGGTTTGGCTACCCAAATCTCACAACATGAATCCCGTCAAACATTTATAAGACATAATCCAGATGTCACTTCGAGTACAAAATCCAGCACTGTCAACACCTTCGCAATTACGGACGGCTATGGAGTTAGCTTGGCTCGATATTTCTGCAAGGGATTTCCAACAGCTGGTGTTCACGGCACTTAGAGTTGCGACACTACAGCGGAAAAAAGGAGTTCCGATTAGGGCATTAGGGGGCATCCAGCGACTTTTGTCGCCTCAATGTACGTTTCTCGTATCTGCCACTGGATCGCATTATGTAAACCGCACAGTATTTCTTCGATAGAACTGTTCAGGATCCCCTGGGGGTTGCTGTTGCTTACTACTGGAAAGTTGTCTGTGTAACTACCGATATTGTTTTGCAACAGTAACCACCAGAAACAAAAGACCATAACGAGCAGTCGCATCGAAGAAATGTTCTGAGATTTATGCAACATGATACGAGAGGAGTAACTAGAACTCTATGCTGAATATTGATCCTGTCGTACTTATCCCTTTATTCCTGTTTTTACTTCTACTCTGATTAGTTTTTCCTTTGATAGAATGACTTCGTAGATCTGAGATATTTTGGTTCTTGTCGCGAGTTTCCTGTTCTGCTTTTTAATGCAGTTATTGTGGTCTTCAATCCAAAGACTAGTTTCTTGCTGCTTTCCTCGCCAGTCTATCCTGTGCAAGCTTATCGCTTTCTGCATAGTTACTACACCCTATACCCTTTTGAAACTGCTTACTGTATTAATGCCTGCATCTTCCTCTACGACTTTTACGTAATCTCCAGAGTAAGTTGCCCTTGATTCCTTTTTTGCTTGCATGTCTTTAAAACGCTGTTACTTAGATCAGTGTCCACCTATTAATATGTTCTTTAAAAAAAAATTTGTAATGATACACGCGGCTGTTCCCTTCTTTCAAGCTTCTTTTGTATCCCTGGTACAACTGTTCCAATTCATTATCCTTACCTTTAATGTTCTAGTTTATACAGACTGTACCGTATTCAATAACGAAACCGATACGAGTGGAAGTATACGATAATAGAAACAGACACCTCGAACCCGATCTTGCCCTTTACGAGACAGTTAGAATCTGTGGTTAAGAGCTGTCACTGACTCCACTATGAGTTATTGTCCGAGTTAACACAATTGTAACTTTCAAAGTAAATTGACAGGCTTACACTTGACTTTCGTGTTTAGTCATAGTGTGAATCTACAAATGTCGCATATATCACACAGCTTATTGAACAAAAATGCAGTTTTCCACGTCTACCATATTTCATCAGTAAGAAGGCATATTTCTTTTAATTAATTAATTATTCTATTTATTTATTTTTTGCGTCATCATTCGTCTAACTGGCGTAATGGGGCCGACCACGATTTCCGCTCCTGTTCCAAATTTTTCGGCCTAAAGTAGCAATTGCAACCTACATCCTAAATGGTTTGCTAGCTGTATTCTAATCTCTATCTTCACCTACAGTTTTTGCCCTCTACATCTCTGTAAAGCACCATGGAGGTTCTTCCCCAATATCTCAACTGATGTCCTACCATTCTGCCCTTTCTTCCTGCATGTGTTTTTCATAAATTTCGTTCCTCGCCATTTCTGCGAAGAACCTCCACATTCTTTACTATACCACTCTGCTTAATTTTAAAGATTCTTCTGCACAACCACATCTCAAGTGCTTCGAGTCTCTTTTGCCAGGTTTTACCGGAGTGCGTCTTTCACTACCATACAATGCTGTGCTCCAAACGTACATTCTTAGCAATCTCTTCCTTATATTAAGGTCTGTGTTTCATACTAGTAGACTTTTCTTGGGCAGGAAAGCCCATTTTGCCACAGGTAGTCTGCTTTTTATGTCCTCCTTCCATCATGGGTTATTTTGCTGCCCAGGTTGCCGAATTTCATCTACTTCGTGACTCCAATTTCGATGTTATGTTTCCGATTTGTGCTTCTTCTCATTCTTTTTTATTTACACCTTTCTTCAGCTTACTCTCAATCCATACTCTGCACACAGAGTGTTCAGGCCATTCAGCAGATCCTGTAATTCTTCATTTTCGTCGAGAATAGCAATGTTATCGGCGAATTTTGTCATTGAGACCCATTCGCCTTTCATTTTAAACCCACTCTTGAACCATTCTTTTGTTTACGACACTTCTTCTTCGATTTATAGACTGAACAGTAGGGGCGAAAGACTACATTCTAGTCCTACACCCACTTTTTCGTGTTCATGTTGTACGTTACCCGTCTTTTCCTGTACCTTAGCCATATTTTTCTCAAAATTTACAACATCTTGCACCATTTGACATTGTCGAAAGCTTTTCGCAGGCCGTCAGACCCTATGAACATACCTTGAATTTTCCTTAATCTTGCATTCTTATCAACTGAAACGTCAGAATTGCCTCTCTAGTGTCTCTAGCTTTCCTAAAGCAAAAATGATCGTCGTCTAAAACATCCTCAATTTCCTTTTCCATTTTTCTGTGTATTATTCCTGTCTGTAACTTGGTTACATGATCTGTTAAGCTGATTTTTAGATAATTGTCACACTTGTCAGCTTTTTCTATCTCTCGGAATTGTGTGGATAATGTTTTTCCGAAATTTTGATAGTATACCCAGCCTCATACATTCCACACGCCATCATGAATGTCGTTTTATTGCCACGTCCCCAAATGATTTTACAAATGCCGATGGAATGTTAAATATCCCTGATAACTTATTAGATCTGAAGTATACCAAAACTATTTTAAATTCAGATTTTTATGCTGAATCACCTGTCTCTTCCTTGTCGACTGTTGATTTTTCTTCTATCAATTCATCAGATAAGTGTTACTTCTCATAGAGACACTGAATGTACTCTTTCCGTCCATTCGCTCTCCCCTCTGCATTTAACACTGCGACTCCTATTGAACTTTCAACGCTAACATCTACATCTACATTTATACTCCGCAAGCCACCCAACGGTGTGTGGCGGAGGGCACTTTACGTGCCACTGTCATTATCTCCCTTTCCTGTTCCAGTCGCGTATGGTTCGCGGGAAGAACGACTGTCTGAAAGCCTCTGTGCGCGCTCTAATCTCTCTAATTTTACATTCGTGATCTCCTCGAGAGGTATAAGTAGGGGGAAGCAATATATTCGATACCTCATCCAGAAACGCACCCTCTCGAAACCTGGCGAGCAAGCTACACCGCGATGCAGAGCGCCTCTCTTGCAGAGTCTGCCACTTGAGTTTGTTAAACATCTCCGTAACGCTATCACGGTACCAAATAACCCTGTGACGAAACGCGCCGCTCTTCTTTGGATCTTCTCTATCTCCTCCGTCAACCCGATCTGGTACGGATCCCACACTGATGAGCAATACTCAAGTATAGGTCGAACGAGTGTTTTGTAAGCCACCTCCTTTGTTGATGGACTACATTTTCTAAGGACTCTCCCAATGAATCTCAACCTGGTACCCGCCTTACCAACAATTAATTATATATGATCATTCCACTTCAAATCGTTCCGCACGCATACTTCCAGATATTTTACAGAAGTAACTGCTACCAGTGTTTGTTCCGCTATCATATAATCATACAATAAAGGATCCTTCCTTCTATGTATTCGCAATACATTACATTTGTCTATATTAAGGGTCAGTTGCCACTCCCTGCACCAAGTGCCTATCCGTTGCAGATCTTCCTGCATTTCGCTACAATTTTCTAATGCTGCAACTTCTCTGTATACTACAGCATCATCCGCGAAAAGCCGCATGGAACTTCCGACACTATCTACTAGGTCATTTATATATATTGTGAAAAGCAATGGTCCCATAACACTCCCCTGTGGCACGCCAGAGGTTACTTTAACATCTGTAGACGTCTCCCCGTTGATAACAACATGCTGTGTTCTGTTTGCTAAAAACTCTTCAATCCAGCCACACAGCTGGTCTGATATTCCGTAGGCTCTTACTTTGTTTATCAGGCGACAGTGCGGAACTGTATCGAACGCCTTCCGGAAGTCAAGAAAAATAGGATCTACCTGGGAGCCCGTATCTAATAATTTCTGGGTCTCATGAACAAATAAAGCGAGTTGGGTTTCACACGATCGCTGTTTCCGGAATCCATGTTGATTCCTACATAGTAGATTCTGAGTTTCCAAAAACGACATGATACTCGAGCAAAAGACATGTTCTAAAATTCTACAACAGATCGACGTCAGAGATATAGGTCTATAGTTTTGCGCATCTGCTCGACGACCCTTTTTGAAGACTGGGACTACCTGTGCTCTTTTCCAATCATTTGGAACCTTCTGTTCCTCTAGAGACTTGCGGTACACGGCTGTTAGAAGGGGGGCAAGTTCTTTCGCGTGCTCTGTGTAGAATCGAATTGGTATCCCGTCAGGTCCAGTGAACTTTCCTCTGTTGAGTGATTCCAGTTGCTTTTCTATTCCTTGGACACTTATTTCGATGTCAGCCATTTTCTCGTTGGTGCGAGGATTTAGAGAAGGAACTGCAGTGCGGTCTTCCTTTGTGAAACAGCTTTGGAAAAAGGTGTTTAGTATTTCAGCTTTACGCTTCTCATCCTCTGTTTCAATGCCATCCTCATCCCGGAGTGTCTGGACATGATGTTTCGAGCCACTTACTGATTTATCGTAAGACCAGAACTTCCTAGGATTTTCTGTCAAGTCGGTACCTAGTATTTTACTTTCGAATTCACTGAACGCTTCACGCATAGCCCTCCTTACGCTAACTTTGACATCGTTTATCTTCTGTTTGTCTGAGAGGTTTTGGCTGCGTTTATATTTGCAGTGAAGCTCTCTTTGCTTTCGCAGTAGTTTCCTAACTTTGTTGTTGTACCACGGTGGGTTTTTCCCGTCCCTCACAGTTTTACTCGGCACGTGCCTGTCTAAAACGCATTTTACGATTGCCTTGAACTTTTTCCATAAACACTCAACATTGTCAGTGTCGGAACAGAAATTTTCGTTTTGATCTGTTAGGTAGTCTGAAATCTGCCTTCTATTACTCTTGCTAAACAGATAAACCTTCCTCCCTTTTTTTATATTCCTATTAACTTCCATATTCAGGGATGCTGCAACGGCCTTATGATCACTGATTCCCTGTTCTGCACTTACAGAGTCGAAAAGTTCGGGTCTGTTTGTTATCAGTAGGTCCAAGATGTTATCTCCACGAGTCGGTTCTCTGTTTAATTGCTCGAGGTAATTTTCGGATAGTGCACTCAGTCTAATGTCACTCGATGCTCTGTCCCTACCACCCGTCCTAAACATCTGAGTGTCCCAGTCTATATCTGGTAAATTGAAATCTCCACCTAAGACCATAACATGCTGAGAAAATTTATGTGAAATGTATTCCAAATTTTCTCTCAGTTGTTCTGCCACTAATGTTGCTGATTCGGGGGGGTCAGTAAAAGGAGCCAATTATTAACCTAGCTCGGTTGTTGAGTGTAACCTCCACCCATAATAATTCACAGGAACTATCCACTTCTACTTCACTACAGGATGAACTACTACTAACAGCGACGAACACTCCACCACCGGTTGCATGCAATCTATCCTTTCTAAACACCGTCTGTGCCTTTGTAAAAATTTCGGCAGAATTTATCTCTGGCTTCAGCCAGCTTTCTGTACCTATTACGATTTCAGCTTGGGTGCTTTCTATCAGCGCTTGCAGTTCCGGTACTTTACCAACGCAGCTTCGACAGTTTACAATTACAATAGCGATTGCTGCTTGGTCCCCGCATGTCCTGACTTTGCCCCGCACCCGTTGAGGCTGTTGCCCTTTCTGCACTTGCCCGAGGCCATCTAACCTAAAAAACCTCCCAGCCCACGCCACACAACCCCTGCTACCCGTGTAGCCGCTTGTTGCGTGTAGTGGACTCCTGACCTATCCAGCGGAACCCGAAACCCCACCACCCTATGGCGCAAGTCGAGGAAACTGCAGCCCACATGGTCGCAGAACCGTCTCAGCCTCTGATTCAGACCCTCCACTCGGCTCTGTACCAAAGGTCCGCAGTCAGTCCTGTCGACGATGCTGCAGATGGTGAGCTCTGCTTTCATCCCGCTAGCGAGACTGGCAGTCTTCACCAAATCAGATAGCCGCCGGAAGCCAGAGAGGATTTCCTCCGATCCATAGCGACACACATCATTGGTGCCGACATGAGCGACCACCTGCAGATGGGTGCACCCTGTACCCTTCATGGCATCCGGAAGGACCCTTTCCACATCTGGAATGACTCCCCCCGGTATGCACACGGAGTGCACATTGGTTTTCTTCCCCTCCCTTGCTGCCATATCCCTAAGGGGCCCCATTACGCGCCTGACGTTGGAGCTCCCAACTACCAGTAAGCCCACCCTCTGCGACTGCCCGGATCTTGCAGACTGAGGGGCAACCTCTGGAACAGGACAAGCAGCCATGTCAGGCCGAAGATCAGTATCAGCCTGAGACAGAGCCTGAAACCGGTTCGTCAGACAAACTGGAGAGGCCTTCCGTTCAGCCCTCCGGAATGTCTTTCGCCCCCTGCCACACCTTGTGACGACCTCCCACTCTACTACAGGTGAGGGATCAGCCTCAATGCGGGCAGTATCCCGGGCAACCACAGTCGTAGCCCGATCGGGGGATGCGTGGGACGAGCTGGCCGTCCCCGACAAACCCCCATCCGGACCCCCACAGTGATGCCCATTGGCAACAGCCTCAAGCTGTGTGACCGAAGCCAACACTGCCTGAAGCTGGGAGCGAAGGGATGCCAACTCAGCCTGCATCCGAACACAGCAGTTGCAGTCCCTATCCATGCTAAAAACTGTTGTGCAAAGAACGTCTGAACTAGTTTACAGAGAGCGCAAACAAAACGACACAATATTTAAACGGTTATTAAAATACAAGATTGCCTAGTAAATGCAGTAATGCTGCCACTTGTGCACTGCTGACACTGCTCGGCGGCGGAAGGAGACTACGCGATTTAACACTATTCGGGTACTAAAACGCGATGCTACAACTCTCAAATACTATAATACGCCCGAAATTTATGAATTAAACAATGCAAGTACCAAAAACACGCAAAGAAATTAAGAATTAAACTATGTAACAAATGAGTGAGCTAGGAGTATACGACTTGCTGCTGCAGCTGCTTATCCAACGGCGGCAGGGAGCACAACCGATCGTTGTTTTGACTTTGCTGTATGCTGAGTCATTCCTTTCAAAAATTATTTCTATTTCGCTTTCTTCAGATTTTCATGGAGCCATTTCAGTTTAGCTACCCTGCACTTACTATTTATTTAATTCCTAAGTGAGTTGTATTTCTGTATTCCTGAATACCCCTGATCACTGTTGTACTTCCTTCTTTCACGATCACATGAAGTATTTCTTCTGTTACTCATAGTTTCTTCATAGTTGCTTTCTTTGTACTTACGTTCTTCTTTCCAACTTCTGTGACTGGCCTTCTTAGGGATATCCATTCCACTTCAACTCAACTGCCTACTTCGCTACTCACTAATAGATTATCAGCATCTCATTCAGAGAACTTCAGGTGTGTCTCTTTATTCTTTAGTACTTCCGTAACCCACTTCTTTGGTACACTATCTCTTCCCGGCTAGTGCATCCATTTCATTTTAATTTTTTAATGACTTTCTGGACGTGCACATACAGCCATCTCAATAACGGAATTACAATAACGATGATATGAACATGAGGACAATACAACACCCAACACCTGAGCGCAGGAAATCTCCGACTCCGCCGGGATTAGTACCCCGAATCTTCAGTTAGCAATCTGCCGCGTTGTCCACGCGGCTACGGAGGCTTCTATTTATGACTACTAAATTATGATCCGAGTGTAAATCCGCTCCTGCGCACGCCATACAATTCTGCATCTCTCTCTGACTATGATGTAATCAAACTGGAATCTTCCAGCATCTCCCGGTCTTTTCCAAGTATAGCTTTCCCCTCTTGTGATTCTTGAACGGAGTGTTCGCCGTTACCAAGTAGCTCAAATTCATTGCAGTACGCAATCAGTATTTTCTCTCTCTCATTGATACTGTCAAAGCCATATGCTCCCGTACTTGTTTCTTCTACTCCTTCCCCTATAACCGCACTCCAATACCCCACGATTATTAGAGTTTCATTTGCCTTTTCGTACTGAAATACACGCTCATTATTCTAGTAAACTTTCACTATCTCTTCGTCTTCTCTATGCGACGTCGGCATGTATACCTAAACTATTGTTATTGGTGTTGATTTGCTGTCGACTCTGATGGGAACAAGCCTATCACTTAACTGGTAACAGCACTCGAATCTGTTTCCTACCTTCCTACTCATAACGAATCATACTTCCAGTGTAACATTTTATAGTCCTGAAGATCTAATGCTACACTCGTCTTACGAGAAATTTTTATCTTCTTTTCATTTCATTTCAGTGACACCCAGTATATCTAAACTGAGCCTTAACGTTTCCGAATTAAGGGTTTCCTGCATCCCTACTATGTACAGACATCTGAGTTTCCACTCCTCAACTCTCAGAACGTTACCCTCTCGCCGGTTGTTCTATCTTTTCCCATCGTCACCAACCCCTTGGGAGTTCCCTCACGGAGCTCTGAATTGTGCGACTAGCCTGGAATATCGTGCCAGTGGAAATATCGTCATGATATTTTTCTGTTACAGGCCATATGTCCTGAGGAGTCACAATATGTGTCTTCAGTGCAATCGTTTCCACTGCATCCTCATGCTGCTGATCATTATTGATTCTTCCACCTTTTAGGAGCAGTTTCCCACCCCAAGGGCAAAACAGTGCCCTGACTTCCGTCCGCTCCTCCACCCTCTACGACAAGGCCATAGCCAGAATGAGGGTGGCTTCTATGCTGGAAGTGTTCGACCCCCATTGCTGATGATTTTCGTTCAAAATTTAGGCAGTGGCAAAAATCGAACTCCGGACCATGACGTTTTGATTACTAGTTAAAGACACGCCCCTTGACCAGGAGTTCAGCAGTTGGTAAAGTACTGTTCTCTAGTGCTATTTACCCATGATACAGAAATTTTACCTGTTTCACTCACAAAGGCAGGCTCTGGCGTTAATCATGTACTTACTGGGAGGAGCACACCACAGAACTGCTGAAGCGTCTTAACAAATCTCTGTTTGCAATGCGAATTTTGTCAGAAATAGGGGATATAAAAATGAAAAAGCTGGCATACTATGCTTACTTTCATTCCATAAAGTCATATGGGATTATTTTTTGGGGTAATTCATCAAGCCAATCTTAAGTTTTCTGGGCACAAAAACGTGCAGTACTAATTATATGTGGTGTGAACTCAAGAACATCCTGCAGAAGCCTGTTCAGGGAACTGGGGATGCTAACTACTGCTTCCCAATATATTTATTCCTTAATGAAATTTGTCATAAAAATATATCACTTTTTCAAACCAACAGCTCAATTCATGGAATCAATACTAGAAATAAGAATAATCTTCACAAGGATTTAAAGTCACTTTGTCTTGTACAAAAAGGTGTGCATTATTCAGGAACACACATTTTCAACAACTTGCCAGCAGCCATAAAAAGCTTAACAACCAATGAAATTCAGTTTAAGAGAAGCCTAAAGGATTTTTTGGTGGCCAACTCCTTCTACTCCATTGATGAATTTCTTAGTAAAACCAAATGATTTGTATATAAGTACAACATAACTTCTGCACAATTTCAGTGCAGTAATGTGTTAATTGAAAATTTGTGTGTGTGTGTGTGTGTGTGTGTGTGTGTGTGTGTGTGTATGTAAGTACAATCTAACTTCTGCACCATTTCAGTGCAGTAATGTGTTCATTGTAAATAAGTATTACAGTAGTTGTATTACATGTTTATTACCTTACAAATAAATAAAAAAACTTTTTTATTTTAAATTCAGTGCATTAGTATTTGTAAAATGAGTCTTAGTGTTCATTAAAAAATGACGATCATTCCATTTGGGACCTGTGGAATGGTACATTAGCTTATTTGTTGTAGTTGTAAATATTTGTCATGTATTGTTGCTTTTCTGACATGTTCCACATCCTGGAGGACCTCCTCACTACGGATCAATTGGAATGAAAGTAAATCTAATCTAAAAAATCTAAAACCCGTCTAGCCACATTTTTCTGTAAGCAGCTTCAGGATGATCATATCACCTGAACTGGTCCATGGACTTCCTTGTAAGACTGGCATTCAATCACAGCCGTGGTTGGGGGCCTACCGCTCGAAACGAGGCCCGTTGCAGCTACATAGCCGCCACCCCCAGGGGACTAACCACAAATCTCACGCCATTGGCGATCCCCTCGTCCACAGCTACCGGTATCTTCATTGGATTACTCCTCTCTCGCCTGGTAACGTGGTTAGCTCAAGGCCTGCCGAGTTGCGAAGGCTTTCCGCGTTTCTGCTCTCTCTCATCTCGGCAAGGACACCTGTGCTACCAGAGCGAGGAAACGCAGACAGTACATAAAAATTTCATTAAACTGTAACTGAACAACTACTGCAGTAACAAGGAACATTAATTGCTGATTTATCAAATTAATTTAATATCTGTTTGAGATTCCACGTGTAGTTCGCGAATAAAAAGCTGAAATGAAAAAAGAAAAATGTAAAGTGCCATAATAAAAACACCTTACAAACGCGTTTTAATGAAATTAGGCCCGTATTGCTCAGATGTGATACCATCCAATTCTCCTGCAGGCAGTTGTACGTTACGTTAGGTACATCAGTTCAGGGTATCCAAATGCCAAGCAATGTGATGCACAATAAGCAGGGATTATCCCTTTTTTCTGTTACTACCAGAATTTAATTCAATCTCAACAAGCACACAGAAGAGTAAGGAATTCTCAGGAGTGATTTTAGCAGTCTTGTCGATTAGCTTTCCAGAAACTCTCTTTTACTATGAATGAGATTTTCACTTTGCAGCTGAGTGTGAGCTGATATGAAACTACTTGGCAGATTAAAACTCTGTGCCGGACCGAGACTCCAAGTCGGGACCCTTGCCTTTCGCGGGCAAGTGATCAACCAGCCAAGCTACCCAAGCACGACGGAAGACCCGTCCTCACGGCCTCAGTTCTGCGAAAGGAAAACATTCGGAGTTCGAGTCTCGGTACGGCACACAGTTTTAATCGGCCAGGAAGTTTCATATCACCTCACGATCGGCTGCAGAGTGAAATTCTAATTCTGGAAACATCCCCCAGGCTGTATCTAAGCCATGTCTCGGCAATATGCTTTCTTCCAGGAGTGCTAGATGTTCAACATTCGTAGAAGTGCTTCGGTGAAGTTTGGAAGGCAGGAGACGAGTTACTAGCAGAATTGAAGCTGTGAGGAGGGGTCGTGAGTCGTGCTTGGGTCGGAGGGTTGACTGCCCTCCGTATTAAAAAGAAATCTGAATGAATGGATCAACGATGAACTTGAACGTATGTCACGGGACGTCCACCCCAAACATATGCAACGAACAAACTGAGATAAAAATAGGTCGGCAGAGCACTTGCACGCAAAGGGCAAAGGTCCCGAAATCGAGTCTCGGTCCGCCACACAGTTTTCATCTCTCAGTAAGTTTCATATCCTTTTCTTGCCTTAATAAACACGACATGTTTCGTCCTGAATGTAAAACACTAAGATTAATGATAAATCTAGTACCCATAATCGTCGTATTCCATCTGTGTAAGAGAGGTTTCGAAATTCTGGAAGCGCTGTGGTAACTGCCCCTCCATACAGGGTGTCCCACTAAAACCTCCATGACTTCAAAAACCCAGGAAAAAATACAGTAGATACGACAGTGAAAAATTTACCACATTGTACAGCACCTCAACGAATTTATTTATTTATCATCAATACATCTCTAAATGTGAATCATTTGTAGCACGAAGAATATCGAGTCTATAATCAACTTCTTGCCAAGTTTTTTGTAACATTTCTTCTGTTATTGTTGCAATCACATTAATGATACGATGTCGTAACATTGGAATATCGTCTACTTTGGTCGCATACACGCAGTCCTTCACGAATCCCTACACGAAGAATTCATGAGGCGTAATGTCGGGTGAACATGGTGACCAGACAATGGGTCCTCCGCGTCCGATCCTACGATTAGGGAATTTCATGTCCAGGAACTTGCGAACAGCCATAGACCAATGCGTCGGAGCTCCATCTTGTTGATAAATTATGTTGGGTTGCAAGTCTTGTATCTGAGGTTACACAAATTGCTCCAACTTGTCCAGATACACTGACCTATTCACAGAGTGTTCTGGAAAGAAGAGCGGTCCAACAATCTTGTTGTGCATTAGCCCGCACCAGATTTTTACTTTAGGGTTATCACAAACATGTTCAGTGACAACATGCGGATTTTGCGAACCCCAAATCCACACATTACGCCTATTAACCCTTCCTGATTGATGAAAGGTTGCTTCATCTGAGAATTATCATTTGTCTAGGAAGCTGGCATCCATATCAATATACTGCAGCATATCTTCAGCAAATTGTTGTTGGCGTGGTTTGTCGTTCAGCGTCAGATGTTGCAGAATTTGCACTTTGTAGGCAGACATACGAAGTCGCTGGTGAACTACACGATGCTACGTTGATCGAATTACATCAACTTGCCTAGGTGCTTGACGAATTTACTTACGTGTGCTTATGAGATACGTTTGTCTGATATCCTCCACTGTCCCTTCAGAAACTCCGTAACGTGCGCCACCAGAATGTTTCAGAACACTTCCTGTTGCCAGAAACCTCCTATACCATTCCTTAATTGTTTTCAGATCAGGTGGATGACAATCATAAACACGACGATATTTTCTTTGGGCAATAATAGGCGATTTTGTTTCTGCAAAACACACTACTACTGGCGCGCGCTGCTGTGGAGTGGCCATTTTCACTTCATGCGACCATGCTGCACTCTGGCGACGATACTTGGCACTTCTGACATGGGAATATATATTCTTTTAGATTCTCTAGAATGTGATGCATTTTTCACTGTCGTATGTACTGTGGTTTTTCTCTCTTTGGTCCTTGAAATTGTTCATCAGCCACTGGAACGGGTGTTCGATTATCGACCACAAGCAACACGGCCATTTGAGATCCATGCAAGACAGAGTTTTGAATTATTACAGGTGGGGGGCATTAAGGTCCAAAGCCAGGGGTGGAGCAGGGCAACCCCCAGGCTACTACCAAGGTCCAGATATCTTTTAGAACTGACTGCTTACAACAAGCATTGTACGCCAGACCATGTTTTTAAAATTAAATTTAAGGAATTTTTACGTAGGCACACAGATTCTATTACCGTGTACACGGATGGTTCTAACAAGGTAACCTCCCCATCGCATCCCCGTCAGATTTAGTTGTAAGTTGGCAGAGTGGATAGGCCTTGAAGAACTGAACACAGATCAATCGAGGAAACAGGAAGAAGTTGTGTGGAACTATGAAAAAAATAAGCAAAATATACAAACTGAGTAGTCCATGTGCAAGATAGGCAACATCAAAGATAACATGAAAAGAGGAGCGCCGTGGTCGCGTGGTTAGCTGAGCAGCTGCGGAACGAGAGGTCTTTGGCTCAAGTCTTCCCTCGAGTAAGAATTTTACTTTTTTATTTTCAGACAATTATTATCTGTCCGTCCGATGCGAAGTAACTGTGTAGTATGGGGACGCTACACCTAAACAAACATCGAAACACACACATTCCTGTCATGTGACGCACATGCCGTCACCAGTGTCGTATAGAATATATCAGACGTGTTTTCGTGAGGAGGAATCTGTTGACCTATGACCATGCGATCAAATGTTTTCGGTTCCCATTGGATAGGCACGTCCTTTCGTCTACTAATCGCACGGTTTTGCGGTGCGTTCGCAAATCAGTCACTAAACTTATTACAGTGAACAGAAACGTCAATGAACGAACGGACAGATCATAAGTTTGCGAAAAGAAAGAAAGTAAATTTTTTACTCGAGGGAGGACTTGAACCAAGGACGTTTCGTTCCGCAACTGCTCACGCTAGTCAAGGGACCATGGCGCTCCGGAGCTCACATTATCCTTGATGTTGCCTAACTTGCGCACGGACTACTCAGTTTGTATATTTTGCTTATTTTTTCATAGTTCCACACAACTTCTTGTTTTCTTCATTGATCTGTGTTCAGTTTTTCAAGGCCTATCCACTATGCCAGCTTATAACTAAATCTGAGGGGGGTGCGACGGGGAGGTTCCCTTTTAAGCAGGGAGATGTTTTCGGTTGTTCTGTCATGTTCCGGGACACTGTCCTCAGGACACTGCTCCCAGAACAGTTTTCAGTTTATTACGCGGAATTGTTTGGTATCCTGAGGGAAATAGAGCAGATGAGACGGCGCCATGACAAAAAAATTTATCATCTGCTCCGAGTCTCAAAGTGCCCTTCTCGCTGTTGGACAGATGTACCCAGCAGATCGGCTGATGAAACGAGTGCAGGACGCTGTCCTTCTCTTGCACAGGCAAAACTAGGAAATCATTTTTTTTTGCTGGGTTCCAGGGCACATAGATATCCAGGGAAACGAACTCGCTGATGCTGCTGCTAAGGAGGCTAGTTCCCTTCCTCCTCCTGCCAGCTGTTCAGTCCCTCTGTGGGCTGTCACTTAATTTGTGACTAGGGAGGCCAAATGTTGGTGGGAGTACCAGTGGGTGGAAGTAAGGAACAATAAACTTTTTTTTTTTTGGTCATCAGTCTACTGACTGGTTTCATGCGGCCCGCCACGAATTCCTTTCCTGTGCTAACCTCTTCATCTCAAAGTAGCATTTGCAACCTACGTCCTCAATTATTTGCTTGATGTAGTCCAATCTCTGCCATCCTCTACAATTTTTCCCCTCTACAGCTCCCCCTAGTTCCATGGAAGTCATTCCCTCATGTCTTAGCAGATGTCCTATCATTTTGTCCCTTCTCCTTATCAGTGTTTTCCACATATTCCTTTCCTCTCCGATTCTGCGTAGAAACCCCTCATTCCTTACCTTATCAGTCCACCTAATTATCATTCTCAAATCCTTCGATTCTCTTCTGTTCCGGTTTTCCCACAGTCCATGTTTCACTACCACACAATGCTGTACTCCAGACGTACATCCTCAGGAATTTCTTCCTCAAATTAAGGCCGGTATTTAATATTAGTAGACTTCTCTTGGCCAGAAATGCCTTTTTTGCCATAGCGAATCTGCTTTTAATTTCCTCCTTGCTCCATCCGGCATTGGTTATTTTACTGCCTAGGTAGCAGAATTCCTTAACTTCATTGACTTCGTGACCCTCAATCCTGATGTTAAGTTTGTAAGTAGGCTGTTTATGTTTTCTTTATGTAAGTTTGCTGTTTATGTTTTCTTATTGGCAACGTTACGCAGCGCTCTGTATGAAAATCACTGGCTGTGCTGTGTGCAGTCTGTGGCTAGTTTGCATTGTTGTCTGCCATTGTAGTGTTAGGCAGCGGCAGCTGGATGTGAACAGCGCGTAGCGTTGCGCAGTTGGAGGTGTGCCGCCAGCAGTGGTGGATGTGGGGAGAGAGATGGCGGAGTTTTGTAATTTGTCATGAACTACTATATATATTATGACTATTAAGGTAAATACATTGTTTGTTCTCTATTAATATCTTTCATTTGCTAACTATCCCTATCAGTAGTTAGTGCCTTCTGTAGTTTGAATCTTTCGCTGTATTGCAGTAGTTCGAGTAACGAAGATTTTTGTGAGGTAAGTGATTTGTGAAGGGTATAGGTTAAAGTTACTCAGGGCCATTCTTTTGCACGGATCTTTGATAGTCAGACTGCGTTGCGCTAAAAACATTGTGTGTCAGTTTAAGCACAGTCTTGTATAAATTGTTCTAAGGGGACGTTTCATATGGCGACCCTGCCAGGATACCTCACTGGAATCTTCTGATTTTTTCTTGTAGTTTGTGTATTTAGTGTAGCTTTTGTTTATTGCTAGCGCGTAATTGTAGAGAGAATCTCCTTTGTAGTTGCAGTCTTTCATTGTTGTACTGTAAAACAGTTGTGGCATGCATGTAGGTTTGCACCAAGTATTTCGCAGCTGCACTTGTAATTAACTACATATTATTTTCAGTGCTATGTTAATGTGTTCTCTTAATTTTGCTATTCAAATTGTGCTTTTCTGTGTTATCGTGTGAAATATTGTGACAATAATGACGTGTGAAAACGTAACACTCGGCTCCAAAGTAAATTGAGATATGACAGTGAAGACGAAAGCAGTGTGTTGGTCCCACCATGTAATGAATTAACTAATATTCAAAGTAGTAATTTGGTAACTGTGCATAGGGAAATGGAGCGGGCATCAAACAATGGCGTAGGCAGTGAAACAGGGAAGCATTATCGATCGATCGGTCGGCAACAGCTTGCCTCAGGAATCCGAAATGATAGGACACAATTTTGCAAATACTGTAGATTCAGGTTTTGCGTCCTCACCGTTTTCTCAAATGAGTCAAGACACATTTTCCACTTGTCAAAATGTGAATGTTGCCGGTGCAAATTCACTGCCGAAAAGCACTGAGGAACATATTTCAGACACCAGTGCATTGTTATTACAGTTAATGCAACAAATGGGACAAAGGCTACAAAAGTTAGACACAACGCTTGAACAAAATCAGACACAAATGGGACAAAATCTTTAAAAGTTAGGCACAATGGAACAAAATCAGAGACAAACACAGCAAAAGCTTCAGAAGTTAGACACAACGGAACAAAATCTTCAAAAGTTAGACACCACACTTGAACAAACACGTGAAGATTTAACTACTGAGTTACATAACATCGAATCGAAATGTCAAAAGGTCTGTAATGACGCAAAAACACAAATTTGTGAGCATTTCCAACCTATTTTTTCGCGTCATGAAAATGCATTACAGAATCACGAAGCAGCCATAAAAGAACTGCAAACCATTGTTCATGAAAATCATGAGACCTTGCAAGCTAAAATGGACTCAGTTGCATCTACCGATTCGGTTACGCAACTTGCAAAAACTCAGGAAAACTTAAAGGACACATTAGAAAGACACTTGGGGGAAATTAGTTCATTATCATAGAAAGTAGTTGAACTTTCGGATCAGCTAAATAATTTATCTACGAAGGTAGATGATAATCTGAATGACACAAAACCAGTAGTCTTTAATGACACAGAGGAGTGCGAACAAATTAGGAAATTCAAACAAAATCAGAATCAAATTAATACGCAACACCAAAGAGAAATCCGGGAAGTACAATATCAGCTGACACAGGCAATACAAGAATTACGTATTTCAGAGGCCACTCGCACTCCAATACGGGAAGAGGGACATAGAAATCCGAAACAGCCACAAAATAATAACACAGGGCATTTCGGAAGTTATGAAAGAAATTGGCAATGTGCACCGAATTTTGAGATGGAACCACCGACACAACGTAACAATGACCGATATGCTACTCGCCGACACGATGATTTTGATTATAAGCTGTTCATCGCTACACGTAAATTCAAAACGTTTAAGAAATCTGCCAACGACATTCATCCACAAGTGTGGCTCCATCAATTCTCTCATTGTTTTCCTCCCAACTGGTTATTGGAGCACAGGTTAGAATTTATGTGTGGCTACTTAGAGAATGAACCAGCTGTGAGAATGCGATTGGTCATTCACGATTGCCACAGTGAAGGAGAATTTTACCATGCCTTCCTCTCAGCATATTGGTCACAAGCTACACAAGACCGAGTAAAACATAGCATCATGATGATGAAACACTTTGAACAATCTGAATTTTCCAGTCTTATGAAATATTTTGAAGACATGTTGCATAAGAATCAGTATCTTTCAAACCCATACAGCCCCTCAGAACTCATCCGCATTTGCTTAATCAAACTGCCTGAACATTTACGACATATTATTTTGGCAGGACGTTGCAAAGACGACATTGAAGCTTTTCAGGGACTCTTACAAGAATTAGAAATTGACACAGACAGTCGCGGGATGCGAAAACAGGAAAACAATCACTACAGGTCACATCTGTCACAATTCCGTGACGACAGAAACAATAAATGGCCACGACAAACTTATTCTTACAACGTAAATCGTGACCAAAACAGACACCACCCATATGACAACCACTGGCAGAGTAATAATTACAGGGAAAGATCACCTCTCCGCGGTAATGACTATCACAGAGACAATCAGAGAAACAGACAATATGGTAACCAAAATAATTATTATCACGGGAGACAGAATAACTTCAGACGCAACGGTCCAGCGCGCAGTTACTATTCAGGGAGAAATTCTCCACCACATGACCGACAAACAAGAAACTATGTAAACTACCGACAAAACGACAGACGTGAATTTCATCAGAACTGGCGGGGTTCTAACAGAGCTGGGCCCTCTCGGCAAGGCGAATTTGTGGAAGTTAGGCCTCCAAATCCCAGTAACGACGCGCGCCAACAAAGAAACAGACAATGACTCACACCGCAGGCAGCCGCATGCGCCGGCTGGCTCAGAGAAAAATAACATAGACGCTAACCTTGAGCAAAATTCCTGTATTCTTTACGGACTAATACTGCATGATAATTGCATTCAAGTTGAAACTCTGTGTACTGAGAAGAGCAAAGGTTTACACCACATTTCACATGTAAAACCATTTATTGACAGATAATCTGCTTTTTAACTTAGTCTTTGCAATTTTCACTTCAGGCTACTTGTACAATTCGTCACACTGAGAAACTGTTACCATGCAACAATGTTTAAAGTTAAATATCTAGTCAAGAACCAAGAGAACTTATTCAAACAGAAATTATGAATGCATTGTTATTGCGAACAGACGACACAGTGTTATTGTGTGTGTACATTCTTGCTTGTTAGTTGCACGATTAGAACATTTACCAGTACTGCTAATGAGATTTTAATGCAACATTTTGGTTTACTGGAAAATACATTTGGGATTTAAAGTACTTTCTGTGAGATTAAAGATGACTTAGTATTTGGTTTCTTTGACAGCTACACGGTTATATTACGACACTTCTAATGAGTGACAATTTACAATATTGCTTTTGCGGTGTATCTGTTTTATATCTGCACAGTTTTTCTGAATTCTTCTGGAAAGCAAAACATGTTTTAGTAGTAACTTTTGTGGTATAGCTACAATGAGACAGCCTTTTCCGTAGCACAACAATACGCTACAGCACAGTACTTTCTTCATCAAGGCAATAAGCGTAATAACTAAGAAATCTATACGCAAAGCATTTCACTTTTGTTTATCATGAGGTAAGTACATTGGCTTCTGCTGAACTTAGCTTTCGGAGGACGATAACTACGACACACCCACAGAGATTATCTTACAGCAAGACGCACATTTAGCGCTACAGGACATGTATTTGAGTGATTAATTTTGTACTTAAAACATTTATTTTTAAAGATTTTTGAATTACAAAGAAAATTTTCCGTGATACATTTCATTCCATTGCTGTAATCTGTAACACCTGAGGGTATAATTACATTAATCCTTAGGGGGGTACACGCCTACTTTGTGTACCATGTGTTTGGCAAGCACAAGGAGCCCTAGCTAATATGGTATTTGCTTATACAATTTAACACATCGGTACCATATTTCTCTAACACATAAATTACACAGCTATCTGATCATTTAACAGAGAAACAAACATCTTTTTACTACGACAGACCTTTCATGCAAATGGATGTGGGTTCGACTATTGTCAGTCATTTTGAATTTTTTGTTTTCAAATCTTTATTGAAATGACTGTGATAATTGTTTTCATTGAATTAGTTGCTTTAAATGTATTGCTTTTCTACACATCTGTCACGCTATAGTAGTCATCGTATAAAATACATCGCTTGCTGTCATTTTTCTTCCTATCAATCTTCTTCCTCTTGGAATCCTTGTTGATGCCATTTTTATAGTGGTTATGTATCAACTTCGATATTATTTCTTCCATTTCATCATCCTACGTTTACGTCCATGTTATTCTTTTCATTTTTTTCTGTATCACATTTTGCAAAAAGTTTCGTTTTAGTTATATCCCATGCAGTCGTTTAAATCATTACACATGTTATTTTGACCATGGTGCAATAATAATTTATGCGTTAAATGTTTTTATGACGATTTACACCCCAAAAAAATGTACATTTCGTAACGAAAAATACATTTTTGACATCATTGTACAGTCACCAGAGATTATTTTGTGTTTCGTTCTTTACCGACAGATCGGCATTTTCAAATTTTTAAAGATTGTATACATAAACAAAAATAATTAAATTCACGTGGGCAAAGATTCCAAGTGGAAAAATAATGATAGAAAGAAAACAATAAAAGAATTAAAGAAGTTAAAACGTTGATTCAAATGATATGACAAAGGAATACAAATTAAAGATACGGGGCTTAAATCAGTCAACTGAGTAATAGTAGTGATCAAAACCATTTCGATAAAGATTTAAAAACGAAAGAGCTTTAATGTACCTGACGAGATTCGAACAGACAACCTTTTCAATTTGAGATCAGTATCTTAATCATTACGCTATGCAACCAGTCAAAAATACTGGTATTATTTTTAAACGTATACAGCATCACACAGAATTCCGAAATTTTTTCGTCGATTTCTCGCAAACGAGGGCTCAACAGGGTGAATGGCTACAAGGTGTGATTCTTTGATCCTTAACACAGACTGTTTTAAAAGGTCCATTCTATCGCTGGGGTCCTCTCCTTGTTATCAACATGCCATGTAAATTTCATAGAAATAGACATACAATTTTAACACCAAAAGGAAATTTGCTCAGCGTTGCAGTTTAATAAATATGAATCCGGAACAAAAAATGGTGAAAGACGCAGCTGTAATACACGTATATCTGGCAGGTAACACAAGAGTTTTCGATGCAGGATGATAATTTTGTTCCTTAATAGCTGCTTCTATACGACAGAGTTATTTTTGAACAGAAACAATTACTAATTTATGCAGATACAAACCGTGTAAATCGCCTGCATGTAGCCATAACAATTTAGCAATATTTTTAGATTTTTTTTCCACTTTTCTTCAGGTGGCACATGCCACTTCATTACGTTAAACGTGAATAAAATCTGTGAAACAGAAGTAGTTTCATGGTTCGTGAGCTTCCATTACTTACGTCACGAGCTGTATCATTCTACTGCTTTCGAAACAGAGAAATACTCTGCATTCCATTACCAGCGATTAAAATATCGAAGGATCAGGTAGGTAAAAACAAAATCCGATGTTTTCAATTACCAAGCTACAGATATTCAACTGTTATCAGCTAACCGTTGTTTCTATGGAAACATCTAAATTCCTAAGTTGACTGTGCCGCTCGGTAAATTATTTGATTCTCTACCAATTCACAGTGGAAATTTGTTGAAGTATGGCTAACGAAATCTCCTTCCGAGAACCTGATATAGTGCCACACGAATTTATCTGCCACGAAATTGCGAGCCGGTCGTCGCAAGTGACCGTTGCTACCGAACCCGAGCAGTGTCAATCGCTACAAGGAGAAGACGTTTCGATGTCGGAAAGCCACGGAATTCCCGACGTACCAGGGAGACACAAAATTACGACGTGCAAAGACGTCGGTTTCTTCGCAACTGCTTCAGCTACGCATGAGGCGATTTTGTCAAGCTGCAGCGAGTCTCATACGAGGAACTCCAGTGGAGCGACTGAGGGAGAAGACGCCGCAGAAGGTATGGAGTACCAGTCTTCTTCAAACCTAGTGCCTCTTAAAAACGCAGCTCCTATGTCTGACCTCTTCCGCTCCGGATCTGAAGGCAACAATGGTAAAGGTCAACTTCCTACACTTGAAGGCCGAGAGAGTGGAACTTCTATAAATGAAACGCTTTTGCTTAGTGTGGACCTAACCGCAGCAGATTTGGGGACCATATGCGACGTCAATGATAAAAATTATTATCAGCAGATGGTCTTGCGAAGATTACTTACTGAAAGTGATGTGGATCAGGGTGATTCTGAAAGGGAAAGTGATGTTCCAGGCGTTGTGCCAGCATTGGATGACGAGAAAGACGATGAGCAAGAAGTGCAAAAGCATAGCAGTGAAAGCATAGCCAGTGCAACAGTTAAAACAGGCACTGGTTACGGCAAAGAACTCGTACCTGTTAAAAGTGACGAACGAACCAGCAAATTTAAGTTCATCCGGATCAACTGCTCTTCCCAGGACGTGTTCGAAGATGCTAAGGGATCAAACGGAAAAAATTCCGGTGAAAGCCTACTTGTTTGTCAAGACGTGCGTGACACAACTGTTAATTCGGCAGACGTGAAGAAACTCAGTGAGCAGAAAATTATTTCAAACGAAGTGCTGAATTCCGCTGTACTTGACGTAAGCAAAACAGTCTGTAAAGAAAGCCTCGATAAATCGGTTACCGATATGTTACCAACAACCGACTCGACAAAAGTCTGTGACAGTGTTAATGAAACAGACACGGACCTCGACAAGTATAGCTCTGGAGACAACTCCGTTGCCAATGCAGATGAAAATGAGAAGATCACAGGACAAACTGAAGAATTGACTTCGATGGAGACAGACGGTGTTACCGGCACAGAAAGTTCGGATGACACTGCTCGTCAGCCAGAAAAGGAAGACAAAAACTTGAAGAACAGATCTGTTCTCGTACTGGATACTCTGTTCAGAGCTGGTGCTGGGAATTCTATGGTTGCCGCCGTGAGAGCTGTGTTATGTTTTGCGGCTGCGTTTATCCTGCTGTATGCGCCCTCGACGCTCATCAACATCTTGACACTGTACCTTCAACTTCTTGTCTGCGCCATATTTGTAGACATATTTTTGAATTGAAATATTGATTACACTGTATTACAACAAGATATAACTATTTACTCTGTGGAAACTAAGAAATAACAGCTGGATGACTTCTTTGTTGTTTGCACTTCACAAATAAAATTAATCATAGAAAACGTTCTTTGTGTTACTTAATCGTTTTTAATTTGAATGGTAAAGATCCTCGGTGCCATTTTCTAACTACCTGTGGATAAGTCAGAGCGAATATCTTCCAGGAGCAATGTCATGATTTTGGGTATGTTCTGTCACCTTGATATTCTTATTAAATTCGGCGACTACATTTTTCAACACAATACAGAGGTGACATATCTTTTGCTTCCATAGCATCTTAGACACAAACCAAACCTCAGTGAAGCTTACAGTTCAATAATTCACATTATAACAAATCTATACCACAATTAGTATGTACCCTTTCAGAAACTGGAATAGTTTGAGAAATAATTCCTTTCTACCTTTTAGTACATCTGAAATATCATGAGATAAATGTCAACACAAACATGTAATGAGCCTTAAGCCTAATTTTGCGCTCTTCTTTGTACAAAATTTATTATACAGCAGTGTAATGCAAAAGCATGTTCTTGTATTGCATGCACAAGGTGCAGACGAATACTTTGTAATCATTTAATATGATCTGTTTAACCACTTCTAAAACGATATAGATCTGATTATGTTTTTATACATGCAAAATCTTTTGTGATACGCGAGGGTGACGCTAATAACTACATGAATATTAAAAATTTTACTAGCCACAGCAAAAGAACCAGTCGACCAGGTTTTGTTACATCCAAACTATCAGTTTAATAAGTCACAGCTGCAAAATACTAACGCGAATTCTTTATAGACGAATGGAAAAACTGGTAGAAGCCGACCTCGGGGAAGATCAGTTTGGATTCCGTAGAAATGTTGGAACACGTGAGGCAATACTGACCTTACGACTTATCTTAGAAGAAAGATTAAGGAAAGGCAAACCTACGTTCCTAGCATTTGTAGACTTAGATAAAGCTTTTGACAATGTTAACTGGAATACTCTCTTTCAAATTCTGAAGGTGGCAGGGGTAAAATACAGGGAGCGAAAGGCTATTTACAGTTTGTACAGAAACCAGATAGCAGTTATAAGAGTCGAGGGGCATGAAAGGGAAGCAGTGGTTGGGAAGGGAGTAAGACAGGGTTGTAGCCTCTCCCCGATGTTATTCAGTCTGTATATTGAGCAAGCAGTAAAGGAAACAAAAGAAAAATTCGGAGTAGGTATTAAAATGACATTGTAATTCTGTCAGAGACAGCAAAGGACTTGGAAGAGCAGTTGAACGGAATGGACAGTGTCTTGAAAGGAGGATATAAGATGAACATCAACAAAAGCAAAACGAGGATAATGGAATGTAGTCAAATTAAGTCGGGTGATGCTGAGGGAATTAGATTAGGAAATGAGACACTTAAAGTAGTAAAGGAGTTTTGCTATTTAGGGAGTAAAATAACCGATGATGGTCGAAGTAGAGAGGATATAAAATGTAGACTGGCAATGGCAAGGAAAGCGTTTCTCAAGAAGAGGAATTTGTTAACATCGAGTATAGATTTAAGTGTCAGGAAGTCGTTTCTGAAAGTATTTGTATGGAATGTAGCCATGTATGGAAGTGAAACATGGACGATAACTAGTTTGGACAAGAAGAGAATAGAAGCTTTCGAAATGTGGTGCTACAGAAGAATGCTGAAGATAAGATGGGTAGATCACGTAACTAATGAGGAGGTATTGAATAGGATTGGGGAGAAGAGAAGTTTGTGGCACAACTGGACTAGAAGAAGGGATCGGTTGGTAGGACATGTTTTGAGGCATCAAGGGATCACAAATTTAGCATTGGAGGGCAGTGTGGAGGGTAAAAATCGTAGAGGGAGACCAAGAGATGAATACACTAAGCAGATTCAGAAGGATGTAGGTTGCAGTAGATACTGGGAGATGAAGAAGCTTGCACAGGATAGAGTAGCATGGAGAGCTGCATCAAACCAGTCTCAGGACTGAAGACCACAACAACAACAACAAATTATAAACTCCATACCCTGTGGAATAACTAATGAGAATTTATAACTATACTGATTAAAAGCTAAAACCCCCTACAAGTAGAAGTACCATCACTTCTATTGCCAATGCTACCGTTCGTAATTGAAGGCATGTCTTAGGAAACCGTGATCTCAATTAGCAGAATGAAATAGCTCTAACAATTAATAAAAAAGATAGTGATACAGACGATGAGCTTTGTTGATTACCATTTGTATGAATACTGATACTAACCTTACGTAGAATGACATTCCTACTTGAATTTAAAAGTAATAATTTATGTTAGGTATCACATATATGTCAACCATTTTGGAATGAAGATTTATCTCCGTAAAACCTTTTGAAAATTTGACACCAGTCTTCTTTAAGTATTCTTCAAAGACCAGTACATGCTAATAAATCCTTTTACTCAAACCGATAAGGGAGGACATTGTGCATTAAAGTTTTGTGAGTCTACCGATATAGCTAACTGTTGACAATTTCACTGACGGTAAAGTGAAGATTAGAACATATCACTGAGAGTGCAGTAGAGGCAATAAAGCAACTAAAGACAGTTCCTTTCTGAAAGCAAATTAATTTTATTCTTTAGTACATACAATAATTACAAATTCGAAACATTTAACACGATTATCTATACATAAAAACGTTTCTTACCTTTACTTGTCTGTCCTGAGATAACCTACGTTTCTACTCACTGTTCACAGCTTTAGAGACGCACTCCAATATAAATTAACGAAAGTTCAGTACAGAGTGCCACTTATACCTTTGGTTTTCTTGCTTTTACGTGGATAAAATCTGCATGAAACACTCCACTGCCGATCTGGCAATAAATAGCACAAGAACTTTGTTTTAAGGACCCTTTGGCATTTCTAGTCCTGTTTCTTTACCGTAAGCATCATCTGCCTCTTTCTGTTGTTTGTGTGTGTGTGTGTGTGTGTGTCTGTGTATGTGTGTGTGTGTGTGTAAGTGTGTGTGTGTGTGTGTGTGTGTGTGTGTGAGAGAGAGAGAGAGAGAGACAGAGACAGAGAATGGAGTTTTTTGTGTCCATTTGTGGGTGCAAATCACACACTACATTTATGGAGATACATTGCTGCCATGGGGGGGTGGGGGGTTGGGGTGGGGGGAATGGGTTGACATCAAGTTCATTACATGGATGTTAACATGTCAAAAATTGGGGAAAGGGATATAGTGAGTGAGGGTGGATGACGGAATGCAGAATGTTGAATTTGGATAGAATATCTGTGCTGGTACTGCGAGCGGCTGAAAGCAAGGGGAAACTACGGCCGTAATCTTTCCCGCGGGCATGCAGCTTTACGGGCATGGAGAGCTGCATCAAACCAGTATCAGTACTGCAGACCACAACAACAACAACAACATCTGTCATGGACTGGGTAAAAGGGGCCAGTTAGAGTGAAGGGAAAAAAGACAGCGTGACGATTTTCATATGATCTGTATGTACATTGCATAATTTCTCTACCATTGCAAATAGGTATTATTTGGTCCTATTCGCGTGGTCATTCAAAATGGCAGCACCAGCAAACTTGTTAACAAAAGCCATTTTTCACGAAATATTAGAACGAAATAAACAATTGAGGGTTATACACAGCATGTATGCCATATTAGGCGTACTATCAGTACTTCGAGCTATGATGGGGAACTGAGATGGAAACGAAGTTATGGAAATATTTTTGTCTGTGATGGTTGAACACTTTGCAAGGAAGGATGTGCGATAGATTTTAACAATCTATCAAGACGGTACAGAGAACGTAGCTACTGTATGGATGCTTGTCGTAAATTTACGTACTCACTGATTCACGCTTTTTCTCTTCCAAGTTGTGTCTCCTTTGATGTTCGTTGATAACCGTGACACCGAAAACAAAATCTATAACGAAAGTGTCGAATTACTAAATTCAATCAGGAATAGCTGGGTCGAAGCTTATCACATCATAAAGTCTGCTGACGAACCTCACGATTCTGATGTGAATAATGACGGATATTATTATGAACAATTAGAAACTAAGAAACAACTATAACAGTTTCATCACGGAATGCTTACAGGAACTCAGGGAGGTAACCGCAACATTATATACCAAACGTGAGGAAGGAATTACTTATAATTACAGTTTTTCGAAGGTCGCTGTTACAGTGAAGCGTTCACATGAATATAAAAGCCGCAGTATTTTCCAGTATGTAATGTGTCTCACGAGGCAGATTTTCCAGACTGCAGGCATATCACGTTGGGTTGCTATAGTATAGCGGAACACATTTTGTGCGCATGTAAGATGACCATTTAGGACCAGCAAACGTTTTCATGGGAATCAGTACAGAATCGGCAAACAACGATCGTGAAATGTTTCTCGCTGCAAATTCCGGAGATTCCTCTGCAATCCTCGCTGCACTGGCATCTCTAGGAAGAACTCTATCAAGAGCTCTGCTGCTTGAATATTATTAGCTGATACTATGATGAAGTACAGAATCGGCAAACAAGGATCGTGAAAAGTTTCTCGCTGCAAATTCCGGAGATTCCTCTGCAATCCTCGCTGCACTGTCATCTCTAGCAAGAACTCTATCAAGAATATTGAATATTATCAGCTGATACTGTGATGACAATATTCGAGGACGATTGTGCGTCTGTTGATGATGAGCAATGCGAGTGACTTCCCCAAATCTAGTACGGCACCAGCAAACTAATATTCAGTAATATGCTGAGCGATCAAGAGTGTTTGTATCATTTGACACTCATGTCAAGAAGAGTATGGTACAGGGTACCGCAAATAAAAGTGCCCCGGATGAGTGGACGCAAGTGGACGTGAATGTATGCATTTGTGGCATCATTAGAGGAGGAGGAAAGGACCTACAGTCTCTTCCAAAAGGAAGGAGCAACTGCCCATACAGTGGCGAACGTTGGAGCACATCGACACAATCATCATGGCTGACAGATTTGTTAGCAGAGGTCACTCTGGCCACCACCCTATCTGTCCACCAAGGTCATATTATGTGTGCAACCCTTAAGTCTAGGGTGTATCGCAAACAACCCTAGTAGCCTTTGTGAACTGAAGCAAAACATTTCGGAGGAGACTGCAGAAATTCCAGCAGTCCGGCTTCGGACCGTCATCAGCAGCTTGCTGTTCAGGTCCCAGATGTGCCAAGAGATGAATGGTGCTCTCTTTCAACATCTGCTCTGGTCAGGTTAGTACTGTATTTCCTTTCCTCTGCTGTTTTCCTTTAAGCGTAGAAACTCTGTTCTCCAGGCCACATTTATTTTCCTCACCTTCACTACTTTATTCAAGAATTTTAGTTTGGTAAAACTTTCTGAAATGAGACCAGCACATGACAATTTTATCTCCAGTGTCAGCATTGTGTAGTAAAGATTCGTACATGTATCGTTTGTCGATTTATAACTAAGGGTATGCTTAATTCAAACGTGTGGCACCAATATCTGAAGTCAGCCTCGTCTCCCAGAGATTATGGGTGTTCTTCTGTGATTCAGTGGGTAGTACTTCGCTTCTGAAAGAGAAACAGTAAATGGCGAACATTGCGGAAATGATACTGACCTGCTGTCGTAAGTAAAATGAAATTGTCTGCCTCAAGGACCGTTCAGGATCAAAGTAGAAGAAATGCAGAAACTGCAAATGATGGGCGAGTAATAGGTACCACCATACGCATCGTATTTGTTACTATCATTCGTTCACTCATCCGTTCGCTCCCATATACACAGAAAATTGTAACAGAGAAAAAGTCGCACTCGTTATATTTATGTAAACGCAGACAAGATGAAGAGAAAGAATTTATGACATAAAAGATGTCTTTGACGGCTTAGACATTCATAGTTTACATCGGACCACATTAAGTTGTTAGACCTACCAAGATGTATCATTTTATAGCTTACTAGTTGACAAAACTGGCATCGCCCAGGTGGTCACTTTGCCAATTTTCTATGAGAAGAGAAGAAAAGTCCGGTGTTTGGGGTGAAATAAACTATCGAAGATATTTTATTTCCATGTATTCGTGGAAACACATTTTAAATTATAAAACAGTCGTGGAAATAAATACCGATTGTAAAAGTGTATAAGTACAGTTTTCGCATTAAGAAACACGATCCCGAAAAACTTCTCATAGCTGGGCACACCTACTTCGCATGTCTGTAATGCGACTTTGTAAACGTCTGTAAGGCATTCCCTCTCCGTAGCTCTATAGATGGCTGTCGTTTTTGACTGCAGACGTCTGCACTTCGCAGTAAAAACTTTTGAAAGCACTTCAAATGCCAGAGATTTCCTTAAGTGCTCTCGACTGTAGTAGAGTCTTAGTCGAATAAATGTACTAAAACTTCGATCATGATGGGGCATTTTCTCATGTATCTCAGTGTTTACGATATCACATGTGCTGAACTACGAACTGTATAACGAAGTATTTTTGTAGATATATTCAGCGGTATATGTGGATATTGTCAGAAAAATATGTTGCCAACTCAGTTATTTGCATAGAAGTAATAAATTTAAACGTCACGCATGACGCGACAGTTTTTTCGCGCATTTCAGTGTTTACGATGTCTTATCTCTTGATTTATGGTGTCATACAATCATGTTATTTGCTAGGTACATTCAGCAGCCTATAGATGCTGTCTGCAGAATGTTTTGCGATCGAAGTAGAAAAAGGACTTAAACGTCACCCACATTGCAGCAGTTTTTCACTCTTCTAAGAGTTCATGACGTCATATCTCCTAAACTACGATTGGTATTTAGTTCTGTAGGAGCATTTAGCGGCATATGTGGATACCGCCCATCAAAATTATTGCGAAGACAGTAAGTAGCACACAAGTAAATCATTTAAACGTCATGCACGATGTGGCAATTATTCACACGTCTCATTCTTTCTGTCACCTCTCTTGAACTACAGACGTGTTCAAATTATTAGACTAAAGACATTTTTTTCCAAAACTTTACATTTCTCACACATTTACATCCACATATAGATTATATTTGTACGTTTAATACTTTGTATGTATGCCTTTTTCTTAATAAACATAGTAAACATCCTTTTTCCTTTTTGACATCGTTTCTATTCACTTTTCACATCTCATTTTAGTATCACTGTCATGGTACCAGGTTTCCTCTAGTTTCTCCATGTGATCTTCTTCGGTGGTTATTGTAAATTTCATTATCCTCTGTTTCACAACAGCCAATAAACTTTCAGTTGGGTTCATATCCGGACTATTGCCCTTTGGTCAAACTTTCAGTTGCTTTTCTTCCAAGTACTTGGAAACACTTTTGGCTTTATGGCAAGGTGCTCCATCATGCATAAAAATGGCATCTTTGTTAGGAAACCACTCCTTTGTTTGGGATAAAAGTTATATTTCAAGGATTTCTTTATAGTGTTCTTCCCTCATTTTATCTTCAACAATATGTAACCTGTAAGGACATTTCACGGACATCGCACACCAGACCATAACGAAGTTGGATGCTTCACACATTGCTGCACTCACTCAGCTTTGAGCTGTTCTCCAGGTCGACGACGAACATACTGGCTGCTTTCTTCCATCACAGTGACTACTGATTCTTCACTGAAGCATACCTGAAGCATATGCGCAAAATTTCAAGTTAGAAAAGTAGGAATAGTAGCGTAGGAGACCTCAATAGACCGAAAACTCATATGTGCATTTCTTCAGTACCAATAAAACATCACAATTTCAATACAAAAATCCTAACTTTAGAGATAAGTTCCGTTTAATTTACCGTATAATTGCACATACCTTAGCCCAGTCCTTACTAGTTCACTACTGAAGTTGTTTGGCCCACAGCAATCTTACGGTTTTCATGGCAGGTGTGATTTTACGTTTTTTACCTTGGACGGCATGCCTTCAAATCACATTCAAACAGTCTCTTCCACACTGTCACAGGTGAAACTTCAACACCCAAACCTTTCAGCGGATGGTTCATGTCTATAAAAGTAAGTTTACGGTTCATTGTTGCCATGTATGTAAGTCTTCTCGTTGTTCTAGGACTGATTTTTCCTTTACATCCACATTTTCCTTTCCTGTGTGGCTTGTATTCACCGCCTTTTTCCACTGAAAGTTTCATTCTGCTGACGGTTTTCTGTGATATTCTCATTTTGTCAGCAATTTCGTGCTTTGTATAACGATTTTTAACAAGAAGTGCTACCACAGCCTAAAGTCTCCGAGGTGAACCATCTTTTGTCTTCCCCACAGCCTCACTTTCTTTGGAAACTCCACGATTTATTCCTATAGCTATTAACATGCAAGTTCACAAGCTGTATAATGTCTTGTTAACATAGCATGGAGTTCCTAAAATAAATAACAAGCCGAAGTACATCACAGAAAAATAAAACGTCACTGTAATCACAGTTTCAAAGCATGTACACAGACAACTAACGCCAACACGATTTGGAGGGAAAATGACAAATGTTGCAAACTGTTAAAAATATAGTGATCTGTGAATTGCTTGGAAGGGAAATTTCGGAGCATCAGTCGAACCAATACAACAAATCAATTATTACACTTTCCTCTCCTATTTTTACACCATAAAACTTAATATTACGAAAAATAATCGTTTACTCTAATAATTTGAACACGTCTGTATTACAGATAGATGTACCTTATTCCAAAGAAAATGTTCCCCGACAGTAATGGATACGTGTACCAAGTTTGGCTAAAATTGGTCAACTGGTTTTGCAGGAGATGTGGAACGCACACACATTTCTATAATATGTATGGATTTCCGTAAAATTTTCGGTTATAAGTTACAGGAATTCATATAGCTTTAATTTAATGTACTACTTGAAATAATTTAACAATTTACATAAGCAAACCAGGCAAAGAAAGGTACACCGATCGCCTTAGATCGATGTAGATGGTGCAGAACTGATAGCTGGCTGTCACGTCACCCTGCACGTCAGCACATGAGCTGCGGCAGTGCCGTGATCTGTACGTGACAGGCCTATAAATGTGATCGGCGCATAAGAAGGGTGCACGTGGAGAGTGACCGAGTGTCAGAAAAAAGCATTTGATTTCCACGTGCCGTGTCCACACCGCGACTTAAGGTGCCTGATTTGTTGGTATTTCATAATGGTACGACCTGTCTACAAGGAATGGAGTACCACACGCTGACACGTAGCACACTGTAAGAAGTGTGGTCGTAAGAAAATATCCTTAAAGACGAGGACCAGAGACGGGTGTCACGCTTTATCAAAGTAAACCGCTTTCAAACATTGCAGGTAATGCTGCAACCGTTTCTGAACCAACGTCGCTAACGGAACTAAAAGTTTAATGTTCAACTTCTAAGCTCGTCTTCGTAAGTGACAGATTTGAATGAAATAAAAATAAAATCTAAAACTTATTTTGACATAAAAATACGTAAACCTCATTACCGGGTGACAGAACTGTGTTGAATTAAATTCTGACTTGAAATATGTGATCATGCTACACGATGCGACATCCAGGTCATCCAGTTCATCAAACAATTTTCCTGCGAGAAAGCAAACTGTTTTCAGTGAAATTTGCATGTGCTCTTTGGCTGAAAACAAATGACTCAGATTAAAAAGTCGGCCCTGAATATTGTTAATCTTTACCTTAGTCCTGTAAACAATAAATGTACCAGAACTGTTAACTTAATTTCACAGCAAATGAGCATAAAATTTAAAGCTTATCTAACTTCCTGACAAAACTGCTTGAAAACTCCAAAGACAACACTTTACTGAGATCCTCTATTGATATTAGGACTCTGAAATAATATATTATTTTCACAAGTAAGATTCTGGTAGCCACTGTGCTTTACAATGGACATGAATTTTGAATATAGTTAATTTGTTAGTTTACCTGTGCCCACGGGACGCTCGTCCTTTCTGCAACTTCTTACTAAAAGATAATGATGAAGCCCTCAAAAATCAAATTTCATTTACCGTACTTGCAATGTGCAATGAAATGTTGTATCTTATCACTTTTCGTAAAAGTGCTTCTGCAGCACACAACTCACAGTGAAGGTAAAGAGAGAAAAATGAGGAACTAAACTTAACAACTGAAAATTAAAACAAAGATTCCAAGTGTAACTATGTTTCATTAAATCATAACAACAATACACCCTTTCATAAAGCTCTCAGAACTAGACAAGTTAGCAAAACGTTTCTTGATAATTTTCTTGTGTACAGTTCCTTTCGTTGACACTAGTTTCACTATAAAACAGAACCATATGGTATATTACCGGTATATAATTATTGCTGCTACTCAGCCATACGCTGTGTCCTAACTATTAGAAATAAGACCAAAATCTGTTGTCTCAGGAACAGACGTATGAAGAAAATCGCTATATCGATAGTACGGAGGTTGAGTATACTTCTCAAATTCACAACCTCATTCACATTTATGGCCAAAACTTCTTGAAAATCGACATGGAAAGGAGGAAAATCCGCTTTCAGAACTGCATGGGATGTACAGTTGAAATCGGAAACTTTACAAAGGTCCATTGCTCTCAGCGTTACATAAGGCAGCAAATATTCAATGGGGAAATATGAAAGAAAAGGAAAAATTTCAGATTGGAGTCGTGCAGTCCGACGTACGGGTCTTTGGTTTGGTTCAATCCACTAATAGAATGTAAATATAATTCGTGAGAAATGCTGAAGGCTTTCGGTAGGAACGGAATTCTTCTAGATAAGTGCACAAATAGTTTAAATCATATTTAACTGGAATAATCCAGAAGGTGGAAATTAACAGTACAGATAGTATGCAGAAATAAGCAGAGTCCTCTAACTGGGGAGGAATCAAGAATGGTGTCCCGCAGGGTTCAGTCTTGTGTCCCTTATTGTCCTTAATATACATTAATGACTTGCCACTCTATTTTCATGAAGATGCCAAGTTAGTTATTTTTGCTGGTGGTACAAGTAGGGAAATCACACCCAATAAAGAAGAATCTGTTGAGGAAATTGTTAATAATGTCTTACGGCCGAAGCTTAGGCTCTGTTGTGCCGGCAGCAGGCCAGTTAGAACAAAGTGACGGCGTGTCACGAGATCCGGTTCCGCGTTACACGTTACCGTTGAATGGACGCGCGCTTGCCGTTCAGAAACGGCTCTACAGGATCGTTCGGACACCGCTGTGACGTCACTGCGGCCATCGCCGGTCGCGAATCCCGGATATATGGTGGGCGGGCGGCGCCATCCCCTCGGCCGTTGGTGCTGGCGGGGTGACGCTGCCCGGAATTTTAGGGCTTATAAAGCCGCTCCGGGTCGTAACAGCAGCCGTGACGCGCGTATTATCGCCCGCCCGTCCAAGGGAAGGGCGCGGCGTTACAATCTATTAGCAGCGCTAATTACGCTCGTTCCATTATTCAGGGAACGGTACGCTACAGTGCGATGGTCGCGACCTGCCGTCTGCCAAGTACCGCGGCCACGTGCCAGCACGTGGTCCGCGGGCGTTGAGGTGAAGGCACGGGCAAACTAGTTCGTCACCGTAATAGCTTCTCATCTACCTTTACATCCCCGATCGTAAACTCTCACAGCTGCAATTTCCCTTAGTGGATGTAATGCTCCGCCCCGTTAGCAGTTTCTTCGGGAACCTATATTACAGTGAAGCTGCTTACAAAAGATCAAGCGAAATCATACACTTTATGAATGAAATACGTAAGAGGAAATTAAAACTTACTCGGTACTACTATTGGGCACGAACATACCATTATCCATGTCGCCCAAGTGTCGATAACAATACGAGTAAGGTCTGGATGTCAAATCTACCTCAGCCTTCAAATAACTGGCTGGCAAAACTGATGATAAAGTTTGCCTTGTGGGGCGCTCAACTTCTGGGTCATCAGCGCCCGTACAAAGTCCCGATTATAATTATATTGGCAGACACCATTTCCATATAAGTATTTAGTTCTGACCATACGGGCCGTGGCTTTTTTTCTTCTGTGCAGATGCACACATACACTATGGGTCATTAAATTGCTACAACAAGAAGAAATGCAGATGATAAACGGGTATTCATTGGACAAATATATTATACTAGAACTGACATGTGATTACAGTTTCACGCAATTTGGATGCACAGATCCTGAGAAATCAGTGCCCAGAACAACCAATTCTGGCCGTAATAGCGGCCTTCATACACCTGGGCATTGAGTCAAACAGAGATGGCGTGTACAGGTACAGCTGCCCATGCAGCTTTAACACCATACCTCAGTTCAAGAGTAGTGATTGGCGTATTGTGACGAGCCAGTTGCTCGGCCATCATTGACGAGACGTTTTCAATTGGTGAGAGATCTGGAGAATGTACTGGCCAGGACAGCAGTCGAACATTTTCTGTATCCAGAAAGGCCCCCACAGGACCTGTAACATGCAGTCGTTTATTATCCTGCTGAAATGTAGGGATCCAGACGTGGCTGCACGATCCGTTACAGCCATGCGGATAAGATGCCTGTAATCTCGACTGCTAGTGACACGAGGCCGTTGGGATCCAGCACGGCGTTCCTTATTAATATCCTGAGCCCACCGATTCCATATTCAGCTAAGAGTCATTAGATCTTAACCAATGCGAGCAGCAATGTCGTGATACGATATACAGCAATCGCGATAGGCTGCAATCCGACCTTTATCAAAGTCGGAAACGTGACGGTACGCATTTCTTCTCCTTACTCGAGGCATCACAACAAGGTTTCACCAGGCAACGCCGGTCAACTGCTGTTTGTGTATGAGAAATCGGTAGCAAACTTGCCTCATGTCAGCACGTTGTAGGTGTCGCCACCGGCGCTAACCTTGTGTGAATGCTCTGAAAAGCTAATCATTAGCATATCACAGCATCTTCGTCCTGTTTTTTTAAATTTCGCGTCTGTAGCACGTCATCTTCGTGGTGTGGCAATTTTAATGCCCGGTAGTGTATTACCCCCACTCTTACGGGACCTGGCAAGAATGTCTTCCACGAGTAATGAGTGTACTGGGTAGGGACGCTAAGAATGTAGTGTGTGGACATATAGGGTGACAATGTGGGACGCGCGGGGGTCCAGGGCGAGATAGTCCCTGCAGTCGCACTGTCCTCTGTGCCCTCGGTGGCTCAGATGGATAGTGCATCTGCATGTAAACAGGAGATCCCGGTCGGGTCACATACTTTCACCTGTCCCCGTTGATATATATCAACGCTCGTCAGCAGCTGAAGGTATATATAGTTCTAAAGTCTCGATTGTTTTCACACTCCAGTTTTTTACGCAGTCCAATCTAGCCACTATCACGAATGATGATGATGATGATGATGAAATGATGACAACACAAACACCCAGTCCCCGGGCAGAGAAAATCCCCAGCCTGGTCGGGAATCAAACCCGGTACCCAGTGATCCAGGGCTAGCAATGCTAACCACTAGACCACAACCTGCGGAAGAAAAAACTCATGATAAAACTGATTGATGATATATAATGGCAAGCTGGTGCAAGTGATGTATATATCTGAGACGCTACGTTGCTAAAGGCGCAAAAAATGCACAAGTAAAAATAAGTGTTATTTTATTTTAATTTACCAATGAAATACAGAACTCTTTTCATATAGTACAGCGCACAATACTGTTGATGTCTATCTCAATTAACATCACATTACTGTTATTTATAGAGATGAAAGATACTCATTCGAAATGCAAAAATTGCAGAAGATTACTTTGCAAATAAAAACACGTAATAGTTGTATTCTATACACTATGAACCTAATTGTAAGGCAAACTAATGCATTATATTCAGGTTACCTCGATTCCTCAAGGCCAAACAAAGGAGTACCCTGCATAATGATCCATTCTTCTTCTTCTTCTCCTCCTCCTTCTTCTTCTTCTTCTTCTTCTTCTTCTTCAGCATCTGCTGGTGGCAATGCTCGCAGAGTTCTCTCTTCGTTTTCTCTCCTCTCCCCCTTTACTCTCTTTTCATATCCTCAACTGCTGAATTTCCTCTTGCACAACACATGAAGGTTTGGGCAACATCCACCTTAAGGCATAAACTTCAAATGTTTCAAATGGCTCTGAGCACTATGGGACGTAACATCTATGGTCATCAGTCCCCTAGAACTTAGAACTACTTAAACCTAACTAACCTAAGGACAGCACACAATACCCAGTCATCACGAGGCAGAGAAAATCCCTGACCCCGCCTGGAATCGAACCCGGGAACCCGTGCGCGGGAAGCGAGTACGCAACCGCACGACCACGAGCTGCGGACAAGGCATAAACTACCGAGGTGACAAAAGTGATGGGATACCACGTGATATCGTGTCGGACCTCCTTTCACCCGGCATAGTGCACCAACTCGACAAGTCGAAAGAAGTCTCGTGCAGAAATATTGAGCCCTGTTGACTCTATAGCTGTCCATAATTTTAGGAAGTGTTGCCAGCCCAGGATTTTGTGCGCGGACTGATCACTTGATTATGACCCATAAATGTTCGAAGGGAATCATGCCGGGCTATCTGGGTGGTCAGACCATTAGCTCGAACTGCCAAGACTGTTCTTCCAACCAGTCTCGAACAACTGTGTCCCGGTGACATGGCGCATTGTCTTCGATAAAAGTTCCATCCCTGTTCGGGAACACCAGGTGCAATTGCTGCAAATGGCAGCAAATGGTCTCCAAGCAGCCGAATTCAAAGATTTCTCGTCGATGATCGGTTCAGTTGAACCAAACAACCCAGTAAATTCCACGTAAATGCATGTCTTGCTGACAACCTGGGTCCATGGCTTCGCGGAGTCTGCACCACACTCGAGCCCAACCATCAGCTCTTAACGACTGATATCGGGCTTCGGCTGACTAGACCAAGCTTTTCCAGTCGTCTACGGTCCAGCCGACATGGTCACGAGCCTAATACAGCCGCTGTTGCGATGTCGTGCTGTTAGCAAAGGCACTCGAGTAGGTCGTCTCATGCAACAGCCCATTAACCCCAGATATCGCCGACTGCCATAACGGATGCGTTCGCTGTACGTCCCACATTGACCTCTGTGGCTATTTCACACAGTTTCGCTTGTCTGTAAGCACTGACAACTCTCGATCTTTAAGGCTGTTGGCGACATCGTTGTCCGACATGAGAGCTAATGCACCAAATTCGGTACTCGCGGCAGACTCTTCATACTGTAGATGATGATGATGATGATGTTTGGTTTGCGGGGCGCTCAACTGCGTGGTTATCAGTGCCCGTACAGTTTCCCAACCTTTGCTCAGTCCAATTTCGCCACTTTCCTGGATGATGATGAAATGATGAGGACAACACAAACACCCAGTCATCTCGAGGCAGGTGAAAATCCCTGACCCCGCCGGGAATCGAACCCGGGACCCCGTGCTCGGGAAGCGAGAACGCTACCGCGAGACCACGAGCGGCGGACTTCATACTGTAGATATCGAAATATTGAATTCCATAACGATTTCCGAAATGGAATGTCAAAAATGGTTCAAATGGCTCCGAGTACTATGGGACCTAACATCTGAGGTCATCAGTCCTCTAGAACTTAGAACTACTTAAACCTAACTAACCTAAGGACATCACACACATCCATGCACCAGGCAGGATTCGAACCTGCGACCGTAGCGGTCGCGCGGTTCCAGACTGAAGCGCCTAGAACTGCTCGGCCACAGCGGCCGGGAAATTGAGTGTCCTATCCGTCTAGCTCCAGCTACCATTCCGCTTTTAGAGTCTGTTAATCCGCGCCGTGCAGCCATAATCACGTCGGAAACAACTTGACATGAATCACTTGGGTGCAAATGACATCTTCACCAACGCACTGCCCTTTTATACCTTGTGTACGTCAAACTACCGCCATCTGTATTCACGTTACCCGTTTCTGCACCTCGTTTCCATCTTCTAATTTGATGATCAATCTATAAAGCCTCATGATACATACACATATGTTGTAATCACTTTCAGCTACTTGAAATTTAACATGTATGTAAATTAAATAACTTTCTGTACTTGTTTTAAAAATTATTATAACTTTTATTCTCTTGTTTGTAAAGTCCATAACTTTAGAAACCGCGTGAACAAACATAGTAGGCGTAGAGGGCGCTGTTGAGCACCCTTCTTCGGGAAGGCTCTTAATTTACCCTCGTCCCACCATTCCGTAATTTCCGTGCTCTTCTTTTCGATAGCGTCCACATAAAGAATCACACGCTAGTGTTTCAGTTTCAGCCTCTTTTTACAATATGACAATATGATCTATATTTCGTTTACAAATGTTGTTCGCTTCATGATGTTTGTACATAACATGAGTTGATGTCATGACGAACCTGTTTGTTGTCGAAACTTGTTATGTCAATATTGCTGTAGTTACGTTTTCTAGACATAATAAATTATTATATATAGTCCCACGAATGAGTAGAGTAAAATGGCATTGAGCGACCGGTGATCATTGGTTTGGGTTGTCGGAAAAATCCAACGTACATAAATTAAAGAAATCATAGTTTTAGAAATTAAAATCAACTATCTCTTCATGTTCTCTGGTATGAGCTTAATCACGGACTGTTAACAAATTGTAGGCGTGGTTTCAGTAGGAAACATAGCTTACTCAACAATACCAACATTTCCTTCCACATGCTTGACTGCCTGGAAAAACTTGTTAATAGTTCACAGCCTCTATAAATGATATATTTATTTTTACCTCAAAGGCTGCTAATATCGTTACTACACACTATGTAGTACAGATACGTAATGTAACATCTTCATCTGGCCGACTGTAAAGCTTAAAATGATATACACCATATGCCCATAACAGCAAAATATGCTGCATATCTACGTGTTGTTGAGTCAAGGGTCCCTGGCGGTTGGCACGGCCTCATGCATCCTTCAGACAAAATGGGTGGATGGAGCCTACAGCTATATGATGTGCCATCCATCAGGCCCACTTGTTTAGTTAGGTATTACCGGCTGTTAATATAAAAGCTCAAACAAGATCAGCAAACAAAACGGTTCATAGTTGTCGAGGTAGTACGCAGAAGTGTTTCCGCAGTTTGGCTTATTTAGCACCAAGTTTCACAATTATTCCGATTTCAGGTTTCTTATTCTCTGTTACATATCTTGTGTTATTTTCAAACAAAATCTCTTAAAGTTCAGTTTTCCTTCCTGGTGTAAAAAAAGTCACAGGTTGCATCAGCAGAGTTCTAGGAAGACCCAGTGTGGTCACGGAATATTGTAGTGTCACGGAATAGTAAAGAGTTGGAAACGTGGAATACTGTCAAAGTTTCGTTGCCTATGCCGAGAGCCAGAGGTAGGAGGATCGCACATATATCGGAATGTGTCGCCACGCAGGGGCAATGGCCTGGTTACACACAGCAGGCGAGAGAGAATTGCTTAGCACGCGGGGTTTTGTTAGACGGAGACTTTCGTAGAGTGCAAGACAGAGGTACAGCGTCAGCTGTACTGAATTTCACAACTTCGCTTAAGTCTGTCGCAACAACACGTAACTCTGTCGCAAGGACACCTAAGGGGCGAGTACGACAGATGAATCAACAGTGTAAGTGGAACGAATGCGGTCATTACTAACGAGCATGACGTCAGGACGTCGCTCGTGCTTCCTTTAAATACGCCAGCTTTGATAGCAACAAGTGACTCGCACTCGCACTCGCAGTTGGACTTGCAGTTAGGTGTGTACTGGTACGCTGCGTAGCGCTCAGCTCGGTGATCATGTTACTCTTTACTAAGGAGATGTTGCAGTAAGGGCGGCCCATCCAGCAGCAGACGTGAGGGGACAGTACCAGCTCTGGTCCTCTCTGCTGCCGCTGTTAGTCATCAACCCAGCATTAGCAGACATCGCGGCAGACTCGCTCGCCGCCAATGCTGACCACATCAGTGAGCCGTTGTCGAGATCGTGTGGGGCCTAGACCCTGTGCATCCGCCGTCACAACCGGGTGAGCCGACGATGCTGGGGGACTGCAACCCTTTCCGCCCGGCCACCGCGGACGAGCCACCAGGAGGAGCAGGGAAGAAGACGGGGTGGGATAGAGTACACTCCGCACTACGAGAACGCTTCTCGTGCCGACAGCGCCGGGACTCCAACCCGGAGCCATCCACGCGCAGCAGCTTGCTCTCCGCAGCAGAGCCGCCGCCCAGCCGGGCGCCGCCAGCCACGCGCGGCCGAAGTAAGGGCATTCCTCCGCTATGTCACAGCACGCGGCGCTGCGCTAGCAAGACTGCGCGGCCCGGATCTGGTGTCATCGCTACGAGTCAGCGAGGACTCTGGGAAGGTCGTTGATATCACCAAGCCACATTGTACTTGGGAGGAATAAAGATTTTATAAGTTAATAATGTTTCTTTCGCGTTTCTGACCCTTCTACAGCCATTTCCTAGCATCCTAGCAACTGGAGAGGTCACCGCTCGGTCATGCAGTCCACTGTAGGCGACTGGGACCACCGGGTGCCTACAATATTAACCAACAAGAAGATCCATCGGTAATAGAATATCGCAGAGCACCTAAGGCGCACGCTTACCATGGCAAAAATGTACTAAATGCCTTGGAAATGCGGTACATCAGAGCCATTAAAAGGAACACCAATATTTGGCGTAAGAGACACAAATATGCGTCATTAACCATTAGGAAACGCGGATAAATCGACAGTAGCAGATCAAGCTCTGCCAACAGGGAACAACGAAATTCCATATTCCGAAGTTGTAGATTTATCATAGCCCAATTAATAACAGCCTAAGACGTACAAGGAGGCCGTATGAAACACAAGACTCAAATAATGGTTTAATGGAAAGTAAGGACTACAGCCATAGAAATTTAGGGTATTACTGCTAAATAAACCACAGACGTACTGTGGTGTACCTTTTGCATTTCTTGCTTTTATGTTGTCATTTTCTTTAAAGGCAAAGATGAAAGGTGAAACGGTAGCCCAGCGTAGAGCCTTTGCCTACCCTCATGTTTTTTGATTTTCAAATGTTACGAAACATAAGATGTTCTTCCTGTTCCTCGGTAAGAGGAGGACTCTCTCTCTGTTAATAAACGAAGGTACACGCACGTTAGTTCACAGCGAAATAGACAGTAGTCATTTTGGGTATGAAAATAAGTAAAAAGTCTGTGTTTTTGATCTGTGTAGAAGAAATGGGTCAAATGGCTCTGAGCACTAAGGGACTTAACATCTATGGTCATCAGTCCCCTAGAACTTAGAACTACTTAAACCTAACTAACCTAAGGACAGCATACAACACCCAGCCATCACGAGGCAGAGAAAATCCCTGACCCCGCCGGGAATCGAACCCGGGAACCCGGGCGTGGAAAGTGAGAACACTACCGCACGACCACGAGATGCGGGCTGTAGAAGAAATAATACTGTAATATATCATCGGTGAAAATTGAGTTATTATTCCAGGTAGTACTG
This sequence comes from Schistocerca cancellata, assembly GCF_023864275.1. Taxonomy (NCBI): domain Eukaryota; kingdom Metazoa; phylum Arthropoda; class Insecta; order Orthoptera; family Acrididae; genus Schistocerca; species Schistocerca cancellata. The sequence continues at coordinate 635,085,809 of NC_064631.1, read as the reverse complement.
TAATATTTCAAAGAAGCCCATCTTTGTACTTCAGAGCAACTACGAAGATCCAATTACAATAGGAATGATGGACACGGTTAAGATTTTGTAGGTAGATCAGGCTATCGGACGTTGTATTGTTATATGGTATGCATAAATCTACATCAACAGGAAGACTATTTCGGTTACCTGGAATTAATGTGAAAAGATTCTTCGCCCATTTTCGGGCGTAGTTCAGCTTATAGTACCTGTCCGACTCGCAGAAAAATTTTTATCTCCATATATCTAAACATCTATTATATATTATTATTTTATTACATTATAATGTGGAGACAAGTGACAGGCACGATACGTGTTGGGCAAAACTGTGAACAGCAGTATTGTTAAGATAATGAATATACATGTACGTTTTTTTTTTTTTGTTCCAAGTACTCCGATGACATGACGGAGACGATGATGTGACACTGGAAAAACACAACCTGAAAGAAAAAGAAGTAATAAATAAATTAGATGGAAGAAGACAACAATACCAATAATAGACCCGTACCCGTGGTCTAGGGGTAGCGTCTTTGATTCATAATCAAAACGTCTTCGGTCCCGGGTTCGATCCCCGCCACTGCCTAAATTATGATAAATAATCAGCATTGGCAGCCGAACACTGCCAGCGTAAGAAGTCAGCCTCATTCTGCCAACGGCCTTGTCAAAGAGGGCGGAGGAGCAGATAGAGGTTCAGGGCACTCTCTTGTCCTAAGGGAGGGAAATTGCCCCAAAAGGCGGAAGAATCAGCAATGATCAACGACATGAGGATGCAGAAGGCAATGGAAACCACTGCATTAAAGGCACTTAACGTGTATCTACAGGACATGTGGCCTGTAATTGAAGAAGCGTCATGATGATCTCTCCACTGGCAAAAGATTCCGGAATAGTCCCCCATTCGGATCTCCGGGAGGGGACTGCCAAGGGGGAGGTTACCATGAGAAAAAGATTGAAAAATCAACGAAAGGATAACGTTCTACGAGTCGGGGCGTGGAATGTCAGAAGCTTCAACGTGGTAGGGAAACTAGAAAACCTGAAAAGGGTAATGCAAAGGCTCAATCTAGATATAGTTGAGGTCAGTGAAGTGAAGTGGAAGGAAGACAAGGATTTCTGGTCAGATGAGTATCGGGTAATATCAACAGCAGCAGAAAATGGTATAACAGGTGTAGGACTCGTTATGAATAGGAAGGTAGGGCAGAGGGTGTGTTACTGTGAACAGTTCAGTGACCGGGTTGTTCTAATCAGAATCGACAGCAGACCAACACCGACAACGATAGTTCAGGTATACATGCCGACGTCGCAAGCTGAAGATGAACAGAGATAAAGTGTATGGGGATATTGAAAGGGTAATTCAGTATATAAAGGGGGACGAAAATCTAATAATCAAGGACGACTTGAGTGCAGTTGTAGGGGAAGGAGTAGAAAAAAGGTTACAGGGGAATATGGGCTCGGGACAAGGAATGAAAGAGGATAACGACTAATTGAGTTCTGTATCAAGTTTCAGCTAGTAATAGCGAATACCCTGTTCAAGAATCACAAGAGGAGGAGGTATACTTGGAAAAGGCCGGGACATACGGAAATATTTCAATTAGATTACATCATGGTCAGACAGAGTTTCCGAAATCACATACTGGATTGCAAGGCGTACCCAGGAGCAGATATAGACACAGATCACAATATAGTAGTGATGAAGAGTAGGCTGAAGTTCAAGACATTAGTCAGGAAGAATCAATACGCAAAGAAGTGGGATACGGAAGTACTAAGGAATGACAAGATAAGTTAGAAGTTCTCTAACGCTATGGATACAGTAATAAGAAACAGCGCAGTAGGCAGTACACTTGAAGAGGAGTGGACATATCTAAAAAGGGCCATCACAGAAGTTGGGAAGGAAAAAATAGGTACAAAGAAGGTAGCTGCGAAGAAACCATGGGTAACAGAAGAAATACTTCAGTTGATTGATGAATGGAGGAAGTACAAACATGTTCCGGGAAAATAAGGAATACAGAAATACATGTCGCTGAGGAATGAAATAAATAGAAAGTGCAGGGAAGCTAAGAGGAAATGGCTGCAGGAAAAATGTGAAGACATGATTGTCGGAAGGACAGACTCAGCATACAGGAAAGTCAAAACAACCTTTGGTGACATTAAAAGCAACGGTGGTAACATTATGAGTGAAACGGGAATTCCACTGTTAAATGCAGAGGAGAGAGCAGATAGGTGGAAAGAATACACTGAAAGCCTCTATGAGGGTGAAGATTTGTCTGATGTGATAGAAGAAGAAACAAAAGTCGATTTAGAAGAGATAGGGGATCCAGTATTAGAATCGGAAGTTATAAGAGTTTTGGAGGATTTAGGGTCAAATAAGGCAGAAGGGATAGATAACATTCCATCAGAATTTCTAAAATCATTGGGGGAAGTGGCAACAAAACGACAATTCACGTTGGTGTGTAGAATGTATGAGACTGGCGATATACCATCTGACTTTCGGAAAAGCATCATCCACACAATTCCGAAGACGGCAAGAGCTGACAAGTGCGAGAATTATCGCACAATCTGCTTAACAGCTCATGCATCGAAGCTGCTTGCAAGAATAATATACAGAAGAATGGAAAAGAAAATTGAGAATGCGCTAGGTGACATCAGTTTGGTTTTAGGAAAAATAAAGGGACGAGAGAGGCAATTCTGACGTTACGGCTAATAATGGAAGCAAGGCTAAAGAAAAATCAACTCAGTTTCATAGGATTCGTCGACCTGGAAAGAGCGTTCGACAACATAAAATGGTGCAGGCTGTTCGAGATTCTGAAAAAGTAGGGGTAAGCTACAGGGAGACACAGGTCATATACAATATGTACATGAACCAAGAGGGATAATAAGAGTGGACGATCAAGAACGAAGTGCTCGTATTAAGAAGGGTGTAAGACAAGGCTGTAGCCATTCGCCCCTACTCTTCAATCTGTACATCGAGGAAGCAATGATGGAAATAAAAGACAGGTTCAGGAGTGGAATTAAAATACAAGGTGAAAGGATATCAATGATACGATTCGCTGATGACATTGCTATCCTGAGTGAAAGTGATGAAGAATTAAATGATCTGCTGAACGGAATGAACAGTCTAATGAGTACACAGTATGGTTTGAGAGTAAATCGGAGAAAGATGAAGGTAATGAGAAGTAGTAGATATGAGAACAGAGAGAAACTAAACATCAGGATTGATGGTCACGAAGTCATTGAAGTTAAGGAATTCTGCTACCTAGGCAGTAAAATAACCAATCACGGACGGAGCAAGCAGGACATCAAAAGCAGACTCACTATGGCAAAAAAGGCATTTCTGGCCAAGAGAAGTCTACTAATATCAAATACCGGCCTTAATATGAGGAAGAAATTTCTGAGGATGTACGTCTGGAGTACAGCATTGTACGGTAGTGAAGCATGGACTGTGGGAAAACCGGAACAAAAGAGAATCGAAGCATTTGAGATGTGGTGCTATAGACGAATATTGAAAATTAGGTGGACTGATAAGGTAAGGAATGAGGAGGTTCTACGCAGTATCGGAGAGGAAAGTAATATGTGGAAAACACTAATAAGGAGAAGGGACAGGATGATAGGACATCTGCTAAGCCATGAAGGAATGACTTCCATGGTACTAGAGGGAGCTGTAGAGGGCAAAAACTGTAGTGGAAGACAGAGATTGGAATACGTCAAGCAAATAATTGAGGACGTAGGTTCCAAGTGCTACTCTGAGATGAAGAGGTAAGCACAGGAAAGGAATTCGTGGCGGGCCGCATCAAACCAGTCAGTAGACTGATGACAAAAAAAAAAAAAAATCCACCAGAGTCTTCGCCATTGTCATTTGTCACCATTTTCTGTAAATTTTGCCGTTTGTGTCATTCATGCCACGTCTCACCGACTTCTGTGCATAGTGCTGACGTACTTTCGCTCAGTCCTCCCGTAGGAACCTGCCCCGTCTGATTCCAGTTACAAGACAACAATAAGCTAGGACTGCGCAATGCAAGTAGAAAATGCGTTCCTAGTAGACCTACTCCAACATCCAAGAACCTATTTCCGAAAACTCAGAGCCTAAAGCTACAGATGTTAACGCAGTTGCAATTAGGTAGAGAGGAAGACATTTTTGTATCAGTACGAAAAGCATATTGAGTAAACAAGAATTGAGATTATAATTACATATAGCTGTATTTGCATTTTGTCGTATGTGAAACAGCACTGGTAACTGAAAAGGCTTAAAGATTTCTGTAATGGATGGACAAAACAATAAGGAAATGTCATTTCAAAATCAAAAATCCAATGTAGTAGACTTGCATTTGCAAAACGTAACAATGAGTGGTTTGAAACAGTCTAGCGGTTATTATTTGGATGCTGGGCTCGACGTGCCATTGTTGCATTCGACGCCCGTGAGTACGGAACATTTCATTACAAGTAATACGCAGAATACAGCAGACGAGATTAATGACACCCCAAGGCAAAGAAATATTTTAAATGAAAGTAGTACGCGTAGTACAGACGCAGATGTTGCCAGGCGTATTCCAGAAGTGACTAGGGAAGATACACAAGCCTTATTTCGAGCCTTAACAGAAGTACAAATACACATCAACGCAATGAAAAAAGGTATAAATTCAAAAATGTCGAGTTTAGGGACCAATTTGAACGCATTAAATTCAAAACTGTCGAGTTTACAAACTATTCAAGCGGACACGACTAATATGAAAGCAGGCGTGACCACAGTAAAGTCCGAGATCGGGAAAGTAAGTATGAACATGACACACATATCAGGCGAAGTGAAATATCTGCCCACAGAACTTAATACTCTGGATATGAAGTTCACACAGCAGATTTCGCAAATCTCCACGGAGGAGGACAGGAAAATTAACGAACAAGTACAAACTGCTGTTCACGATATGAGTGAGAAATTAAAAGGCACAGTGGGAGATAAATTTGAACCACTCACACGCACTTATGGACAAGAGCTACCCGGAATCTGGGACACTCAGGATAGTTTACACGTTACACAAAAGAATACGCAGGTTAACGTAGATAATGTACACTCAGAAGTAGCGAAGCTGCATTCTTTCTGTGACGGCTTACCAGAAAATGTAGAGGAAATCACTGTGGAGGTAGGATTACTTAAGTTAGGACATAAAAGAATCAACCCAGATATTGTCCAACTTTACGAAACACTACAGGGTAAAACAAAAATCAAAACAAAACGTTCGCGGAAAAATACGTACGCGAACAGTCTACTTATGTGGAAGAAGTAAAGGAAGTAATGCGGGACAAGGAAGAAGAAATTTTAGAACGCGTAGAACATGATATCAAACAGTACAACAAAGATTAATGGTCGAAATAGTAGGCAACTAAAGTACGGTCATCGCCGGGCGTGGTAAGTGGTAAAAGAAATCAGTGGCGCGGAAAACGATGCCCAACCCACGCCGCACGAGCGCATGCCGACTAGAGCAAAGGGAAAAATGAGACAGGTATGTCATCACATCTTGTAAATGCTGTTCCGCCCTGCTGGAAGCGATGTTAATGGACTACAGTTTAATAAAACACCGACAGTTTCCTGTATTCTCAAATGGAACAAGGCGAACGCACCCTCTAGTGTTTGTCCAAGCCTTTAGGATTATGCTGTCTGGGACTTGGAAAGAAGCTCAAAAGATCAAATATGTGGTAGGGCAAGCAGAAGCCGACGCCCTTTTGTGGGCTACAGAAATGTCGTAAGTCTGTGAGACATATCACAAATTTTAGAATGCATTTTTCGATAAATACTGGTCAACAGCTATCCAGGAGAGATTAAGACGAGAGATATTTAACCCATTATCTTATCCAAAATTCGGGGACCTAAGAAACTGTTTTGAAACATATCTAAACAAGACTCGCTACTGGAATAATCCGATATCTCATGTCGATATATTGATGATCTTAAAGAACAAGCTGGCTGCAAATGTTCGGGAAAAATTAATGACCATTCCCGAATACGATCTCGAGCATTTTCTCTCAGTGCTCGACTCAATAGACTCAATACATGAGGATGGGCAAGCCATGCCTTGTTATCATAGCGGTAATGAACACAACCCAAATGGGAGGAACAACTACGGTAACGGCAATGGCGTTGCCAACTATAATGGTTGTGTGCGTATGAATGAATGGCATCCTTATGCACCTCTGCGCCACAACGGAAATCAGTACAACCGATTTACCTATCAGCCACAGGATGCCCGAAGGTACGAAATTAAATATCAGCCACATTGGTCCTGCAATGGCCGAGGTAGGAGAAATTTAGAGAAGATTTTTATACTAGGTGACATGGAAATGCAAATTATCTGGATCGGAATCTGGAACACTGGGACCAAAGAGAGAACCGGCAGCCCGTACAGTCAAACCGAAACAACCGGGACAAGAACTGGCGAGCACGTGTACATACGGTAAACAAAGTAGAAGTGACGGGAGAAATATATGGAATATATAGAACTGCGCAGCTGCGCTTAAAGCTGAGCGTACAGTAACAACGTAGAATAACAACTACATGCAAAGCGGCTAACAGCTGACCGTAGGGGCAGAGTAATTAACATGCCAAGTTAAAATAGGTGTCACCTTTAAGGACAGCCGGCTACAGCCGAGATGCGCAAAGGCAAAATGCGCACCGCGGAGGAAACCATTTTAGAATTTAAGCGAATCGGCATCGACGGCGCACATATAACTGGACAAAATAGAAGCGATACGAAATGGAGTACGCATCAGCTGACTAGTATAACGTAAATCAGCTATACAAACAAAACGAATAGAGACATTTTTTCCGCAGTCGGAGACGATACTGTAAAGAACACCATCCTTAAGAGTATACCATTAGGTCAAGCATACGTAGTTTTAAGAAAAGGAGTGCAATTAAACTATAAGAAGAGTAGAATACGCTAAATTTGTGAACTTAACATAGGCTATTGAATGTACAAAGTAACAAATAAGTATAAGGATTAAAAGTAGAAAAGAATATCCCCAGGAATTGATCTATCAGTCTATATACAACAGGGTTAAGAGAAATGTGGAAGAGAAGTAATAACACGTTCACTTAAAAGAAAACGAATGTCACAGAACATAGAAACTAAGTGAGTTACGTACAGCACGCAAACTAGCGACGATGAGAAAGGTAGAATGAAATATATACGTAAAAAAATGCGTTTGACCGAGACGTAAACTATAAAATAACATAGCGCACAAGATTTAGCTAAAGGAGCAGTTGTGCACTTATAAAACTACATTTCTTTACAGACAACATTAGCAGTAATGGGAGAATGTATACCTACAAATCTGCTATTACAGAACTCACTTATGATAGTTGTTATTAATTACATGGTACCTTATAGGAAAAGCCTAAGCAGCAAAATAAAACTGTGAAATTTAATCGTACATCACGCATAAGATAAGCTACAAATACACAAGCAACATAATTACATGAAATTAAACAAAATAACTGAGGTAAGTATTTTATGTTTAAAAGGCAATATGGAGAAATAAATGATATTTCACTAATGGATAATACTAGGAAGTAGAGAGAGTGTGAAAGATTTTAGATTCAACTGGAGGTATTAATTACTTAATATTTGTTTGTGGTGACATACCATACATGGAGTGAAACTTGGAAGAGAATGAAAGTGTATTAGAGTAATATGAGTCTATTTAGATTTGTCAGAAGAAATAAATAAGCGGTGGTGTCAGTGTGAATGCCCCACATGTAATATTTGGGTATAATTGAAAATTATGTGGAAGATTTTTAATGTGTTACTATATGGGTATATGGCGATGAATATGAAGATGAATATTACATGGGTACCTAAGAAAGGGCCACAATGGGACGTAAAAAAGGGATAGATTATTTAGTTTTAAGTCTTAGAATGAATGGTTGTATGAGTGTGGAAAGTGAAGTATGATGATACATGTACGGTAAGTAATAGTGAAAACGAACTTCTTGAAGAAGCAGTGAAGATTAAAGAACAGACAGTGAACTCAATAGTAACAAAGGTACACGGTACATTTAACGTACACCACAGCACACTAATTTGCTACAAATACATCAGAGTGCTACCCAGGGACTCACACCTAGTGAGTACGTGGGTGGCGACCACAGGGGCCCGAGCTGAGTCCTGGCATTGCTTCCACTTACTTATACCAGGCTCTTCACTTTTATCTTTCCTATTTGGCCACCCTCGGCCAACTATTGTTCTTTTCGGACCCTGAGGGTATTAGGTTTCGAGGGCTAGGGGTCTTTCATTTCCAGCCTATACTTCTACTGAGCCGAATATCTCCCGGGATAAGGAGATTACCTTGTATCAAGTGCCAACGTCCCTCTATGAGGGCGGATAGGCGGCTAGAAGGTGGAGGAGCCACAAGGTGGCCCACGTCATAGTATGGAGAAGGCAACGGGAAACCACTCCATTAAAGACACTGGCGGGTATCCAAAGTATCAACAGCTTATGATGGAAAGCTCTTTGGTTAAATTCTCTGGAGGTAAAATAGTCCCCCATTCGGACCTCCGGGCAGGGACAACTAAAGAGATACCGAAATCAAAATGCATTAATGTAAGAAGGATAGCAATATGGAACGTCAACTCACTTCTTAAATGTGGTAAACTGGAAAACTTGAAAATGGGAATGACACTGTGGCGGTCCGGTCCGGTTTACACTATGTCGCTGTCCTGCATCATTTGGTAGCCTGTCATTACGATTTGCATATTCCTCCTCCTTCAACAACTTCTCAACCCTCTCCAAATGACTAATGAACTTACGCACATCATCCCTCGGCGCTGAAATAAGTTTATTCCGCCAGTGCATAGGCAGTTTACCTTCCAAACCCATAACAATTTGCTCTGGCTCAATTTTGTTGTTTGAGTATGACAAATTTGTCATTCACTTTAACGCGAGCTTTTTTACAATTTCCCTTCTGGGATTTAACTTTTTCCCAGCCCAGAAGCTATTTAATAACTCCATCTGTTTTTGCTTACCCCAATATTCTTTCAAAAATGCCTCTTTAAATTTATCCAAAGTATCGTACTGTTCAGTAGCAATAACCCCCCCCCCCCCCCGAGTTCTGACGTAATAAAGCCTATTTTTTTGTTTGTCTGACCACAAACTAGGTAACACACCTTCAAAACCAATCCAAAATTGTTTTAGATGCACATTTCCTGTTGGATCAAAACGTAAAAACTGTCTGTTAGTAACATGAAATTTCAGATGATTCTGCCACAAAACTACACCCACTACTGTTAATTCCATGTTTGAGGTTAGTTTCAACTTGGTATAGTCTACTTTCATGCACATCCAACCTACTTTCCACCTCTTCTACTTGGTTAGTTGGCCGAAGAACCTTTTTTTCAGCCTCATCCACTCGTTCTGAAACAGTTTTCATTCATACATTTGTCAGATTCTGAATTGATTTTGCTGGCTAACACTTTGTGATTAGTTTCACATACAGATTCTACAGCCGCTATTTTAACCTGTATTTTTTATACCTTCTTTAATTTCATCTACTCTTTGTTTGTTTCCAATAGCAACTCTATTCAAAGCCTCTGTGAATTCACCTTTTACAATGCTAACAGATCTTTTACAATCATTCTCAACTCGAGAAATTTGGTCATCTACTTTATTTTCTAATGACTTCAATTAATTTCCCCACATTTCTTTCAAAACAGCAGTCTGCTTTTCAAGTTTTTCATTAAACCCACTATTAAGAATTACTAATTTTTTCACTAAAACCACTGTCAAGTTTACTAATTTTTTCATTAAAACCACTGTCAATTTTACTAATTTGTTCATTAAAACCACTGTCAAGTTTACTAATTTTTCCATTTAAACCACTGTCAAGTTTACTAATAATTTTTTCGGTTTGTCCTTGTATAGAGCCCATTAAAGTGGCAAACATTTCCTGCATACTTCCTAGTTCAAAAAAAAATGGTTCAAATGGCTCTGAGCACTATGGGACTTAACAGCTGTGGTCATCAGTCCCCTAGAACTTAGAACTACTTAAACCTAACTAACCTAAGGACATCACACACATCCATGCCCGAGGCAGGATTCGAACCTGCGACCGTAGCAGTCGCACGGTTCCGGACTGCACGCCTAGAACCGCGAGACCACCGCGGCCGGCTACTTCCTAGTTCCATTTTTGGCATCACTGTTTCTTGTTTACCTTGTTCCACCGGCACTATACCAAATTTGGTATTCACATTTAATACATTTGATTCAGTAACATTCCCAACACTATTATCACACACCTGATCGTTACTGAGTTCATGCTTAACGTCACTTTTTGAATTAGTACTATACCCACTAGTTGCTTTAACAGACATACTTGAAGCAGACTCAATTCCACTGTCCATAAATAGCATAGAAATATCGTCAAAAACATCCCCTTTTATTTTAACATCTACTCCTTCTCTCTGTTCAGGTGTGCTTGTGTGTGAAGCACTCACACTGAATAAAAGTTCTTCCTCCTTCACCGTATTCACAAAATCTTTACCACATGCCTTGTTTCTCAGTCTTTCAGTACACACAGACAACAGATGTAACAAAGTTGACTTATCTTTTGTCAAATGCTGCAGCCTCGGCGTGTTGAAACTGCGGGTCTGACCCCCTGCGGCTGTCGTAACAGTTTCCGGGCCCCCGCTCGTCGTGTAGGCTGGCCGCGCTGCCCGTTGTACTGCTCGCCGCCACCGCTAACAGGCCATCTGCTGCTTCGCTGCGCTCCTGTCGCTACTGCAGCCGTTACGTATCATCTTCTTTCTTGCAACTCCAGCAATTCGAAACGGGTTCCGTTGAAACTTCTGCTAGTACTGGTTCACTAAATTCTTTCACTAACGTTCACTGTTCGGTCCATCAAAATATATCTCTCGACCGCGGATTCAAAATACTACGGCTTTAGTGCTTCCCGGCACCGATTAACCACGTGCGGCGAAGCGGTTCTCTCCGTCCCTTTACGACGGACCTGCACCTACCTGTGAACATTGTCTCAGCAGATCATCAGTAGGAAAACCGAGTGAAACCTACTGTACATCGACGTGAACGAGGCTGCAACTAAAGTCACTAATTTACGTTTCGGGAGAAACACGAAATGAAAGGTTGGAAATTTTGTCCTGAATTAATATATTCTGAATCGTAGGTGAACAAATATCACTGCCAAGCCTGTGCTAGTCTTAACACAGTCACTCACAATCCCTTTCAGTCACGTTAGCAAGTTTATGGTGTTGCATTTCCCGAAAATGTAATAGCTACAAAAATACTGATTGTTGTTGATTGAGAATGCTCGCCAAATATTAAGTCTGTCGGTACCAAATGCAGTCACAGTTTTTAGCCACCGGCCTGCTCAATACGCCACGCGGAATTTATGTCATTTCTCGTCCCAAAATTCACTTAAAAATTCCGAAATTTCTACACACAAATCGGAATAATTATGCCGTCCCTTTCCAAGACTTTTGATGTATGAAACACTGCTAGATCCGGCAACTTATCATTTCCATCGGAACTACTACTACACACGTCCGATCTGTTTCATGGCTAGGCTTCCCAATCTTCTCTAGAATACTCTCAGTCTTCTCTACCAGCAGAGAAAAGGCGTGCGAAGAATGTTGCTTTACCATTGGTCTGTTTACTCAACAGCCAATAGCAAAACAACATTCTCCCGCGTCAGTCCGCGCTTTTCATTAATAACCAATGGCAAAGTAGTGAACCTAACGGCTGCCCCTTTTACCGACGTAATTATCTCATATGCTGCAGTTTTGTTTATACATAAAGTTATTTACTATTGTTATTTATACCTGAATTAACTTTCCCTTTACCATACTTTACAAGACTATTCTACAAATATCCCCTTTGTTCATATCCACACTTCTTCGAAATGTTCCCACACTAAATCCTACTACGTAACTCGTTAAATAATTATCTTCATATTAACCTTAAATCACATTCACGCATCATTCATACTGCTAAAACACATTTATAACATTTTACATACAGAAAAAGAAATAATAACACTTTATGAACATACTAGAACAGTTTATGAAAAAACATTCTATTACTTTAGTGCACTCTAGTGGGCACAATCGAAACTAAAATCACAGTCCCCCTATCCAGTATTGTCCTCTATCGGCTGACACATAAACTAAGTGCGCGTCCAGTCTCATGTCACCATCTATCACTTTCAAGCTCTGAGACACATCTTCCACTTAACCGCCTCCCAGGCAGGATCCTTATACGGCGCTACGCCTAAAAACGAATGGATATTGATGTACTGGGAGTCTCAGATACGAAATGGCCAAACGCTGGTGACTTTTGGTCAGGGGATTACAGAATCATACATACTGGAACAGCACAAGACAATCCCGGGTTTGCAGGAGTGGGAATTACCCTCAAAAGAGATTGGGTTAAGAGTAAAAGGATTTGTTCAACATAGTGAGAGGGTAATTTATGTCAGATTGGAAACTAAGCCAAGAGACACAATCATAATCCAAGAATACACGGCAACTACGGGGCACGAGGATGATGAAATCGACATGATGTATGACCACCTTGAACAAGTAATTGGCAAAATTAAAGGAGCTGGAAACCTTGTCATCATGGGAGATATGAATGCCGTTGTTGGGGAAGGTAAAGAACAGGGTGTGGCAGGAAATTTTGGATTAGGATTAAGAAATGAAAGAGGGGATAAACCTGTAGAATTCTGCCAAAGAAATAAACTTTGCATTACAAGAACCTTCTTTAATCATCATCCAAGAAGAAAATATAGTTCGAAAATGCCTAGAGACATTAACAGATATCCAATTTACTTCATATTAGTGTAGCAAAGATTTAAAAACCAAGTTAAGAACAGCAGATCATATCCAGGCTGTGATGTGGAAAGTGACCACATACTCGTTATGATGACGACTGAACTAAACTTCAAGAACATTAAAAGAAGCAGTACATGCAAATGGGATTTGATAAACCTAAAAAATGAAAATACACTGAAGCACTATCAATTAGAAACAGACAATAAAACAAATACAGAGGGCTCCAATGACATCCAAAGCAGCTGGGGAAAAATAAAAACTGGTATTTTCGAAGCAGCAGAAGAAGTAATAGGAAAAGAAAGGAGAGAGAAAAGGTAGGAATGGATCACTAATGACCTACAAAATATGATGAATGGAAGAAGGAAAATAAAAAAATTCTGTGAAGAGGGAAGACCAAGAGAAATACAAGTCTGAAAAACAGAATCAACAGAAAGGCAAACCGAGCAAGAGGAAAATACCTTGATGATCTCTGTATTTCAGTTGAGGGCAACATGAGTAAGGGAAATACTGACAAGGCCTATAAATGTGTGAGACATTTCTTTGGAGACAGAAGAAACAAGTGTAGGCCTGTGATGGATGAAAATGGCAATATGCTGGATGACGGTGATGAAGTTGCTAGAAGATGGAAACAATATATAGGAAAACTGTACAGCGGACCAGAAGTGTCTGAAAACATCATGGAAGAAGAAAAAGAAGTAGATGCACACAACATAGCTGAACCTATATTAAAGGAAGAGTTTGAACTAGCTCTGAAACAATAGAAAAACAAGAAATTGCCAGGTATAGACAATATCCCAGCTGAATATCTGAAATCTGGAGGAGCAAAACTGAATCAGGAGTTGTATAATCTTGTTTGCAACATGTACAGCAGACTTTGAGAAAAACATTATGATCCCCATTCCAAGAGAGGCAAGTGCTACAAGATGTGAAAATTATAGGACGCTCAGCCTAGTTGCTCACCCCTCTAAAATACTAACCTCAATTATCCTAAATCGCATAGAAGTAAAAGTCGAAGCTACGCTCTCCGGAGACTAGTTTAGATTCCGGAAAGATAGAGGAACCAGAGAAGCAATATTTGCTCTAAAACTAATAATAGAGAAACGTCTAGATAAGAACCCGACAACATACATAGCTTTCGTAGATGTAGAGAAAGCCTTTGATAATGTTAAATGGGACAAGATGTTTGAGGTACCCAAAAAGTAGGAATAGACTATAAAGATAGAAAAATGACATGGAACCTGTACAAAAACGAGACAGCAGTTACCCCTGAACGGACAAATCATGATGAGGTTCAGATACTGAAAGGTGTCCGACAAGGTTGCGCACTATCCCCTGTTATCTTTAACGTATACATTGAAGAGGCGCTGAAAAAAAGGCAGGGAAAATTCACAGACAGGTGTAGTAATTCATGGCCAACGAATAGATATGATAAGATATGCCGATAAGCATAAACAAAAGTAATGCCATGCGACCAAAAACATCAAGTGAAAGTCCAAGTTCATGTAGGCAATGAACTGCTTGAACAAGTTGATGAATTTACTTATCTGTGCAGTAATACTACCAGGGATGGAAGGAGAAAAGCAGAAGTGGGAAGTAGAATTGCTCAAGCAAAGGCTGCTTTTAACAAGAAGAAAAACATCTTAACATCTAAGAGCATCAGCCCTGAAATCAGGAAATGATTTTTGAAATCATATGTGTGGAGTGTGGCATGCTGTGGGTGTGAAAGGACTCTCGGGACAGAGGAAGACCAGAAGCTAAATTCTTTTGAAGTGTGGTGCTATAGACGTATGCTCAAAATAAAATGTATCGACAAGGTCACAAACGTAGTGGTTCTGGAAAGAGCAGGCGAAAAGAGAAGCTTCTGAAGTTTGGTTGTTAAAAGAAGAGTGCAATTTACAGGCCATCTATTAAGACATAAAGGACACCTGGACACAATCATAGACGGATACGTCGAGGGAAAAAGACCAAGAGGAAGACCACGGCTGAGGTACAGGGATCAAATCGTGAAAGATGTGAGATGTAACACCTATAAAGAAATGAAGAGAAAAGCTGAAAGACGCACAGAATGGAGACAGGCTGCCATTGTAGCTGTTGCAAACCAATCCTTGGATTGACCACCACAGAAGAGAGAAGACATCAGAATGAAAAAACTTCGTATGGAAACTATTTCCTTAGCGACTTACTATTACAGCTTGAGCAACCGTAAAGTGAATATAAATGAAAATATGATATACAGCTCGTACGATGGATGAACACAAAATGCAGTGAAACAATATTTTCTACACTGAGTTCTTGACACACGCAGAAGTAAAAGCTGTACATTTAGCATAAACATCTTCTTCTTTAGCGGCATGAATTATTTATGGAATTACACATGACAAAAATACAGTGAAATTACCGGTCGCATGTTACGAAGGTAAACATGTATTTGGCTTCGCATCAATAAGGCAGATATACAGCTTGTAATATGTGTACATGAATGTGAAATATTACGACGATTAACAAGCAGTGATGAAGTCAGGATTGTCTAGGGATAAAACATTCCCCATACTCGCTCACAAACGAGCACATGTAAATATTGTTCATAGCATGAAGATTTATCAAATGCCAAGGATAGAATAAGTACACTAACGACGCACTACAAGTATAAATCCTAGAAGATGCTTGATCTTTGAAGCAGACCCTAGCAAATCCTTTTTTTTTCATATAGTGAATAATGCTTGAACCTATCTTCTATGTGTAGTTGTGAAGGTATAAATGCGCAGGAGGTCGGCTCTGCAAGTCGAGAAAAGAAAATGAAAATATTCAGAATAAATACCATATTCCTTCTAATTTACATATTGGTGCGTAAGATGTGCTTGTCATTAAGTCCATATATGAAATGTGAATGTGAATTGTACATTTATTTGTCAACTCTTTTACGGTCAATGTCTACGTCTACGTAATATCTATGTACTATTTTGTATGTGTAGTTGTGAAGATAAAAATGTGCAGGAGGTCTGTCCTGCAAGAAAATAAAATATAATGCAAATATTCAAAAAAAGTGCAAGACTGCTTCTAATTTACATATTAGTGTGTAAGATGGTGCATGTCATGGAGTCCATGTATGAAATTTGAATGTGATTTGTATATTTATCTTTCAACTTTATTACTGTCAGTGTCTACGTCTGTGGTGTGTGGTATTTTATTCTTGAAGGAGAACTATTTATGTGTGTATGTATGCGAAATGAGTGAAATACTCGCACGTGTGAAGTGATACAAAAATAGTAAGGCCTCATAATAGTAAAAATAATGGCAGAGCCTTGATAAGAGTAAGCGCTACAGTCTAGCGAAAAGAATAGAGTGAGTGTGGTGCGTGTGCGACGGAAAAATCAGAGGAAATCCGTATAACCACTAATTGATGTGTGAGGTCCGCCGTACTACAATGCACAACGGAAGACAATGCAGAAATCCTGCAGTGCGCCCCTTACCTACAATTTCACTGGGAGAAAACTTCGTCCAGGTGGGAGATGAGGTATTGGAGTTCTTCAGGTTGAGCGTTGGAGCTGAATCCGTCGAATCAAGTCTCCGGACTGGAGGGCATACACAACACCGACTTAATAATCCTTGAGTGACATTACAATGGATTCGCTGGCAATGCTATAGCTCACGTGGCACTTGCGCCACTGCGACGAGCGCGTGAAACAATGAGCTGTTGCCGGCGGTAAGTACAGCGAACAATGAGATAGCGTGTCGCCGAAAGGACACCTCCTCGGAATTGCCAATTAACCGATAGCAAGTGAGAAAACAACTTTAAAAACAGACTGGAAGGACAGTTTAAGAAATTTTAATTTTTTCCCCTTTTCACACCATACGGATTAACAAATGTAAGGACAAATAACAAACCTAGATGGTAGCACAACATGGACTCGCAGTTATGTAATTTTAAGTACATGTGAATGTATGTATGTGTATGAATTTGCAATGGACAAAGATATCAAGCTTTAGAAACATACTTGTAGTAGCGTAAGGGTATTGACTTGCACCAAGTGACCAAATTAAGAAACCTCAATGTAAATAAAGCTACTGTATTCTGTCTCCCTAAATAAATAGACAAATTTCCGACAGTATACGGTAGGGGTCAGTTGTGATGTACCTTTTGCATTTCTTGCTTTTATGTTCTCGTTTTCTTTAAAGACAAAGAGAAAATGTGAAGCGGCATCCCAGCCTAGAGGCTGCACCTACCCTCATATATTTTTGATTTTCAACTGTTAAAGAACATAAGATGTTTTTCCTGTTCCTCGGCAAGAGGAGGACTCGCTCTCTGTTAATGAATAAAGGTAGACGCAGGTCATTTTTGAGCGAAATCGACGGTAACTATTTTGGGTATGAGAATAAGTTAAGAGTCTGTATTTTTGATGTATGTAGAAGAAATATTGCAGTCATATTTCATCAGTGAAAAATTGTGTTATTATTCCAAGTAGTATTGTAATATAAGAAAATCCAAGAAGCCCAGCTGTGTACTTCTGAGCTACTATAAAGATCCGATTACAAAAAGAATGAGGAACATGGTCAAGATTTGGTAGGTGGATACGGTGATAGGACGTAGTATTATTAATTGTAAAGCTATACCTACAACAAGAGGTAATCTGGTCCTAATATGAAAAGATTATTCATAAATTTTCAGGCATTGCTCAGGTTATTGTGCTTGTCCGAGTCGCCGATAGATTGCTCTCATTATCTCCATGTATCTAAGCATATATTATTATTTATTATTATATTATAGTACATCTCCTTTGCTAACCGACGTCGGCGGTTCTCCTCTGTCTTTGGTTGCGGCCGGATGACGCAATGACCCAATCTAGTGATTCTATATGACATGCTGAATCGTCCACCATGTTTTCCCCCATCTCAGAAATGTTTACCTTGTGGGTGGTTAACATAATCAAGCAACGTTTTTCATTATTGCTTATAATATATTTAGAGATACATATTTGAAGTGAACCGAACAGTAATTAACGTCTATATAGATATTTAGAATGCCGTTTTGGTATGACAGAAAAATCAACTTGTAATAATACACAGCTATAACAATGGAGGCTCGGAACTGGCGTCGTAGTTTGTATGTATTAAATATAATAAGTTAATAACTCGTTATCAGTGCTTCAAACACGGGTGTTAAGCTGTGAAAACCTTTGGCTATTTATTGGTTTTGCCTGTGTATAGCCAATTGTAAGAGATGAATTTATTTTCCGTTCAAAGGATGTATTTTAAGAAAGGGGAAAGTACAATTTCATCTTACAGCGAAACCAATTTTTATTAATAGTTTCATCTATCATTTAACCAGTATCCATTTTATGTACTTCGTGATAGATTTGTTGCTTGCTGAGTTGGGTTAAAAGCTTTATTCGGTGAAGATTGTGTTATTTGTGGAAGTTCCCACAAAATGGCAAATCCGCTATAAAAATGTCTGAATTATCACTCGTTTTACCATCCCTGCATAAGTAATGGGGTTAAGTATTTGTGTATGTATGTTTATTATAAGACTATAAATACATGAAAAATATTCTCCTTCACTTCCCCAGTTGCGAATATATCTGAGTGATCGAGAAATTTTGAGACGAACCACTTCAGTACAGTTTCCGACTGGGAAGGATCGCAGTTGCGTGCAACTGGTTCCATGATTAAAACAACTTTTAATAACATATATTTACGATACACAGTTGAGCGCCAGGTGATTCCCAGTTGTCACTCCGGCAGTCTACGGTCCATATATTTCTTCACTCGGGGTCACTAGGAAATCTAATCATGCGAATACCATTTTTGCAATAGATTTCGCAGTTCATAGCTGAGCAGCCACCCATATTTACAACGAATTCTTCCATACATTTAATTAGAAATGTCCACTCGGTTTGTTACTCGCATGTAAACAATTACAGGGTGTTTCAAAAATGACCGGTATATTTGAAACGGCAATAAAAACTAAACGAGCAGCGATAGAAATACACCGTTTGTTGCAATAAGCTTGGGACAACAGTACATTTTCAGGCAGACAAACTTTCGAAATTACAGTAGTTACAATTTTCAACAACAGATGGCACTGCGGTCTGGGAAACTCTATAGCACGATATTTTCCACATATCCACCATGCTTAGCAATAATATGGCGTAGTCTCTGAATGAAATTACACGAAACCTTTGACAACGTGTCTGGCGGAATGGCTTCACATGCAGATGAGATGTACTGCTTCAGCTGTTCAATTGTTTCTGGATTCTGGCGGTACACCTGGTCTTTCAAGTGTCCCCACAGAAAGAAGTCACAGGGGTTCATGTCTGGCGAATAGGGAGGCCAATCCACGCCGCCTCCTGTATGTTTCGGATAGCCCAAAGCAATCACACGATCATCGAAATATTCATTCAGGAAATTAAAGACGTCGGCCGTGCGATGTGGCCGGGCACCATCTTGCATAAACCACGAGGTGTTCGCAGTGTCGTCTAAGGCAGTTTGTACCGCCACAAATTCACGAAGAATGTCCAGATAGCGTGATGCAGTAATCGTTTCGGATCTGAAAAATGGGCCAATGATTCCTTTGGAAGAAATCGCGGCCCAGACCAGTACTTTTTGAGGATGCAGGGACGATGGGACTGCAACATGGGGCTTTTCGGTTCCCCATATGCGCCAGTTCTGTTTATTGACGAAGCCATCCAGGTAAAAATAAGCTTCGTCAGTAAACCAAATGCTGCCCACATGCATATCGCCGTCATCAATCCTGTGCACTATATCGTTAGCGAATGTCTCTCGTGCAGCAATGGCAGCGGCGCTGAGGGGTTGCCGCGTTTGAATTTTGTATGGATAGAGGTGTAAACTCTGGCGCATGAGACTATACGTGGACGTTGGCGTCATTTGGACCACAGCTGCAACACGGCGAACGGAAACCCGAGGCCGCTGCTGGATCACCTGCTGCACTAGCTGCGCGTTGCCCTCTGTGGTTGCCGTACGCGGTCGCCTTACCTTTCCAGCACGTTCATCCGTCACGTTCCCAGTCTGTTGAAATTTTTCAAACAGATCCTTTATTGTATCGCTTTTCGGTCCTTTGGTTACATTAAACCTCCTTTGAAAACTTCGTCTTGTTGCAACAACACTGTGTTCTAGGCGGTGGAATTCCAACACCAGAAAAATCCTCTGTTCTAAGGAATAAACCATGTTGTCTACAGCACACTTGCACGTTGTGAACAGCACACGCTTACAGCAAAAAGACGACTACAGAATGGCGCACTCACAGACTGCGTTGTCTTCTATATCTTTCACATCACTTGCAGCGCCATCTGTTGTTGAAAATTGTAACTGCTGTAATTTCGAAAGTTTGTCCGCCTGAAAATGTACTGTTGTCCCAAGCATATTGCAACAAACGGTGTATTTCTACCGCTGCTCGTTTAGTTTTTATTGCCGTTACAAATATACTGGTCATTTTTGAACACCCTGTATGAATATCCTATACTTCGAGAAAAAATATAGCGGACAGTTCAGGTCATGTTACAGGATTCTTAAACCAAGCATTGCACAGATACGTTTAGTAGGTCCTGCTTGATGATACTGTTTCAGTTTGAAATTCAGAGAACTACATTTTTACGACTGAGGATGTATCAGTTGTTAGGAGAAGTAACTCTCGGCTCAGGGATATGCCTTGGAGCAAAACTTGTTGCCAGTGGAAATAGATATCATCATATATCTAAATCCAGGTATGAAAATAAGGACTGTACGCTGCGACGTCTAATTGTTATCTGCTAATGATAATTCGTAGTAAATTCTTGCGAGAAAAATATGTCACTAATGACTTCACACATGAGTGATGACAAACAAATTGACACCAATGACGAAATGCCTTTCTCCTTTTTACCGAATATATGCTTTCCAGGGTTCTCGATGTATGAAGCTGTACGTTCATGTTAGCATGGGTAATACTTTCACAGTAATACAGCTAGCTGGATGTAGAGCAAATTTAGAAAAAAGCAACAAAAGACGGAAAATTTAATATTTTAGTATCCATAGTTGCTGGAATAATACATTAGTTATGCTACTTCAGTTTTATATCTGATCTATTTTCTCTTGTTAATGACTTTCAGCTTAAAATTTGCTTCAACTTCAGCTGAGGTTACATAATTTGTACTCCAAAGCAATAGTTTTCCCTCATAGATCTTTCAGTGTCACAAGACAGTCTCCAAACGTTAACCACGCAACCAAAAGCTGACGCATGGTTACGTTACCTCGTGTGTTCAGTATCACATGTCTCTAAATAGCAGCGGCGTTTGCGCTGAGTTGAATTGAGTGCTAACAGACAAACAACACTGCGTGAAAAACCGCAGAAGCCAGCTCAACCGAGGGCAGCTCAACGAACGTATCCGTAATAACACTCAATTTGTCACAGTAACATTGAGTTTTGGAAGCGTGACCCTACCTTGTACTGTTCAACCGAGCTGGCTAGTGTGCTCAAGGTAACATACGATCACCGATGAAACTTTGTCCGCCATGTACTTGTAGTTTCTCTGTGCTATTCTGCCTATTTCTCTCCTTTCACTAGGTCCACCTCTTGGTTTAGATGTTTAGTGAGGGACGGATTTATACATCCAGTTACCTTAGTGTTTATTTTACATTATATATAGTTTTATGACTGTTGGCTCGCGTATCCACCTACTTTTATGTAAGTTTATCTTAGTTTTAGTTCACGTTGTACGTGTAGCCGTGCAAAACATAAACATGTACTTTTCTTCTATTCGTTTCTAATTAATTCGTTTTCCTGTTTTTGTTGACAGTATGAAGACGCCTAAAAGGGGTGAAACGCGCCATTGACATTAAATATTTTCACAACCGAGACTATTTTTGCTCTGAACCACTTTTAAAATAGTTGCTATAACAGTCTGCCAAAATGGAACGGAAAAATTTTAACTCTATTCTTTCTCCTCTCTGTTATTTCAGTTATGGAGGCCACATTCTCCTGTAACCGTTTCTTCTGTTCCTTCCCGCAGTACATACATCAAGGTCTACTAGATTTTCATATCTCTATACACACTGATTTACTCTTTCAGTATCCTGATTTAATTTATCTGTCTGTTGATACTCTGCTACGACGCCGGCATGTGTATCTGAACTACTGTTGTGGGTGTTGATTTGCTGTCAATTCTAATGAGAACAGCCTCGTCACTGAACTGTTCACAGTAGCTCACTCTGCCCTACCTTCCTATTTATAACGAATCCTACTCTCGTTGTTGTGTTGGCAGAAGAGCCAACACCGTGTTACTAGTAGAGGCCGAAATGCATGCGTTTTAGCTCACGCAGGCTGGCGTGAGGAGGGAAGAACTATACTGACGTGACGTCTGGAACGTGACAAGGAATTTGAATTCAGGAAGCGGACGTAAACTCGGTAAGATGAAAATAATTGCCATCTGCCATTACTTGTGTGGGTGCGAATCTATCATAACTGTGCTTTGTTCTCCATTTCCGGGAGTCGGAATCCATGCGGTATTCTAACCTGGCAGCTGGTATACATCTGTTTCGGACTGGTCTGTTTAAAATATCAAGCGAGTAGCATGGGTTGGGTTTTCGACTATACGTAGAGTAACTTATTGCATATCTGGTTGAATGCATATCTATTATTCAAGAACATTGGTAATACAAACTTCTAGAAACTCTTTTTAAAACCAGAGAACTATATTTACTCAATTTTCTTGACTTCGAGTTTTGGTATGATTGATAAAGTAACAGTGGAATTATGTGACTGCAGTTTTATTGATTTTGAATTGAACATTAAATATAATTCTATCCTTTGGGCTCAGAATTCCACACTTGGAATTAATTACCTTCATCTAACACACGTAGGTTCCTTTACTGTAACATAACGAGATTCTCTCAAAATTTGATTGTTCTGTCATTTATACTATTAAAATTTAAGTCGCCTAATCCTGTTCTGTTACACCGTTACGACGGATTGAATGATTATATAGTATTCTCAACACTTTCACTTCGTAAGGCTTTTGTTGTTATTTCCTTCACGTGGAAATTATCAACACTAAAAGAAGGAAGAAAGGGGACTTCTGTACCACTGACAGTTAGGCAATAAGAGTTAAACTACCACTGATTCAAGAAGGTCATGATTTAAATAGGACTTATCTTCCTCAAAAGAACCATTCTTACTGCAAAACCTTGTGAAACTGAAGTTGCCCCTTCCAATAAGTGCATCCGTTTTTTATTCGTGTCATGATGATACCTAAGCATCAAAATATAAAAATGCACATGTGTTTGTATGGAATTTAATGGGCTACCAGTGGTTATCTAAACGCCATTATCTATGTGTATACTCCGTAGAATATGTTGATTTCATTCTTACACTGTAATTCGTCAAGATTCTTCAGCTCCACGTATTGTTCGAAATTAATTTCTTGATTTCAGGTGTGTTGGTTATAGGGCTTAACCAATAGTGACACATGAAAATTTGTACCGGACTAGGATTCGAACCCGTTCATCCCACTTCTCGCGAGCAGTCTCCTTAAGCTCTTCTCCTAAAACGGGCATTCTGCGGAACGACTCAAACTTCCGTATGTCATACTGTCTACACCCTTATATCGTAGTCCACTAAACTCATCATCTAATGCTTTTTCTGAGTCCCGGATAATGGATAATGAGGCGACAGAGTATCGGGGTTAAGTGTTGTTATCTTCGTATGTCCACCTGAACATGTAGTACTCACACACACAGGTCTGAAAGAAAACACACTTTTCATGATCCTCAGGTGTACGAAAGACTTCGAAATTGATTTGCTGACTGCGAAATTTTTGACTGCACATGTATTGGTATAGGCCTACTCCGCAAACGTGACATATGAAAATTTGTGCTAGACCAGGACTCTAAACTAGATTTCCCGCTTATCGCGAGCGGCGTCTTAAACACTTTGGGTTTCCGGGTAAGTTTCCCGAGCCAACCCAAGTTTCAAAATGTCACATCGTCAACTCCTTTATATCGCAGTCCACTAAGAGCACCCGACGATAACAACATTGGTCTCGATTCATCTCCCTGTCGCGGGAACCAAAGAAATGTTACGATCTTTAGGTGCCGAATTTAGTTGACAACGATATAAGGATGGTTCAAATGGCTCTGAGCACTATGGGACTCAACTGCTGTGGTCATTAGTCCCCTAGAACTTAGAACTACTTAAACCTAACTAACCTAAGGACAGCACACAACACCCAGCCATCACGAGGCAGAGAAAATCCCTGACCCCGCCGGGAATCGAACCCGGGAACCCGGGCGTGGGAAGCGAGAACGCTACCGCACGACCACGAGATGCGGGCGATATAAGGATGTACAAGTAGATAGCTTGATTTGTGAAAGATTTGGTCGGTCCGAGGACCGTGCGCGGATAGATAGTAGCGCTCCGACTGTGGCAGGAGGAAGGTGTCTGCGCCAACGCTCAGGTCTGCGAAATTAAACATCGCTAGTGAGGGTAGGTATCCTGACCTGTAATTTTGCTCGCTTGCAGCGCGACAGAACGACTACTGACGAAATACACTCCGACATTTTCGTTCCCTTTCGGTTTTCAAAGGTGTGAAGTAACAGACATCGATTACTGGGTCCACGACACGGGATGTTGATGTATCAGGATTTCAGGACGATTTATTAATGAACGCGGGTTATGTCAAATTAAAGGATGATGAAGATTGTTTCGGAATCATACAAGAGAAGGGCGACAGTGAAGATTCGAGGTCACTCAGTAGCGACATAGTAAAGGTTAACTTTTCCTATTGCATGACTGGGTTTGAGATTAGTGAGAAAGTATAATCGGCCGTTTGAAACGAAACATACCAAAGTGGTACACTTTCAAAATATGGTACAGTGTTACAGGTTCAGTCTGAGAAATGTTCAAGTAATACGTACTTAATTGTAGACAACGGAGCAAACGCCGTCAAAATAGACCTAACAAACACATACACTCGTATACCATGATACAGTGTTACACTTTCACAATATGGTACAGTGTTACTGGTTCAATCTGAGAAATGTTCAAGTAATACGTACTTCACTGTGGACAACGGAGCAAACGCGGTCAAAATAGACCTAAAAAACACATACATTCGCATACCATGATACAGTGTTACATTTTCACAATATGGTAAAGTGTTACTGGTTCAGTCTGAGAAATGTTCAAGTAATACGTACTTCATTGTGGACAACGGAGCAAACGCGGTCAAAATAGACCTAAAAACACATATACTCGTATACCATGATACAGTGTTTTAGGGCTTTAGTAATCTATGAGGGATAGCCGAGATATGCGTGAAGTTTGGTTCTTCAGACCATTTCAAAGGCCACATGTCACTCTAGTAGGCAAGTCAGGGAAACGTTCAAAGCAGAATCTCCAAAGGAACCGTCAATAGCAAAACCTTTCAGACTTACGCTAGAAAGCCCAGTACAGGTCTCCAATGTCAAAAACCTGTGTAACCTTACGCTCATGAACCTGCCAAAATCACAGTTATCATGTGTTTGCTCGTTCCTCCCCTTTTCATGCACCCACATCGCAATACGACTGCTTACCGTGCCACATATTCGCCTCGTTGCTAAAGATGGAACTATTACTAAATTTGGAAGCCTGGTGTGTTCCGCCCCTGCGAACCAACAATTGCTCCACATCACCTACATCAAACAAAAATAAAGGAAGTGTTTCTTCCTATATGTAAACGAATTTATAAAAATTAGTATAGCTTTTATAAATGAATTTCTGTTTTCTTATTCACTAACCTGCCAAAACATCTTAGAAGTCACTTACTTACGACGATGTACATGTGCTTGTTCGAGGGTCATGTTGCTATGTAGCTGAAGCCCTCGTTTCATACCTATATGAATGTATGTTTGTTTGTATGTGTGTGTGTGTGTGTGTGTGTGTGTGTGTGTGTGTGTGTGTGTGTGTGTGTGTGCGTGTGTTTGTATGTGTGTGTGTGTGTGTGTGTGTTGATAGTATAGATGTGCAAATACTGAAAGTTCCAGTCTTTTTGTACATTTGACGCTGTGTGCGCAAATTTCGGATGAAATCTTCCAACAAGAGAGACATTTAGTGGAATGTAAAACATAGTGGCATGTCGGACGCCTGTAAGTTACATTAGTTACATAATTCTGATATGTGCTGACTGGCCATTTTCATTTTAAAAGTCAGTAAAATGTTTATAACTGTGAGGTCTACGTATGGGTTGGTTGTCTTAAAAGCCTTCGGATTCGTCCACTTCCTAGAAAAAGGACGTGGCATGATGTTATGATAGAAAGGGTCTGTAGCACCTGATATCATGATAAAAAGTCATATGTGGACGCGTTGTGTGACGCCACGAGGGTTCAATGGCGTTCAGAGTATCTCAAAGGCCCCATAGCCATATTACTGGTGATTTTCTCAGTGGGTCTGACTGATTTGTAGTCATGAGTAAAAATTTGAAGTGATTTAAGTACTACAGAAAATCTGACTTCCCCACGTCTTCAGTATGGTAACGTGATCTATGTTAATAAGAGTTGTGAAATGATTTTCCGGAATGATGATGCATGGCTAAGTAGTCTAAGAAGTTTCATATGCCCCGCAAGTGTATTATGCATTTATGTTTTTTTCACTAGTTCCTTATCTACAAAATTAAAAATAACATTTAGGATTTTCTGACATATTCCACATCTTTGAGTACCATTTCTGTTAGGATCGTAGAAGGAATATTAGAAATATTTGGGGTGGAAATATGTATTTTGTATTCTTACTTGATGACGTGCTTTACATACTTGAGGATCTTCTATTCCTTTATGATACAAGTAGTACATCTAATCTAATGGGAAACAAGTGAGGTAGAAAAAAGGAACGAAAGACAGAAGCATACCGAATAAAGTTAGAAGCCCTCACTGACACTGTGACTCAAATAGGAACACAGCAAGCCAGATGATGAAACGTGCTAAAGCTGCTGCTATTTATTAGCCTGATAACTGAGAACAGAAGAAAAATGGTAAGTAAAAATATAATAGAATTAGTCCTGATTAGTCCTGATATGACTCGAGCCACAAAGTGGAGATATAAGAGAGTAACTAAAATATCTCATTAGCTTTACGAAGCAGCTCATGTGTTACTCTTCTTACGGAAATAAATTCCTAGAGATTTACTGTAATGTTGCGCTGACGAGGATGAGAGGATAGAGAAACTGACCGTTTTTACTTTCAGAAGTAGAATAAATATTTGCATTTTCTAAAGAGTGGCTGCCTGCAGAGGATATCTGTTTCATTTTGTTTCGCGACAACACGTTCTCTGTATTATTGTATATAACATTAAGCTCTGCGGGCATCACGATTAAAATTGAATTCCCAATGACAAGACAACGAAAAAGCCAATGATGGGAACACTCAAAAAAATTCAGCTGCCCGATCTGAACATCCATAGGAAACTTTTTAATTACGCTACCAGTTGGAAAAGTCCCCGCGAAACTAATAAATGTGCTTAGCTGCTCGAAGGTAGGGTAATAAAGTACGTTCGCCCTTTAATTGGTTTTAGAAAAATCACCTCATCAGTTTGCAAAGAGAAACATTTTATCCTCTGAATCCAGTTCTCCGATGAGAAAGAAAATCAATGTTACGAGTATAATACAATGCGTGCCAGCCATGACTTTTATGTACGTACTTTGTTACAGTAACTAGCAGTACGACATTTGCACCTGTCTCTTCATTTGACAGACTGATAGAAACTTATAAAGGCTGTTTTCATTCCGTTCCCGTAAACAATGAAATCACCGTACTTCATACCTTTGAAGAATTAATTGACAACCTTCGCTGTTAGCGGGTGTGTCGATGAAAAACAGAAGATTTAAATACAGCCATTCTTGAAGAGCCTTAGCTTATGTGCCTATACAGGAAGCCGTCCGCCTGA
Source organism: Schistocerca cancellata (assembly GCF_023864275.1). NCBI lineage: Eukaryota > Metazoa > Arthropoda > Insecta > Orthoptera > Acrididae > Schistocerca > Schistocerca cancellata. Next base: position 635,058,063 of record NC_064631.1, on the reverse strand, counting down.
TACAGTATTTAACATCACGTTGTCACTGAATTTCACCTAGATGATGAGAAGGCTAAACGTTACGTTCAAGGAATGTGCTGTAGTTAAATGGAATGAATGAAATGTAAATTACTCAGAGTGTTATTGTGTATTAGGAATGTGTTATTTAATCAGATGGACCTATGCCATTTCATATCCGTAAATGTTTCGAGCGTCATCTTTGGACTAAATTCTCTCCATTACTATTTCCACACTTAGATAATGCGCTATATTGTTTATGAAGCACATGAATAACAAATACATTACAAACCAACAGAACAGTGAATGCTACAGTCTCTGTCAACATCGCCAAATCAGTAGTACAACTTTTATCGATATTCGGTTTTCTTTTATTCACTAAAATATTTACAGACCATGTGCATCCCCAGCAGTAGCTTAAATCAAATCATATGTCACGCAGTATACTTGCGTCTTGACACAGCGTCCTAAGCCTTGCTGTAAATATGAATTTTGACATCATTTAACAATGTTTTTTATGTAATTAGATTTATTGACTGGTTTCATGGGGACCAACATGTTCTCTCCCGTGATAGCCTTTTCAACTCAGAGTAGACCTTCACCCAACTTCAGCGATTAGTTGTTTGGCTCCTTCCGGTATCTATCTTTCAATACACTTTTTTTCTCTACTGCATCCTTTAGTACCATCGCAGTTCTCTCTGATGCCCTAACACGGGTCCTACCAGTCTTTCCCTTCTTATAGATGGCCTCCTAAGTCTTCCAGCATAAGAAGACAACCTCATTCTGCCGACGGTCTTGTGAAATTGGACACTGGAGCTGACAGATGAGGGTCTGGGAAAAGTCTCTAAAAATCGGAAGAAGCAGCAATGATCAAAGGTATGTGGATGTAGAAGGCAATGAAAACCCTTGGATTAAAGTCACTTAATGTGCCTCTACAGGACACGCGGCCTGTAACTGAAACAGTGTTATGATGATCTATACACTGGCAAAATCTTCCTAACTAATCGCCCATTCTAATATCAGGCAGGGGATTGTAGATAGGGAGGTGGCTATGAGAAAGAAACAATAACAGACGAGTGGGTAACGTTCCACTTGTCGGGATGTGGAAAGTCAGAAGATTTATCGGGTCAGGGAAGCTAGAAATGTTGAAAAGGCACATGTCAGGGCTCTGTCTAGATGTAGTCAAACTTAAGGAAGTGACATGGAAAGAAAAGGAATTTCTGGACCGACGAGTATGAGGTGATATCAACTGCACCATAAAACCGTATAACGAGTGTGGTGTCACCGCGAGACACCACGCTTGCTAGGTGGTAGCCTTTAAATCGGCCGCGGTTCGTTAGTATACGTCGGATCTGCGTATCGCCACTATCAGTGATTGCAGACCGAGCGCCGCCACACGGCATGTCTAGTCTAGAGACTCCCGAGCACTCGCCCCAGTTGTACAGCCGACTTTGCTAGCGATGGTTCACTGTCTACATACGCTCTCTTTTTCAGAGACTACAGTTTAGCATAGCCTTCAGCTACGTCACTTGTTACGACCTAGCAAGGCGCCATATTCTTCAAGAACGTATTCTGAACTGATAATATTGTGAATCATGTACCGTCAAGAGCGACGTTCATCATTAATGGATTAAAGTTAAGTATCAAACTAATTACGTCCGCTTCCTGAATTCAAATTCCTTGTCACGTTCCAGACGTCACGTCAGTATAGTTCTTCCCTCCTCACGCCAGCCTGCGTGAGCTAAAACGCGTGCATTTCGGCCTCCACTAGTAACACGGTGTTGGCTCTTCTGCCAACACAACAACGAGAGTAGGATTCGTTATAAATAGGAAGGTAGGGCAGAGTGAGCTACTGTGAACAGTTCAGTGACGAGGCTGTTCTCATTAGAATTGACAGCAAATCAACACCCACAACAGTAGTTCAGATACACATGCCGGCGTCGTAGCAGAGTATCAACAGACAGATAAATTAAATCAGGATACTGAAAGAGTAAATCAGTGTGTATAGAGATATGAAAATCTAGTAGACCTTGATGTATGTACTGCGGGAAGGAACAGAAGAAACGGTTACAGGAGAATGTGGCCTCCATAACTGAAATAACAGAGAGGAGAAAGAATAGAGTTAAAATTTTTCCGTTCCATTTTGGCAGACTGTTATAGCAACTATTTTAAAAGTGGTTCAGAGCAAAAATAGTCTCGGTTGTGAAAATATTTAATGTCAATGGCGCGTTTCACCCCTTTTAGGCGTCTTCATACTGTCAACAAAAACAGGAAAACGAATTAATTAGAAACGAATAGAAGAAAAGTACATGTTTATGTTTTGCACGGCTACACGTACAACGTGAACTAAAACTAAGATAAACTTACATAAAAGTAGGTGGATACGCGAGCCAACAGTCATAAAACTATATATAATGTAAAATAAACACTAAGGTAACTGGATGTATAAATCCGTCCCTCACTAAACATCTAAACCAAGAGGTGGACCTAGTGAAAGGAGAGAAATAGGCAGAATAGCACAGAGAAACTACAAGTACATGGCGGACAAAGTTTCATCGGTGATCGTATGTTACCTTGAGCACACTAGCCAGCTCGGTTGAACAGTACAAGGTAGGGTCACGCTTCCAAAACTCAATGTTACTGTGACAAATTGAGTGTTATTACGGATACGTTCGTTGAGCTGCCCTCGGTTGAGCTGGCTTCTGCGGTTTTTCACGCAGTGTTGTTTGTCTGTTAGCACTCAATTCAACTCAGCGCAAAAGCCGCTGGTGAACATCACTTTTTATATTTGCCTAGCAATCGCCACATTTTTTTACATTGGTACTGTTGCGACGACACTGTTGTCGAACATCGGTAGATTACAATATTATGACTGGGTCAACACTTCATTTTAAAGAGAAAACAAGTAATACAGTACTTTTGAACCGCGAGTCTTTTTTAAAAAATCTCTACTCTGGATCAGGTGCAATCAGAGCAGAGATTTTGGCACCTCGCATCGTCTCAGGATTACGAGATTGTGAGGCTACAAGGAAGTGTAATACTGGTTCCGGACTAGTCTGCGTCGAATATAATTTGCCCATATCCGATATATACTTGTTACAAGTAACGATAAGATCCAAGTTGTGTCACTAGCTGTCGCCATGAGGTTGAAATTGTGAGAATGCAGTTATGGAGTGGGATCAACTTAAAATTACTTCAAGGATAGCTCCGAGCGAGGCGACCTGGAGCTTGTATTCCAGTGACGACAAACCACCGACGTTAGCTACTTACAGTGGTGTAAAGAGAGAGCTCATTGGAGGACAGTGTGGTGGTCTGTTGCGTTTTCTGGTGAATGTTTCTGCCTCTTTGCCAGTGATAACCGTACGGTTAGAGTGAGGCGAGTTGAGGGCCAGCTGCCAACCTAAGTGCCAGAAACACTGGACATACCCCTGGAGTTAAGCTGTGGGGTGCCATTTAGTATGACAGCAGAAGCACTCTCGTGGTCATCCCACGCACTCAGATTGCAAATTTGTGCGTCATTCTGGTGTTTCGACCTGTTGTGCTGCCATTTTTTTAACTGCACTCTCCGGGATGTTTTCCAGTAGGATTACGCTCGCCCACATGCCGCTGCTGTAACTTAACATGCAACCTGACATGTTGTCTTGGCCCCCTTGATCACCAGATCTGTCTCCAGTTGAGCATCAGATGTCACAGACGACAACTTCAATGTCGTCCATAAACAGCATTAATCGTACCAAGTGCAACTCTCATGGAACTCCCTCCAACAAACTGACATTCGGTACCTGTACAAAGAGCAAGCATGTTTTCATGATTTCATTCAACATCCCAGTTGTGGTTAGTGCACCAGCATTTCACATCTGCAGTGGCTTATATAAGACTGTGATCTTGCAATGTTAATCACTTAAATATGTTACGTACACTAATTCATTTCCAAAATTTCATAACTCTACATTAACTCATGTTTTGGTATTGAGATTGTTTTCTGTCGGTGTATATTAGTTAGCAAGCCCTGGCATACATGAATTACTTTACTCCGTTTATGACATTAAAAAAAAAGGAAATCTGAACTGCCACGATTGTCGAAAATGGTCACTTTCACGGATATTTGAGCTCCTTCTCAGAATAAAGAGACGACCGCCCATGTAGGTAGTTTCTCACACAGAATAAAGATTTATCCTTATCGATACAAAATTTTAATGAAGCAAATGCAGTAATGAAATCACTTAATTAATGTTAAACTGCCAATCGCAGGTCGATAAATGCTGTAAATCAGTGGCAGAATATTCTTGTTATTCACTGTAGCTGCACCATCGTTTAGGATAGAGAAAGTTAGTTTTGTGCGATATTCTGAGCACAAGTTACAGCCAGGTGCTGGCTGGATTTTAGTGGGTTATGCATATCAGAAGCTGTGAAGGCAGACAGAGGCCACAGGGCCATAGAACTGCTGGAGAAGGCACACCCAGCGATTTGCATGGCGCAAGTCACAGGCAGAAGGGGGCAACTGGCCAGCCTGGCATGTTATGTGTACGTGACGTGAAACAGCGCGTTAGCGAAACAGATGCAAACAGCCGAGTATAAATAGATGCCATTTTCTAAAGAGTTTGATTTAAGTGTGGCAGCTCCCCTGGATGGCGGGGCGTGTCACACCACCAGGCTACATGCAGCAACAGATGGGGCGCCAGTGTACCAGTCCACGGCGGGTCGTTGGTTCGATCCTCTGAGGCCAACATGGCGTACGAAGCCAGCCAGCAGCGGGCCACTCGTTGGCTCACTACCGTGGGCAGTCGTCTCGGCACCTGACACACGCCGGAGACATCCTGAGGCGAGGGCCACAGATTCGGACACCGGATCGCAGGCACTCGCCGGCAGCGTGACTCCAGCCACGCCGGCGTGGACTCGCAGCACGGGCATCTTGCGGTTCTCAGCTGGCTGCGCTCTGGCTTCCGGCGGAGCAGCGCAGAGACAGGCGGATGGTGGCCGCTGAGTCGGCTGCTGGCGCAGTCATCCAAACATCATCGCAACTCAGCAGGCTTGCCAAGGCTGGCACAACATGCATTAGTTGGTCTCTGGAGCAGCGGCCTCAGCATTCCAGGACCCTGTGAAGCGGACCGAGGTGAACGGGGCACTGTACTGGAAGCAAATAAATCATTTGAAAAGCTCGGACGAGTTTCAATACGGCACCTCCTGGCATCACCCACTGCATCACATACAACTGTTGCACCATTTTGTCCCTGCCTACCATAAAATGTAATGTTTCAATCTGTATCAGACAGTTTTAGCGTAACGTGTACATACGACACAACTGAAGACTTCACCAGACGAGGCTCTGTCAATACAATATTACCTTCATGTACTGACGGTAGCTCCTTTGTTGCGTCACTAGTGTGGAACTCGCTGTTAATGATCGGCCACTCAGTCAGCCGGTCGCCGTGGGGGCACCATAGCTCTGACAGTTACAACATTCTGAAATGGTCGTAATATATTCAGTGCAAAAATATCCCCGTACTGGTAGTTCGTTGGTTTCTCAGCAGACGTGTTATTAACAAAAAAAAAAAAAAAACCAGAAAACCACTCACATTCTCAAATATTAAAAGCAAATGATAACGGTGCTTACAGGCGATCCGTCACATATCTCTATGCCCAAGTGAAGCAAGGTTATTTTCTCCTGGATCTATGCAACGGATATCCTGCGTGGTCAGTGACATTGAGCTAGTTCGACCTTAGATACGTACATACACTCCTGGAAATTGAAATAAGAACACCGTGATTTCATTGTCCCAGGAAGGGGAAACTTTATTGACACATTCCTGGGGTCAGATACATCACATGATCACACTGACAGAACCACAGGCACATAGACACAGGCACCAGAGCATGCACAATGTCGGCACTAGTACAGTGTATATCCACCTTTCGCAGCAATGCAGGCTGCTATTCTCCCATGGAAACGATCGTAGAGATGCTGGATGTAGTCCTGTGGAACGGCTTGCCATGCCATTTCCACGTGGCGCCTCAGTTGGACCAGCGTTCGTGCTGGACGTGCAGACCGCGTGAGAAGACGCTTCATCCAGTCCCAAACATGCTCAATGGGGGACAGATCCGGAGATCTTGCTGGCCAGGGTAGTTGACTTACACCTTCTAGAGCACGTTGGGTGGCACGGGATACATGCGGACGTGCATTGTCCTGTTGAAACAGCAAGTTCCCTTGCCGGTCTAGGAATGGTAGAACGATGGGTTCGATGACGGTTTGGATGTACCGTGCACTATTCAGTGTCCCCTCGACGATCACCAGTGGTATACGGCCAGTGTAGGAGATCGCTCCCCACACCATGATGCCGGGTGTTGGCCCTGTGTGCCTCGGTCGTATGCAGTCCTGATTGTGGCGCTCACCTGCACGGCGCCAAACACGCATACGACCATCATTGGCACCAAGGCAGAAGCGACTCTCATCGCTGAAGACGACACGTCTCCATTCGTCCCTCCATTCACGCCTGTCGCGACACCACTGGAGGAGGGCTGCACGATGTTGGGGCGTGAGCGGAAGACGGCCTAACGGTGTGCGGGACCGTAGCCCAGCTTCATGGAGACGGTTGCGAATGGTCCTCGCCGATACCCCAGGAGCAACAGTGTCCCTAATTTGCTGGGAAGTGGCGGTGTGGTCCCCTACGTCACTGCGTAGGATCCTACGGTCTTGGCGTGCATCCGTGCGTCGCTGCGGTCCGGTCCCAGGTCGACGGGCACGTGCACCTTCCGCCGACCACTGGCGACAACATCGATGTACTGTGGAGACCTCACGCCCCACGTGTTGAGCAATTCGGCGGTACGTCCACCCGGCCTCCCGCATGCCCACTATACGCCCTCGCTCAAAGTCCGTCAACTGCACATACGGTTCACGTCCACGCTGTCGCGGCATGCTACCAGTGTTAAAGACTGCGATGGAGCTCCGTATGCCACGGCAAACTGGCTGACACTGACGGCGGCGGTGCACAAATGCTGCGCAGCTAGCGCCATTCGACGGCCAACACCGCGGTTCCTGGTGTGTCCGCTGTGCCGTGCGTGCGATCATTGCTTGTACAGCCCTCTCGCAGTGTCCGGAGCAAGTATGGTGGGTCTGACACACCGGTGTCAATGTGTTCTTTTTTCCATTTCCAGGAGTGTAGTCTTCCCAAATAGGGTAACTAAAACTTTGTATCCACTAGTGCCTAATCGTTGTACAGAATTTGCTACTTACCACATTCGTTACCAACTGTTTTATTAAGCAGGAGTTTAGGATCACTGTTATCCACATATGGCGAAAAATTCAGTTGCTTAGTAACCTAAGTTAACAACATTTGTTCTCCCTTTTAAGTCATCTGTTGAATGTGTGATGTACAGGGGATAGGCAAAATAATGTGAACAGTGGTAATAATGGGATGGTTGTGTTCGACGGTAAGGCAAGGCATGTGTCGCTCTGGACTGTGCGTGTTCGGTATAGACTAGGCATCAATGAAAGTTATTTGCAAGTAGTACAAACTTCGTATTTGCATTCAGAGGATGAGGTTGACGTGCAATGAAAGATCTAACAGAGTTCCAAGGACGGAAGATTTTGGGGGCCTGCTTAAATGGGTCATGGGTAACCAAGACAGCCAAATTATTGAATGTTTCGAGAGCAACTGTTTCAACAGTCATAACAGCCAAAAAGGAACATGCAAGGACATCATCGCGAAAATGTAACACTGAGCGCAAATAAAAGCTAAATGACGGTGATGATCGTGCACTAAGACGAACTGTGTCAAAACAACACAAAATTACGGTGGCTAAGATGACTGCAGAGCTCAATAGCCATCTTCGAGACCTCGTATCTATCGACACTGCCCGCCGAGAACTCCATAAAGGAAACACTCATTGGCGAGCTGATATACCGAAACCATTAGTGACGACAACCAACGCAAAGGAGCGTAAAACATGGTGTCAGGATCACAAATCCTGGACGTGTGATCAGAGGAAACAAGTCATATGACGCGACGAGTCAACGTTTTCGTTATTTGCAACGTCGGGCCGTGTTTACTTATGTAGAACGCGAAAACAAGCCTACAATCCTGATTGCTCGATTCCAACGGTTAAGCATGGAGGTGCAAGTGTGATGGTGTCGGGAGCCATATCATGGCATTCTGCTGGTTCCAACATTACTCTCAAATTTCGAGTTACAGCCAACGATAATGAGAACATTTGGGGTGATTAGGTGCACACCATGATTCAAATGTTGTTCCCCAACAATGATACCATTTTTCAGGACGACAATGCATCCATTCACACAGCCAGGTTGTACAATCGTGGTATGAGGAGCATGCAACAGAAGTGCAGTGCTTTTTCTGGACCGCACAGTCCCCGGATTTGAATGTTACCGAAACTTTGTGAGCAGTATTGGAGCGAACACTCCGGAGCAGACTTCCGCCTCCCTCGTCACTACCGGAGTTGGAAAAGCTTGTGATTGAAGAGTGTCATTACATTCCACTGGAGACAATACAATCAATACACGCCACTATTCCAAGAAGAATCGCAGCTATATTATGGGCAAATGAGGGTCTGAGCCCTTATTAATAAACCTTCCTGAGTAAGTACATGTGTTCAGATTATTTTGCCTATCCCCTGTATGTAATAAGGATACTTCCTATCTGCTGTAAGACAATGTGTTGTGAGAATTATGGAATATAATAATCACTTTCATCTCAGACCAGGCTTGAAAATGAACGGCTTCATTGGGTACTAGTCACCAGCATAAATCACACGCAGCTGTGACGCAAATAAAAACGGATTATAAAACTCGTTAATTCCAATTAAATTGGTTTGCTGTGACCTGTATGACCGCATAAAGGAATTCGACACAAACAGCGAGTTTGAGCCCTCTGACACAAATGATCTTTAACTGTAAAACCCAGATTCGAAAACACGTGCTGACAGTGCTACACTAAGGATAGGTTCAACCTACTGGACGTACTCGTATCATATGGAAGCAAGAGACCGAACGACCGCGGTTGAATACAATGAGGGAAGATTACCAATGGTGATTATATGAAATAGTATTAAGTTAAATTTCGATTACAAAGTGACATTGCAGTAATCTATCACTCATGAAGCACACCTAAATCTCTGATACATATTTATTCAGTTTGCTGCCAGAACTAATTAACTCTCTGCAAAGACACTGACGTTGAACATTCACACCAGAAACATGAAAAATTAAGCTTAGTGCAACTAACATACTAAGCCCATGTGGTCGGTAATGGACTAACGACAAAGCGTGTCTGCTAAATCGTGTGTAATATCCGAAATTAATTAGACTGAAACTGGACGTATTATTAGAAGCGTTAATGATTAGTAGTTCGGCGTATAAGTGGTGGTTTCCTCTTGTCTAACGACGTCGTAGCCTGCATAACGCAAAATTGACTCCAAAACATCAGCCCCTAGGCGTCCGATTAAGAACAAGCCTCATTTTATGGAGGGAGGGAGGATGGGGAAATTTGTCTAGGCAAGTGAGATGCTACGAAAACGCAGGAAGACAACTTATTTGCAACATCCTGTATTCGAGGACATCTGTATAATGGAAATTTGTGTTGATAGCTCAGAACCAATCTACTCTTATGTATACCGCTTTATTTGGAGAAACAAACACTTACCACGGCATCCGTAACGTAAGGAAAGACAAACAGGCATGGTAAGGAACGAGAAAATTGGTTCATTATCTGAAACGAAAAGAAAGAAACAGAACTAATCCATTGTGTCCTTTTCCCAAGTACAACCTTAACTAGGCAGCAAAAGCACCACAAACTTACAGTAGCAATTCATGCAGTATTCAACTCTGAAAGGGAGCAAAAAGTCGTAACCCCACTACATTTATTAAGTTAATACTCCGTAACTGACGTCAACGATAACGGATTTTAGTTCTCTAGAACGGTTCTATCTGATTGAAATTAATTTTACTGTATTGCAACTCCCATTATCTAAAAGATAAGATGACCGTAGATGTACTTTCTACTTTTACTATAGTTTAGTACTCACATTATTATCTGTTTTCATGCATTTATGTGGTTCCCGACTTTTTCAAATCTGGATATCGTCATTCGCCATTGCTGCGTTTGGCATAGCTATTTATTCCGTGAATTCGGGAAAATGTAATGCCACTACCGTTCCAAAATGTACAATCAGTGATAAGTTTTTACAACTAATTAATTGATTACCTTCGACTGTGTGAGGGCTTGTATTTAATCTGTTAACTCATCGTTTATACAAGGATGTCACACACGTAGAAAGAGAGACATTATTTGAAGTGAGGTACAGAAGAGACAGTATTAAACACAGCCATATACGACACAGATAATCTTCCAGAGTACCGCGATAGACCAAAGTATTGCCAGTGTTTGGAATGAGCGAAATAGCGACCATAGTCAGCCCAAAAGCGGCCATACTGCTATCCTAATATGATTAAAATTTTGAATTAAAATTGCTTACAGAATCCATAGTATTCATCCTATTCGTCATTTAGTTCTTATATGACCTTTAACTGCATGCGAGATGCAATTGAAAAGAGTGATGCAAACTCTCAGAATAATAGTATAAAGTTAATCCTGTTTGTAGGCCTTTTTTCTGAATCATCAGTCCTCCCCTTTACCAACCTTATGATCTCCGAATAGCAGTTGGTACCTAAGCTCTCAATTATCTGCGGAATGTATTCCAATATCTGTGATCCTCTACAGTTTTTACCCTCTAAAGGACCCTCCATACCATGGGAGTAATTACCTTAGCTATTAACGCATGTCCTATCATCCTGTCCCTTCTACTTGTCTGTGTTTTCCATATACTCCCCTTCTCGCTGATTCTGCGGGAAACTACTCAACCCTAGCTTAGCAGTCGGCATAATCTTTAACGCTTTTCTGTTGCACCATATCTCAAATCGTTCAATTCTCTTCTTTTTCGGTTTTTCCACAGACCGTTTTTCACTACCATATAATATGGTGTTCCAGACCTACATTTTCAGATGTTTTGTCGTCAAATTAAGGCCTATCTTTGTCACTAGAAGACTTCTCTTGGCCAGGAATACGCTTTTTACCAGTGGCAGTCTGCTTCGTATGTCCATTTTGCTGTGTCCGTCATGCGTTATTTTATCCCCTAGGTAACAGAATTCCATAACTTCATTTAAGTCGTGAACAGCAGTTCTGATGTTGAGTTTCGCATTCTTTATATTATTGCTATTTTTCATTGCTTTCATCTTTCCTCGATTTAATGTCAGTGAATATTCTGTACACGTTAGGAAGTTTACTGCATTCAACAGATGCTGTACTTCTTCCTCACTTTTACTCAGGATAACTATGTTGTCAGTGAATTATTGAGATCATCTCAAATTGAATAAATTGAATTGTAATCCCACTACTGAACTTTCCTCTTATTTGCGTCATTGCTTCATCGATGTATAGACTGAACGAACTAAATCCGTGTCTGACACCCTTGTTAATGTGAACACTACTTGCATGGCCTGCCACTCTTTCTGTTCCCTTTTGATCCTTGGATATATTGTATATAATCCGTCTTTCCCAAGAGTTAATCCCAACTTTTCTCAGAATTTCGACATCTTGCGCCATTTTACATCATCGAAACTTTTTCCAGGCCGACAAATCCTGTGAACAGGTCTTGAATTTCTTTCATTCTTGCATCCACTTTCAGAATAGCTTCTCTGGTACGTTTACCTTTCCAGAGCCAGACTGATCGCCATCTAATAGATCTTAAATTTCATTTCCCATTCTTTTGTATATTATCCTTCCCAGATTCTTGGATGCATGAATTTTTAAGCTGACTACGCTCTAATTCTCACACTCACCAGCTCTAAGAATCTTCGTGATCGTGTGAAAGATGTTATCCGGAAAGTATGGTGATATATCGCCAGTCTCATACGTCCTAATGACGAACGTGAATGCCGGTTGTTTTCATTCCCCCACCGATGATAGAAATTCCTACCTAGTATTTTCTATGCCTTCGGCTTCATTAGATCTTCCATCTTCCAAAGCTGTTTTAAATGCTGGTTCTAGTACAGCATACGCTTTCACTTCCATATCGACAACTGTTTCTTCTTCTATCACGTTACCAAATAAGTTCCTCATAGAGGACTTGAACGTACCCTTTCAAGCAATCCGCTCTTTTCTCTACATTTAACAGTGGATTCCATCGGACTCTTTAATGTTCCACCCTTGCTTTCAGTTTCACTGGATGTTGTTTGGATTCCTCTCTAGGCTGAATCAGTCATTTCGACTATCATTTATTCTTCATGGTGCCATTTCACCTTAGCGCCCCTTCCGTTCCTGTCTTTTTAATTCCTAAGTGACTTTCATTTTTGTATTCCTGTAATTCCCTGAATATATTGGAGCGTCCTTCTTTTGTTGAACAACTGAAGCATTTCTTTTGTTACCCGTGGTTTCTTCGTAGATACTCTTCTTGTACCTATGATTTTGTTTCCAGTTTCTGTGATATCCTTTTCAGATACGTACCTTAACTGGAACTGCCTCCTGATCTGTTGATCATCCCAATATCTACAGCCTCATGATCTTCAAGCGTATTTCTTCAGTTCTTTGTATTTCCTTTGAGACAGAGTCCACTGGCGCTCAAAAGAACGCTAACTTCATGCAGCCTCTGCTTGGTGACCCAGTAATTGTGGATTTGAAGATAATGGTGACTTCTAAATTGCAAAATGGTGGTGATGGGAAATTCTGAAACGTAAGATGCTGTAACAAACCCAGTAGTGCTAGCATGGAATTAAGAAAAAACAAGATGGCATAAATATCACAAATATGTTTCTCAAAGCCTTTGCAATGCCAATACAAAATGGCGTCATATTCAATAGTATCAGAATGATTTGAATTACGTAAATGGGCACCATATTCAGACTTCTCTGTATGAGCAAAATTATTTGTCGGAAATCCTTTAAGATGTCTACCATACTCGTGTAACTAATGGCACATCTGTATCATTTACCAAGTCATTAACTTATTTATGTCATAATGTTATTTATCTGTCTAAAATGTCTATCAAAATTACGTAAAGACGTTCAAAGTACTGATGTAACTTGCACTATTTCCATATCTGAAGTGTCTCCAAATACACATGGTATTATTGATCTAGCTTACCGGTCAAGTATCACTACACAACGAGCAGTATTCGATTTCTGTATCATACTTGATGTTAGGGACAATTAATCCTCAAATAAAACTTTCTGCGTCTAAACTGTGCTAATGTTCTGTAACTCTATAAAAGTCCTTTTAGTTGAAATAATGTGTCACCTACAGGGGGTGTGCAATTATTATTTGTCTTACACATCAAGATACACTTGATGCCTGAAACCTGATTGTGGACTCTCAAATTAAGTACCAAAAAGTTATATCCACGTCTAAATTGTTCTCTTAATGTTCTATAACTTTACAAAATTCATGTTTCTAAGATAACATGTTAAGCAAACATTGCAATAACAACTGACACTTTCTTTTAGGCGTAAATGATGGTATATTACTGTTGATACAGAACAGGAACTGACCGGAGACAGTTTTAGGCGAGCAGAAGATAATTCATCAAGAATAATATGACCAACGTTATTGGTTGGCTGATAAACCATTTTTATTGCTTTTCACCTCAAATGTAACTATTGAACTAATCCAATGGTGTATGAAGTAGAGTTTTGAGGAAGCCTGTAATATCTACTGATTTGAACATCTATTGATTTGACTATTGTTCCCAAGATATCTTAAAATTTTACAGACTATCTCTACAGTTAATCATTAAACAAAACCATTTTTATCCAAAGATGTCAGATTTTCTGACTCTTCAACTTGACAGTCAGTACTAAAAGTAGTATGTTTTGATGAAGTCTTTAGTGTGTTGTGTCAAATAAACTATAAATTTTCATAAAACGCTAGATACTTCGAAATGCCCACTGTATGATATAATTTCATAAACGTTGAGGTGTAAAATACTATAACGGAAAAAGTTTCATAGAAACATAACCCACAAACGACAATTCGATCCTTGCAGCAAAATAAAACAGCACGTATAACTGTCTGTATTATACACCTGAATGCACAAACACACCTTCTATATTAGTTTAGTTTCCTTATTTTAATGCAAAGGTATTACACTGAAATGCACCAAACACGATATGTAAGCTTCATGAACACTTCTTGGTCAAAAACAATGATGGGTAAGGTTCCACTCAGATCTGCGATCGCAAAAGAATATTGGATATTTGCACCAATATAAAATTCTGTGTAATGTTTATGAAAATATTCATCTGTAACAGAATGAAACACACGTTCATATTGGCATTACTGGTCTAGTTTCCTGGCAAAGCTGCACTTGACAAGGAGCGTTGTACCACTCTTCAAGGAAATAAAAAATGTTCTATATTACTTAGTAATATACGTAAAAATTTGTTCTATAAAATTAAGAGACACATATGGCACTACTGATATAACTTGCCAGTTCAGCTGCAGCTGTCGACAAGCAAAGTTAGGTCACTGAACCACATATTAAACAAACCAAAATTTTTCTGCACTATTTGACGAAATACATGTACGTGTTATATGAATGAGTGGTGTCTGTCCTTTCGGACATGTCGCAAAGACTTCTTCACTCTGAATGCACAAATACGTCCGACCTCCTGTGGGTGTCTCAGAGCAGCGAACGAGATTAAAATGGACGAGGATGACGGACAGGTGGCACTCGGTGGAATGTGGATCGGCCATGAGGCGTGCCAAGACAGTCCGCACAGTTACGACAACGCTGTCTCCAAGAGGTTAACGCACCTGCCTAGTAAGCAGGACATTCCTGGTTCGAATCACAGACCCGTACACATTTTTACTCGTAGCTGCTGATTATACATGATGTCCTGCTACAGCTGACAGCAGTGATCCCCTTCAATTTACTTAGATATCTCTTCTGTAATAGTTAAGCCACATACAGCACTAGCAACGTAACTTACAAGGTAATTAACCCTTGGTGAGAAGTGACCTATTCTTCAAGCTGTGCAAATTAAATGACACTACAACAAAGTAGCATCTGAACAGTAGTTTCAACATCTGAATTTAGTGAACATTCCTAAAGATGAAAAATCAGTAATTGCTACATTTTCAGCTATCTACTTTCAACGACCTTCCAAAGTTGGTGCACTGACGAAGTTAGTTATTGATAAGTCAACAGTTTTTCGACGACGTAATATTAAGTTACTTTTCACTTCTATAAAGTACGATTTCTACTACTTGTTTTGTGCAGTCTAGACTTCTCCCTCTCCCCCCCCCCCCAACCCAGCCTTCCACTTCCTATTGGCCGCCTATCACTGTGTAGCGTTCTGCTTCTTAATTATGGGGTCCCAAGTTCGATTCGCAGCCACGTAATATTTTATCTGCTCGGGGACTGCATGGGGTGTTGTCGTCACCATTTTTTCACCATAATCGACACCAAGTTCGTAGAAGTGACGTCAAAAATAAAAACGAAACGAAAAATGAACACTTGTTCTGGGCGGCCGAACTGACACAGAAGGGGTTTTCCAGCCAAAAACCCCACACGATCATTTCACCCACTCGCTCTACTACTTTTCCTCTTCATTACGATTCTAGCGCCTGCTAACTACCCTTGAATGACTTAGCAAACAGCGTTCTCGTTTTTTCTAGGAGGGATAATACGCTGCTTCCCACACTTTTTAGTATTTCATTTACTTCCGTTTTTAATTTAACAATACAGACAGTCAGGAACTTCTTTCTCATTTCCATCAGAACGTCTGATTCGAGTGGTCGACTTTTGTTGAAGAAAGCTTTCTTCGCCTGTTCAAATCTACTACTGATAATTTTATTCCTTGGACCATTCCTGCATTGGAAAGCTGTTTGAGTCTAAACGCCACTGTGTTGTTCGCAGTTGTAAATTATGTCATAAAATTATTGAAATTTATTTCGTAACCGTGAAAGTGTGACTTTGGTGAAAAGATTTGACTAAAAAAATGGTTGAAATGGCTCTGAGCACTATGGGACTTAACTTCTGAGGTCATCAGTCCCCTAGAACTTCGAACTACTTAAAGCTAACTAGCCTAAGGACATCACACACATCCATGCCCGAGGCGGGATTCGAGCCTGCGACCGTAGCGGTCACGCGGTTTCAGACTGTAGCGCCTAGAACCGCTCGATCACCCCGGCCGGCGATTTGACTAAAATTGATATTTGTAGTTGATATAAAATTAGTACTTTGACACATTTCTTATCAACATTTGTTTTTAAGAAATGTCTCTACTGAACACCAAAATATCATTTAGTACATATATTTTATAGCTACCCGAGCGCTAGCCTCATACTCTGGACGGATGGTGTTATAAAGACTGTCCGGTAAACCTGATTTGGGGATTTCATGGTCTCTCCAAATAAAGTGAATTTCGGGATAGGTCCATGACAAAAGACACGGTCGATTGTTTTCCGGTCACTGTCCCCTACTGACCTCGGAGTCCACAAATTGTTCACTATAATCGCCTTTCTTTCAGCATTATTCGTCTCTTCTTCCATCTCTTCTTATTTTTGTGTTCTGCATGCGTCGCATTCTAGTGTATTTTTTCGTTTACGCTGGATAATAAGTAGTTTATAATCTGTCTACGCTCTGATGCTCATTCCTGAACGCAGTAAACTGCGCTACCAGTAGCTCACGCTTTCACAATTTCCGCTGGAACGTCTGCAGTTAGTGTAGGATCCGCCACGGAAGTGCCAAACCCTGCAGTCTACCTACAAGCTCGAACAGCGAAAGAGCTGCAGGAGGAGCGGGGAAGCACCCGTACGCCGACAGTAATATCGGCAGTACGTGGGCAAAGTCGTTATCTGGTAAAAGTTTGGGCTGGAATTGCGAGCGTCTTTTAGAGGGTGCTTCTCGTGTCTAACGACGCACCTAAACTTGGGGCCGTTAGCGTCCCACGGTTGTGGATAGGGGCAGGGACGCGTGTGTGTACCTTTCTCTGTTTCAGTTCCGTGTTCTTAGCTCTTACTCTTGTTGCACTCACTAACGGGAATCTCACTCTCTCCATTTTCTCCTCGCCTGCCGCTCTGCTTATCTTTCCCCTGGAAGTTTTCAACCCTCCATTTATGTGAGTTCGCACGTGAGTGAGTGCTTGATTACGTGGTTATGCAGACTTGGAAGGGGGAGAGAAAGAGACACAGAGAGAGAGACCGGAGGGGGGAGGGTGAAATTTAATCACAGTACAATCGGAGTATTATTTGTCATTTATCGTGACGAAAAAATACAGAATAGTCTGTCATTATAACACAAAAAAGCAGGACAATATACCTCATCATCAGTATCCTGATCAGCTTAATACGGGCCGCCACGAATTCTTCTCTCGGAGCATACTTCTCCGTGACGCAACTGCATCCCACGCCTACAGTTATTTGTTGGATGTATTCTAATATCTGTCTTCCCTTGTAGTTTTTAGTTGTTACGGTTTCTTGAAGAATTTTTTAAAGGGCCGTTGACTGTAGAAATATCTTATTTCACAACTGCAGTTTCGACCTTTGGTCCATTTCCAAAAGCTAGAAGTTAAAAGAAAACAAAAATGAAACACAGAATGTATATGCAGAACTTCATAAACTTATCATGTCGACAGTTGTACATTACCCAAAATGGTGAAAATAATAGTTACATTTTACTTGAGCATACGTCAGGTTTCAAAATTCTCCACAACAGGTGACAATGGGCTTCCCAATCGCAACTCCATCTCTCAGCTCGAAGTACTGGTGACTGACCCAAAAATTAAGTGGAAATCTACACATGTCGAAATAAGTTCTTTAATTCAACAAATAATCTAACCACAGTAACGAATGAGACAGAGGAAAGCGAGAGAAGAGAGAGGCCATATCAAAATTAACAAGAATATCAGAGCCGTCCCAGCGGATTCCCTCTACCCGACATAAGAAATTCTTCTAGTTCTTAACCTGATGCTTACTCCGACCAACTAGTGCGCTCAAAAGAGAAGGAAGCAGTTTTTCTACACGATAGGTCGAAGTACCAGTTACGTTCGGCAGGCCATAAAATCTAAGGCAAACAGCACGACAAGTGTTAAGACACTTGATAGGCATCAAGGAACTACTCTTCAGGAGCTTATTAGTCTTTCTCTCAACGCTTCATGCGGGGTCGGCACCGTACCTGCGATACTCTTAGTCAGACAGTAAACACTACATCTTTTGAACGTAAACCTGCTTGTCGAAAACAACTGTACCATTGTCCTTGTCCCCAGTTAAAATAACAACATCCTCATTAAGTAAACCCTCTCAGTTGCTGCTATATTGCTCTTGGATGGACGTGCCCCGTTGAACACACGACTCGCCTCTCTCCTGGTCAACCGAATTAATAAAATCAACCAGTGGCATATGCTCCGCCGTCGGTGCAAGATTTAAGTCTTCCACAGCCAGTTGAAGCTGCGTAGTCAAAAGCTCCATGACATTTGTCACAGAACGTCAACGTATTCTGAGTGGAATACTCAGAGGAACACAGCTAATGCTATCTCGTCCACTGGTTGTTAACGTACACAGTCGGTTAGTTTTGAATCACTCACTGTACTGAAAGAGAAGACTGTGTAATGATGTAAACATAGGTCCGAAGATGGAAACAGAGAATCGCTGAAACCGGTCATCTATATGAATAAATTACTTTAACACTCTTGGTAGTTGAAAATTTACTCACCATTCATAATACTACAGATCGCTGCCATGCTGATGATCTAAGAAGTGGATAATTTCCGACGTCGGCCATCATTGATTGTACTATTGCGCTAAAGTTAACAGTGTGTTTGTGTACATTATGTGATCAAAGGCATCGAGATTAGGTACATTGTGATCCCACCTACTGCCAGGTACTCCATACCAGCGTCCTCAGTATTCATTAGACATCGTGAGAGAACAGAATGGAGCGCTCTGCGGAACCCACGGACTTCGAACATGGTCAGGTCATTGGGTGTCACTTATGTCATACGTATGCACGCGAGATTTCCACACTCCTAAACACCCCTAATCTTCGTACACCCATAGTTGAAATGGAGGACAGTGGGCTGTCAGCTGGTATAAATTTATATTAAAAATGAAGACATTCCTCCAGCTGTATTTAAGGTGCCAAAATAAAATCGACACCTTAGATACAGCTGGAGGAATTTCTTCATTTTCAATATAAACATCCCTAGGTCCACTGTTTCCTACGTGATAGTGAAGTGGAAACGTGAAGGAGGACGTACAGCACAAAACCATACAGGTCGACCTCGTCTGTTGAGTGAGACCACCGACAGTTGAAGAGGGTCGAAATGTGTGATAGGCATACCTCTATCCAGAGGATCACACAGGAATTCCAAACCGGATCAAGATCCACTGCAAGTACTATGACAGTTAGGCGGGAGCTGAGAAAACTTGGATCTCATGGTCGAGCGGCTGCTCATAAGCCACACATCAAAGCGGCAAACGCCAAACGACGCCTCGCTTGATGTAAGAAGCTTAACATTGGACGATTGAACTGTGCAATAACGTTGTGTGGAGTGACGAATCACGGAACACTCTGTGGCGATCCGATAGAAGTGTTCGGGTATGGGGAATACCCGGAGAACGTCGTCTGCCAGAAAGCGTAGTGCGCAGAGCGTAGTGCCAACAGTAATATTCGGAGGCCATGTTGTTATGGTGTAGTTGTGTTTTTCATGGAAGTGGATTGCACACATCGTGGTTTTGCGTGGAAATATCACAGCACAGGCCTACATTGATACCTTCTTGCTTTCCACTGTTAAAGAGATATTCTGGGATAGCGACTGCATCTTTCAACACGATCAATCGAGTACCTGTTCACAACGCACGGCATGTGGCGGAGTGGTTACACGACAATGACATCCCTGTAATGGACTGGCCTGCACAGAGTAATGACCTGAATTCTATAGAACACATTTGGGATGTTTTGGAAAGCCGACTTCGTGCCAGGCCTCACCGACCGACATTGATACCTCCCCGGAGTGCAGTACTCTGTGAAGAATGGGCTGTCGTTCCCCAAGAAACCTTCCGGCACCTGATTTAACCTATGCCTGCAAGGGTGGAAATTGTCATCAAGGCTAAAGGGGGGCCAACACCATACTGAATTCCAGCATTAATGATGGAGGGCGCCACGAAGTAATTTTCAGAAGAGTGTCCGGATAGAGAATGTGCGTGTATGCTTGTTGCGTGCGCGCGCGCGCGCGCGCGTGTGTGTGTATGTGTGTGTGTGTGTGTGTGTGTGTGTGTGTGGTTGGGGGCGGGGGCAGATTGTGTGGTATTGTGGTATGGTGCTAGTGTTTACAGTATGTGTGTGAGGTGTGTGTGTTCGGAAGATGGATGTGTGTGTTACGTTTCCCGAATAGCTCTGCAAACTGAGGTTCTAAATTTCATTGAAAAGCGCTTATTTGCATCAGTTTTCCCTTGAAAATGACTGAGTGTGCATCTGTCGAAACATCGTCGGTAGTCGAATCGGACATCCTGCTGCACTCCCGAAAGTTATTTGAATACTGTACACGCCGGAGAAACTCAGGTGTTCTCTGACATTCTAACGTGTCCTACCATTCTGCCCCTTCGTTTTGTCAGTGTATCCCACCTGTTCCTTTCTTCACCGACTCTGTGGAGAACCTCATCATTATATAACAAGTTCACCTAGTTTTTCATCATCATTGTATTGCACATCATCTCAATCGCTTGGAATGTCCTCCTCCTCATTCCACGATTCCCTGCCGTATAATGGTGTCCTACATACCATAATTCTCAGAACTTTCTTCTTGGGAACGATACTAATGTTTGACACAAGTAGACTTCTCCACTTTTCGTCTGCGGAACTGTTTCTTATGTACTCCACACATCGTGTTATATTGCTTCTAGGGTAGCAGTATTGTTTAATTTGATCCATTTGGAGGGTCCTATTTTTTATGTAAAGTTTGTCTCATATTTCATCTCTTCTGGTCAACTTTTCCTCTGCGGAACAGCTTATTATGTCCTCCTCACTTCGAGTTATATTGCTTCTAGGGTAGCAGTATTGTTTAATTTGTTCCATTTGGTGGGTCCTATTTTTTATGTAAAGTTTGTCTCATATTTCATCTCTTCTGGTCCTAATTACGTTGATTTTTCTTTGGTTTACTCCCAGTCCAATTCCGTAGTAATAGTAACAGCTTCGTGTGGCTCAATAGCCGGGTGGCCGGCCGGTGAGGCCGAGAGGTTCTAGGCGCTTCATTCTGGAACCGCGCGACCGCTACGGTTGCAGGTTCGAATCCTACCTCGAGCATGGATGTGTTTGATGTCCTTGGGTTAGTTAGGTTTAAGTAGTTCTAAGGTCTAGGGGACTGGTGACCTCAGATGTTAAGTCCCATAGTGCCATTTGAACCAATAGCCGGGTGCAGGTTTTTCTGATGGATGCAACTTTCATAACACCCTACCCTATTCAACCAACAAGTGTAGAGAACCTTTAGCTTATCGTGGAATGAGAACCACGTGGCACTGCTGGTGACGCCTCATGTCGATAGGAGCTAAACGCTAAATTAAAGGCAGATTTAAAATTTCCGTTGTCCGACCAGAGTTCGATCCGGCGACATATCAGTTACGAGGCACGTTGTTTATGACTATCCAGCGAAGAGTGGCGGATTAAGCAAGCGTGGGGCCTAGAAAATCCCGAAAAGATGTCCTTGATTTGCTTTGGGCCTCAGCCATTAACAAATAAAGAAAAACACTTTACATTGAACCCAAAACGTTATGCACATCTTCTTCTTTGGTTGTTGTTATACATGCATAGATACATACATACGAATGAGAAAAGAGAATCGGATAAGGCCGCTCTCAGTCAGAAATTATACACTAAGCAGCGGACATCAAACATAAAACAGCACAAAATGACAACACTCCTGTGATACGCTCCACGGTCGGTGTTTGATCACTTTTCCGGTATATGGGGACCCGTTGGCTCACTAGATACTTCCTGTGTCACTGGTGCGTACCACTGTAGTGCTCTATATTATTTTTTGCTATTTTATGTTTGACGTCCGCAACTAACGATTCATAAAGGCTGTGAACGCCGGACCATCCCAGTCTCTTTTCCGATCTGGACACGATTTTATTGCACCCGATGATGCAGCTAAAACGGTGCAACGGCGCGAAAGCCATCGTGCCTCTGAATAAAGGAGTTTCAGATGCTGTGGTGTTATCTTCAAAATGATACAGCCAGGCTGTAGCTCTCCTGACTACAAAGTATGCTGCATAAACAAAACAAATTAGCTTACCTTATTCATCAGTGCTTCTCGTTTTCTAGTAGGCGAATTTCACAATTAGTAGATACAGTCATATTGCAATCTCTTCATATGTTCTACTATTGTTACGTAGTAGTATTGTATCCTATTAATCCACAGAGCCCGGCAAAGTAACCATGGCACCAAAGAAACCCAGGAAACGTAAAAGTACAGCACATTGAAACTTCCTGGCAGATTAAAACTGTGTGCCGGACCGAGACTCGAACTCGGGATCTGCGCCTTTCGCGGGCACGTGCTCTACCATCTGAGCTACCCAAGCACGACTCACGCCCCATCCTCACGGCTTTACTTCTGCCCGTACCTCGTCTCCTACCTTCCAAACTTTACAGAAGCTGTCCTGCGAACCCTGCAGAACTACTGAAAGAAAGGATATTGCGGAGGCATGGCTTAGCCACAGCCTGGGGGATGTTCACAGAATGAGATTTTCACTCTGCAGCGGAGTGTGCGCTGATATGAAACTTCTTAGCAGATTAAAACTGTGTGCCGGACCGAGACTCGAGTCTCTGCCAGGAAGTTTCATATCAGAGCACATGCCGCTGCAGAGTGAAAATCTCATTGTACAACACGTTATACACTAACAACCCTATACAAGAAGAAAACCTTTACTCAAGATGGCTCGTATCAAAAGTACTACAAGAAACGTAAATACGCTGCAGAAGGACTGAAAAAACTGTAATAACAGATTCAGTTAAAATAAATACTTTCTTCTATGAGATTTTCACTCTGCAGCGGAGTGTGCGCTGATATGAAACTTCCTGGCAGATTAAAACTGTGTGCCCGACCGAGACTCGAACTCGGGACCTTTGCCTTTCGCGGGCAAGTGCTCTACCATCTTTTTTTTTTAATCTCATTTTGTTCTCTTTCGTTCGTTGTATCTGCTCGGAGCGGACGTCGTGAGACACTCGTTTTGGTTCGTTGTTGATCGGTGAACTCAGTTTTTTTTATTACAGAGGGCAGCTAACCCTCTGACCGAACACGCTGAGCTACTGTGCCGGCTTTTTTAAAAAAAAAAATGTGAGCTACTGAAGCACGACTCACGCCCGGTCCTCACAGCTTTACACCTGCCAGTATCTCGTCTCCTACCTTCCAAACTTTACAGAAGCTCTCCTGCGAACCTTGCAGAACTAGCACTCCTGAAAGAAAGGATACTGTGGAGACATGGCTTAGCCACAGCCTGGGGGATGTTTCCAGAATGATATTTTCACTCTGCAGGAGAGCTTCTGTAAGGTTTGGAAGGTAGGAGACGAGATGCTGGCAGAAGTAAAGCTGTGAGGACCGGGCGTGAGTCGTGCTTCGGTAGCTCAGCGTGTTCGGTCAGAGAGTTACGTGCTCTCTGTAATAAAAAAAACTGAGTCAATCGATCAACAACGAACATAAATGGATGTCTTACGACATCCGCCCCGAGCAGATGCAACGAACAATAGCGAACAAAATGAAATTAAAAAAAAAAAGATGGTAGAGCATTTGCCCGCGAAATGCAAAGGTCCCGAGTTCGAGTCTCGGTCGGGTACACGGTTTTAATCTGCCAGGAAGTTTCAATTACTTTCTTATTGGTAATCAATTCTATTCTAACTGATTGGATTAGGGAAATTTTGCGCAAGTTTTGCGGTATTGTCAAATTGCTTCTCAAAGGGTGTAGCCGTCCCTAACTTTTAGAGTTGAGCTAAAATTGACACTCTTCATTGTAAATTTGGGCACCACTGTCTTTCCATTGGACGGTAAGAATAATACCATTTATAAACTCACTTGACAGACTGTTTGTTACTAAGTCTTGCTATCTAGAAAAGACGTCTCTGCCTACTAGGGCCAACATACTGTGATAATTGGACTGTTCATTCAGTTCAACAAGACCTATAATTCTCCTTCACTATCACTGAGCATAGCAACGTCATCAGCGAATCTAATCAAAGGTATCCTTCCTCGCTGAGTACTAAGCCCACCCTTGGTAAGTTGATTTATTTTCGTCATTGTCACTTCGATGTATAGTTTGAACAGTACATCTACAACTACACGACTACTCTGCAATTCACATTAAGTGCTTGGCAGAGGGTTCGTCGAACCACAATCATACTACCTGTCTACCATTCCACTCCCGAACAGCGCGCGGGAAAATCTAACACCTAAACCTCTCTGTTCGAGCTCTGATTTCTCTTATTTTATTTTGATGATCATTCCTACCTACGTAGGTTGGGCTCAACAAAATATTTTCGCATTCGGAAGAGAAAGTTGGTGACTGAAATTTCGTAAATAGATCTCGCCGCGACGAAAAACGTCTCTGCTGTAATGACTTCCATCCCAATTCGCGTATCATATCTGCCACACTCTCTCCCCTACTATGTGATAATACAAAACGGTCTGCCCTTTTTAGCACACTTTCGATGTCCTCCGTCAATCCCACCTGGTAAGGATCCCACACCGCGCAGCAATATTCTAACAGAGGACGAACGAGTGTAGTGTAAGCTGTCTCTTTAGCGGACTTGTTGCATCTTCTAAGTGTCCTGCCATTGAAACGCAACCTTTGGCTCGCCTTCCCCACAATATTATCTATGTGGTCTTTCCAACTGAAGTTTTTTGTAATTTTAACACCCAAGTACTTAGTTGAATTGACAGCCTTGAGAATTGTACTATTTATCGAGTAATCGAATTGCAACGGATTTCTTTTGGAACTCATGTGGAACACCTCACACTTTTCCTTATTTAGCGTCAACTGTCACCTGCCACATCATACAGCAATCTTTTCTAAATCGCTTTGCAACTGATACTGGTCTTCGGATGACCTAACTAGACGGTAAATTACAGCAGCATCTGCGAACAACCTAAGAGAACTGTTCAGATTGTCACCCAGGTCATTTATATAGATCAGGAACAGCAGAGGTCCCAGGACGCTTCCCTGGGGAACACCTGATTTCACTTCTGTTTTACTCGATGATTTGCCGTCTATTACTACGAACTGCGTCTTTCCTGACAGGAAATCACGAATCCAGTCGCACAACTGAGACGATACCCCATAGGCCCGCAGCTTGATTAGAAGTCGCATGTGAGGAACGGTGTCAAAAGCTTTCCGGAAATCTAGAAATACGGAATCAACTTGAGATCCCCTGTCGATAGCGGCCATTACTTCGTGCGAATAAAGAGCTAGCTGCGTTGCACAAGAACGATGTTTTCTGAAGCCATGCTGATTACGTATCAATAGATCGTTCCCTTCGAGGTGATTCATAATGTTTGAATAAAGTATATGCTCCAAAACCCTACTGCAAACCGACGTCAATGATATAGGTCTGTAGTTAGATGGATTACTCCTACTACCCTTCTTCAACACTGGTGCGACCTGCGCAATTTTCCAATCTGTAGGTACAGATCTATCGGTGAGCGAGCGGTTGTATATGAGTGCTAAGTAGGGAGCTACTGTATCAGCGTGATCTGAAAGGAAACTAATCGGTATACAATCTGGACCTGAAGACT
Source organism: Schistocerca cancellata (assembly GCF_023864275.1). Lineage (NCBI taxonomy): Eukaryota > Metazoa > Arthropoda > Insecta > Orthoptera > Acrididae > Schistocerca > Schistocerca cancellata. The sequence goes on along the minus strand of NC_064631.1, from coordinate 635,032,280 downwards.
TGCCCGTAGCAAGCGATTTGAGTTGCTTCGCAATCCCTAAGGTATCTACTTCTAAGAAACTCATGCTAGCAGCTGTTCGTGTTTCAAATTCTGGAATATTCCATTCATCTTCCCTGGTGAAGGAATTTCGGAAAACTGTGTTGAATAACTCCGCTTTAGCGGCACAGTCGTCGGTAACAGTACCGTCGGCACTGCGCAGCGAAGGTATTGACTGCGTCTTGCCGCTTGTGTACTTTACATACGAGCAGAATTTCTTGGGATTTTCTACCAAATTTCGAGACAATGTTTCGTTGTGGAACCTATTAAAGACATCTTGCATTGAAGTCCGTGCAAAATTTCTCGCGTCTGTAAATTTTAGCCAATCTTCGGGATTTCGCGTTCTTCTGAACTTCGCATGCTTTTTCCGTTGCCTCTGCAACAGAGTTCGGACCTGTTTTGTGTACCACGGGGGATCAGTTCCATCTCTTACCAGTTTATGAGGCATGAATCTCTCAATTGCTGTTGCTACTATATCTTTGAATTTGAGCCACATCTCGTCTACATTTGCATAGTCAGTTCGGAAGCGATGGAGATTGTCTCTTAGGAAGGCTTCTAGTGACACTTTATCCGCTGTTTTAAATAAAATTATTTTGCGTTTGTTTCTGGTGGATTTGGAGGAAACGGTATTGAGCCTAGCTACAACGACCTTGTGATCACTAATCCCTGTATCAGTCATGATGCTCTCTATTAGCTCTGGATTGTTTGTGGCTAAGAGGTCAAGTGTGTTTTCGCAACCATTTACAATTCGCGTGGATTCGTGGACTAACTGCTCGAAATAATTTTCGGAGAAATCATTTAGGACAATCTCGGAAGATGTTTTCTGCCTACCACCGGTTATGAACAAGTATTTTTGCCAACATATCGAGGGAAGGTTGAAGTCCCCACCAACTATAACCGTATGAGTGGGGTATTAATTTGTTACGAGATTCAAATTCTCTCTGAACTGTTCCGCAACTCTATCATCGGAGTCTGGGGGTCGGTAGAAGGAGCCAATTATTAACTTAGTTCGGCTGTTAAGTATAACCTCCACCCATACCAATTCGGATCCATCCGGATCTCACATCCTTTCTAATCCGAGCACTACGTTCTCTCACTTCCAGTCTTAGTCTTCTGTCTTCGTTTCTGTATTTAGTATATTCCATCAATCACTAGAGATCACTTCTGTTTTTCACAAAATTTCAAACATCAGTCGAATCAATACTTAGAGAAGTTATTAGTTGCACATTTCCTTCGCAGCTATGTGTCCAGACTGTAAGAGGGCCATGCATGAAATCTTTCCACTCTAAATCTTCTTACTGGACAACAGTGAAAGACGTGGAATGCTGTTTTCTTCTCATTGCATCATACTCCTTGCATATATTTTGTGCGGTCCCACAGTTATAACAGGATGCTTTGCCTCTGGCAGGCCTGGTTCCGATGCGGTGAGACGGCTCCATATCTTTGCTTCGTAGCTGCGTGTTTGTCTGAGGCGCAGTCGAGACAGCCGGACTCGCCGTGCCTTGGCCAACAAAATGAGTCGAATTAGATACACAGAATATTTCTGAAAGGCACGGAACAGATAAGGGGAGGCTATGGAGATCACAAATTTGTTCATTTTATTTGTGTCTGACATGACTCAAGTAAGAAAGCATTTCGTTGATTGATTTCCTAGGACCTGATACATTGCAAACTTCACTCTATTCTGGATCCAATACCTCACGTGATTCGGGGACTGGTGGTGCTGTTTAAAGAGTAAATGCAAGCCTTTCTTGCTCTAGCATTTGTCCGGCATAATGGCACCGTTTATCAACTGCCGTTTAGTGTCGTTACCAGCTGTCTTTAGATGTTAATAGGAAACTAAGAATTGAAAACTTCAAATAATCTCTCAGCAGTCACTTAGACTTAGTGCGACGTTACATACACCAACTGTTCAAGATACATCTTGCAAATGCTATAAATCCGTCATTTAGATTTAGTAGCACCCACCATTACAGAACATTTATTCTGATATTCCATATTAGTTCGTGTTTTGGGTGCCACACGTATTTAGCGATTTGTGATGCTCATAGTCCGTTGGCCTGTTATCCATTGGGAAGTATCGAATACGTCTCGTTATAATTACTTCTGAATTCTGGTATTTGAGGTTAAGCTAAACAAAGTTTTAAATCCATCAATTAATCAGCATAATATTTCATAACAATACGGTGCAATATAATTGCCATACGAAATTGAAGCCTACCTGTCTGTACATTTATTTAGTAATAGCGGATAGAAATGTCAGCAGTTGATTGCGGCACTCGTTTCTATCGGTAATGACAGTTTTAACGTAGCAGCTCAATGTGGATACCAAAATGATTTAACTCGGCCGCAGGAAGTCCGACTGGCAGACTCAATTTACTGATTTTAGCCTTTAATTTTGTCGGTCGAGCTTCAGTTTACATGTGCTACTACTGTTACTGTAGACAGAATCTGAAACCGGTGTGTTTTTCAGTTTGGACAGAAAACGTCAATACTGGTGCAGTTTTTAATTCTGCATCAGCTGGAAGAGAACTCTCTAGCCTCTACACTACCATTTGGAATGACATTAAGTACTTCTCGTTGCCATGATAAAAGCTGAACTCCCTTTCCTTACTCAAATACCTGCACAACGCAATGACAACAGTGACCAAGTGGGTAGTCCTGTGTAATCGTAATTAAGTAATTATTTGCTAGTGAACAATATCCAGAAAATGTACTCATAATAAGAAACTGTGTTGAATCACGTGAAGATACTAAGCTTTTAATAATACTGTTCACAGCTCGTACTTCCACATGTCAGTAACTTAATTCACTGGTAAGCTCCAGGGATTTGGAGTACTACTGCCACAGATAACAGATTAACTTAGCCGTATTACCGAAAAGAAATACGACGGTATTTCGAACGAAAGGGACACTGTAAAATCGTGCTGTTCAGCTCCTCTCCTCATATGCACCATCCTGTATATTGTAGTGAGTGTTCAGCGGAATCGGGGTGGCCGAGCGGTTCTAAGCGCTACAGTCTGGAACCGCGCGACCGCTACGGACGCAGGTTCGAATCCTGCCTCGGGCGTGGATGTGTGTAATGTCCTTAGGTTAGTTAGGTTTCAGTGGTTCTAAGTTCTAGGGGACTGATGACCTCAGAAGTTAAGTTGGCTCTGAGCACTATGGGACTTAACTACTGAGGTCATCAGTCTCCTAGAACTTAGAACTACTTAAACCTAACTAACCTAAGGACATCAGACACATCCATGCTCGAGGCAGGATTCGAAACTGCAACGGTAGCGGTCGCGCGGTTCCAGACTGTAGCGCGTTGAACCGCTCGGCCACTCCGGCCGGCCAGAAGTCAAGTCTCATAGTGCTCAGAGCCATTTGAACCATTCAGCGGAATCCGTTCCTTCGATGTAAACAGAATAGAATACGCATATAGTAAATTAATTTTGAAATGTGATCCTTATTTGCCATTTGAATATCTACAGATAAATACGAACACTGGACTAAATTTGTCAGGAAAGTTGGCAGTACTGGGATACAAATATAAATATTTTTTAATGCATTAACACATTTTCACACTAAGTACTCCGCTAATTGTATGCGTGAATTACATTCTCTTATAATCGGAACTAGTGTGCCACTTGCAGCTGCCACATGTGGTAGATAATATTACCAGACCGATCACTCTTCGGCGATAAAATCTACATCTGAATGTACCTGATTACTCTACAATGCATTGTTAAGTACCTGGCAGTGATTTCATCGAACCACTTTCAAACTATTTCTCAACCGTTCCACTCTAGAACAGCACATCAATAGCAACAGTTACACCTTCCTGTGCGAGACCTGATTTCTCTTATTCTGTTATGATCATTATTCCATCCATTTGGCACCAAGAAAATATTTCACACCCTGAGGAGAATGTTGCTGGTTGAAATATCAAGGGAAGACCACGCGGCAACGATAAACGCCTTTGGTTGAATGATTGACAGTCAAATTCAAGTATAATATACGTGGCGCTCTCTCACCTATGTCACGATAGCACAAAACGAGGCGCACTTCGAATTTTTGCGATGTCCTCCGTCTATTCTATCTGGTGGGGATCGCATACCACACAGCAGTACTTGAGAAGAGGACGTACAAGAGTGATATAGGCAGTTTCTATAGTAGACATGTTGCAGTTTCTCAGTGTTCTGCAAATACATCGTAGTCTTTCGTTTGCTTTAGCAATAACATTACCAATGTGTTCGTTCCTACTTAAGACTTTCGTAATTGTAATCACCAAATTTTTAATTGAATTTACAGTATTGAGATTTGCGTGATTTATCTTGTAACCGAAATTTTAAGGAGTTCGTTTTGGTAGTCATTTGGATGACTTTACACTTTTCGTTACTTAGTCACCTTTCACTTTACGAATCATCCAGATATCCCGCCTAAATCATTTTGCAAATCAGTTTGATCACCTGATGACTTTGTAAGACAGTATATGTCAGCATCATCTGTAAACAGTCTAAGAGTGCTACTCATATTGTCCCCTTAGTCGTTTATGCAGATCAGGAACAGCAGAGCACCTGTTACACTTCCTTTGGGCACGCCCGATATTGCTTCTCTTTTACTGGATAACTCTCCGTCAAGTACTACGAACTGTGGCCTTTCGGATAGGAACTCACGGACCCCGTTGCACAACTGAGACGCAGTCCATAGCCAACCAATCTGATTATAAGTCGCTTATGCATTACAGTGTCAAAAGCCTTCTGAAAATCTAAAAACCTAAAGTGAATCCACTGTCAAAAGTACTCTCTGTTTCGTGAGAAGAAAGAGCTGGTTGTGTTTCGCGAGGATGATATTCTCCGGAACAGTGTTGGCTTTTTGTAAACAAAAAATATTCTTCGAGATAACTCATTATGGACAAATTGCAGTATATGTTCCAAAGTCCCACTGCAGATCGACGTTAGCGACACAGGTCAGTAATTTAGCGAACTACTAATTCTTTTCTTGGGTATTGGTTTGACTTTTGAAATTTTCCAGTCCTTACGAACGGATCTTTCAACGAGAGAACTGTTGTATATGATTGTTAAATGTGGAGCTGTTGTATCAGCATACTCTGAGAGGAAGGTTACTAGCGTACAGTAATAACCAGAGTTTTCTTTAAGTGATTTAAGCTCGGTTGCTACACCGACGATTTCCACATTCAGTTACTCACGTTAGCAGTTGTTCTTGGGTCGAATCCCCGAATATATTCTTCGTCTCCTTGGTGAAGGAATTTTAGAAAACTGCATTTAGTAACTCTGCTTTAATGGAACTATCACCTGTAACAGTACCATTTTTATCGCACATTGATGGCATTGATTGAATCTTTCCGCAGGTGTATTTTACATACGACCAGAATCTTTATGGATTTTCTGCCAGATTTAGAGATGCAGTTTCGTTGTCGAAAGTACGAAAGGCATCTCGCTTTGAAGTGCATGCTACATATCGAGCTATTGTTAGCACTTCGTCAGTATAAGACACACTATCGAAATAAACACCCCGCTAGCTGAATGTTCAGCGCGGTTGACTGCCTTGTCGAGGACACGGGTTCGATTACCAGCGCTTAGTAAGATACTTCTTTGGTAAGAGACTTAGAATAGGGGAACGAGTACACTTAGCCTTGTGGTGCTAATTGAAAAGTTACTCTACCGACTTGTAATGGCTTCAAATCCAAAAACTTTGCAAAGGCCAGGAGGGCGGTGTGCTGACCGCGCAGTCCTCTATATCGCACCCAATGACGCCAAAGATTTGCGGAAAATAGATATAGTGTAAAGTCCAGAAACTTAGAAAAGTTAGTGGTCTGTTGACCATACATTTACGACCAGATACCAGATTGTCTTTTGCAGGTGGGGACCCACAGCTCGTAATTATTAAAAGAAATGTATATATCTACCACAAGGAGAAGAAAACAATTTATTTTGATTTTTAGTGCTTGTCTTTACTTTCACCATTCTTCCATTTACTCTCAATCGACAGTCTATTGTCAGTAGACAGTTCATGCCATTCAACACATCCCGTAAACCTTCTTCACTTTTACTGAGGATATCGACGTCTGCAGCACATCTTTTCACTTTGACTTTGATCCGACTCTTGAAAATCTTTTATTTCCGTCATTCATTCTTCAGTGTATAACTAGAAAAGTAGAGGCAAACGGCCACACCCCCGTCTTATATCCTTTTTCATCCGAGTTCTTCGTCCTTTGTCTTTTAGTCTTATTGTTTCCCCTAGGTTCATGTGCATACTGTATAGTACCCGTCTTCTGATATAGCTCATCACTGCTTTCCACCGTATTTCCAACATCTTTCACCATTTCACATTGTCGAACGGTTTTTCCAGACCAGCAAATGTCATTAACTTGTCATGATTTTTCTTCTTTCCTGCTTCCGCAACCATCCGCAACGTGAGAACTTCCTCCCCAATGCCTTTGCCTTTCCTAAAGCCAAATTGAGCGTCATCTAAAAGATCCTCAGTTTTTTTCATCCTTTTGTATATTATTAGTGTCTGCAACTTGGATACTAGAGCTGTTAAGCTGAGTGTGCGACACTTCTCTCAATTATTGGCTCTTGATTTCTTCGGAATTTTGTGAATAATATTTGTCCGAAGGTGAGATGGTATATCGCCAGGCTCATACAATCTTCACACCAACGTGAGTTTTGTTGCCATTTTCCCCAACGACTTTACAAATTACGAGGGAATGTTATCAATCTCTACTGTCTTATCTGATCGTAAGTCGCCCACAGCTATTCTAAATTGTGCTTCTAATACTAGCTCCCCTGACTCCTTTTTCATATTCTGTCACGTCATCTGCCAAGTCCTACACCTCACACAGGCATTCATTGTACTCATTCCAGGTATCCGCTCACTACTCCTCATTTACCAGTGAAATTGGAATTCCAGCTTTATGTTACGGCCCATGCCTCTAATTTAACCAAAGTTTTCTATGTGCTGAGTCAATCTTTCCACCATCATTTCTTCTTCGATTTCTTCATATTTTAACGTACCAATTTCCTCTTAGCTTCCCTGCACTTACAGTTATTTCATTCGTTATTGACTTATTTTTCAGTATTCCTCAATTTGCCTGCAAATTTTTGTCCTTTTTTTTTCGTAGATCTGCTGAAACAATTCTTCAGTCGTCAACGTCTCTTCGCAGTAGCTGTCATTGTACCTATGTTTTCCATTCCTGCTTCTTTGATTCCCCCCTCTCTATCTATGACCGTTCCACTTGAACTGCAACGTCTACTGAGCTATTCCTACACGCAACATCTATAGCCTCAGAGAATTTCAAGGGTATGCTTTCATTCGTAGTAGTCCCATATCTCACTTCTTTGCGCACTGATTTGACCTGGTTAGTGTCTGAAACGCCAGCCCATTCTTCATCGTTACCAAATAGTAATCAGAGTCTATATACATTGTTGAGTACGCTTGATAAGAAAATATCTTATTTCGAAATCTGAACCTGTCCGTGATGTAATCTAACCTCAGTCTTCCCATATGATCCTGTCTTCTTCGAGTATACTTTCTTTTCGTGTTATTCTTCAACGGAGTAATCGCTACTGCTGGCTAAAATTTCCTGCAGAAAATTTTTCCTCTTTCCTCTCTCTTTCCTGCTACAAAGCTCACTTTCTCCAGTAACCATTTCTTCAACTGCTGCCCCTTCAAATGTATTCCAGTCTTTCATGAATTATGTATTTTCATCTTGTTTTGCGCACTGAATTGTCCCTTCACTATTCTCGTATACTCGTATTTTGTCTTCTCGTTTATGGCTTGCGAGGCCGACATGTTTGCTTGAACTATTATTGTCGGTATCGGTTTTCTGTCGATTCTGATGAGAACATACCTTTCTCTCAATTGTTCACAATAACTCACTATCTCCTCTAACTTCCCATTCATAACGCTTCCTACCACCGCCATACCATTTTCTGCTTCTGTTGATATTATACTACAATCGTCTCAATATATTGAACCTCAGCACTTGCCTTTTCAGATTTTTTAGGTTCTCAATCGCGTTCAAACTTCTGACATTCCTCACCCCGACTCCTAAAATTTTACCGTCTCCTCGGCAATTCAATCTTTCTCTCACAGTCATCCACCGCTCTGTAGTCCCCTCCTGGATGACCCGAATATGGGCTGACGAGGAATTTTTTGTCCATGGAGAGATAAACATGACACTATTCAATTACAGGTCACATGTTCTGTGTATACACAGAATGTATCTTTAATTTAGTGGTTTCCATTGCCTTCTGTACCCTCATACCGTTGATCATCGCTGAGTCATAAGCCTTCAGGGGCAGTTGTCCTTCACAAGGTCAAGAGAGTGTCCCGAAATTCTGTCCAGTCTTCTAATCCCTTTGACAAAGCTGTTGGCAGAACGAGAGTGATTTCTCATGTTGGAGCTCTTCGGCTGACATTGATGATGACTTTTATTCAACACTGAAGCAACATCCAGATTCGGACCCGTACCCTGGGGCATTCTGAATACTAATCAAAGACGCTAGCCCTGGACTATGGGTGTTTTTCTGCACTTCCAATTAGTTTCTTCTTGGATGTAAATCGATAACTAATAATTATTATGTTCAGATTCCCGTAAACCTTACAGATTTTAATGGAAGATTAAAGATCGCGGGAAGGTATCGATTGCGTAAAAGACAAACACCAACATCACATTTCAAGTTAGTCAATGAAACGAGACTATTTCACTTACGTTTCACAGCTCGTAAATTTAAAGATCTAGTTAGTATTCTCAGTGATGTTATACTTCTCAGATTTAATGCCGTCACCTTTTAGTTTTTGACAAGCTTTTTACTGTACGCCCCATAGTGCATTCATTTACAAAGTAATCTTGTCCGTTAATGATTCCAGTACTCGTTTCAATAGGCAGTATGAGATCGAAGAAGATCTATCCCTTAAATGTAGTATGACACGCTTTTGAAGATTATCTTGGCCGTCCAGTGTGGCCGAGCGGTTCTAGGCGCTACAGTCTGGAACCGCGCTACCGCTAAAGTCGCAGGTTCGAATCCTGCCTTGGGCATGGATGTGTGTGATGTCCTTAGGTTAGTTAGGTTTAAGTTGTTCTAAGTTCTAGGGGACTGATGACCTCAGATGTTAAGTCCCATAGTCCTCAGAGTCAAGATTACCTTGCTTGAAGTCTAACTTCACTAACGTCAGTATCATTAAGCGGTGCAATTACTGTGGTAATCAGCAGACGTAGTTCACATACATTTAGTTGACACTTTGCTTGTTTAAAAGTGTAGAAACTCTTCCACTTCGTTAAGTCGTCTGATACAGCAACCTGACGTAAGGTATCTGAATTTAAAACTATCTAGGTTACAACTTTTTATTCATTAATAACACGTTTCACCTTTGCGGGGCATCTTCAGGGTGTCTTAAAATTTTCCCTTTAACAACTTATTAAAAGTAATAAAACGGCTCTGTGTTAGACTGAAGCAGGTGTCGAGTCAAATGGTCTCGGTGGACCCACCTGATTCGACGCGTTCTTCAGAACTCCCACTGCCATTTTATTTTTCAAATATGTTGTAAAAAAGGCAAATTTTAAGATAATCTGAAGATGCTCCACGAAGGCCAAATACGTTGTTAATAGAGGAACAGTATACTTTTTTTTTAATTTCAACATTTTACAAACGTTGTTAATATGCTATTCTAAAACAAGCTCAAGATCGATTGTAGAACTGTTTCATTTTCAGATGTTCGTTTCAAACAACAGTTTTTAACGATTTACGAGGGTGACACAAACGAAGGTGACACGACGTTCTCGCCATCGCGGACCATCGGCGCTCTTGTGATTAGTGACCCGCACTGCCGATTTGCTACGTCGCTGGAACTCCGATGAAACACCTGCCTGGATCTCCTTCATACAACATGAAACAGAAGACGCTAAAGTTTCCGTGTATACATCGTATCAATAAACATTAATAATTAAAGCGTATGCTACTATGGCTTAGCTGAGGTCGCTCGAGCGGAAAATAAGGACAGAGCTGATCACTAAATATGGAGCAACACAAATCCTTATTCCGAGATGAGCGACCTCAGATTAGATTTTATCGATTGGTAACACCACACAGGACATAGAATAACGGGATTCGGACAGCAGGATGCAGAGAGAGTTACTAACGACATTAAATGTATTCGCAATTGCGAATAATGACAACCGTCAGCTGTAGAACGGAATGACGACAGTGAAAATTTGTACCGGACCGGGACTCGAACCCGTATTGGAAGTGCAATGAAGGAAATTAAAATTGGGAGATGTGATAAAAACCAAAGTGAAAGGAAATCAGTGACAAGATTCGCTGGCGATACTTCTATCTTTTGTGAAAGTGAGGAAGAATTACTAGGTCTCAAAGTCGAGTCGGCGAAGATAAGAGGAGGAAAAGAAGTCTGTGGACTGTTGGTAGTAACTGATGAGGGTGTTTTTTATATACAACTGAAATAATTCACTTGTTACTAACATGATTAAATAATTTAGCCCATGGACAGTCAACGCGGTATTTTGTTTCTGACTGCATCCTGCAAGTAAAATCTTAACTGATCACTTCCTCTGTTACTGAACACAACAAAAAGATACGTTCCTCGTTGAGTAGAAGTTCCAAAGATCTATTGTGGAGTTTAGCTAACATTACAGGTTCAAATCACCTAGCGAAAGCACCTTCAACATTTTTTATGTCAGCACCTAGCTGTGGCCAAAGCAACTTGTACGTTACAATAGAAAGGTGAACACACACACACGCCATAAAACAAGAAAATATACATTCCGCACATTGCACAACTTCAGGTAGTCACGCTAGTGATCACTTAATGAAAGGCCTAAAGTAAGTGGAAACAACCGAGTACGCCGCAACAGCAAGTAATGGAGTGATGGCGAACCACAAGGAAGCTGTTCACATGACGGTTCACCGGCGGCACACACGTAGGTCGACTAAAGTCTGTAAAAATCTGAGTAAGAAGAACGGGATGTTGTTTACTTTATAGACTCGAGGTTCATACTTTCAGTTGTGCTCAAGTTGCTCCATTCTCCACGCAAGTAGGGGTGAGAGGGTGACTTAAAGACCCTCCAGAAGCCAGTGGTGGGCATCCTCTACATCTACATTAACATGGATACTCTGCAATTCATATTTAAGAGCCTGGAAAATGGTTCATGGAACCACTTTCACAATATTCCTCGACTGTTCGACTCTATGAGAGCTCGCAGGAGAAACGAACACTTAAATATCGTCATGCGAGCTCTGGTTCCTGTTATTGAGTTGTTGTGGTGTTATCTCACCACGTACGTGAAGTCCACATATTTTTCTGTATTTATATGGGAGAACGCTGTAGACTGAAGTTTCATGAAGGTATCTCCCCGCAATGAAAAACGTCTTTATTTTAATGATTGTCATCCCGTGACATTCACTTCTCTACTTCCCGTTAACACATAACGAACTGGCCTTCTTTGAACATTTTAGATGTCCTTCATCTATCCTGCCTGGTAGGTATCTCATAGTGTACAGCAATAATCTCGCAGAGGGCGAACAAGGGTAGTGTGGACATTAATTAAAACTTACGGGCTAAGAGGCCGAGGTCGAAAAGTAGAAATTCTTCCTCCTCACGTTTCGTGGCCAACTGAGGGCAACATATTCCGTTCGCTCACCTTGAGACATGTCGACCGCACGTGGCAAAGATATGTCAGGAGAAAAAATTTCTACCGTTCGACCGCGGCCTCTTAGCCCTGAAGTTCTAACTAACGAAGACGCCAGCCGTGAAAGGCTACACCTTATGATTAGTAGTGTGGGCACTCTCTTTAGTAGATCTCTAACATGCTTTCAGTATTCAGTCAATAAAACGTAGTCTGTCGTTTGCTCCCTCATAATATCATCTGTATGATCGATCCAGTTTAAGTTGTGCATAACTGTAGTTCCTAGGTTTTCAGTTCTAATGACAACTTTTAAATTTGTACGATATATTGGGTTACCGAATTACAAGCTATTCCTAGTAGTACTCATGTGTATGACCACAAATATCCCAATATTTACGGTGAACTGGAAATCTAAGTCTTTTTGCACTTCCGTTTCATGTTCTGATGCCTTTACTGGATGGTAAATGTCAGCATAATCTCCGAACAATCTAAGAGAACTGCTCAGAATGCTACTAAATAGTTCATCTAGATCAGAAACAGCACAGTGTCGATAACACACTCTCGAGGAACGTCACATATGATTTCCGTTTTACTCGATGACATTTTGTCAGTTTCTGCGAACCGTGACCTATCTGAAATCAAACCATGAAAACAGCACCACAACTGAGATGTTATTCCATAGGCCTGTAATAATATTAGAAGCTGCTTGTGAGGTACAGTGTCAAAAGATTTTTTGTAGCATCCCCTGTCCGTAGCAATAATTCCTTTATGAGGATAAGAAGCTAGATATGTTTCAAAAGAACAATATTTTCCGAATCCATGCTGACTGTGTGTCAGCACAATTCATAATGTTTGAATGCAGGATATGTTTCAAAACCCTAGTGTAAATCCATGTATGTGATACGGTTATTTAATTCGTCATATTACTCCTACTTTCCACTCTTCTGGTACGGATCTTTAGTCAAATGAGCTGTTGTATGTGGTGTTAAACGCAGTGCTGTTGTTTCAGCGTACACCGTATGGAATATAATTGGAATACATTCCGAACAGGAAGACTTACTTTACTAAGAGATTCTTCACGTTGGCAGCAGTTCTCGCTTAGAATTCAGGAATACTTACTTCGTATTCTTTGTTGAAGGAATTTCGCAAAACCGTATTAAGCAACTCCACTTCAGTGGCATTGTCATCGGTAACATTACCAACGTTATCACATAGTGAAAGTATTGATATTGTCTTGCTAGTGTACTTTACATACGACCAGTACCTCTCTGGATTGTCTGCCAGGTTTTGAGACAGGGAATCGTTGTGGAAACCGGTAACACATTTCGCACTGAAATTCGCACTTAATACTGAGCTTCTGTAAACCTTCGCAAATTCTGGTATTTGCTGTTCATTTATGGAACGCTTTTTGCTGTTTCTGCTACAGTGTTCTGAGCTGTGTTGTCGACCAATGGGCGGGAGAGGGGGTGCTGGAGGTAGTTCATTTCCATTTCTTAATCATTTATCTGGTGCGTATCTCCCAATTGCTGTCGATTCTATTTCTTTGGATTAAGGTCACAGCTGATCTACACTTTTATAGTTAGTTTGGAAGGAACTGAGGGTGTCTCTTAGGGAGGTGTCAAACGAACTTTTATTAGCTTCTCTAATTAGATATGTTTTGAGTTTATTTTGAGACTGTTTGGACACTACTTTATTCATTCTCGCTACAACCACCATGTGGTCACTAACACCCATGTCTGTCACAATGTTCCCTATTTACTCTGGAGTTCGACCATATTTTCACAAACTTGTACACCTCGGATGGGCGCCTGAACTAGTTGTTCAAAATTATTTGCGGAGTAAGCATTTAGTAGGATTTCGAACACTTATATGCCTACAACCTACTTTAACTTGTATATTCACCGACATCTTGAGAGCTGATTAAGGTTACCACCATCTATAGTTTACGAGTGATGTGTCATTTTGAAATGAGATTCAAGTTTCCTTTTAATTGTTCGGCAACTGTATCACCTGTGTCGGGAGCTCGGTAAAAACAACCAATTATTAGTTTATTCCGGGTGTCAAGTATGACCTCCACCCACGTTAACTCACAGGAACTGTCTACTTAATTTTCACTACACGAAAAAATACTTCGAACAGTAACAAACACGCCACCGTCAACTGCATTTTATTTTTCTTTTGTGAACATCGGTAGATACTCTGCAAAAATTTCGGCTATACTTACTTCCGTCTTTAGCTAGTTTTCAGTAACCGTAAAGAGTTGAGCTTCATAGCTTCCTATTGGCTCCTGGAGCTTTAGATCTTTCCGAACATACGTATGACACTTTACTATTATAATACCTATTGCTTCTTCATCAACCGATGTTTATGTCTGGATTGCACTCTTTGAGACAGGAACCCTTTTTGTTGTTTCCCGTGACCCTCTAAGATTAAAAACCACCACGACCACTTTATACAGCCTCCTGTGTCTGTGTAGCCGAACCTTGCGTGTAGTGGACACCTGACCTGTTAAGCGGAACACGAAACCCCACGAAGTAGGGCAAGTCGGGATATCTTCAATCTACATTGTTTCAGATCTGTCCGGGCCTCTGATTCAGACCCCTAACTCAGCTATTTACCACAGGTCTGCTGTAGGTCCTTCCGACGATACTGCAGATGGTGAGCTGTGCCATCATCTCGCAAGTAGTTCCTACTAATTTAACTAGTCGCCCGAAACTAGAGAGAGTGTCTACCCATCCTATGCTACACTCGTCATTAGTACCTAAAAGACCTACTATCAGCACTTGGCTGCACCTCATTCTAAAGAGGCCCGTTCCACAGCTTGGATGATCTATCCCAATATGCACACAGAGTGTACACTGGATTCCTTCCCTCCTTGGCAGCCACATTCCTAATGGGCTCCATTTGGCTCACAACTATTAGCAAACCCACACTCTGTAAGTGCCCGGATCTTGAAGGCTAAGAGCTTCCTATAATACGGGAAAAGTGTATGCATCTGGCTCAGGACTGCCACAGACATGATCTTCAACCTGTATGTCAACCGAATGGGCAGGCTTTTCGGTCGACAACCGGGGAAGGGTTTCGCTTCCTTCTACACCTTAGGATTGCCTCCAACTTGTCGACTGTTGAAATTTCAGCCTCATTGTGGGGGGGTAACCGAGGCATCAACAGCAGTGGACTGATCGGAGCCGGCCGTTGTGACCTACAGGTTCTGGGTGATTCGGTCTGGAACCGCGCGACCGCTACGGGCGCAGGTTCGAATCCTGCCTCGGGCATGGATGTGTGTGATGTCCTTAGGTTAGTTAGGTTTAAGTAGTTCTTTGTTCTTGGTGACTGATGACCTCAGATACTAAGTCCAATAGTGCTCAGATCCATTTGAACCATTTGGCTGATCAGAGGACACGGGACTTGTTAGACGTACGGGCCCCCCCCCCCATAATGATTACCGTTGGTAGCAACATGCACGCGCACGCACACACGCACACA
The DNA here is from genome assembly GCF_023864275.1 of Schistocerca cancellata. NCBI lineage: Eukaryota > Metazoa > Arthropoda > Insecta > Orthoptera > Acrididae > Schistocerca > Schistocerca cancellata. Next base: position 635,017,108 of record NC_064631.1, on the reverse strand, counting down.
CACACACACACACACACACACACAGAAGAAACAAAAGAATTAGACTAATAACTACATCGATACATGAAAATAAGTCGCTCTAATTTTCAAGCATACAGTTGGCAAACGTGGCCAAGTAGTAGTGCTGAAGGCAATGGAAGGGTATAATGTCCTTTTACTATAAGGACTGTAGTGCATCCCTCTGCGTAACGGCATAAACTGGCGCCCTTTTCAGTCGCATCTTCCGAAACATTCCTGTTTACTCAAATATAGGCGCTGTCAATAACACACTGCCTCAGATGATAAAAGAAGAGTAGTCTCCTCCGAAATTTATAGTTCATACGAGATTGGCCTATTAACTTAGACTCGTATTCAGGCGCTAACTGTTCAATGAATAAGTGGCAACTGCTCTTTCAAAAATGATTCAAATGGCTCTGAGCACTATGGGACTTAAGTACTGAGGTCATCAGTCCCCTAGAACTTAGAACTACTTAAACCTAACTAACCTAAGGACACCACACACATCCATGCCCGAGGCAGGATTCAAACCTGCGAACTTAGCGGTTGCGCGGTTCCAGACTGTAGCGCCTAGAACCGTTCGGCCACATCGGCCGGGGCAACTGCTCTTTCGCTACTCGTTAATGAACAGTCTACCGAGAATAGAACACGGATTAAGAATAAACTAAAGAAAAACGAAGACACCGAGAATCACAGAAATGAGCTTAGCGACAAAAGCAGTTTCAAAGAGGGAACCAACAGCAGACAGACTGAACCAAGTCTCTTACCTCGAAAGCCAAATAACACATGACGGACGAATTAAGGATCACATAAAAACAAGACTCCCACAAGGAAAGAGAACGTTCAACTCCAAACGAAATTTCCTATCACCAACCTTCGGACAGAGATGTCTGTGGATTTATTTCTGTAACACAGCATTGCATGGAAGTGGACTATGGAACGTCGGAAAACACTTACAGAAAGAAAAATTCTATGTTTTTGATGTGGTGTTTTACATTGACGATGTAAAGTAAATGAACTGATAAGATATTCATAATTTAGAGAAGGATAAGAAATTGGTGAGAATAATAACTTTAAGATGGGATGGAAGTATGTGGCACGTACTAAGACATCAAAGAATACTCTCCATGGTACTAACAGGAGCTGTAAATGCAACGAACTGTAGGGGGAAACATAGATTTCAATATATTATGAAAAGAGTTTCAGAGACTACTAACACTCACGAGATTGCTTGATTTACTTAAATTACATGTTGTTGTTGTTGCGGTCTTCAGTCCTGGGACTGGTTTGATGCAGCTCTTCATGCTACTCTATCCTGTGCAAGCTTCTTCATCTCCCAGTACCTACTGCAATATACACCCTTCTGAATCAGCTTGCTCTATTCCTCTCTTGGTCTCCCTCTACGAGTCTTACCCTAGACGCTGCCCACCAATACTAAATTGGAGATCCCTCTATGTCTCAGAACATGTTCTACCAACCGATCCTTTCATCTAGTCAAGTTGTGCCACAAGCTCCTCTTCTTCCCAATTCTATTTAATATCCCCTCATTAGTTATGTGATCTACCCATCTTATCTTCAGCATTCTTCTGTAACACCACATTTCGAAAGCTTCTATTCTCTTCTTGTCTAAACTATTTATCGTCCACGTTTCGCTTTCATAGATGGCTACACTCTATACAAATACTTTCAGAAACAACTTTCTGACATTTAAATCTATACTCGATGTTAACAAATTTCTCTTCTTCAGAAACGCTTTCCTTGCCATTGCCAGTCTACATTTTATATCCTTTCTACTTCGACCATGATTACTTATTTTGCTCCCCAAATAGCAAAACACCTTTACTACATTAAGTGTCTCATTTCCTAATCTAATTCCCTCAGCATCACCCGACTTAATTTGACTACATTCCATTATCCTCGTTTTGCGTTTGTTGTTGTTCATCTTATACCCTCCTTTCAAGACACTGTCCATTCCGTTCAACTGCTCTTACAAGTCCTTTGCTGTCTCTGACAGAATTACAATGTCATCGGCGAACCTCAAAGTTTTTATTTCCATGGATTTTTAATACTACTCCGAACTTTTCTTCCATTTCTGTCATTGCTTGCTCAATATACAGATTGAATAACATCGGTGAGAGGCTACGACCCTGTCTCACTCCCTTCCCAACCACTGATTACCTTTCATACCCCTCGACTCTTATAATTGTTATCTGGTTTCTGTACAAATTGTAAATAGCCTTCGCTCCCTGTATTTTACCCCTGCCACCTTTGGAACTTCAAAGAGATTATTCCAATCAACATTGTCAAAAGCTTTCTCTAAGTCAACAAATGCTAGATACGTACGTTTGCCTTTCCTTAATATTTCTTCTAAGATAAGTCGTAGGTGAGTATTGCCTCACGTGTCCCAACATTTCTACGGAACCCAAACTGATCTTCCCCGAGGTCGGCTTCTATCAGTTTTTCCATTCGTCTGTAAAGAATTGGCGTTAGTATTTTGCAGCTGTTACTTTTTAAACCGATAGTTCGGTAATTTTCACATCTGTCCACACCTGCTTTCTTTGGGATAGGAATTATTATATTCTTCTTGAAGTCTGAGAGTATTTCGCCTGTCTCATACATCTCGCTCACCAGATGGTAGAGTTTTGTCAGGACTGGCTCTCCCAAGGCTGTCAGTAGTTGTAATGGAATGTTGTCTACTCCAGGGACCTTGTTTCGACTAAGGTCTTTCAGTGCTCTGTCAAACTCTTCACGCAGTATTATATCTCCCATTTCATCTTCATCTACATCTTCTTCCATTTCCATAATATTGTCCTCAAGTACATCGCCCTTGTATAGACACTCCATTTACTTCTTCCAACTTTCTGATTTCCCTTCTTTGCTTAGAACTGGGTTTCCATCAAAGCTCTCGATATTCATACAAGTGGTTCTCCTTTCCCCAAAGGTTCTCTTTAATTTTCCTGTTGGCTGGATCTATCTTACCCCTAGTGAGATGAGCCTCTACTTCCTTACTTTTGTCCTCTAGCCATCCCTGCTTACCCATTTTGCATTGCCTGTCGATATCATTTTAAGACGTTTGTATTCCTTTTAGCCTGCTTCATTTACTGCATTTTTATATTTTCTCCTTTCATCAATTAAATTCAATATTTCTTCTGCTACCCAAGGGTTTCTGCTAGCCCTCGTCTTTTTACCTATTTGATCCTCTGCTGCCTTCACTATTTCATTCCTCAAAGCTACCCTTTTTTCTTCTACTGTATTTCGTTCCCCCATTCCTGTCAATTGTTCCATTATGCTCTCCCTGAAAATCTGTACAACCTGTCGTTCTTTCAGTTTATCTAGGTCCCATCTCCTTAAATTCCCACCTTTTTGCAATTTCTTCAGTTTTAATCTACAGTTCATAACCAATAGATTGTGGTCAGAGTTCACATCTGCCCCTGGAAATGTCTTACAATTTAAAACCTGATTCCTAAATCTCTGTCTTACCATTATTTAATCTATCTGATACCTTTAGTATCTCCAGCGTTCTTCCATGTATACAACATTCTTTCATGTTTGTTAAACCAAGTGTTAGCTATGATTACGATATGATCTGCCCAAAATTCTACCAGGCGGCTTCCTCTTTCATTTCCTAGCCGCAATCCATATTCACCTACTATGTTTCCTTCACTCCCTTTTCCTACTGTAGAATTCCAGTCACTCATGACTATTAAATTTTCGTCTCCCTTCACTATCTGAATAAATTCTTTTATCTCATCATACAATTCATCAATTTCTTCGTCATCTGCAGAGCTAGTTGGCATATAAACTTGTACTACTGTAGTAGGCGTGCGCTTCGTGTCTGTCGTGGCCACAATAATGCGTTCACTATGCTGTTTGTAGTAGCTTACCCGCACTCATTTTTTTTATTCATTATTAAACCTAGTCCTGCATTACCCGTATCTGATTTTGTATTTAAAACCCTGTATTCACCTGACCAAAAGCCTTTTTCCTCCTGCCACCGAACTTCACTAATTCCCACTATATCTAACTTTAACCTGTCCATTTCCCTATTTACATTTTCTAACCTACCTGCCCGATCTGATATTCCACACTCCGATCCGTAGAACACATGTTTTCTTTCTTTAAATTACATAATGAATTATTATGTTTCGAGGTAGAAACCCCATATTGAGGCAATAATAGCAATATAAAAAATTAACAAAATCACACATTCATACACAAGTCTTTCCTGTAAGGTTTTGACATGTCCTGCTGTCATCCTGCGGGCAAAGAAGACGAAAACATGACATGAGATAATATTTACTTCGTTTGATGATTGTTGCAATCAGGATTTTAAGCAATCGCTCATGTTTCCCATCGGTAATTGATGATATAGGGTATAAGCGACTTTAAGTATATACTCAGATTTTACATATATTACTCAAGACTCTGGATGTAAGTTTCACTCTCAAATGATTAGGTAGTCTCTGAAGGAGAAATCACAGATGAAGCTATTTCACACGGCAGAACGACATTGACCAGAGGAAAAATAAAAGAATAAAACAAAGGTTCAAGTATCACTGATATTAAACATTGAGTCACGAATAAAAAATTAATTAACTTGATTTGGTGAAGTGATAATTAAAAGTTCAGGTTTGCACTTTGTATATCGTAGGAGCTGGAAACGTTCTGCTTAATGACATTCGTACAATGATAAAACAATTAACGGTTATGGGAAGGAATTTCAGAGTTTTCCAAGTAGTTGTCCAAATATTTGTATATGGCCAATGGTTAGCTTTCGTTTGATAAGGTTTGCAGTATTCTGGCCAGTAAGTTTCCACCTAGATACAAAATGGGGAATGTCAACCATTACTGAGAAGCATCCTCTAATTTTACTGGACTGTACGGATGCAGATGCGTGCAATGTTCAACATAAGAGTTTTCCTGATCTGCAGCAATATTAATCAACATATGTTTAGACAACAACATAAATATTTCAGAAGTTTGGGACGAACGACTCAAATTGGCTTATTAATTGACAGTGGAGTGCTTAGGAGACCATATTCAGGGAATTTAAAGTCTACACTAGTGAAACCTCATGCTGTTCTACCCCACTAGGTGACGAAAACACAAGATGTGACCCATCTAAGTCATAAGCGTAAGAAAATTGGCCAAAAACGTAATTTAAGGTTTGATGCAGTTACCAGCCAAACTGCGGAATGAAATTTTAGTTGCAGTGTAACAACACAAAGTCATTATTTAATAACGTCTTACTTGTTCTGGCATTTATCCATTACATTCATTTTTCTGCATGTTAACGCAGTTTAGGCAGTGTCAGCTGTAGTCATGTCCTGAACCCTCCACGTTGCTTGCCCGTACGCAAGGGATGAAAATCCTGTATCCTATCTATCTGCTTGTAGTGTTATCCAAGTGAAAACAGAAGCCGGCCGGAGTGGCCGAGCGGTTAAAGGCGCTACAGTCTGGAACCGCACGACCGCTACGGTCGCAGGTTCGAATCCTGCCTCGGGCATGGATGTGTGTGATGTCCTTAGGTTAGTTAGGTTTAAGTAGTTCTAAGTTCTAGGGGACTTATGACCACAGCAGTTGAGTCCCATAGTGCTCGGAGCCATTTGAACCATTTTTTTGAAAACAGAAGAAAGTTTTCGTAATATTAACGAGCTGTGTAACTGAGAAAGGACAAGGGTGCCAGTCCGGCATTCACCCATTCGATGTCACTCACAGCGATGTCGACCGACACATCGGGCATCGTCGTTAATCCTCTGCGCGGATTCGAACCGTGTCAGTGCCCTCCCCGAATCGGATGTGGCAGGTGAACATGCGCTGTAATCTGGATGGGTCGAACTTACTGTATAATATATGCATGGTAATTGCTTTGTGCGATGAACCCAATCGGAACTTTAATTAATTTTGTTTCCAGCTATGTGGAGATTGTAATATGAATAAATAACTTAAACATACAGACACGAAGCTGACAGTGCCAAATTGTGCTTGTTTATGTGTTCTCAGTTTGTTATAAATCCTATTACACTTCTTTAGACCATGCCTGGTGTCACTTTAGTTTTTTTTTTTTTTTTTAGAATATTCGTTTTATCGTCGAGTATAACTTGCTGGCTTCTCTTATCACGATATTCATTAAAACCACCACATATCTGGGAAGATACTACTGGAAGTCATATTCTGGTTAGCAGTCGACCATGTGCCAAATGCCTAGCCTGAGTGATAACACCATGTCGTGTCAGATCGCCGGAGTTAAGATCTGTTAGGCTTGGCCAGCGCTTGGAAGGGTGACAGTCCAGATCTGCCAAGCGCTGTTGGCCAGCGGGTTGCACTCAGCTCTTATGAGTTCAGTTGAGGAGCTACTTGAATGAAACCTAATGGTTCACATCACGAAACCTGACAAGTTAGTTAGTTAATTAGTTAGTTGTCTGCATGTTCCGTGGATCAATCGCAGGGTACGGTAGTCATTATAATGTGGAACGTGTCAAGTGCACAAGAAATGCACATATGAAAGAAGATTTTTTAATATGAATTTATTACAATACAGAGTTAAGGATTACTAGTTCTATTACTTACCCCGTTACCATGAGTGGCACAAAATGCATATGCTATATTTGTGGATTTATCTATTTCTATTCAAGATTTCATCTATGGTATAGATGGAGCAGGCAAGGAGATATGATTTCAGTTTATTTTTGAAGCTATTACTGCTGTCTGTCAGACATTTTATTTCACATGGTAATTTGTCGAAAATTTATGTAGCACCATACTTTACTCCTTTCTGTGCCAAAGATAGGTTGAGTAAAGGATAGCGTAAGTCTTTATTTTTTTCTGGTAGTACAAACATGAATGCCACTGTTGTTTTTAAACTTGTCCATGTTGTTGAGAACAAATTTCATTAGTGAGTAAATGTACTGTGAGGCCGTTCTAAGAACTCCCAATCTTTTAAAAATATGCCTACAAAATGTGTGACCCACATATTATTCTAACCACTTTCTTTTGAGCAGTGAATACTTTTTGTCTAAATGTTGAGTTACCCCAAAATATTATTCCATATGACAACAGAGAGTGAAAGTACGCAAAGAATGTTAGCTTACTAATTTCTATATCCTCAAATTAGGCAGTTATCCAGATTGCAAAAGTTGCTGAACCTAGTAGCTTTAGAAGATCCAAAAAATGAATTTCCCACTTAATATTCTCATCTATATGCACACCCAAAAACTTAGTATGCTCCGCCCTGTCTACTGACTTCCGTTGATGTATTATATTTATTGAAGGAACTGTACTTTTTGCAGAAGAAAACTGGATGTACTGTAATTTTTCAAAGTTTAGAGCAAGCAGAAAACCAATTAATGATTTTTCTGAAGACCTTTCTGTATTATTTTCAATTGGAGTTTCTTCTACTGGATTAATAATGATGCTTGTATCATAAGCAAACAGTATCAGTACAGCTTCCTGTTTCAGATAGGAAGGGAGGTCGTGCACATATATCAAGAACAGAAGGGGACCCATGGTTGAACCCTGTGGAACACCTAATGTAATTTCACCCTAGTTAGATGAGGTGGCAAACTTATTTAAATCACTAGACCCATATAAGGAAACATTTTGCTTCCTGTTCTGTAGGTACGACTTAAACCATTTATATGCTGTTACATTTATACCACAGAACTGTAATTTCTGTAACATAACATCATCGTTCACACATTCAAATGCTTTGGACAAGTGACAGAAAATTCCTGTTGGTGACATTTTATTATTTAATTACTCTAATATGTGGACAATGAAATTGTATATTGCTGTCTCAGTGGACAGCATTTTTGAAATCCGAACTGTGATTTACCAATGTCCGGGAGGGCTGATGACATGCACCTCCACATCTGCATCCAGTGACGGCTGTCGGCTGAGGATAACACAGAGGTCAGTCGATACAACTGGGAATTCCGAGGACTGTTCGGATGGAGAATCGACGATGAGGTACAAAATCGAACAAATTGTGGAACTGAAGAAAAATGGAATCCACATACACATCTCCATCTACTGCCTAGGACACGTTGTGTATCAATATTTCAGGCACTGCTTCTCTTGTGAGGTTTTTTTCTAACTCTGTCCCGAATCTTTGAATGAAGCTTGTTTTCCTCCCGATATATTATTCTTTTTGGTCTTAGAATGTATCCTAGAAACAAACTGTAGTAAAGCACCTATTTGGCTGAAAATCTATGCCTCCCTATTTAACTACTTTTGTAGGCTCGAATAACCTGTGATCCTTTCAAATCACGAGTGACCATACTCGGTAAAGATACTCATGAGAAATGTCACAAGAAGTCCGTGTACGACATAAACTAAAGCATCTAAGAGTTGATTATTCAAATTTCAAGCCAGTCCCATAAGAGTGTCGCTAGTAGCGCTAGTATGAGGATGCAAATCACCTTTGCTTTTATGACGATATACGCTGTACGGGCGTGAGCGTGGCAGTGGGTGTGACGGGAATGTACAGCCGCAAGCAAACTGGGCTCTGGGCCGCCATGTGGCAGTACCGAGAGGGAAGGCCATCGTGATCTGTGTAAGGCCTTTGCGCATCATACTGCATCAGCGGCAGCCATTCAAGCACAACGAACTTTTACAAATCCTGTATTTCAAGGACAACTTCGAGACAGACGCTCTGCAACGTGCATCATACTAAATCCAAACCACCACCATTTGTGAGTTGTGATATCAAGCGAAAGCTCATTGGTGGGTTGGGTGGACGTCTGTCGTTTCCTGATGAAAACTGGTTATGCATTGGCGCCGTCGATGACACTATCTTGGTTAGAAGGAGGCCTGTCCGCAGCAAACCTGTCTATGTGCTAGACACAATGGACCAACACCTGGATTTACGGTCTGATATGCAATTACCTAGCCAGCAGGACTACTCTTGTGGTTAACCCATACACCCTGGCTGAAAAGATATACGCCAATCTGGTGATGCGACCTGTGGTTCCGCTAGTCATCTGCAGCATTGCAGGGGATGTTTTCGAAGAGGGTAACATTCTCCCCCATAACGCTGTTGTAGCCCAACATGCTCCACATAGTGTCGACATATTGCCTTCACCGGCTCTATCACCATATGTGTCTCCAGTCGAGACGTACTGAACATTATCGGAAGACAGCTGCAGGGCCATCTGCAATCAGCATTAACCGAACCGGTATTGACCGACTAAGACCAACAGGCATGGAACTCCACCCCAAAAACTGGCGTGCGGCCCCTGTTCGACACAATTCATGTGTCTCTGAATGCTTTCATTCAACGTTCTGGCACTTACATCGGCTATTAACGTAACTAGCCGTCTTTCACATCAGCTATAGCTTATCTCCTGCTTACATTCATCTGGGATCTTGCAATGTTAACCACGTACAGATGTTACCTATCAAATGTATTTCCAAAACTCCTTCCCTCTACATTAATTAGGTTTTGGTGTTGCAATTTTTTTCTGTCAGTCGTATGAGCTGGAGAAGGAGCTAATGCCTCACAGTATTCAAAGTAAGAACTAACCGTATTTCCGTCAGCACCTGTTGTCTTATTCGTTATAAGGAGACTTACGAAACCACACGGCAATCGAAATTTTGTAATATTTAATGTTTATTATACATGAAGTTCGTAACTCAAACATCAATCAGCAATTGCAATTTAATGCAAGTCTCAAATATCATCCTAAAATTAGAACTTTTCTGAACGCTTATCACTCTCTGGTAAGCCCAATTGCTCGACAGGTGGCGTCCTTCCACGACCGAGTGCTTGACTGATAAGTGGATTCGATTGCAGAACATTACAGACTTTTAAACAAATATTCAACGAGAGTTTCTGTTACAGTTAAAGTACACAGATATGACCAAAATTAATTTTATTTTGTTTTAAATTTTAAAAGACTTTATTAACAGATTTCTAAATTTATTATTCGGTAGCTAAGAATATTTCTCAGGAAAATTAGGTTTTTGTGCATGAAATGTAATTATAAAGAAAAAGTTGTGCGTATTCCTAGAAATGAGAGCTGTGTGTTAATTACCGTATATTTGATGAATGTTATATCTAAAATAAAGAACCTAACAATGCTTCACAATCGTTCAATATGCATGGGAACTGATACACATGCCCCCCCCCCAACCCCACCACCATCTCTGTAGTTTCGTTGTCCCTTCTCTCTTTGTTTATCTCATACTCTTCCTCCCCTTCTCTCCCTTCTCTGTGCTGCACCTTCTGCTCCCCTCTCTCTGTCTCCTTCTCCTTTCTCCCCACTACCATTTCCCGATTCCCTTTCTGTCCAAATAATCTTCTCTCCTCTCTCCAACCTTGAATCTTGTGTATCAATATTGCAAACGAGTTGGAAATGAAACCCTTTAAATTGAACGATTAAATCGCTTAGGATCATTGGTATACAGGCTATGAGAGAAACCATTCCAGCTGCTGCATAATATTAATCTGTGAATGGGTGGTGTTTGAAAGTTTCAGACGATTCAGATTCCGTAATAATGTTTTAATTATAAACCGACAAGCCACGAACACAATGTTCTTGTCTTCTGTAAAACAGAAGGTTAGGAAGAAAACAAAACATCACAGGTTTCTGTGTACACTTTTGATCTAAATTGTATATAAGACGACACAATATACAAGGAGAAACAATTTGTCCTGTGGTTAACACACACTGCTGTTACAGTTAAAACTGACTGTGAGGAGGAAAACTAAATCACAGATTTTCAATACACAGCACGCGATTTTATGTCTCACATACGGTTTTCAAAGAAAACGCTCATATCATAACTTTAAAAAAATATATATCGTATCTGTATATCCAAATGTTCGTTAGAGCATCGTGTAAATATTTAAAGTAAATTACTCAAGAACTCAGATATTTTGGTAACAGCGGTTCCTCATTGCGTATTACACCTAGATGAGTATTATGCAGATTAAAAAATTACAGACTACGGCCTTCCGAATGTTCATTAGAGTATTGTACAAAAATATAAATGTGACAGGTGCAACGGGATACTGCTATTTATTAACTGAAGTGATGTAACGAATGTATACTGCAATTTGTAAAGGGTGAACCCTCTTGAAGTACTTTGAACTCATCGAGTCACTGCTAAGTGATGACGACGATTGAAAGACGTTGGTGGTTTCAAAAAATTCTAATGAACTTAGTTGTCATACATATTCTAGAACAAATTATTTCGGAATAAGTCACAATGCTACAACTGGAAGACTATGAATTCCACAACGAGGAGGAGGAGAGTGTTAGTGGTTATTACATTTACAGGTAGCTTACATACAAAAGTGTGTAAACGACATCTTGATGTTTATAAAAAAAATAACCTGGGAAGACTGCTGCAATTTTAACAGAATTCAATATCATTCGTTTCTTAAGCAAATGATGGTCTTTTTATGTAAAGTTCACACTGATTTCACATATTACTTTAAGTTTTTCATGGTAATATATTTGTTTTTAAGTGTGAATATTGTGATGAGGATTTTCATTTGCATGACGAATGTCTACTTGATGGACCTGATCCTATTAAACTCTGCTGACAGGTTTTAAAAAGGAAAATAATTTTTTTAAAATTTCTTCAATTGTTTGCGCTATTACCTCACTGACTGAGATGTAATGGCTACGAATCTTCACCTATTATGGATGACCTACATAAGTGAATATTTTTCCTACTAACCACATTTTACTGATCATGTATGTAAACTAGTTGCAATTTTGTGAAATGAAAAATTTGTGGATTCGTCTTATTTTAGAATTTAAACTATTGTAGTAGACCACACAAATAAGCACTAACATGCTCATAGTTCTGTAGATACTGGTGCATCTTACATACTCGTACTGAATCACATAAGGCATCAAAATTATTAGTATAATTATTCTCATAAGTGTTTTAATGGGTAAACTTTGTAAGCACAAGCCACACATTTATAAGGTAATCCATAGGTATACTCCCACTACCCAAGACAATCATACATGGCACACTGAATGGCAAAGGTCACATATATTAAGCTTCTGAATGTAGATTCCTGAAAGTGAGTGCTTTGTGTGGTGTTCTCATTGTCATATATTTTAACTGTTCTCGAGTAGTCACTAACACATATTGTATGACAATCCAGTACAGGAATTTTAGCGTTGAACATTGCAGTCATTTGTGCTAAATTCTGACTTAGGTGATACCATTCATACTCAAAAAGCACTACTTCCATGCCACTAAATGGTACATTTCGTAACATTATCGGTACTGTCCTACAGGAGTGCATGGGATCAACAGTACACCTTAATTTTTCATTGTTTAACTCATGAGAACTGTTTATATTCTACACCCACAGCGTATAGCTGCCACCGAGCCGAATGAAGTATGTAATTCACGCTCAGAGAGCCATTCATGTGCTTGAGTTGGAGAAATCCATATTCACAGTGCTAGCACAAAAATGAACACAAAGTGAAAACTGTGAATCTTAAAAAACATTACATTTGCATCAGAGTTACTAGTCAGAACAATGAAGTGTACTTACGAAAAATACCTTTTGTAACAACTTCACATGGCGAACATGCTATTAAGCAGGAAAGCATAGTCCACTGCTGAACTGAAAAGGTAAGGAAACTGGTAATTAATGCCATAATATAGGCTTAACGTAGAAGGGAACAGAGTTGAATACATGAAAACCTGTAGGCGCTGTATGTGTGCAGCACCATTGCTCAAGCACAACAAGACCCAGTAGGCTAACATGCAAGAGTTGATCAAAGAAGCCCCAAGTCAGAGTTAAAGATCATAGTTCAAAGATTCAGTTACATAATAAATGTACACTATAGTAGAGCCACAGAGAGATACAAAAGCACTCAAGTTACAATAAAGGAAATACAATAAAAGAAGACTCAGTTGTGTATGAATTTCCTTTATATTTGGACACAATATGTATTATAGTAGTCACATGACACAACTACAATTTTATGTGATATTACAGTGTCACATGATAACAAGAAGCCAACCATTTGATGAAAACTAACACATATGAAAATATACCTACCCTTGTACATTATTATATCGCATAATATTAATATGATGCTATTGTAATGTCACATGTTATTGTAATGTCGCATGATAGAAACAAATCGACTGTTTCATAAGAGCTACCAGGTATAAAAATATACATAGACATGTATGTTAAATGGTGATAGGACGTAATCCAAATACAATTAATCATTCACATTAGCTGCAGAAAAAATACTCAATGGCAAACCCATATCAGAGATTTGAGGATACAAGTAGTGTAAAGAACTGAAGAAGATCATACAATATTATGTAATAAAATAGTCACATGATATTAAAATAATCAATGTCATAACACTGTTACATAATAAAAACAAACTTATCATTTCTGGAGAACTGCAACATTAGATAAATATATGTAGACACCTAACGTTGAGAGGTTATGAAATGTAATATACTGAAAACAAAGAGCATAAAAAGTAAACAACAGCTATAACAGATCCAATGTCAAACCTTTTCAGTAGTGGAAAGGTTCAATTAGTGTAGCCAACTGAGACACCAAGATAAAATAATTTCCAATTGTGTCATAGTATCAACCACTAACCAATTTTATTGAACTAATTTATCTTAAGTCTTAATGTGTTATATGCCCATAACACCTTATATTGTCCAACAGCATCAATATGAGAAACCCCACAGTGAATTTAACTACAAAAAAATACATACAAAAATGACTATAGCTGTGAATTTATTTGTACATTGTAACAAGCTAACAGACAGAGACAAGAGTAACATAAGCCCTATCTGTCCATGGCCTATAATTTAACGATTGTATCATGCATGAGGAACCATTATAATATTAGGTCGCACTTTTAATATGTGTCATGCATTGTCATTGCAAGCCTAATACTACCACGACTCCATAAAGTGAACTCTGACACAGGTAACTCAGCTGTGTTATGTATGAATGTGCACACATCAACGGAACTTTGAAATTTTTCTTTAAAAGCGACGTATACGAAATACTGAGTGACCCCACTCACAAATTGAAGCCCAGCTAAGGAAACTCCTGAAGTCTTCTCATTTCCTATTATCTGATTCTGATGTACTAAAATACCTTGTCACACACCTGTCGATACCAAAGCTACATTCACAACCAAAGATTCAGAGGCATGATTCTCCCATACATCCTATATTTAACTTAGGAATACTTGAGTGTATATTATCAGCCAGAAACTAAGAGAGATCCACAGTAATTTTTATGCTTATAAAAAGCATTTCTCAATAAAGAATAGCTATGATCTTATAGAAGATATGAAAGATATCACAACCGTTGCCACATTTTCTACAGTGGATGTTGTAAATCCTTACACCAATGTACCTATTCATTACACACTCCTGACAAGTAAAAACTACTATTAAAACTCGTAAACTTATCCAAGACTGAGATAATAAACTCACTGAACTGCTGGAACTAACCTGTTCACAAAACTATTTAACTACTAACAACACATTTACAACAAGAAGATGGTCTTTCAATGGGCAGTATTCTGGCAGGAATGCTTTCAGATATATACATTAATCATGTAGGTACTCCATTCTTCAGCACAGAATATTTGATTAAAGATAAAATAATTTATTATAAAAGGTATTTTGATGATAGTATTGTACATACAATGGTACATCTGAAAAAATAGAATAATTTACAAAAGCTCTCAGTAGCATGCACAATGTTATCTTCACTGTAAAATGATAAGTGGATATAGAATCAGTTTTCTTGATCTTGCAATCTCTAATATAAGCAACAAACATGCTTATCAAACTTATCGAAACCCAAAACCAGTGAGGTTTCCATAAGAACTTCTTTCACCAAACAAAAAACGAAGTGGCGTTCAGCATATATACACTATATAGAATACAGAGAGTCCCACCCATCCTTCTTGAAGGTCAAAAGGAGATCAAAATTTTCAAAGGAATTGCACACTGGATGGACACAACTCAGATATAACAGAGAAACATCACAACAAAATAAAAAATAAACAATTTACACCTCCTAAATCATATTCACAAGTACAGATGTACACATGTGCTCGAAACTTGTTACAGGAAAAATTTCATTCGAAGTAGGTAACCTTTTCGTAGCAGTGGTATTCAGATATCCTTCAGCACTAACAATAAGCTACAAAAGCACATCATTTACCGTAAAAAGAAAAATAGCCAGTGTCACAGTTATTTACAAACTGCTGTGAGACAATTGTTCTCAATTCTACATAGGCCACACACGAAGGAGATTCATTATTAGATACCAGGAGCACATGGATACCTTCGGCCTCAATAATTCTTTCAAATCTGCATCTGAAACATATCTGAATGAACATGGCCTCTCATTCATAGCCATTAAAGACAATCTCCTGATATTACACACTATCAGCAAAGGAAAGAACATGAATGGCTTGAAGAGCTCAAAATTTATGTACATAGACCCAGATCACCACATCTATCAGTTAACGACTTCACGATCTTGACAAAACTGTAAGAAATTTGTTTTGTGAAAAATTTACGTTAAAATTTCCTCTCAGACCTCGTTGAAAAATTGTCACTGTATGTTCACTTATTGGTACATGTCATGGTTAATATTTCATGTGTGTGTTTTTGGGTATTATTTATTGTGATCGATGACATACACCTTTTCTTTCTATGATGGTGGTTGGATAATGTATTAAGTGTTTCAGTTTGTGAGCTCAGCTACGGAAATTTTTTATAAGAATTGGCTGGTTTTTCTAATTTTTATTACAATTTTAGAAGTGCTAAGTCATAACACAGTTTCTGGATTGCTTACTTTCAATCATACGCTGCTGTAATCTTTCATTGTTGCAGAATATGTAATTGGCATCTTCCACGTTCTTCTACTCATATCTTATTGGTTGTTTGAGATGGTGTTTTAACTGTATAAATGATTCTCTGCGATTCTGTTTCTTTCGCTCAGTCATAGTTCTCTACTACATGTATTGGTCACCCGTTAGTATGAAGAGGGAACTTCATTGAATTGATTAAAAGCATTAAAAACGTTTGCAGAAGTACTGTAACTTCCGTTAGCAGCTCATGAGAACTCAGGGCGTGTCGTAAGTGGATCGGTGACCAGCCGAGTCAGACAACAGGATAGCGAAATGAGGACGACAACAGGTGGGCTACGTGGCGCGACGACATGGGATGCAGTAACCGTGCTGTAGTCACATCAGCAGTGGACGTCGGCCCCTGATGGAGTGTTGCATCGTCCTACTGACCAGGCGATAACAGCAGACATCAGAAGGGAGAGAAGCATACTTAACCTCAGAGTAGTCCGTTATTGATGGATGCAGGTGGGCAGTCGAGTAACACACCACTTGTGCACCCGGCGCCACTGCCATCTCGTACACCGTGACGGAGTTTCGAGTACCGTGCTGCGACCTGCCACGGTCGCGGAGATCATCTACGGCTGGGCCGGCCAGAAATTCTGCACGCGTGCTGTGCTCCTGCACATGTGCAACTTCCGGGTCACAGCGTGCACGCCGCAGCCGTCAGCGTTCATATAGTGCACGTTTCTACGCACAGATGTCGCTTTATCCACTTGCTGGGATACTCTGTACCGGCGAATTCTAGTGCTCTTTCCACAGCTCAAAAATGGCTCTGAGCACTATGCGACTTAACTTCTGAGGTCATCAGTCGCCTAGAACTTAGAACTAATTAAACCTAACTAATCTAAGGACATCACACACATCCATGCCCGAGGCAGGATTCGAACCTGCGACCGTAGCGGTCACGCGGTTCCAGACTGTAGCGCCTAGAACCACTCGGCCACACCGGACGGCCTTTCCACAGCTTGCAAGCCAACCATGGGAAGGAATTTCGCGTATTAAACATTTAAAATACTGTCACAGTCTACTCATTGAGACGTCTACTTTTATGTTAACGGTTTAACCCAGTAAGACAAGTAATACAGTTAACAACCGTGGGTTTTTATTAAGGCAGCTTGACTAACGGTACGTAAATACGCGTAATGTTTTTGATCTAGTATTTAAGAAAGAGAGCACTTAGCGACTTCCAACGAACCTTAGTCATGATTTCAAATAACATTAAACCAATGCAAGGTTCCTATAACTAATTCTCGGTGCCCTCAGTTACACCCACATAATTTCTGTCTCACTGACCTCTGAACAGAATGACAACCACAGACCTCTCGATGATGACATGTACCATTAATGCTATATCTTTCATCAGTTCTGTCTGAACTCTGCATAATAACCGACAATTAGATGAATGTAATGTTCAGCTGAGCGTAGCCCTTCACACATCTAAAAAAAAAAAACCACCCTAAATGTAAGTATACAACAATCGGTTTAATGACCAGTTTTCCTGATAATAATATAACATGGAGCAGAATGAGGGAATCATGCACAGTTAGTAAACAATAATTTTTAATTATGAAAGGAATAAATCCAAACACGTTTATCACTGGTCATGAGAAATGATATAGTTAATATAGGGCACAAAAGCACGGCTCATTGACAAATGCAAGCAGTTGCGGGAGATTTTCATCACTGATGCTTGATCGAAACGACTTAGAACATGGATCTTCCGTTCTTTGCCTTTTCACAGTACCTGCCATTTCTCAGTACTTCACTGTTAAAGTTACGGTCACCAGGGGTAAATGAGACTGGGTATGTTGCGCTCTTGCTCGTACCACATAAACAGGGAAGAGGAGTCGCCGCGGTTCATTTAGGACACATGTCTAATAACAGATGTCGCTGTCGCTCGCTGTCGCTCGCTGTCGCACACGTGCGCACATTTGCAGCACTTCCGCACATCTGCACACTGCGCAGCGTTTGGCCGGCTCTGATCTACGGGGTGGAGCGCTGACCCGCTCACATCCGTTGACGTCACGCCTCGCCACACCGCCCCCAGCGCGATAGCTGCGGCCAACAGAGCCAGCGTCCGCGGAAGCCGAAGCCCCAGCCCAAGGTCGTATTGTTGTATTCCACTGCCGCCAGATCAGCAACACGCCAGCGTTACAGGCACCTCGCGGCCTGCCACCGTCCCCGCCGGTGTATGACGAAAAGATGAAAATTCGTTCCGAGAGACATCCAGCAATTGTAATCACTTGTTACTGATATAAACGCTTGGTGTTTACCATCAGAAGTCGTCTGCTGTACGCACCCTCCCACCTCCTGACAGAGAACCCACCATACCGACAGTCAGGATACATCCATCTCCTTTTACGCCGACCGTCACGATGTATCCGCCTCCTTTTATAATTACTGTTCCAAAGGCCACAGTAGGGCAGTTTTTATCAATAGCAATGAACCAGAAGCACGTATCACTTATCGTCCAGAAGTGAAAACTGTTTAATTAATTCAGTTAGTAAAACTATCTTATTGTTTGTTATTCTCACAGATATTGTTCTTCTAGGATTGAATGTTGAAACAACTTTTCCAAGATATTCTAGGTTTATTATTTTGACAGCGGTATATGGAGTGTGGCAGCAATGTCTTCCGGTTCCTGTCTTAGTGGGTGGCGGCGTTTACATTGTCTAATTGGAGCCACAGTGATATACATGTTAAGGAGTGCCGAAGGTCTTCACCATAAAGTGTCATGTCGTAACCACAATAAAATCCAAATCCGAAAGCAGGGTTGTCAGTAGAAAACAAAACTTTGCGATGAATGAATCTTTATTATGACTAACAACGTACAACCGAAACAGAATTGGCCTACTCCAAAGTGCAATTACACATACAAACATGGAATAAATGGTCAGGTGTTGCTTCTGTGTGTCTAGAAAGCTTTCAGACACTGATCACTTACGATATAAGGCAGTCTTTATACCTGGCATTCCAGGAATTGATGCTGCATTCTGTTTCTATTCTTTGTGGAATTTTGTGTGTACCTTATGTGTATGTTGTTAATATGATGTTTAAAATAATGTAGTTTACCTGTGATATGCCATGTACCGTAAATAATACTTTATGACCATTTGTATATCCTTAATATATTCTTTGGTTACTTACTGTTCTAATACATATTATACATGACATCAACAAAGTCTGCCACAGCAGCAATATATCTAATGTACCCGTAATATGTGCTATCGAGGATCTTAAGGTCTTTGAATAATTATGAGTCAGTGACAGCAAATATTCAGCTGCTGTCTGTTACCATGTAGGTGTAAGAAATGTTTACTTTTATTACAGTCACATTTGAGCGACATCAACACTGTGTGTATCAAGTAATTATAGTCTATTAGCACTCACACAATTTCATCAGACAGGAGCATCTCTATAAATGGGAAATTGTATATAGTATTCCACAGTTGATGAGATGAGACTTATTTCCATGACCATTGCCTTTTTTGAATATGGCACGAAATTTTTCACCACTTTGTTACAGTTTAGTTCTGACAAATCCTTTTAGGTCGGTGCAGAGGTTTTATATGTTTATGAAGTAAATAGGCTGCGTTCTAATTTCGATTTGGGTATCTTGTTTCTTCAACGCCTTTATCAGTCAGATGTGAGGGCATGAGCATATAGTTTTCATTTGATGCAACCTGAAGGCAGCTTTTTGATAGCAATCTGCAGGTGAACTGAAAGGGGTATAAATCAGTATTACTATCTAACATAAGTGCATTCACAAATATTGTTGTCTGTTCACAAATGTTAGTATCCATTTCCTTACAGTCAATGATATTTCAGAGTAACATTCAGTACAATGAGTTATCTCACTATGTTTAGTGTGTCGTGCACAGACAAACTGCAGTGCCAAATTATCAGAGCTCTGGTGTTCTACGCTGCTGATCGTAACT
This sequence comes from Schistocerca cancellata, assembly GCF_023864275.1. NCBI lineage: Eukaryota > Metazoa > Arthropoda > Insecta > Orthoptera > Acrididae > Schistocerca > Schistocerca cancellata. The sequence goes on along the minus strand of NC_064631.1, from coordinate 634,997,277 downwards.
GGTATGCCTAACTAAGCTATGAACAGTGCTGGAAGCAGGAGCAGAGTTCGCTTTATGGAGGCATTGTCATAGGCAATGAGATGCAAGTTCGATGAATTATCCAATCTGCAGTTTCCGATTTCATAGGGAATGCTATTGTAGTTTGGAATTGCCATGAAAACATTCAAACTCACGTACTGGATGCCACAAACCAGTATACAGCTAAACTGACGGCTTCACTACTTAGCCATTGTTCTGAAATTCAGAGCTCGGCTTGACAGCAATGCCAACACAGAATGGTTTGGTGTTGTATTTGCTTACTACTTTGAGCGAGGGAACATAAACGTCCATATCACATCTCGTATGCGCAGCTAATGCTAGTATCGTGCGGGAGAATGCAAATTATGTGGATTTATCGCGTGTCACTAGTAGGTAGAGCTAATGTCGGTGTCAATGTGTTTCATCCCAAACTACGGAAATTAAGCGGTTACAGTCCAGGGCAAAAAGGCTTAGCGCAACCCTTAGAATGTGAAACTTCGCACTGAGTGTCAGTGAAAAATAAGCTGATAACAGGTGCTAACAGCGAGAAACAGCTATTGCTATTGAATACCGTGTATTTAACGTTGCGCCAGTTTAAAGAGATTGTCAAGCGTGCTCATGTACAGTATTTTGCAATATTGTTTTACACAGTTTTGACCATAAGAGATTCTGTTCAGATTACTGAATTCACCTTTCCGGGAAAACACTCAATTTTGTACATTTCATCTTAAGTGTATGACTGTTTCTACGTTTTATGTAAGCCATATCGTTTACCCATTGTCCGCAAGTGGACCACAAAATCATCTTTGCTCAACTAGCTACAAACCTTCTGCTCCATCGATGATGCGAGTTATGTCCTCCGGACTGTCATTATTATTTTTACACTATGTCATACCTATACAAAGATGCAAGCGTCCTTCCCCAGATTTTGGTTGATTCCCTACGGGATTTGAGCGAATTCAAGGATGTAGCCCGGCCAACCACACCTCAGAGAATTCGCACCATTCGCTATCATGAGGATATGAGGGAAAATCGATTTTGTAACGTACAAGTCACCTCGTCTGAGATAAAGTACACAAAATATTTTTACCTGAGGCGCTAGGAACATTGTAGCACACTAATCACTCGACATTCCCTATCATGTCAAATATACTGTCGTTTCAAATTATCAAACAGATCATTTATAAGCACATACACAAATCTGTAGCTTTGAATGTTACTGAGTATTAAAACTATTCTTTGTGCCCTAAGACGTAAATATTACTTGTGGACTCATGCGCACACACACACACACACACACACACACACACACACACACTTATATTTATATGTGCTTAGCTGGACAATTAGGTTCACTAAGTAATACCACAACTTACCTCAATGCTGCAAACTTCGTGTAACACTATGTAAGTTAAAACGTCTGGCAGAGAGGCCGCGGTCTATCTGTAAAACTTGTTCTTCCAGATGTTTCATTGCCAAGTCCGGGCAACATCTTCCGAGGTGAGTCAACGACTGGCTGCTAAGCCATGGAGGTCCCGTAAATAAAGAGCGCATAGAGGACACCACCATACGTCACATGGGGTCGACTGTAAGTCTATCTCTGATTGACATGATTGTTCTCGATTGAAGGTAATCGATCGTCACATCGTTGGTGCAAAGTCGACCGTCATATCTTATCTAACTTTAAGGCTACCTCTTTTCTTTTAAAATTATTGTGTTTCTTAATCCCCATTTTTCACGCTTGCCTAATAATGCAACTTAGTTATGCAATAACGCGAAGTAAAGGCTGTTCTGCTAGGCAAGCTAGAAAGCTTAGCAACGGGAGAAGGGAAACCAATAACAGAAAAGTTTAATAGCCACCAGAAGTCAATGAAGTAGGTAGTAATCCTTCCTTCTTGGGGGACCGCAATTATAGAAAATTTTTGAAATAAATTTCCGCCATTTGCCTGTTAACTATTCATTTATTTTACACAATCATGACTTCGGCTTCATAGCTATTCTGAAGTGCATGCTGAAGTGTTGAAATATGTCTCATCTGTCTGTGACATGGCATCACTGGAAAACCACTTTTCTCGTCTTATAACCCAGTTGTCGTGTTATAGTATATGACTACAGATCGAAGATACATAATACGACTGACACTGTGCACAATGAAAAATCCGTAATCGCACAGTATGGCGGATTTAACAGTTTAATATGTTCCTGTGACCTGTATTCGTCACTTTGTAATGCTATTGTAAACAAAATACTGCCATTAATCTGTATATTTTAAAACTTTTTGTTCTGTAATAATTGTGAAAAATTAAGCAATTACTATAACGAGAGTAAGTTTTTGTTAAGGGTAGTTTATCTGTTTAAAATAACCTGTTTGACGTAGGTGGAATAAATGTATTAAAACATGTTTTGTAAATAATTATGTAATATTTCAAGTACAACAGTAATTAATTGTGTCAATTTTCTATGTATATGCTGTCATGCAATTATAGATGGTTCATACTTAGGGTTTTTGTAAGCAGAAGTGTAAATTGAAAAGGTGTAGGGATCATAGGTAGAACAGAACTCCGTTCTGTGTTGGAATGCTAAAGGTGGTGGGGCGCGCGAGTGAGAATTGGCGCGCAAGTGGCTCAGACAGTCGGTAGGTGCCCTGCAAGTGGTGAATACGCATTACGTTGGTCAAGCACTAGAGGCCCCGAATTCACCTGCAAGACTGGGTTTTGGCCTCGGAAGTGTTCTACATGATTGGCACAGTACTGCAATGGATTAATAGCTCAGAAATTTGCAATTTTATCGTCGCCACCAAGAGGAAGACAAAGCTATATACATCAAGAGCCGTACTTGCGCAATGTTACTACGCAGCACCGCCTCACGCCACCTTCGACATCAGTAACAGGCAAAGTACTTTATTTAGAAGTCTATCACAGTATGAACCATCCATCAGTGGAAAATAGGTGTTAGATGTACCTTTGTGTTTAACCGTAATTTTCCTATTTCATTTGCCTCAGTAGGGTCCTTACCTAAACGAATTTATTCCGAGTATCCTGATGTTTATTGAAGCTTGAATAATAGTACATTACTGGCAATAGTACTGCTTTGATAGTAAATTTTTAAAATTATTATTAAATACTAAAGTTTGCACGTATCAGTTTAAGGGCCACCGCTTTGCGTGACCATGAGGATAAGTTTTCAATAGCATTTCTGAAAGCAAAGTAACATAATTGTTTAACTGCAACAATCTTAACAGTAATTGTTCGTGTTGCTTCTCCATGTCAAAGAAAGCCAGACAAATATTGGTGTTAGTAAAACATTAACAAATAACAGTCCTAAAGAAATGAAATTTGTCGTGTTAAATAATAGTTTTGGTCATATGAATGATAGCTATAAGTTTAATATTTTTTGTATCCTTGTTGAAACATATGTGTGTCTTCTTTAAATAATTACTGAAGTATAGTTATAAATTCCATAAGTAACAAAAAGTGGGATTAATAGTACTTACTGCCTAGTGACCGTAGTAAATGGAAATTAAGTGGTTGTGTTTAAATTGCTTTGTAAGTGAAAACAGTTATTTATTCAGTGTCGAAAATTGACTTCTTTTTGTGTAGACACTGTGCCCGATTTGGGATGGCGGCCGTTCTATTAATCGAAACAGTTTATTGATATAACAGGCTTTGTCCACAAACTGTACGATTCGGAGAGAAATACACTCCTGGAAATTGAAATAAGAACACCGTGAATTCATTGTCCCAGGAAGGGGAAACTTTATTGACACATTCCTGGGGTCAGATACATCACATGATAACACTGACAGAACCACAGGCACATAGACACAGGCAACAGAGCATGCACAATGTCGGCACTAGTACAGTGTATATCCACCTTTCGCAGCAATGCAGGTTGCTATTCTCCCATGGAGACGATCGTAGAGATGCTGGATGTAGTCCTGTGGAACGGCTTGCCATGCCATTTCCACCTGGCGCCTCAGTTGGACCAGCGTTCGTGCTGGACGTGCAGACCGCGTGAGACGACGCTTCATCCAGTCCCAGACATGCTCAATGGGGGACAGATCCGGAGATCTTGCTGGCCAGGGTAGTTGACTTACACCTTCTAGAGCACGTTGGGTGGCACGGGATACATGCGGACGTGCATTGTCCTGTTGGAACAGCAAGTTCCCTTGCCGGTCTAGGAATGGTAGAACGATGGATTCGATGACGGTTTGGATGTACCGTGCACTATTCAGTGTCCCCTCGACGATCACCAGTGGTGTACGGCCAGTGTAGGAGATCGCTCCCCACACCATGATGGCGGGTGTTGGCCCTGTGTGCCTCGGCCGTATGCAGTCCTGATTGTGGCGCTCACCTGCACGGCGCCAAACACGCATACGACCATCATTGGCACCAAGGCAGAAGCGACTCTCATCGCTGAAGACGACACGTCTCCATTCGTCCCTCCATTCACGCCTGTCGTGACATCACTGGAGGCGGGCTGCACGATGTTGGGGCGTGAGCGGAAGACGGCCTAACGGTGTGCGGGACCGTAGCCCAGCTTCATGGAGACGATTGCGAATGGTCCTCGCCGATACCCCAGGAGCAACAGTGTCCCTAATTTGCTGGGAAGTGGCGGTGCGGTCCCCTACGGCACTGCGTAGGATCCTACGGTCTTGGCGTGCATCCGTGCGTCGCTGCGGTCCGGTCCCAGGTCGGCGGGCACGTGCACCTTCCGCCGACCACTGGCGAGAACATCGATGTACTGTGGAGACCTCACGCCCCACGTGTTGAGCAATTCGGCGGTACGTCCACCTGGCCTCCCGCATGCCCACTATACGCCCTCGCTCAAAGTCCGTCAACTGCACATACGGTTCACGTCCACGCTGTCGCGGCATGCTACCAGTGTTAAAGACTGCGATGGAGCTCCGTATGCCACGGCAAACTGGCTGACACTGACGGCGGCGGTGCACAAATGCTGCGCAGCTAGCGCCATTCGACGGCCAACACCACGGTTCCTGGTGTGTCCGCTGTGCCGTGCGTGTGATCATTGCTTGTACAGCCCTCTCGCAGTGTCCGGAGCAAGTATGGTGGATCTGACACACCGGTGTCAATGTGTTCTTTTTTCCATTTCCAGGAGTGTAGTTCGATACTTTACAATTAGGTTAAAATCTCTTTCCTAGAGTCAATGGTTAGGAGTGTTAGTGCTGCGTAATTTTGTGGTGGTGTTGCTGCCGCTACTTACTACACAGTTCTGACATTCCGAATCGTGGATCTTCCGTCTTCACAGCGTTAGAACTTAAACGTTCTGGTACCGTATTGACGAGAACGCAAAAGTACCGTTGGAACTTCTCTTAACCATCATGACATGACATGTGACAAACAGGATGCAGGTCAGACATATTTTAACACCCGACATGAATTAGAGAATGGATGTGAAATCAAAATCATGATCGTGTAAAATGAATGAACAATTAATAAGTAAATGCGAAAATGTATATCAAAGGGAAGAGAAAGAAACAGAAAGTACCGAAGTGGATGCTAAAAACCACTCTCAGTCAGGCAGTAGAAAGTAAATTATAGCACTGTGAATAGGAGCAGCGTGTGCACTCCATGCAGTCATGAAGAAAACTGGCAATTGTATTGGTGACATTGCTTCCACACAGCTTAAAGGCACAGAAATGCTACAAGAACTATGACCGCACAATAACAATGGAAGATATTTACGTACGAGAATCTGTCGCTGAGGACACCAAAGAATGGCGTGAATCTATGATAAAGGAAGTAACACAATAAGACAAGGCACACCAAATGAAAGGTCAAGCAGGGAGTGACAACTCACGTATGGTTTCAGCAAACCTAGGATCTGGGCCCATCGGTACTCGTGTGCCACTTGCAGGGCCTCAGCCTAACTTTCCTACTGATACACTGTAGCGAGTTGGCGCATCGTCTCACATTGCAAGTACAGTGTTAGCGGGAAACATGTTTCTCTAAAGGCAGTTCAGCGTGTTTACACCCGAAATGAACTCTAACCACACCATGGCATCTATTCAGTCATTTAGTCAGGTAGTATCTCAGCAGTGAAGTGATACCCAAAAGATTAAATCTGTCCTCGGGTTCACACCAAATGTTGCAGCTGTCTGGGACATGGAGGAGGGGCATACAAGAAAGGTTACGGAAGGAAGTATTTAGCCTGGACCCTTGTGAAAACGACAAGGAAGTTGCCACCACTATGTCGAAAAGTAAACAAAGATACATGATACTAATATGAAGCCTTTGCGACTCACAACGTATTTTGAATACTGAAAGCGAAGCTAGTACTCATACTATGTTAGAAACTACTGATTGCGCCAGATGAAGATCTCGATGCATTGATGAAATGAAACATCTCCTATCCATTGTTGATAACATTGATTTAATGCACAAGTGGTTAGACACTGGACTCGCACTGGTTCAATCCCGCGTCCGGCCATCCTGATTTAGGTTTTCCGTGATTTCCCTAAATCACTCCAGGCAAACGCCGGGATGGTTCCTCTGAAAGGGCACGGCCGACTTCCTTCCCCATCCTTCCCTAATCCGATGGGACCGTTGAACACGCTGTCTGGTCTCATTCCCCAAACCAACGAACCTAATGCACAAGGATGCGAGAGCAGCACAGAGCACGCAGCCTCCACAGACAAATAACAGTTTGCGAGAGTGTGATACCAACAACTAACATTCGGACCACGTGTTGAACCACAAGCACAGGTGTGAGTGGCATCTGATAAAACAGAAGAATTCAGTCATACATCCTCAGCTCATTTGCTGACGGTATGTAAATCACAATGATCGGGACCATAGGGGCAGGTGAGATTAAAATCGTGATTTGAGAAAGCTAAACCGAAGTTGGTACAACCACTGAGTGATGACTAGTCCTCAAGCCGAGAATATAAAGTGAACATTGCGAGGTTCACTACCATGATGTTCACTTCAAATCACCAAACTTGACTAAAGCCGTAGTAGCCCCTCTGGTTCAGCTTCAGTGAATCATTTGTTTATGGAGCAAGGGTTCCATTACTTAAAATTCAATGATGGGATGAGCGTGACATAGGAGTTGTGCCAAGAGGACACCCAGTACAGTTTCCAAGCAAAAGTTCAGTGTACAAACCCCAGTTGGCTGAGAGGGAAGAAAAATTAGACTTCACCACTTGTAAGCTGCAAGCCCGATTGAATCGTAGTGACGTAACCATGATCTTTGTTACTGCAGCCGTTGGCCATGGCAAATCCTGGCTAGCAATGGACATGTGATTTGTGGGCTAGCTCACACAGCGCGGCCAGCCATGCAAAGAAAATCAGTGCGCACATGTGCAAGAAGTTATCCATTGCCAACAAAGTGAAGTAGATCAAATAATGATTGCCTATCAGGCAGTGTTTGATGAACACTTCTGAATGCAATATTGATGTTGACCCACACCAAATAACTACATCCCTTAAAATTATCCCTGGACCGATTGGCCGTCGGTCTCAAAGGAGACGAAAACATCTGTTTAAGGGCTGATATACCATTCCATTACACTCTTATGTTGTGGCCAGAAGACTAACCCCAGGACGTTATCTGCCAGCTTATCTTGAATGAGAAAGGGTGAAGGTGCTATACCCCTAACAAATTTTAAACTGTTCCAGAGGTATCATATGCGCAATGAATGGCTGCATAGACAGCAGAAAATTTGTATTTAGTTAATGGTTGTGCAATTGGTGACTGGAGCTAAACCAAACACACTTGACCTCATGTTCCTAGCTGCAATAGGAACCGAGCAACAAGATCCCCTCCCCCCCTCCCCCCAAACTGCAATTCTGCGAGCAGCCTTTTTAAACATATTTGCGACAGTGCTTTCGCAGTGTAATGATTACTTACATATAGCTTTCGAAAAAATCATTTTTCACCTGCATCCACATCAGTTGGTGAGAAGCACGTACAAACACTACACATACACTGCTGGAAATGGAAAAAAGAACACATTGACACCGGTGTGTCAGACCCACCATACTTGCTCCGGACACTGCGAGAGGGCTGTACAAGCAACGATCACACGCACGGCACAGCGGACACACCAGGAACCGCGGTGTTGGCCGTCGAATGGCGCTAGCTGCGCAGCATTTGTGCACCGCCGCCGTCAGTGTCAGCCAGTTTGCCGTGGCATACGGAGCTCCATCGCAGTCTTTAACACTGGTAGCATGCCGCGACAGCGTGGACGTGAACCGTATGTGCAGTTGACGGACTTTGAGCGAAGGCGTATAGTGGGCATGCGGGAGGCCGGGTGGACGTACCGCCGAATTGCTCAACACGTGGGGCGTGAGGTCTCCACAGTACATAGATGTTGTCGCCAGTGGTCGGCGGAAGGTGCACGTGCCCGTCGACCTGGGACCGGACCGCAGCTACGCACGGATGCACGCCAAGACCGTAGGATCCTACGCAGTGCCGTAGGGGACCGCACCGCCACTTCCCAGCAAATTAGGGACACTGTTGCTCCTGGGGTATCGGCGAGGACCATTCGCAACCGTCTCCATGAAGCTGGGCTACGGTCCCGCACACCGTTAGGCCGTCTTCCGCTCACGCCCCAACATCGTGCAGCCCGCCTCCAGTGGTGTCGCGACAGGCATGAATGGAGGGACGAATGGAGACGTGTCGTCTTCAGCGATGAGAGTCGCTTCTGCCTTGGTGCCAATGATGGTCGTATGCGTGTTTGGCGCCGTGCAGGTGAGCGCCACAATCAGGACTGCATACGACCGAGGCACACAGGGCCAACACCCGGCATCATGGTGTGGGGAGCGATCTCCTACACTGGCCGTACACCACTGGTGATCGTCGAGGGGACACTGAATAGTGCACGGTACATCCAAACCGTCATCGAACCCATCGTTCTACCATTCCTAGACCGGCAAGGGAACTTGCTGTTCCAACAGGACAATGCACGTCCGCATGTATCCCGTGCCACCCAACGTGCTCTAGTAGGTGTAAGTCAACTACCCTGGCCAGCAAGATCTCCGGATCTGTCCCCCATTGAGCATGTTTGAGACTGGATGAAGCGTCGTCTCACGCGGTCTGCACGTCCAGCACGAACGCTGGTCCAACTGAGGCGCCAGGTGTGAAGGCATGGCAAGCCGTTCCACAGGACTACATCCAGCATCTCTACGATCGTCTCCATGGGAGAATAGCAGCCTGCATTGCTGCGAAAGGTGGATATACACTGTACTAGTGCCGACATTGTGCATGCTCTGTTGCCTGTGTCTATGTGCCTGTGGTTCTGTCAGTGTGATCATGTGATGTATCTGACCCCAGGAATGTGTCGATAAAGTTTCCCCTTCCTGGGACAATGAATTCACGGTGTTCTTATTTCAATTTCCAGGAGTGTATTTTGCAGGACTTCGTTTGTAAATGACACTTTTCCACTTTGCCAAAATACAGTGTAAATATTATTGTGTGTCGTGTCCCAGTTGGCGTTCACTGGTTCTCACGTCAGTTTGGTGCTCAATTAGAACTTTGTTTATGTTCCCCGCACTCATATACTACACCACGGCAACTGGTCTATAAGTTGAGGAATATGATTTCTCGACGATGGCATGTCACAGACAGATCAGACATATTTTAGCACTTCAACATGCACTTGAGAATAGCTGTACAGCCGAAGTCATGATTGTGTAAAATAAATGAATAGTTAACAGACAAATGGCGGAAATTTCTTTAAAAAATTTTCTATGATGGCAGTCCCCTACGAAGGAAGGATTATTTCTTGTTTCATTGACTTCTGGTGGCTATTAAACTTTTCACTTATTAGTTTCTCTTGCTCAGTTGCTAAACTTATTAGCTTGCCTAGCAGAACAGCCTTTGCTTCGCGTTATTGCATAATGAAGTTGCAAAAACTAAGCTCACATGTGCCATAGATGATTCGTTCTGAGCACGTGGAATTCTTTTAATTTGCATGATCAGTTCTGACTTAGTCGGTTCTAGCATTTGTAGAGCACAACTGGCCGCAGCTTACAGGTTCTCGGGTATTCTCAGCATCTCGTCAATCTCCATAGAAAATTGATAACTGTTTGCTTACAGTCACAATCTAACTCCATTATCTATAGTAATTAAAGAAACTTCAAATAGTAATTAATTATCTAATTACCTAAACACTCAGACCTGTCTTATTTGTTTCTCCGTAAGAAATATTCTCGGTGTATCCTAGTACAACGTAATGGTGTTCTGGTATAAAACAAAACATACTAGTGACGCTTTGGCTTTTACGAGGTTGTTGCACAGGAATACACATATAGTGTGCATTGCTATTGCGACGTAACCATAACGCCGAGATTGTTATCTCATAAGAAATTCCTTAGACAGAGAAACTGCGAAAAATATTAGTACTATTGCTCTGTGCTGAAAAGTGCTTACTGGTGATAAAAGAAAACTTATTATTTTTTTATCTAGAGACGGAACTTGTCGTCTAACTCATACAGAATTTTTTCGCATACTTCTGCGTTGTTTTATCTATGTCCATATCATATGGCTAGAATCGAAATTTCGTGCATGAAAAATAAAATAATACTTGGATTGGTACACAATAACCGTAATCATTTATACCGTTGCAATGTAGCATACACGATAATAGTAAACACTCAGGACAATGAATACAATAATGATAAAGTCATAATGTCATTTGCAGTTGATAATACAATGGTAATAATGTAGTAATATTTTACATCCAGATATGTTGATTACAAACAATTATGTATTAAAACACTTGAGTGCAGAAATAATTATTTAAGCAGATATCGTTTAAATGAGATCTTCAATTATTTATGTAGACATAGCAGCTGCTTGTCTCGTCGAAGTTCGCTAATATGCTCCTTACAACATGAGGTGACCTTGTGCGGATGAATAATTCACTTACCTACATTAACGCCTATCTGCAAGAACAAAATATTTATAGTTATACTGCCGCCTAATTGTAAATGTATAAGATTTTCCCTTTACAGTTTAAAAGACGAGAATGGTGAGATATGGACTAAATACAAATAAATTACAAAGACATTAAAATTTAAATTATTTTTAATAGTTTCTTAGGTGTGGTGCACTATACAATAAGTACACATCCTGTATTTATTGCACATCTTTCGGGGGAATAACTGGCTGGGCGATGAGACATTCATCATACGGCTTTCATGCTCTGCCATTGGCTGTGCCTGCAGATTACGTTATTGGATACATGGTCTGTGATAGAAAACTGCTTTTTTTCTCTTTTCTCATATGGGTCGAAATATGTTTCACCTCCTTTGCGCCGAAGTCAGTGGGTTTCCTTTAGCCATATTTGTAAAATGCGAACATACAATAAACGGGTCTATACGGAAAAAGTCAGTGTTTCCCATAACATGCAGCCCTTATTTCCAGTAACTGGATATCCCAGAATGTCAGTATTTATACAGATGTTGACTATTGGCGAAAGTACTATCTTTATAAATATGTTTCAGGAACTTGGTCGTAATGAAATATACTAAATGACAAGTAATTGCCAGTGTTTGTGTTTGAAATGGCCATACGCAGCATACCAGCAAGCACTGCCAACCGCTACTCAACAAATCAGACACACATTTTTTTTATTGGTTTGATGCGGGCCGCCACGAATTCCTTTCCTGTGCTTACCTCTTCATCTAAGAGTAGCACTTGCAACCTACGTCCTCAACTATTTGCTTGACGTATTCCAATCTCTGTCTTCCTCTGCAGTTTTTGCCCTCTACAGCTCCCTCTAGTGCCATGGAAGTCATTCCCTCATGTCTTAGCAGATGTCCTATCATCCTGTCCCTTCTCCTTATCAGTGTTTTCCACATATTCCTTTCCTCTCCGATTCTGCGTAGAACCTCCTCATTCCTTACCTTATCAGTCCACCTAATTTTCAACATTCGTCTATAGCACCACATCTCAAATGCTTCGATTCTCTTCTGTTCCGGTTTTCCCACTGTCCATGTTTCACTACCATACAATGCTGTACTACAGACGTACATCCTCAGAAATTTCTTCCTTAAATTAAGGCCGGTATTTGATATCCGTAGACTTCTCTTGGCCAGAAATGCCTTTTTTGCCATAGCGAATCTGCTTTTGATGTCCTCCTTGCTCCGTCCGTCATTTGTTATTTTACTGCCTAGGTAGCAGAATTCCTTAACTTCATTGACTTTGTGACCATCAATCCTGATGTTAAGTTTCTCGCTGTTCTCATTACAACTACTTCTCATTATTTTCGTCTTTCTCCGATTTACTCTCAAACCATACTGTGTACTCATTAGACTGTTCATTCCGTTCAGCAGAGCATTTAATTCTTCTTCACTTTCACTCAGGATAGCAATGTCATCAGCGAATCGTATCATTGATATCCTTTCACTTTGTAATTTAATTCCACTTCTGAGTCTGTTTACGTTACATGAACGTCCTCAGACAATGTGGGGTTCCGGCGTTACACACTCCTGAACTTTTCTTTTATTTCCATCATTGCTTCCTCGATGTACAGATTGAAGAGTAGGGGCGAAAGGCTACAGACTTGTCTTACACCCTTCTTAATACGAGCACTTCGGTCTTGATCGTCCTCCCTCTTGCTTGTTGTACATATTGTATGTGACCCGTCTCTCCCTATAGCTTACCCCTACTTTTTTCAGAATCTCGAACAGCTTGCACCATTTTATATTGTCGAACGCTTTTTCCAGGTCGACAAATCCTATGAAAGTGTCTTGATTTTTCTTTAGCCTTGCTTCCATTATTAGCCGTAACGTCAGAATTGCCTCTCTCGTCCCTTTACTTTTCCTAAAGCCAAACAGATCGTCACCTAGCGCATTCTCAATTTTATTTTCCATTCTTCTGTATATTATTCTTGTAAGCAGCTTCGATGCATTAGCTGTTAAGCTAATTGTGCGATATTTCTCGCACTTGTCAGCTCTTGCCGTCTTCGGAATTGTGTGGATGATGCTTTTCCGAAAGTCAGATGGTATATCGCCAGACTCATATATTCTACACACCAACGTGAATAGTCGTTTTGTTGCCACTTCCCCAAATGATTTTAGAAATTCTGATGGAATGTTATCTATCCCTTCTGCCTTATTTGACCTTAAGTCCTCCAAAGCTCTTTTAAATTCCGATTCTAATACTGGATACCCTATCTCTTCTAAATCGACTCCTGTTTCTTCTTCTATCACATCAGACAGATCTTCACCCTCATAGAGGCTTTCAATGTATTCTTTCTACCTATCTGCTCTACCACTCCTCGCCTGTCTCACTTACGACGACTCTACAGGCCGTCGCTGTGTCCGTGCACGTGCGTCATCCATTGACGGTATGTTCACTTTACTTGCCCCCAAATGATGCTCTTGATGAAGCAGCCCTCACCAACCTTCTTACCCAGCTCCCCCAGCCGTTCATTATTTGTGGTGATTTTAATGCCCACAATGTGCTTTGGGGCTCTGCAATTACCTGCCCCAGGGGTAGAGCCATTGAGAGGCTTCTCCTGTCATCCTGTGCCTACTTGCTCAATGGAGGACAGAGTACTCATTTCTCAACAGCGACTGGGTCGTTCTCTGCCACTGATCTCTCGCTTTGCTCTTCAGCTCTTGCCGCCAGTGCTCACTGGGAAGTGGTCGCTGACTTGCACGGCAGTGATCATTTCCCAATCAGGATTCACCTGCCAGATGGCGTTTGCCCCGAAAGGAGACCACCACGATGGGTGCTCAGTGGAGCTGAATGGACACTTTATAGCCAGTTGGCCCAATTCGAACACTGTGCGAATGTTGAGGTGTGGGCGGATCATATTACCAAAACGGTCCACCACGCCGCTGCAGCATCCATTCCACAGTCCACAGGCCACCGGAAGAGACCACCTGTGCCTTGGTGGAGTGCCGAATGCCGCTCTGCGATCAGGACCAGGCGTGCGGCTCTGCGTCGGTTCAAGTGTCGGCCGACTGCTGAGAATCTTGCAGCCTTTCGGGTGGCTAGGGCAAGATGTCGCCGCATTATTCGTGAGAGCAAGAAGAGGTCGTGGCAAACGTTTTCTGAACACCATTAATCGTTCCACCAAAAGTTCGATTGTGTGGGAGACCATCAGTAGAATTTCTGGCAGAGGAGGGGGGTGCCCCATAGCTGCTGTAATGACTAACGGCACTCTCCACACGGATCCGCGAGACATTGCCCAGACTATGGCAGCGTATTTCGCCACAGTTACTGCAACAACCAGTCAGGATCCAGGTTTCCAGAGCCATAGAGCCATTGCTGAGAGATGTAGTCTGGACTTCCATTCCACCTCTCATGAAGTTTACAACTGCCAATTTTCTATGTGGGAGCTGGATTCTGCATTGTCTGCAGCTCGTGACACATCCCCTGGCCACGACAGGATCCATTAGAGTATGCTATGGCACCTCACAATGCGCAACAAAGAAATCCTCCTCGCACTTTTTAATGCCATTTGAGCGTCGGGTCACTTTCCTGACGCGTGGTGTGAGGCAGTTTTAATCCCTTTTTTAAAACCTGAGAAAGACCGCACGAGCCCAATTAGCTACCGTAGTATTGCCCTCACTAGTTGCATAGGGAAGACCTTGGAGCGGATGGTCAACCGCCGCCTTGTCTGGATATTAGAATCCCGGCAACTCCTTAGTCGCTTTCAGTGTGGGTTCAGGAGGTTTCGTTCCACCTTCGATAACCTTGCCCTCCTGGAGACGGCCATACAACAGGCTTTCCTACGCCGTCATCACCTTCTAGGTGTATTTTTCGACATCGAGAAGGCCTACGATACTACTTGGAGGCGTCTCATCCTGGAGCAGCTTCACGAATGGGGTTTTCGTGGTTGTCTTCCTCTTTTTATTCAGTCTTTCCTCTCGCCACGATATTTTAGATACCGGATTGGTGACGTCCTGTCTGATCGCTTTGAGCAGGAGAACGGTGTCCCTCAGGGTAGCGTTTTAAGTGTGACTCTCTTTGCCATCGCTATTAATAGCATTACGTCCATAGTGAAAAGTCCTGTCCAGTGTTCTCTGTTTGTGGATGATTTCTCTTTGTTTTGCTCTTCTTCAAGCCTAGCAACGACAACTCGTCAGTTGCAACTTACGATTAGGCGTTTGGATGACTGGGCGCAGAAGAGTGGTTTTAAGTTTTCCACCGAGAAGTCTGTATGTGTTCTTTTTAACCGTTCTCGTTCGATTTTAACCTTTCCTGAATTGAGGGTGAGGGATGCTATTCTTACTTTTAAAGACACGGTGAGATTTCTGGGGCTCATTTTTGACTCGAAGCTCACGTGGTTACTTCATCTTAAAGACCTGAAACGGCGGTCACTTAAGGCTTTAAGTATTTTAAAATGTCTCAGCCACAGTACATGGGGAGCTGACAGGACTTGTCTGCTCCAGTTTTACAGAGCGTTTGTGCGGTCTCGGCTCCATTATGGGTGCACGGTGTATGGGTCTGCGAGGCCTTCTTACTCAAAAATGTTGGACGTTGTGCACCATGAAGGGCTTCGGTTGGCCACTGGGGCATTCCTAACTAGCCCCATACCCAGCCTCTGTGCAGAGGCTGGTGAACCGCCACTTCATATGCGGCGATGGCTACTTACAGTGCGCCAGGCGTATAAAACTTTGTCCACACCATACACCCCTGCATACCATACCGTTGCTCAGCCTCCTCTGGCACGATTGTTTCATAACCGGCAACGAGCGACGCAGCCCTATGTGATTCGCGCACAGGATTGCCTCGGTGCGATGTCTATGGCTGGTCTTCGTGTTTTACGTCGCGGTTGTAGCAGATCTCCACCTTGGCTCCTCCGGAGACCCAAACTTATTTTAGATTTGACTAATTTTAAGAAAGCTGGCACACCAGATTTTACGTTCCAATCTCTGTTTTTTAACATTTTAGATGTGCATCACGGTTTCACTGTCGTTTATACTGATGGCTCCAAACAGGAGACTTTCCTTGGCTGTTCTGTGGTGTTCCCTGATCATGTTACCCGGATTCGCCTCCCTGCTGAATATACCGTTTTCGCAGCGGAGCTCCACGTGATCCTGACGACACTGGAGCAGATGCATCGTGTTCGGGGCGATCGATTTCTTCTCTGCTCCGATTCTCTTAGTGCCTTACGGTCACTGCAGAACCTGTACCCGACTGAAGAGATGGTCCAGCTGATACATGACCAACTGTACTTGCTCCAACGGCGAGGTAAAGAGGTATCCTTCTGCTGGGTGCCTGGTCATGTGGGCATATGGGGCAATGGACAGGCTGATCGGGCTGCCAAGGAGGCCTGCAGAGAGCAGGATGTGGTCCAGTGTCCTATCCCCTTGCAGTCAGTCATCGCTGCACTCCACAGGAAGTGCATGGAGTTGTGGGAGGACGAATGGCTGGCGGTGACGGCCAATAAACTGCGGTCGGTAAAGTCAACCACTCGGCCGTGGCGTTCCTCCTGCCGGCTGCTCAGGCGGGAAGAGGTGGCCCTCACACGTCTTCGGATCGGGCACTGTCCTCTGACACATAGCTATTTATTACGGCGGGAGGATCCTCCGTTTTGTGATGCTTGTAGTGTGCACGTCTCTGTCCGGCACATTTTAACAGACTGCGTTTTATACCGTGATACAAGGGCAGAAGCACAAGTTGATGGGGATCTGCCCTGTGTTTTAGCTAACGATGAGACGTGTGTGTCTAGGGTTTTTAAGTTTTGTGATGTGTCTGGACTCTGGCCTAAACTTTTAGGCTGGCGGTTTTAGTGTATTGCAGAGTGGCTGACTCCTCCCTTTTTTCCTTGCGGTCAGCCAGCCACTTCCATCTGCTCCATTGTTTTAGCTCCCTCTACCTTTTTCTTCCTGAGTTGTCCATGTTTTACTGCTGACGCCCTGCTTCATCCCACGGTTCGGTGTGGGTGAGCACATATTTTTCCATGATTGTTCCCTGTGTTGTATGTTCCGTTTGATGTAAATGTTCTGAGTTTTTTTCTTGACACCCGTCTCACTATGATACTGAACGGGCGCTGAAGACCTTGCTGTCGTGCGCCCACAAAACCCTTCTACTTCTTCTTCTACTACTGCTCTCTCCTCTGCATTTAACAGTGGAATTCCCGTTGCACTCTTAATGTTACCACCGTTGCTTTTAATGTCGCCAAAGGTTGTTTTGACTCTCCTGTATATTGAGTCTGTCCTTCCAACAGTCATATATTTTCCGATGTCTTCGGATATTTCCTGCAGCCATTTCGTCTTAGCTTCCCTGCACTTCCGATTTATTTCATACCTCAGCGACTTGTATTTCTGTATTCCTGATTTTCCCGGAACATGTTTGTACTTCCTCCTTTCATCAATCAACTGAAGTATTTCTTGTTTTACCCATGGTTTCTTCGCAGCTACCTTCTTTGTACCTATGTTTTCCTTCCCAACTTCTGTGATGGCCCTTTTTAGAGATGTCCATTCCTCTTCAACTGTACTGCCTTTCTGCGCTATTCCTTACTGCTGTATCTATAGCGTTAGAGAACTTCAAACGTATCTCGTCATTCCTAGTACTTCCGTATCCCACTTCTTTGAGTATTGTTTCTTCCTGACTAATGTCTTGAACTTCAGCCTACTCTTCATCACTACTATATGTATTGTGATCTGAGTCTATATCTGCTCCTGGGTACGCCTTACAATCCAGTATCTGATTTCGGAATCTGTGTCTGACCACGATGTAATCTAATTGAAATCTTCCCGTATCTCCCGGCCATTTCCAAGTATACCACATCCTCTTGTGATTCTTGAACAGGGTATTCGCTATTACTAGCTGAAACTTGTTACAGAACTCAATTAGTCTTTCTCCTCTTTCATTCCTTGTCCCAAGCACATATTATCCTGTAACCTTTTCTTCTACTCCTTCCCCTAGAACTGCATGCCAGTCGCCCATGACTATTAGATTACATACTGATTTACCCTTTCAATATCCTCATACACTTTCTCTATATGTTCATCTTCAGCTTGCGACGTCGGCATGTATTCCTGACTATCGTTGACGGTGTTGGCCTGCTGTCGATTCTGATTAGAACATCCTGCTCACTGAACTGTTCACAGTAACACACCCTCTGCCCTACCTTCCTATTCATAACGAATCCTACACCTGTTATACCATTTTCTGCTGCTGTTGGTATTACCCGATACTCATCTGACCAGAAATCCTTGTCTTCCTTCCACTTCACTTCACTGACCCCTACTATATCTAGACTGAGCGTTTGCATTTCCCTTTTCATATTTTCTAGTTTCCCTACTACGTTCAAGCTTCTGACATTCCACGCCCCGACTCGTAGAACGTTATCCTTTCGTTGATTATTCAATCTTTTTCTCATGGTAACCTCCCCCTTGGCAGTCTCCTCCCGGAGATCCCAGTGGGGGACTATTCCGGAATCTTTCTCCAATGGAGAGATCATCATGACACTTCTTCAATTACAGGCCACATGTCCTGTGGATACATGTTACGTGTCTTTAATGCAGTGGTTTCCATTGTGTTCTGCATCCTCATGTCGATGATCATTGCTGATTTTTCCGGCTTTAGGGGCAATTTCCCACCCCTAGGACAAGAGAGTGCCCTGAACCTCTATCCGCTCCTTCGCCCTCTTTGACAAGGCCGTTGGCAGAATGAGGCTGACTTCTAAAGCCGGAAGTCTTAGGCCGCCAATGCTGATTATTTATCAAAATTTGGGTGGTGGTGTGGATCGAACCCGGGACCGAAGGCGTGTTGATTATGAATAAAAGACGCAACCCGTTGACCACGGGTAAGGGCAGACACACAGCTCACTCTAATATTGGAATAACGCAATCATTTGGGTCTTTTATTTGCAGCCGGATGAGCAGCTACAAATGTCGCAATTTGTTTCTAAGTGCCCTCCCACCACCTCATGGCTAAGATTTTATCATTTCAACACTTTAGGAAGGTATGTGGGTCACGTGATTGTGAAATGCATACAGCTGGCGAGTTGTCCTCATATATTACACAAAAAATTAAAATAATTTACTCTTTGTTAAAACTGTATGTCCCCCAACTACTTAAAATGAGTATGAATGCTTTAGAATACAATGTCATATGGATTAAGTAGCTTGCTGCAACATCACACTAATTCACATGTCATGCCTTACCTCTATCGCTAGTAGTTGATAACTCTACTCGTTTTTCATGCAGATACAGAGGTGCGCTGCCCTTCCACATCAGGTGTGTTAGTGTCCTATTAATTATTACGTTAATCACTTTATGACATAGGTGTAACACATGAAAATACACTGTACGATACAGAAGCAAAATCTTTAAAAGATTAAAACACATACGTTAACTTAAAAGGTTTCTGTATCAGTAATGTAATGGTGGGACATCTTATTCGCAACCCTAGAATGTTTAAGTGGGTTGGTAGGAACTTCAGAGAAGAAAAACGGTGGAGGCAGGTAAAAACTGGAATATGCGATACAGGTCACTGAAGATGTTGGCTGTACTGATAACGTAGAGGTAAAATGATAACCACAAATTGGTGAACGTCGTAGAACCGATCAGAGGACTTTTTACTCAAATAAAATATGCAGCTCAAAAATATTTTTAAAATATGGACAGGTATAACAAAATTTCACGATATAACATTACTTCTGCGGCTGTAATATTGCGATTCATTTGAAACTAATGTACAAAAAGAAGGATCAAAAGTTAAAAAAAGAAGCATGCACATGAGATACTGTAAATGTAAATCAAAGGAAACAACAGTGAGTGCCTTAAAACTTCAGCAGCGAGCACTCTTTCTCAGGGCCTGAGAGTTGTGGTTAATCTACCTGGAGGAGCAGTGCTGTCGGCATTGTGGCAGTATGGAACGAAATATTAACGAACATATGTCTGCATATACATTTTACCTGCTGCATTTACCTTTAGATGCATATAGTGAGAATTGCACGTTTATCTCCGTTAACTGAAAAGAGGGTGTCTACTGACCAAACTGTGAAACACAAATTTGCTTCTTGATCAGCACTTCCGTCTTGGCAACATTTACGGTTTTGCTATAATTGAACCACGAATTAAAAAAAATTGTGCATTTTATACTCGAAACGTGGAAAATTGAGAGATAATGCAAAATTGTGGTCAAGGTGGCTGGAGTGTCATCAATCGAAGAAATAAGTGAAAACCTTAAGAGTCACATGTTATGGCCTTCTTCAAGCAGTGTCCTCACCTAAAGCTTGCTCAACTTCATTTATAACGAACACATGAGTATGGAGAGGCCGAAAAAATTTCGAGCTCAAAATCCTCAAAATTATCCACAATGAATCAATAAATCGTTAAAAATTTATTTATACTTTTCAAGTTGAAAGTATCTACAATATTTTATAAGCAGATACCTAAGATTGCTCAAAACTATCATTTCGAAAGTGTTCATTGAGCAGCCACTAAATTAACCGAAATTGAAGAAGCAAAAGTATGTTACTTACTTTAAATAGAGCTTACGGAAACGTCCCTCAACGACATGAAACCTAAGGTAGAGCTCATTCTGCATCTGTATCAATTCGTAAAACGATCCCAGTAAGTGAACAGTTGGTAATTTAACCGCACACTGGCATGAAATAATTAACACATGTAACTGAAATGAATTTAGCTTTCATGTTGGACTGTATTAAGTGATCGTGCGCCTACCTGTTCAAATTAAAACTAAAAATATGGACGTCACGGTTCAAAATTTAGAAAATGCATCCGCCACAGAATCCATTTTACGTTTGAGACAGTTCCCATTTAAGAAATCTGCCACCTTGGATACCTGTCACGTCAACGGGTTTTCAGTGATATCAACGGATGTGCTGAACTTAACGCTGAGAGTACCTTTTGTATAATGTGTCACTACCAACTAACATAGTTCAATGAAACTTAGATCATATGTATGCAAGGAACTGCTACGGTTTACAATACATGATAAATAACAGAAATAGGGATTAGACGATCATAAATAACACTTGTATTCAAAACAGTAATGATACTGAGGTCATCGCGATTTGTGATGGTCCTCTGGACAAGAGAACAGGTGGGACAAGGTTGCTGATAAGGTGTGTGATCACTACGATTGGAGATGCTTGCTCTGCAAAGTGCTCCCACGGTGGCCGCGAAGTTCTTTTGGTAGGCCGTTCCAAACATCCAATAACGTGGGTGACAAACTCTGTCTGGTCGTTGGTGCACTTGCACATGCTACATTATCAAATTTTTTGTTTATTTCCCATTTAGCCTGACCTCTTAAATGTGATCTGGAATAACATGTACCTAAAATATTACAAAAAACTTCACAGGAATAACAATATAGACAGTAATAATAATAGTAATAATAACAATATTTAAAAGTGTTAACAATAATGAAAATAATAGTTGACACTAGTAATAACAACGACACTAACAGTAAATCCTCGCACGAATGAAAAAATGGCTGACATCGAAATAAGTGTCCAAGGAATAGAAAAGCAATTGAAATCACGCAACAGAGGAAAGTCCACTTGACCTGACTGGATACCAATTCGATTCTACACAGAGTACGCGAAAGAACTTGCCCCCCTTCTAACAGCCGTGTACCGCAAGTCTCTAGAGGAACGGAAGGTTCCAAATGATTGGAAAAGAGCACAGGTAGTCCCAGTTTCCAAGAAGGGTCGTCGAGCAGATGCGCAAAACTATAGGCCTATATCTCTGACATCGATCTGTTGTAGAATTTTAGAACATGTTTGTTGCTCGCATGTCATTTCTGGAAACCCAGAATCTACTATGTAGGAGTCAACATAGATTCCGGAAACAGCGTTCGTGTGAGACCCAACTCGCTTTATTTGTTCATGAGACCCAGAAAATATTAGATACGGGCTCCCAGGTAGATGCTATTTTCCTTGAATTCCGGAAGGCGTTCGATACAGTTCCGCACTGTCGCCTGATAAATAAAGTAAGAGCCTACGGAATATCAGACCAGCTGTGTGGCTCGACTGAAGAGTTTTTAGCAAACAGAACACAGCATGTTGTTCTCAATGGAGAGACGTCTACAGACGTTTAAATAACCTCTGGCGTACCACAGGGGAGTGTTATGGGACCATTGCTTTTCACAATATATATAAATGACCTAGTAGATAGGGTCGGAAGTTCCATGCGGATTTTCGCGGATGATGCTTAGTATACAGAGAAGTTGCAGCATTAGAAAATTGCAGCGAAATGCAGGAAGATCTGCAGCGGATAGGCGCTTGGTGCCGGAAGTGGCAGCTGACCATTGACATAGACAAATGTAATGTATTGGGAATACATAGAAATAAGGATCCTTTATTGTGTGATTATATGATATCGGAACAAACACTGGTAGCAGTTACTTCTGTAAAATATCTGGGAGTATGCGTACTGAACGATTTGAAGTGAAATGATCATATAAAATTAATTGTTGTTAAGGCGGGTGAGATTCATTGGGAGAGTCCTTAGAAAATGTAGTCCATCAACAAATGAGGTGGCTTACAAAACACTCGTTCGGCCTATACTTGAGTATTGCTCATCACTGTGGGATCCGTACCAGGTTGGGTTGACGGAGGAGACAGAAAAGATCCAAAGAAGAGCGGCGCGTATCGTCACAGGGTTATTTGGTAAGCGTGATAGCGTTACGGTGATTTTAGCAAACTCAAGTGGCAGACTCTTCAAGAGAGGCGCTCTGCATCGCGGTGTAGCTTGCTGTCCAGGTTTCGAGAGGGTGCGTTTCTGAATGAGGTATCGAATTTATTGCTTCCCCCTACTTATACTCCCGAGTAGATCACGAATGTAAAAGTAGAGAGAAACGAGCGCGCACGGAGGCTTTCCGGCAGTATTTGTTTCCGCGAACCATACGCGACTGGAACATGAAAGGGAGGTAATGACAGTGGCACGTAAAGTGTCCTTCGTCACACACCGTTGGGTGGCTTGCGGAGTATAAATGTAGATGTAGATGTAGATGAAAGGGTATTCAGGATGATATAGATCAGTTCAGCACATTTGAATTCATGTTTACTATTACAGAAGCGAAAGGGATAAAGAATGAGAAGAAGATAGAAATGACTGGGACAGTGACATTTAGGAAACGATAGAGTTTAGAACTCTACCAGTACGGGGGAGGAAAAAGTTTTGGAAGAGTGGAAAGTGATGAGAATCATTTGCAGACTAGTATAGGAGACATGGGTATTGTGACGGAAGGTGGTCCATTGACTGTCTTTGAAGTTTGGAAGGAATTTAATGTTAAACTCTTTGCACATGCGATTCATGGGGTTTAAGGCGGGGAACGGACCGACCAATCTAGTTCCCTAATGACCTCGCCTTCCAACAGCTCCTCCACCCGCACAATTCGAGCGGTCGAGTACTATCATCCATAGAAATCAAGTTATTGCTGAATGCATACTTGAAAAGCCACGCGTTGAGATGCATTGCCTTGTCGCAATGACGTTGGTGTGTGAGCGTACCTTGTTTAAAAGTTTGGTTGTCAGAACATTACGACTCCACTGACCGCAACACTTGTATCATTAAAATGAAAAAGTTCAACAATGGTCCTGGATACAGTGTCTGTTTCATTCTCTTGCCATATTACGTGGAGTCCAGCATTGTCGGAGATGATCGTTTTGGTAGTACGCGATGAAGCAGCTATTGCTACGTGTGGCTGAAGTTCATCGAGCGATGTTATTTGGCAGTGACATACCATGCAAAAGTAGCTTTCGTTCTTACGTTTTGCACACCAGTGCAATATCTTATACTTGCTCTTTGACGGCTAGCTTATTAATCTGCAACAGGGATATTGGTTATTTTCAGATGTGATCTGATTTATATCGTGATATTGAATTGGTTGATGATTAGATCGGCCCTTTTATTATAAACGTTAGTGTATATTTTGTACAACAATTCAATTTTTTTAATATTGTCCTGTTTACATTTAATAACCTTAGATATACTAGCAGCCGTATTGTGTCACTATAGCTGCAGGCTGAGAGCGTACAGTCTCCAGAATACATAATATATCGATCTGTATTAGCAGAATTAGTACAAAATGCTGCTTTGACAGTGCTGTACTCGAAAATTACAATTAATGTTACGTTCAACGAGGCCCATCTGCTTTGAAAAGAGGTAAATCAAGTTTCTGTCTGGACAGCGTGCTGACAATGTCAGATATAATAAGGGCGCTCACTACAGACTCCGTAATGAGCAGGACACGACACTGCCTTTGTGCCTGCCTCCCGATCCGTCGCCAGCTAATTGTGCTGCCTGGCCGAAATAAGACGCCCCTCATGTCGTTCAATCCGGAATAACGAGGCTAGCGAAGTCTCCGAGAGCACGCTTTCGTCTGTTTTGTTGCCATCAATATTACTGAAGCGTAGAACATTTTATGGTGCTACGAGATTCGTCAATCTTTTTTCTTTGTTGTGTACACCCAAATTCTTTCCGTTAACTTGATGTATAAAACTTCTTCCATCTTTAACATTTAAAAGGGAACTAAAAATGCATTTCTTGCAAAGCACTGAACAACGACGTGCACCGAAAAATGAAGTTGGGGTCACTTGTGTGTTTAAGAAGAAACTGAAACACTTGCATCTAGTATGAGGAGAGAGTACTATAAATCATCTTATGAAATATTTGTACGGCGCGGAGTGATGGTTCATAATGAATTTTTCTTTGAAAACATAATACTAGTGTCGTAGGTGACATTTCATCAGTTTTGATAAATACTGTCTGAACTTCATCAATAAGCCAACGGATGTCGAAAGGAAAAAATGGGAAGGTGGAAAGTTTATTACAAATAGTGTGAAAAATCGGAATTCTCGGCCACAATACAGTCGTGAATTTTGTAAGTACGAGGCGTAAAAATGAGGATGGCTCTTAAAATGTTCCTTCAGGCCTAAAGTAATTTATTTTATAGTAGGTATAGGCGTCGTAATGCGAAATTCCGTGTGAATAACACAGTCTGTCGTAGCGGACAGTAATGATGATGACAAGAAATTCAACACTGCAATATAACAATCTAGAGTTTCTTTTGAAGTGATTCCGCAGTGTGAGCGTGACGTTACAGAATGTTTGCTTGCAGGGAATCTCTGGCCTGGGACTAAACAACAATTGTGTAACGGATGAACCCTCTCGATATGCAGATTGCTCCCTTTGACTCAGATGTGCTGTTACAAACTGTTCGCAACGGAGACTAGCTGAGTCGTTCGTGTGGGTGCTGATGACCTTAACGGTGAAGGGTACAATAACGGGGCTCATCAATACACTGATAGTAAAGACAGGTCTACATTGACAGGAGTTTATTATAAAAACATTCCACCGTGGAAACAGCAAGTGATTAACAAATACAGTGGTTAACTATCTCGCCCAAGGGGATGCCTGGAAGGTGGAATATAACGTTCGTATGAATAGTAAAGTGATAAAAACTGAGAGATAATGTCCACATGGATGTCGGCGCGATATAATCTAAATAAATCAAATACACCATTACGAAACGGTCATGATCACTGCGTCGATTTTTAGGGTGTAGCAAAATACATGCACAGATCCCAAGCACGTGAGTCATGGTTAAACCATCAAATCCCATCCGTAACTTGTAACAACGTTTCCAATTACTTTAATTTAAACACGGGCCTACTGCTGCACCATTACTAAAATCTCAACTCTTTGCGTTGCCGAAACCTATCAAAGCTGTGTCGCGAGAAAGTGTGGGCAACTAAGTCAGCAATAACAGATGAAGACCGCACTGCAACTACTGTCTCTCGCTGGTCTCCATCCAGAAATCGAAATCGAAGTTTCTCGATGAAGCCAGGAAGTGTTCTCTGTTTTCCGCCGATCCCCGTCCATGATTGAAGTGCTCTTTAACCGATGCTCGTCTTGGTCGTGTGTGAACAAGGGCCAAACATTACTTATTCAGCAATCTGAAGGACTGTTAGAAATACTGCCGACGAAAGATCATGTAGCAAACTTTACCTTCTCTCTTCCGAAAAGTTTGATCTTACTGGAGCTGATCTCTTAATTAAAATTTCAACAGTTTTGTCGTGGAAGGCGATTTTCGTTCTCCCTCTCTGGCCACTTTTTAAAGTACTTTACAGTCAACACATGGCGAGCTTCGTGCACCAAAGCTCGGACCAGTAACCTACCATTCTTGGTTAGATAGTGTCCCGGCGGTGAAATTATCAAAGAGGGCCTGACTTGTGGATGTTTGCACTCCCACGTCCCTCGAAACATATTATCTGCAGACCAGACCACCGGGACGCTGTTTTTTATTTGTATCTTGCGTCCGGCACTGATTAGTAGACTCTATGTGGGCTGTTTGGCGTAAGAGAAAATCCGCCGTTATGAAACGCAGAGGTCTCCCGCAGTCACTGCTTTTACATTACACTACAACACTCCCAGTTATCGGCTACTGCTTGTCTGCCATTCACCTGCCCAGGATCGGGCAAAAAGTCATTCACTCTCGCCAGAACGGCACCAGGCGATAATAGCAATCGAGAGGTTATTCACCCTCAGGATAGTACATCGCACGTTGTACCAGAAATACATTGTCTCTATGTTCAAGCCTTTGACCAGCATTCTGTGTGAGAGGTAAGACGCTACTGCTGTATATTGCATCAGTCGTCCTGCAAGATAGGTGGAAAATACTGGCTGCAGGTTTGGGAGAACGAAAGTCTGAGGAATCCAAAGTCGGCTTTAAGTAAAGACTTAGGTGATGTTAGCCACTCTGTAACAGCTGTATCTAAGAATTTCAGTCTTACACAGAGAAGTAAAGGGGAGACCTGAAGCATTACTGAAGAGATGGAAATTATGCGGAATGTAAGGTTATACCCGCACCACAACATTTATAATCAGACGGAGTTAAGACATTACAGTACACTATCCAACTCTGATTGACTTTAAAGGATGTAATGTCATATTAGCAGGGTAGCATAGAACCACAACTTAACGATACCACCGCTGCCCTCCGCTTGGACATCGAGAGCGCAGTTTTAGTCTACTTGATTATTGGTCCTGGAGTTGTTGCTACATGTTCTTCGTCTCGTCTGTTGTGTTTCATCTATGTTTTATGGTAACATAGTTAATAGATTGTACGTTAGTGTTGTGTAAGGGGCGCATCACTGTCTCTGATCGTACTTTTATACGAGCGCAAATGTTTGTGAAACTCACCTCTTATGTGTGTAGTGGCGCTAGTACCCTCTGCCCTCAGACACAAGAGTAGACCTGAACAGCGGGGCTATTGGAGGGATGCTGTCCGCCGGTTCCTGGCATGAAATGAGTTTTCTTACCCGTCTTTCTTTCTACGTTAGAGACTGTGCTTTTCGTTGTACAATAATGTGGTTTTAACATGTTAGCTTTACTGTGGTGAATTTTATTTGTGACCACCAGTTTTTTTGCGGATAGTGGCAATTAATTTTTGAGAAGGATGTGTCCCCCTCCTTCCCGTATTATCGGCTTAACGTTTCACTAAAGTGTGAATATTTATTATTGGATGTCATGTGGCTTAGATTATGAGGATAGGTGTTATGTGCTGAGCACAGTATCAGTTGCGTGTTTTGCATCCTATCGATACTTACCTGAAACGGATAAGATAAATAGGTAATGTTGTACTGCGATAGTTCGTATTAGTTTCTGTTTTCTTAGAATCTGTCTACATTCACATTGACATCACCATCACTCTCATTCTAACGTTGTGTTATTTTCAACTAATACTTGAATACACTGTGACCAATGCATACATTCTGCTGTTGTGAACTCATACTTAAATACACAGTGACAAATGACACCCGCTCAAGACACACTCAACCTTTTCAGCAAAACTTATTTACAAAAACCCAACAGCACATCTCTCGCGTTGAGTTGAAACAACAACCGTTCATTCTCTGTTGGCCGTGAGCGATTGTCCACTTAATATAGTGGTGGGTTTAATGTAACGTACTTATCCATGTCTTAAACTTCCACACAAAAAATTACAGTGACATTCTAAACAATGCATAGGTCAGTAAACTCACACATTTAACCCTGGGCATTAATCAGCATAAGAAGAATATTGAATATTAAGAGTAAACAAAAGTATCAGTTATGTGAAAATGCTGCTGACTGTCACAGCTTTCAATAAAAATGCAAGTAGACATAAAAATCAGTAGTTTGCATCACAAACAGCTAGGGGAAATTTCTCATCAAAACTGGGCAAGTGTGACATTCAATACGTACTCTGCTAATAAGACACTCAACAACCTCCGAAATGTACCACAAAACAAACGACATACGTACTATTTAACCTGAAAAGATGCTGGTTAAATAGCATGTATGACATGTGAAGTTGTGACAATATTTTTTCACTGTGAATATTATCATTGACCGAAACTGATTGTGAACAAATGTATACTAGGACACCATAATGTTAACCATGCATTCCTGCAAGTATATCGATAATATTGACAGTCTCCTGAAATATATTAGGACATACTAAGCTAGTTACTTAGCTTCATACCACTTACACAGGCTTCGTTTATGACTGCAGGACGGCACACTCACTCGTTTCAGTGAGACTGAAAAATTTATGGTTAAAATATGATTGAAATTACGTAACTGACAGTAGTCTGAAACACAACGATTAGAATAGGAGTCGCATTCTAACCGTTCGGCAGATGATGGTTGAAGTGATCACTGTAATCTGTTCATACCAGTACTGCTGGCCTCTGTTCTAATCAGAACCGAGGTGCATTCGTCCTACAAGTCGGCCAGGGGTCTGATGATGGCGTAGTAAAACGCTAAACTGGTTGCCAAATAAAATAAGGTTGGAAACTTGATGGCTGAAAGGTGTTTAATCTAAAATCCTATAACTTCTTCTGTCTTGTACTCAGTGACAATATTTACTCCTTCCAGCGTTCCAGTTTTCTACCTGACACTTTTTGGACCTTAAATCAACCAGAATAATCAGAAACTCTTATAAGCAGCCACACAGAAAATATTCAGATGGTGAAGGGAGACGAAAATTTAATAATCATGGGTGACTGGAATTCGCTAGTAGGAAAAGGGAGAAAAGGAAACGTAGTAGGTGAATATGGATTGGGGGAAGAAATGAAAGAGGAAGCCGCCTCGTAGAATTTTGCACAGAGCACAACATAATCACAGCTAACACTTGCTTCAAGAATCATAAAAGAAGGTTGTATACATGGAAGAAGCCTGGAGATACTGACAGGTTTCAAATACATTATATAATGGTAAGATAGAGATTTAGGAACCAGGTTTTAAATTGTAAGACATTTCCAGGGGCAGATGTGGACTCTGACTACAATCTATTGGTTATGAATTGTAGATTAAAACTGAAGAAACGGCAAAAAGGTGGGAATTTAAGGAGATGGGACCTGGATAAACTAAAAGAAGCAGAAGTTGTACAGAGTTTCAAGGAGAGCATAAGGGAACAATTGACAGGAATGGGGGAAAAAAAACAGTGGAAGAAGAATGGGTACCTTTGACGGATGAAGTAGTGAAGGCAGCAGAGGAGAAAGTGGGTAAAAAGACGAGGGCTGCTAGAAATCCTTGGGTAACAGAAGAAATATTGAACTTATTGATGAAAGGAGAAAATATAAAAATGCAGTTAAAGAAGCAGGCAAAAAGGAATGCAAACGGTTCAAAAATGAGGTCGACAGGAAGTGCAAAATGGCTAAGCAGGGATGGCTAGAGGACAAATGTAAAGATGTAGAGGCTTGTCTCACTAGGGGGAAGATAGATACTGCCTACAGGAAAATTAAAGAGACCTTTGGAGAATAGAGAACCACTTGTATGAATAGCAAGAGCTCAGATGGAAATCCAGATCTAAGCAAAGAAGGGAAAAGCAGAAAGGTGGAAGGAGTATATAGAAGGTCTATACAAGGGCGATGTACTTGAGGACAATATTATGGAAATGGAAGAGGAGGTAGATTAAGATGAAATTGCAGATATGATATTGCATGAATAGTTTGATAGAGCACTGAAAGACCTGAGTCGAAACAAGGCCCCGGGAGTAGACAACATTCCATTACAACTACTGACAGCCTTGGGAGAGCCAGTCCTGACAAAACTCTACCATCTGGTGAGCAAGATGTATGAGACAGGCGAAATACCTTCAGACTTCAAGAAGAATATAATAATTCCAATCCCAAAGAAAGCAGGTGTGGACAGATGTGAAAATTACCGAACTATCAATAGAATAAGTCACAGCTGCAAAATACTAACGCGAATTCTTTACAGACGAATGGAAAAACTAGTACAAGACGACCTCGGGGAAGATCAGTTTGGATTCCATAGAAATACTGGAACACGTGAGGCAATATTGTCCCTACGACTTACCTTAGAAGATAGGTTAAGTAAAGGCAAACCCATGTTACAAGCATTTGTAGGCTTAGAGAATGCTTTTGACAATGCTGACAGGAATACTCTCTTTCAAATTCTAAAGGTGGCAGGGGTAAAATACAGGGAGCGAAAGGCTATTCACAATTTGTACAGAAAACAGATGGCAGCTATAAGAGTCGAGGGATATGAAAGGGAAGCAGTGGTTGGGAAGGGAGTAAGACAGGGCTGTAGCCTCTCCCCGATGTTATTCAATCTGTATATTGAGCAAGCAGTAAAGGAAACAAAAGAAACATTCGGAGTAGGTATTAATATCCATGGAGAAGAAATAAAAACTTTGAGGTTCGCCGATGACATTGTAATTCTGTCAGAGACAGCAAGGGACTTGGAAGAGCAGTTGAATGGAATGTACAGTGTCTTGAAAGGAGGATATAAGATCCTGCCCTTCTCACAATCCGTCACCTGCAAAGGTTGTATTTAAGACACTGACACTCGTAGCAACAGCAAGGTAGTTGTTCCATTAAGTTTAGACGCTACTGTAGCCATAAAGTGTTTTCTGGATGTATCATGGGAGGAGCAGTAGATTAGTGTACGACGTGCCGTCGACAATGACGTCATTAGAGATAGAGCACAAACTCGGATTAGGGAAGGATGGAGAAGGATCTCCGCCGTGCCCTTTCAATGGAACCATCGCGGCATTTGCCTTAAGCAATTTAGGAAAATCACGGGAACCTAAATGCGGATGACCAAACGCTGATCTGAACCGTCGTCCTCCCATATGCGTGTCCAGTGTGTTAATCACTGCGGTGCCTCGCTCAATCTCAGGTGTGTCGTGTCAGGAAGGAATTTTTGAACTAAGGGGTGAGGATCCACCCTGAAAAAAAAGCTAGGTGAACTTCTTTCCTTTGGCGGCCGCTGTGACCGAGCGGTTGTAGGCGTTTCAGTCCGGAGCCACGAGGCTGCTACGGTCGCAGGTTCGAATCCTGCCTCGGGCATGGATGTGTGTGATGTCCTTAGGTTAGTTAGGTTTAAGTAGTTCTTAGTCTTAGGGACTGATGACCTCAGATGTTAAGTCCCATAGTGCTTAGAGCAATTTAAATTTTTCTTTTCTTTCCTAGTGAAAGACAGGGAAAGGTGCCTTGAAACCACTGTTGTATGGGTCGAAAAAATATATCTCTGGTCTTATAGATCAGTAATACAACGTATGCTTTTTCGCCGATGGCATATTTCACAGACAGGTCACACATATTTTAATATTTCAGCGTGTACTTGAGAATGGCTGCAAGGGCCGAAATGATGACTGCGTGAAATAAATGGACAATTAACACCTAATGGCGGAACTTTCTTTCGAAAAATTCTGTGAGACTGTGACATTTTATTACTTATAGTCCTTCGTGCATTAAGCGTATCTATTTTTTCTTGTAGTACCTCAACAACTATCCGACCTTTAGGATCTTTATACTTTAAATTGTCTGCACAGGTAAATTTACATGTGAAATGAGACCTCTGCGCTTAGAACCTGTGTGGAAGTATTCTGAACATTACCATTAGGCCCTTTTACCTCAACATTTTACACTGTCTCCGTTACACCATTATAGAAACAGGCATTTTGTCAACTGACTGATAAAACATATTAATTAAACGCGCTGACCTCTAACTCTACAATCAGTAAGAAAAACACACTGATTACAAATACCACACCGAACAAAAGTTCATTCTATCGATCAGCATGAGCTGAATAATGCGACAAGTAGCAGATTACTGATCAGTATGTGACAGGTCGGTGTCACTATTCAGGTCCTGCACAGATTTGAACGGTTTATGTATATCAGATGTCCTATTACATGAGGATAATGTACATATCATGCACTATAATTCCCTTGTGGCACTATGATGTAAAGTCTGCTATAGAGGATCAGCTCTTAGCTATGAATTTTGGCTCATCACGGCTTGGTGTATGCCTTCCGTTTTAGTGTACGAGCCACTCAAAACAGCGCACAGCAGTACATTAAGTGAAAGCCGAAAACGTTGCTAAGGCGTACTTTTCGATTATTTATTTTCCAGCGCGGGCTGCTCTCAACAGTCTGTCATGTCATCGTACAATGAAGAGCTTTCCTGTCTCGTCTCGCGTCTGTTGTGAGATGCTACCTGCACAGGTGCGACTGGCTCTCTTCCCTCTGCCTCCCTTCCATCCTACCCTCTGACGTCAGAGAAGTGTTTGCAGAAGCGCCTCTACTGCAGTCCACCGTAGTACAGCTGACGACCGGTCTGACATCTGCTGTCGTCTAACGGAACAACGGACGGAGAACAGGACAGTGGCTTAGGGTGGGCTTTCTCTCTGTGTAATTATGTTACCCTCTAACACAATGCTGAAGGGAACGGTATTTCACAGTTAACCTACTGCAGAAAAGCTCGTTGCCTTCAGTCCAAAATCTGGTTACTCAATTGTGAAACTTCTGTGAAATCGTGCTTTGACCCGAATGACTCAACCAATGGTGGAACCTGGCTACTAGTCAACACCAACTTTCTGCTTTCAGTGAGCCAAGAATGGGAAGTTTGTACAGTGTTATTCTGGAGAAGAAAGCGAAGTTCTC